>NC_083758.1:0-600000 GCF_033458585.1 Syngnathus typhle
ACATTTTTGAGAAATGGTCCTTACCGTTGCATTTATGACATGTTTGTCCACGTGCTGGGCATTTGGGATCCTTACCCATGTGGTCAGTGTAGCCACACCTGTAGCACTGCTTCTCTGCTTTATTGTCATCACAATTCTTCAATTTACCTTTTGGCCTTGTGAACTTTCCTTTTTTCGTTGTGATACGACTGATCGTTTCCCCCTCTTTCTTGATACTGCTCCCATTCATTGCTGCTAGTTGCTCTTCCACTCGCTCACATTGCGATGCCAACTCCAACGTGCGAGCCAAAGTCAAACCAGGTCCATCCTCGAGAAGCTTTCTCTTCACGTATCCAGAACAGCATCTGCTCAGGATAGCGTCTCTAATTTGATTGTCCTTGTCTCCTTGAAAGTCACAGTCCTTCGCAGCCTGACGTAAACGTGTACCAAACTGTTGCACCGTTTCTCCCTGATTTTGGAACAACTTGTGGAAGAATTGGCGCGCGTAAGCTGCATTCACTTGGGGAACAAAGTAGGAGTCAAGTGTCCTTACTGCTGCCGCGCAGTCGGTCACCTCACCCATGTTTGGTAAAGTGAAGAAAACATCCTGCACGTCCTGGCCCGCCAAATGCAAAAGTAGAGCGCGTCTTCTTTGTTTAGTAGCATTGGTCGTATCCTCGTTCATTATCAGTCCTTTACCGTCAGCATACAACTCGAAAGATGTTAGCCATCGTGTCCATCTTGGCCCGAGAGTAGCTGGATCAGTGCAGCAAGCAAACGGTTGTAGCTCCGACTTAGCCATGTTAGCTCAAACTTAAACTTGCTCACGAAAATCGTCGTCGTTATCTCCTCTTCCTTAGAAGGTGGACGTCATCCTCGTCGCCATTGTTGTGTGCTCACCTTATATCTTTATTAGGTAATGCACTCTGAATCAGGACCCGAACCGATGTCTTTAATCACTTTTATTCATGAAACAGAGGGCCATCAACTTGCCGCTCTGTCTGCATATTCATTTCCCTGAACGTCACTCCTTCACTACGTCATCACGTAGGCCCACAGTACAATATCAGTACATGACAGTTCATGACGGTTCATCTTAGGCGGCAGCAAGAATTTACGTAACTGTTCTAAAATATGGTCAAAATGTATTTTTTTGCTTGAGATTTTCCTATCATTGTTCCAGGATCTTTTAGTACAATTCTTGTTCTCCAAATGTTAAGAAAATGTCATTTTCAAAACTCGTTCAGAAAAAGAAGTATATATATTTTTCTGCGGTAATGTTGGAGATTTTCAATAAATACAAATTCATACCGTTTTAGGGTTCTCAGGAGAAAAGAGGCACTGCATGATGGGCATGTTTTGACTTCATTTATCGGTTTATTATAGTTGCTGGCATCACCACTAGACGGCGACTCTAGGAAAAAGGAGGTGAACAAAGACGTAGAGGCAGTAGAAAAAGAAGCAAGGCATGATGGTCATGTTTCTGAATCTATTTTTTACTTAATTTAAAATGTTTTGGTTTTGAATGACTAAAGGTGTACTATGTTAACAGTTCTACGAATGCTGTCTCATCCACTGAATACGTGTGCTCACACTTTTGTACCAAATTAGCCTCTGACTGTAGATGGTGTGCGCGGTGAAAACGTCGGCCCCGGCGACGTATACAACTCATACTTACCTGGCAGGGGAGATACCATGATCAAGAAGGTGGTTCACCCAGGGTGAGGCTCAGCCATTGCACTCCGGTTGTGCTGACCCCTGCGAATTCCACAAATGTGGGAATCTCGACTGCACAATTTTTGGTAGTGGGGGACTGCGTTCGCGCTCTCCCCTGATTCTCCTGTACAATACAAAATCCCTCACACGAAGCCAAATTTCATGGTCGCCACATACTGAGCAAGCTGTGCTCTGCAACTGTGCACCTACTTGCCGAACTTCATTCAACAAATTAGTAATTGCAAAATAAAATGTAATTACTACGTTCCCGACCCGTTATTGATACGAACGTATATGATATAACTTTCATATAACCTGCTTTCTGGAATAGCCCCACGGATCATTTCCCGTTCTCCATTTACCTACACTATAAAGAAAAACTAATGGCCAAAAGGTACGTGGACCCAGACATACAACTGATTTTTGCACCCCCTACTCTACTGGTCAAATCAAGAGTAGTTTACATCACAGTCCGTTAGCTTCATTCTCACAGGATAAAGCAGAGGGTCAATGACGTCATTGATTCAAGTTCATGGCGGCTGGCAGCAAGGATATACGAAAAAATATGATCAAAATGTCTTTCTTTAAATCAAAAATTGTGCCAGAAATTTTTAGTACAATCCTTGTTCTCAAATTTTTAAGAGAATGTCATTTTCTAAACTTGCTCAGAAAAAGAAATATATATCTTTCTGCGGTACTGTTGGAGATTTTCTATAAATACAAATTCATATGGTTCTCAGGTGAAAAGAGGCAATGCATGATGGGTATGTTTTCACTTCATTTCTTATGCTGCCACCACCACTAGATGGCAACTCTAAGAAAAAGGAGGTGAACAAAGGCGTGGAGGCAGTAGAAAGAGAAGCAAAGCATCAGTTTATGGGTATTTACGAGGGTATTTTTATATTAATACTGAGGTAAATTTTGGATTCTATGCGTCACTGTATGTCACCTTAAATGGCGACCTTGCAGCAGTGAGAAGACCCTAAGCTATTTTTGCGGTACAGAGAAGATCTAGTTTCAGCAATGTGTAGGTGCTTAGAATATGGAAGGGCCATTCGTCCGTGACCAGGAATACCTTTGTCCATGCACTTTTAAGGGCATCGGAAGTAACCAATAGAGTGAGACTCGGACCACAGCTGTTGTCTTACGAGGTACAAATGATGGGGGAGAACAGATAGAGGGGCGTCAAGAACGCGAAGAGGAGAGCGCGAAGAGCAAGGGGCGCGCAAGGCGCAGGGGCGCAAGGGGCAAGAGCAAGAAGCGCGAGGGCCTTTTTGGGGCGAACATCTGTGCTGTCAAGAGCTGAACCATCTTTGCTTTTGGGGCCACTCAAACTTTTGGAGAGACATCACTTTGACATCGGTTGAATAAATCTTTTCCCAATCAGCCGTGTGTCACCGAAGTGCTTCCTTACCCGGACCAGCCATCGTCCACTGAGTGTTTTTTTGGAGACCAGCGAAACAACAAAGACCATTCACCACATTTTTGGCGTCACGAACAGGATTCGTGTTCCCCCGGGGAATTCGCGCCCGCTTCCTGAGCGAGAATCCAGCGGTCGACCAGCGGCTGTCATTAAGGTGAGATGCTTCGCCCGCAGTTGCCGCGATATGCTCGGTTCTTGGACAGGTGGGGGGTCGGCCCCTTGAGGGGGGCAGTTACAACCGAATCTGATGTGGCCATGAGCTGTCTCGGGAGTAAGTTGTCTCTCCCAGTCAAAAAGTCGTCATAATTCGACTTTCGAAGGGGGAGTGGCCCCAAATAGAAGCAGCAAAGGAAAATAAAATAAAAAAAAATAGAAAATAAATAAAAAATAAGAAATAAAAAGTGAACAGTAACTTAGAACTTAATGGGGAATGTGCACAGTGGAGTGAGTGACATGTCTGGTGAGAATGATGAATGATGAAAAAGAAAAAGCCCGAAGTAGTGTGGCTCGTGACGGGACAGGTTGTCAGGGACATCGCTGTTGACCGTCACAATAAAAGAATGATAGAAAGTCCCATAAAACGTGGACTTTAGTTTGGCGACAGATCCGATGGAGGATAGAAATTTTAGCTGGGTGAATGAGGCGAAAACACAGATACGATTGAACACTGTTGCGACAGGAAACTACCCGCCCCAGATGCAGTTCCTGGAAAAGCCGAGACACTGCAGTCGCACTCAGTGGCCGTACGGGCCAAGTGCGCACCTGTGGAGAGTTTCGATGGCTGGGTTAGTCTCCGTCAAAAGTCCGACCAAAAAGGGAGGCTTGCGCTGACCGCGTTTGGCAAATAGGAAAAGTGCGCAGCCTTGGCATCCGTAACTGTGAGCATGAATGTGGAAGTGACCCGGTCAGACCCTTTTTTAAGGGTGCCGAAGTGGTCCGGTCAGACCCAGTTATGGGTGCCGAGATCCGGTCAGATTTTAAGGGTACCGAGGAAAATAAAGCGCGCGTAAGCCACGTCGTTTGGACACTGATCGAATTAGAAGTGTGTGGGGGTTACAAGGCTCCTCGATTTAAACGCTGGTGCAAGGAAATGAATAGGTAAACCCGGTGGGCTGTCATTTTCGAATACCGAGGTAGCTGGTGCGTTATCGCGGCAACGGTCCGATCCCGATTTGTCGAGGCGCACTGTAATAGCATGCACGTCTGTCAAAGTTTGATAAATTTGAGCCGGCGACAAAACCGATATTGGACGAAGGTTTTGTGCGGCTGCTGTGTGAAAATGGAAAACGTGGAAAAGAGGCCTCTGGGGGGTTTAGTAGTGATATAAAAAGTAATTTGTGTGCACACTTAAGTTAAATTCTGCAGAATAAAGGGGAGATATACAGCGCTATTAGGAACGAAACGAAACGACACAAAAGTTAAGTAAGACGTGCGTATTTGTCAGTGCATCTGCTCTGATGACAGTTAAAATGACCAAACTGCTCAACAGCAGTTGGAAAGAAGCAAAATGTGGAATGGATTCGAATCCCGTTGTATGTCTTTTGTGTCCGTGTGTAATCTTTGTGAACTTTGTCATCTTTATGTTGTCTGTTTGAGCTTCCGAATGAATGGACGCTTGATGTGTGTACTTGTTGGGCCCCGTAAGTGTGTGTGTAGGGGTGTGTGCGTGCGTGTTTGTGTGGGTGCGCGCGTGTCCGTAAGTACGTGTGTGTGTGCGTGAATGTGCTCATGAGCGCGCATGGGGGTGAGTTTGAGTGTTTGGAAAACCACCAAAAATAACGGATAGTAGAGTGCGCTCTCGTTGCTCTGGGGCGCGTGCACGCCTGCGGTGCCCGCGCGCGGGGGGAGATCTGGCGGTGGGTAGGGCAGGGAGTGGCCAACCTGTATCTGCCCACTGTGTTTAAGGCTGGCCCCTCCCCGCGCGGTGATGCCGAGGCGGGGCGCAGGGCCGAAGTTATGCCCAATTAAGGGGGCCTGCCCTGCCAGCAACGAGAGAAACTATGATAGAATGGTGAAAGACGGAATGCTGAAGGAGCAAAAGAATGCATGACCAACTGGAGAAATAGGAGCATGCGTGTGTTAACCAATACGACACCAATATAGATGTATCCAAAGAAAAACATGCTGGGACGACAGCAAGCGGTGGCAGAAGAGTGTGGCCCCCTCGTAAATAATGGGGGACCCCTCTAAGGCCAGCTGACGCTCCTTTTAGCATTCTGAGAGGAATAGGAAATTGGATCTGACGAAAAGCTCAACTTATTAATTTAAATTGCTGAAAGGATGACAAAATTGAAAACAAATTATTGATACTCGTTTCTTTGGGGCTCTCCTCAATACTTCTGATTTTCTCGTTACATAAAAAACCTGAGACGGCGGATACATCCGTTGTCTCATGGAGGACATAGAGACACAGCATGAACTTAGAATTAATGTTTAACAGCCGTCTAACACGTGGAGTAGGAGCATGCGAGGGCTAACCACTACAACCCAAATATAGGTGATTTGAGTGTCTAAAGAAAACTCAACCGGTCAACACTAATTTATGAGAGCAAGAGAGGTATCAAGTGAGGGCCACAGCAGCAGCTGGAATTAAAGGAATTCTCTGGATTTAGACATAGGACTGAATTGTATGCATGGAGAGCCTGCTCGTAAATTGCGTTGGCCCGACAAGGCTGACCAGTGCCCACTGTAACAAGACGTACAGGTCAAAAGCAGCAAGTTCAAAATAGAGGAGGAGATGCCAACGAGGAGAGATTGGATTTGGTAGTAATTTGTTGGTTCTTTTAATACTCTTGTAAAAGTATGCTCGGTACAAATAAATTAGCGATAGGAGCATTTTAGAAGTCCAAAAGCAAGAAACTCAAATGAAAATCACATTCTAGATTCGAGTAATGGAGCCTAACTGGAGCATGGGAAAAGTGAACAGCTGAGAAATGGCCTTCGATGTAGTGGCGGAGAATTAAAAATTCAAGATAGTCCAGTAATATCGGTAAGTGAGCATAACACCAATAATACTGAGGGCAAACCAGAGAGGATGCAATGTTTGGAACATGACTTAATTATGAATAATGTACATTCTGTACGCAAAATTGGGAAACTTTATCTGAAATTGAAGGCTCAAATCAGCAAAGGTGAAAAGATGATAGAGAGGATTGCATAAAATCAAAGGCAGGAAAACAAACAATAGAATGTAGCCTGAAATTAGGATGATCTTCTGGAAATCACAGTATAATTGAGAGAAACCACAGTTAAGACTTGCAATTTTAAGTTTGGGGTAATCTGCCACTTTAAAATTGTTCAAATAAGGTCCATCACAATACAGCCGAGAGCTCATGAAGGAAAGGCAACGTTTTTCTCAAATATATTAAATTCTTGTTAATAGGAGAATTGGAAGTTTGATTAACAAAAGGTACTAGGTAATTAATGGCTAATTGGAAGACGATATTTAAGTTTGGTTTCCCAGTCTGTCTTTTCCAGTATCCAGCAGTGACCCTGAAACTCGATCCCGAGACTCCACCGACAGCTGAGAACAACAAGAAAACGGTGCATGGCTCTGAGGCACCTTTGACCTTTTGCAAGAGCAAAGAAGGACTATATTTGTGCTTGGGGGGAGCACAACGCTCCGGAGGAAAACGACATCCTCTGAGGCGAGAGTGAAGAAACTTACAAGATGTGAATGGACTCAGTTGAAAATGGACTCATCCGAGAGTGAGGAATGAGTTGGCTCTGAGGCTACAACTAAAGACAACAACTTGAAAATGAGGTGCGGCGAAAGAACCATGAGACCTGAAATGTGCAACAAGCGAACTGGACTCCTTGCTGGGGCGTAATCAATACTTGGTGGGCTTGGCTCAAAGTGAATGGAAGCTTGCTTGGGCACTGAACTTGACACAACTGAGGAGTCTTGATAAAAGATAAATAAATAAATCAGGAACAAAATGTGTAGTGTTACAGAAAAAGGGAAAGGATCATAATCAGAGGATAAATTTGGATAAAACAGGCCAAATTGTATGAAGTAAGAGTAGGATCACATTTAGTCCACCCAGCTTAACAATTAGACATAGAGTCATTGACAAATTGGAGATGAAAATAGGACATTAGGACCCAATAGGATGCAGTCAAGAGGTGGCTAAATTGTACAATGGACCTGATTATTATTAATTAATAAAATTAGAAGTTAATTACAACTCACGGGGAATTCAGAAAGTCCGATAAGTTCAAGGAATAACAGCCATGGAAACTTTTGACAGTTAAGAATAATGCGGCATAAGAGTCACACAAAATGACAGTTAACGAGATGACAAACGTGATAGGACTCAAATAACAAATGCATTGACAAGGCAAAGTGAAAACACCATAGGGGAGTAGACTGTCGGAGGGACCCTTTTGAGTATCTTTACCCAGCGGTTCGATCAGAATGATTGATTAGGATAAAATTATTTAAGGACCATCTGAGGCTGCTTCTTTCCCCATGCTCACCCTTGGACAGGCTCAGCAGTAGAAATAACTGAATTTTTTAGGCATTTAATTGACAGTTTTACGGTAAAAGTGAGGTACGATTGTATGAAATATTTAATCGAGAAGAACATCCAGAAATGAAGTGTTACCTTCAATATTCACTGATTGCCTACTCACTTACACATACTAAATTTGTTTGGTGTGGAATGAGAGCTGAGCGATGAAGGTGACCGAATTGGCACTTGTGTGGTTAAGAATGTGTATGTGTGTCTGGGACAGGGTGAAAGGCCAAAGTATTTTGGAGTTGGGGTGAAAGGGTCACAGTTGAGGGTAAGATTCCTCTCACATGAGACTGGAACACCCAAGTTTGATGAGTGATGAGTTGTAACCTTAACCAACAGCTGATGGTTACTCAGAGGCACCATGACCAACAAAATAGTTCATGGAGAAGGCCCATTTCAGCAACACGAATGGACAAGACAGGACTAATATCAAACACTAGGACAATGGACGATATGACGTGACAGACTTGGACTCACCCGACGGGATGACTGACTAGGTGGATGACAACCAAACATTTGAAACTTAAGCTTGCTTGTGGCAAGTGCAAGCTTTGCTTTGTTTCTGTGCGTCACTTGACTTATTGCAGCATCAACCACCAGCCAAGGAGCAGATTGCTGGCTGTTGTATAACTTGTAATAATTTTGCAGGTTGGCGATTGCAGTCTTGGAGAGTTTATATTGAATGCACGTGAAAATGTTAACCCTAACCCTTTTGATTTTTGTGATGATTGAGGATTTTCAGGACAGAATCCCCGGGCGCCATGATTCGTTGTGTGTCTATGTTTTATTTTGATACTCTATGCCTGTGTACTTTTTGTGAGCACAAGGGTCCGCTGTCAGCAGGGCTGTATGCTCACTGGCAGGAGTGCGATGATTGTTGTTTTGTTGCCGAGTGTGGGGTGAACAGTCAATTTTCAGGAAGTTGGGGATGACAGTTCTGAATGAGTGAAAGGTTCGACAAACTGGCTGCAGGACATATGATGATGCGGTAGGACGTTTTGCCGGTTCCTTTTTGAATGCCTGATGACACATTGAGTGAATGTGTCAGAGGGGGGAGTTACATTTAAATGAGTAAGTAGATATAAAAGCTATTTGTGACATTCAATGTTTTTTCGGATTCAATTATTTTTGAGGCTTTAACAGGACGTGCCAGAATTCAACAGGCAGTGATGGAAGGAGCAGAAGAAGCATCTCGAAAGGAAAGGAGTTAATGGGAGACAACAGCCTGGAATGGATGCAAAGCGTGGCAACAATCTAGCGACAGTAACGGTTAAAGTGTCAACGGAAAAGCACGAATGATGACAAATCATACAGCTAATAGGGATTAGACTGCAGCGCAATAGACAACAAATGTTTGGAAGGTAATTAAATAAAATAGGAAACTGGACCAGAAACAAGCAATAGGGATAAATCCTTAACATATGAATGCATTAAAGCTGCTAATGAAGGGAAAGTATTTAAGAACACATTTTAAGAGGGTTAATTTGCATAACAAATGTTGAAAAGAGTTGGATAGTTAAATCATTTTGGGAAGATTACAGGTTCATTCAAAAGGGCGACTGATTTGAACAGTAAGATGACTTGAAGGGGAGACAAAGATAAGGTACATAAACTAATTAGGTGAACAAAACTGACAGGACTGATGCCCATTTGAGAATACTGAGAAAAATTGGATTCAAAGAGGAAAATTTGGAGTAAAAATTAAGATTTGAACTGGGAAAAGCAATTGCAAAGACTGATTGACAGGACTTCAGACAGGGACAGCTGCAGCAGGAAAGACTAACTTGAACAGGCAGAAGTTACTCTGCTACAGGACGGATCTTGCGAGACCGACAACACGACGAGAAATAAGGGGGATTATTCATAACTCCTAGGGGGAGTGTTTGTTTGTTTGTTTGTTTGTTTCAGGGATCACGTGGACCTCTGGATCATAGGAGTAGATGCCGAGAACGCCTCGGAGGTTCTACTGAGCACTTCGATGAGACGACGACCACCAGTCGTCCCCGTGCCCCAATCAACCCCAAAAGAGAAGATTTAGTTTGCAGACGACTGGTTATGGAGATGTCGTCTACTGGGGCTGACCGAAGGGGGCCGGGCGGACTTCCGGCCTACGCTGGGCATAGCTGCTTTTTTCATTGCAACTCAAGGTTTTGTGCTGTTGTCATCGTTAAATACTGGCAGTGGCTCCCGATTATTGCAGACCCCGTGG
This sequence comes from Syngnathus typhle, assembly GCF_033458585.1. NCBI lineage: Eukaryota > Metazoa > Chordata > Actinopteri > Syngnathiformes > Syngnathidae > Syngnathus > Syngnathus typhle. The sequence goes on from NC_083758.1 coordinate 9,848, forward strand.
ACGCTGACCGGGGCCTGGAAAGAGACTCTGAGGACGGTGAAGTGGACAAAGATTTTGGATGGACGGCAGGCCCTGAGCAGTGATCCCGGGGCAAATTCACTACTGAGCATTCAGTGGACTGGACTTTGCATCGACAGGCACTTACATATGCAAGGGGGGCAACACTGAGGGCGCTTCAACGTTTCAGTATGCTGTGATATTGCGTCAATATTTTATCAATCAGTACTTTATCTGATGACTACGTGCTGCAATTACTTTATCTTATTCATTTAACTTTTCACATGTTTACATTGACAATGCAGTTTGACTGTTTAGCGGTCGGTGAACTTGTCATTTCTTTTCCTTCTGTTTTGTGAGCTCATACTGTTTTGTGGATTGTGATATGTGCCGACTCCTTGTACCTGGCTGACGCCAGGTGGAAGGAATCACTGAGGATGTTAGAAAGGGCCTCCCTCTTTTTCCGTGTCATTAGACTGGCAGGGTTTTTTCTCGAGGGAGGGCCGGCAACTTTTTGAGGTTTCTAACGGACCACACCAAATTCATTGCTTCATTAATTATCGACGGTATTGAGATATTACCTAAGGGGGGTGGTTATCGTCATTTGAATAATGTGGACTTCAATTTTCTTTATTTGTGGTTCCTGAGAGGCCTCAGATTGCTTTCAGGGAGCAATTGGATAACAAAGTAGTTTGAGCTTTCCTAGTTAAAATAACCTTAAGTAGCATGCCTCGAGCGTGATATAGGCTGTGCAGGTATAGGCCAAATTGTAGACGTGATCAGAAAATTTGGTTGGGTGAAGATTTTTGGATGTTTACCGATGTCATCTCTTTTTGGACCGTTTTCGGGACATTTATAAAGTCCCGGAGGGGGGAATGAGGTAAATTTTGGATTCTATGCGTCACTGTATGTCACCTTAAATGGCGACCTTGCAGCAGTGAGAAGACCCTAAGCTATTTTTGCGGTACAGAGAAGATCTAGTTTCAGCAATGTGTAGGTGCTTAGAATATGGAAGGGCCATTCGTCCGTGACCAGGAATACCTTTGTCCATGCACTTTTAAGGGCATCGGAAGTAACCAATAGAGTGAGACTCGGACCACAGCTGTTGTCTTACGAGGTACAAATGATGGGGGAGAACAGATAGAGGGGCGTCAAGAACGCGAAGAGGAGAGCGCGAAGAGCAAGGGGCGCGCAAGGCGCAGGGGCGCAAGGGGCAAGAGCAAGAAGCGCGAGGGCCTTTTTGGGGCGAACATCTGTGCTGTCAAGAGCTGAACCATCTTTGCTTTTGGGGCCACTCAAACTTTTGGAGAGACATCACTTTGACATCGGTTGAATAAATCTTTTCCCAATCAGCCGTGTGTCACCGAAGTGCTTCCTTACCCGGACCAGCCATCGTCCACTGAGTGTTTTTTTGGAGACCAGCGAAACAACAAAGACCATTCACCACAATACTTTAATAGCTAAATGGCTCCTATTATTGTTCCTTACATATAGTATAATTTGTGGAAAATATATTAATTTATTGCTCAATGCATAATCAATAGTTTTATATTTGAATGGGTGGATGTCACCAAAAGCTGTCCCTAAAGCTTAACCAATTTGGTCTGTAAACTTTAGCAGAATTAATAACTACAAGGCAGGACTACTAACTATTTCCCATTGACAAGTATAGGTGGCTCCGCTTTCGCAGAGCATCAAAAAATTGAGATGAACTCTCATTGTTCCTCCCTACGGAAATCTTTAGTAAAAGGCGATCGGTGAATTTGCAGCAACCATTCCTTCTAATACAAACAATAGACGTTCATAGATTTACTACATTTAGAAGGACTCAACCTAAATAGACAGTTTAAACGAGTATTTTGTGTTCATCAATGTGTTTTTTCCTTGAAACATTGTTGGCGCACAGGATTATGGATACCTGATATTTCAAACAGCGTCACCTATCGATTGGGCAACTATTTTGAGTGTGAGTTTTGAACGTATAAACAGATGTATGTCTTGGTCCGTGTACTTTTGGTATGAGAGAAATGGAAATGATCCGATTTCCGTGTGTTATTTTCAAATGTGTAATTTCAGATTTTTATTCAACACAAATCGGGAAACAAAAGACGATCGTAATTTCCTCAAATGAGTGTTAAGAAATGCTGGCGTGGATTGGAATGCGATTCACCTCCACTGCGATGGTGGCGTTTGAGGGTTAATGTAAATTGCCACAGCAGGAAACAGGAAGTAGTTTGGCGAAGTGGGCCGCGTGTTTTTTTGCTGCGTGTTTTTTTTCCCGTCAAAATGTTCGTCAAACAGCTATCTTGCCTTCGGTCCCGAAATGTATCAAAAGATCCGATTGTTTTTGGCGAATGACCAATTCGTTTTGTTGGTCATTAAAAGCTATTCCCATCAGGAGCTCAGTTCATCGTTATTCTATTGGGTCAACGTGAACCACGTGACACTAAACCTCCACGAACACACGAAAATCTGCAACCGATGCACAGGTTGAAAACAGCCCGGTGACGCATTATCATTCCAAACTGTTAAGAGTTGAGGTTTGTTACGGTGGTCGGTACGTGGCATTAGTATGACTCAATATATTTAAACCGTAACTTGAATTGGTAGTCTCTTTATTTAAGTAGTTTTCTCAGACCAACTTTAGGTTATCGCTTCTCGGCCTTTTGGCTAATATCAAGTGAAGTATCTGTTCTTATCAGTTTAATATCTGATACGTCCCCTATCCGGGGACCATATATTAAATTGATTTCTGGAACCGGGAGATGGAATTAGGGGCTTGCTCCGTCCACTCCACGCATCGACCTGGTATTGCAGTACTTCCAGGAACGGTGCACCCCTCTGCTGGTCAAATAAAGGATCATTAAGTCAGGAAGCCATTAGAATCGGTCTGCTTCATTCTCACAGGATAAAGCAGAAAGTCAATAACGTCTTGAAAGGGTTTGATTCAATCAAGTTCATGACCTTTATCTAAATGTGAATAGCAGAAGAATTCTATTCTTTACAACAAAATAGAAAACATATCGGCCCTACGATTGGCTGGCCACCAGTTTATGATGTCCAGTGGGGATGGGTGATACCAATGATTTTGGAATCGATCCGATACCAAGTATTTCCTACCCAAAATACCCGAGATTCGATCCGATATCGATACCGGAAGTGTAATTTCCCTTCCAAAAAACGATTTAAATGCAGTGGCATTCTTGCTCTTGGAGAGTCATCTATTGAATTTTGTAGAAAAAAGTATTACGTCACGTGAATTATTAACCTTTTTAGACATTAGTGCATTAGTGGAATATGCATATTAATAGTATAACTTTAATAAAAAGGAGCTATTCTTTACTTTTCTCTCTCTCTCTCTCTCTCTCTCTCTGTTGTTGGGAAAAAGTTTTGTCTTTTAGTATAATCTAAAAAGAGACATGGTACCAACAGAGATGCAGGGCTTAATCGTCATGAGCAGCAAAACTATCAATTTGTAAAGCCACTGGATACTTACATTTAATATTGTAATACTTTAGTGTTGTTTATAGGAAGTGGAGTTACAAATAAAACGTATGGCGTTCGACCACAAATTGAAAAGGGGAAAACTTTATTTATAAATGACTGACTAAAGCGTAGTAATTATTGCTTCAAATAGCACATCAACCACAAATGCTTACAATTTTTGGTTAGCACCTGATACCTGGATATGTCTTGCCTTTCTGAAACGCTGCTTCTAAGGTACTTTGATACCTTAGCCTCGGTGTGGCTGCAGGGGTTTCCGTCGCTGCCTTAGTGTCTGCGGCACGTTTCAACTGCAGCTCTTCATGAACTGTGGTGTGAATTTTGCTTAAATGTTTTGTCAAGTTTGTGGTGTTGCCACAATATTTAATTGTTTTGTGACATATTTCACATTTTGCCTCGTTGTTATTAAGTAAAATATAATATCCCCAAACCAGACTTCTCTTGCGTTCGGACTGGGCCGCCGCCGTGGCCATGCTTGTTTGTGTTTGTTTGGATTGGAACGGGAGGCGGAGGAAGAGGGCTTGGCTTGTGAGAAAAGGGGGCGGGAGCAAAGCAGAGCAGGACACGCCGGTGCAGCAGGGGGAAGGAAAAGTAGTGCTAGCATGAGTGCAAGTCGTCAAATTGGAGCAGAAAAAAATGAGGAAAAATATAATTAAATAATTGTAAGTATCGATATTTTAGCTAGGGAGATCGATACTCAAAAATGAGCAGCCTGGATCGATATATCGATACTTTTGTATCGATCCGCCCATCCCTATGTGATAGGCTCCAGCACGCCTACTAACTAGGGGTGTAACGATACATCGATACACATCGATTAATCGATATAATGCTCTGCGATTTATTGGCATCGATGCTAAAGGTAAACATCGATTTATATCGCCGTGTTTGACCTCGGACATTAGACGCGACTTAATTTTGAAATCCAGTTCATAGTTGCTTGCTTCCTCTTTTCGGGAGCAGTGCGCCCGGCGTTGTTGTGTTGTGAGCAGATCACGCACGTGAAAGGGGAGGGGACAACTAGTACGCGGCTCCTGGGCTGCTCCTATGGCTAGTGTCCAAAAAGACGAGGAAATTTGCTCCCCTTTAGGCTTCAAGTCATTCGTTTGGAAGCACTTTGGATTCCAAAGAAAAGATGGCTCAACGGCCAAGACACGTGCAGTTTGTAAATCCTGCCATGCGGTGATCAAATATTCAGGGAGCACAAATCTCGCCGCACATTTAAAAAAAAAACACGACATCAAAGTTCAGTGTTAAAGTAAGGAATTTGTATACTACAATACTCTTGTAATTTCCTAAATAAAGAGTTTGCAGTACCTTGTTTATTTTGCGTATGAATTGTTATTTACCTTTAGCATCGATGCCAATAAATCGTAGAGCATAATATCGATTAATCGATGTGTATCGATGTATCGTTACACCCCTACAATCTAAACATAGTCCTTTACTAGTCGTGGTTGCCCTCTGGGTAAAAATGGTACACTCGCAGATGACTTCCCGCCGCCCCTCGTTGATGAATTAAGACTATACTTTCAGGGATCATTTCTATAGTTATTAACTTGAGATATGTGTTTCTAAAGTGAACGGTCTCGCCAACTACGATGATGAGAATTGATGTTCCTTCCTGAGCGTGAAGCTAGCGGAGAATAATGATGTTTATATCATAGATTCTCCACTTTTGATGAGCGTTCTATGCGTCCTAGTGGAGCATTGAGGGGAGGGACATGATCAGAGTAGTTCTTTGAAATTGGTTAAATAAAAATTAAGCTAATGTAGTGGCGTACTCCTGATATTCAACTCAGTCGATTAACAGTATCGTCGTATTAGTTCAACTAACAAAAGCCTGTTATGTATTTCTGAAGTACTTTTGTACTGAAGTACTTATGGCTGTATTCATTTACACGGCTTAAATCTTTACAACTTCGACACAAATCTGAATTAACTTTAACTGATTTCGGCTTGTCCAAACGGGCCACCCCATTGCTGGTCTCACCAAAGTAACAGGCGGTGTCACACTAGCAACCATTTCCTTTTAATAAAAATAGATCTTCATATATTTGCTAAATTTAGGAGGCCTTAACACTCAACTAAGATGTATAGTTCGAACAAGTATTTGGTGTTTGGCAATTCTATGGAAACGTTTACACTCTAAACGTGTCGTTGTGAGTCCAACAGGTTCCAACTCCCTGACCTGTTTGTTTGCATTGTGCACGTTCTCCACTCTGGTTTCCTTCCATTTCCCCCAAACATGCATGATAGGCCCATTGAGCGCTCCAAATTGCCTGTAGGTGCGAGTGCGGACGGTTTTTCGTCTCTGTGTGCCCTGCGAGTGATTATTATTTGTTAAAGCGTATATGCCGTTACACCGCTAGATGGCAGCAGCGTTGACTTCCGCACCTGACCACAAAAAGAAACGGGAATCACGTGATGCGCAGGAAAAGAAGCATTAGTGTGAGTCGATATATTTAAACCGTAACTTGAATTGGTAGTCTTGTAGTGGGTTGACATAATTCACCCGGAACCTAAGTTCACGTTGCCGAGTTCCGGTGGGATGTTTTACACGTGTGGGAGTTTCCTGTTTGAGGAGTGTGTGTTAGGATCTCGAAGGGAAAAGAGTCGGCCCGTGGTTGAGAGAAGCTAATTATAAATGTCATTAAAACAACTGCCGTTGGCACCGTCATTTATCACTCCGCCTCCGACTCCAGTCCTTGCACACCACACTGGTGACCCTGACATCAGTCCCGCTGAGGATTCCGGGACTGAACAGAATACCGAGCGAGACGGCATGGCGCATTCCGCCGTCCTTAGGCTGCCTGAGTTTTGGGAGACTTCTGCAGCAACGTGCATGGTTCGCACAGGCGGAGGCTCAGTTCGCCCTCCGGGGAATTACGGATGACGCCACATGCTACTACCACGTTGTCTCGGCACTCGGAAGCTCCACCGCAGCCAGAGCTGTAAGTTTCATCACTTCCCCTCCGGCCCAGGATAAATATGCAGGGCTCAAGGCTTATCTCCTCAGGATTTTTGAACTGTCGCGATCCGAACGAGCCCGGCGCCTGCTTGCTATTCAAGGCATGGGGGACAGCAAACCCTCTGAACACATGGAGATGATGTTAAACCTGCTGGGTGGGGAAGAGCCGAATTTTCTTTTCATTGAACTGTTTCTGCGACATATGCCGCCGCACGTCCAAACGGCCCTCGCAAATACGACCATTACGGAGCCGCGTGCTCTTTCGGAGGAAGCGGACCGTTTCTACTTGGCCACCCAGCATTTCGCCCCTGGTGTGCTGGCCCCAACACGCAGCTACACGTCCCCGAGCGCTGGCGTTGCCCCTGGCAGAGGACGCGCTGCAACTGACAGCCGCACCAGCACAGGTTTGTGCTACTTCCATGCACGTTTTGGCGCCAAGGCTAAAAGGTGCCGCTCCCCTTGCAACTTCGACACGACGGGAAACGCCAAAGCCTGCGCTCAGTAGTGGCCGTGACCGCAGGCAAAAAGAACCGGCTGCTGTTCGTTGAGGACTCCCTCTCTGGTCGCAGATTCCTCTGTGACACCGGCGCCCAGAGAAGCGTCCTGCCGGCTACAGTGGACGACGCTGCTGGAGGGTTGCACGGCCCGCCCTTAACATCCGCCAACGACACCCCCATCAGGACGTATGGCACAAGGACTGTGGACATATGTTTCGGGGGTCAGTGTTTCACATGGGACTTTGTCACTGCCGACATCTCCTTCCCCCTGCTTGGCGCAGATTTTTTGTGCGCCCACGGACTGCTCGTGGATGTTAAGAACGGCCGCCTGGTGGACGCGTTAACCTTCTCCTCCTTCGCATGTGTCCGCGATGAGGGGAATTATGTGGGTCTCTCCAGTTCGCTCTCCGAGGGCGACATGTACCAGAAACTCCTCGGAGAGTTCCCCAGCCTTACACGGCCCACTTTTGCCGCTCAACCCGGAGAGACTGACAATTGCTCGGGCCGAGTTCGCCAGCATGGAACGCCTTGGCATTGTTCGCCGCTCTGACAGCCCGTGGGCCTCCCCACTCCACATGGTGCCTAAGCCGGATGGTGGTTGGCGCCCGTGTGGCGACTACCGCCGCCTCAATGATGCCACCACGCCCGACCGCTACCCGGTCCCCCATGTTCAGGACTTTTTGATACATCTAGCAGGGAAGCACCTGTTCTCCAAAGTGGACCTGGTGCGGGGTTATCACCACGTCCCGGTGCACCTTGCTGACATCCCTAAAACGGTGGTGGTGACTCCTTTCGGGCTTTTCGAGTTTCTTAGGATGCCCTTCGGCCTGAAAAACGCGGCCCAGTCCTTCCAGCGGTTGATGGACTCTGCACTTAGGGACATGCCTTTCATGTCTAGGACGATGTCCTCGTCGCCAGCTCCTCGGAGGAGGAGCATGCGGCACACCTGCGGGCCCTTTTCACAAGGCTCGACCAGCATGGCCTGATCATTAACCCGGCGAAGTGCGTCTTCGGGGTGCCGTCGATCCAGTTTCTTGGGCATCTCATCGGCAGTAATGGGGCCACCCCCTTGCCGACAAAGGTGGAAGCAGTCTCCGCTTTTCCCCGCCCACGTTCGGCCCGGGGGCTACGGGAGTTCCTTGGGATGGTTACGTTCTACCACCGATTCATACGCCGGGCGGCCCACATCATGCACCCACTGTATGGGGCCCTTAAGGGTAAGACCCCCAACCAGGACATCGACTGGACCCCCGAGAGGATCGAAGCTTTCGAGGATACTAAGGCTGCGCTGTGCCAGGCCACCTTGTTGGTCCACCCGTCGCCTGGAGCCCCGGTCGCCCTCACAACCGACGCATCTGACTACGCAGTTGGTGCTGTATTTGAGCAGTGGGTTGGTGGCGCCTGGCAACCGCTCGCCTTTTTCAGCCGCCAGCTGGTCCCTAGGGAGCGCAAATACAGCACATTCGACAGGGAGCTACTCGGCGTCTGGTTGGCGATCCGCCATTTCCGCTCCATCCTGGAAGGCCGTGAGTTTACGGTTTTCGTCGACCACAAGCCCCTCACGTTCTCTATGTCCAAGGTGGCTGAGCCGTGGTCCGCCCGCCAGCAGCGTCAGCTGTCATTTATCTCTGAGTACACCACAGATATCCGACACATCGCCGGCAAGTCCAACGTGGTCGCCGATTGCCTCTCTAGAGCGGTCGTCCACACGGTTCAGCTGGGGCTCGACTACTCAAGTATGAGTGCTGACCAAGCCTCAGATCCTGGGATCCAGTCGCTCAAAGACTCTGACACTGGGCTGCGTCTGGAGGTGGTCGCGGTTGGCGACTCAGGAGTCAGGCTGTGGTGCGACCTCTCCACCGGCCAGCCTAGACCACTTGTCCCTGCCGGCTGGCAGCGGGCTGTCTTTGAGGCGATACACGGCCTGTCCCATCCTGGCAGAAAAGCGTCCGTGAGGCTGGTGGCTCAGAAGTTCGTCTGGAAAGGGCTGAAGAGGGACGTGCGGGCCTGGGTCGACTCGTGTGTGGCTTGTCAGCGTGCGAAGGTGCACCGCCATACCAAGGCCCCGTTGGAGCCGTTCACTGTCCCCGAGAGGAGGTTCGACCACGTCAACATCGACCTTGTGGGCCCGCTCCCCCCTTCCCATGGTTTCACCTACCTCCTCACCATGGTGGACAGGACGACCCGTTGGCCTGAGGCCGTCCCCCTCTCCTCAACCTCGGCTGCTGACGTGGCCCGGGCGTTTATTGGCACATGGGTCGCGCGCTTTGGAACACCTTCAGACCTCTCCTCGGACCGGGGTGCACAGTTTACTTCCGAGATCTGGAATGTGGTTGCTGGAGGCCTGGGCGTCAAGCTGCACCGCACCACCGCTTATCACCCCCAGGCTAACGGGCTGTGCGAGCGGTTCCACCGCTCCATGAAGGCTGCTCTACGCGCCAGTCTGGTGGATGGCAACTGGGTGGACAGACTTCCCTGGGTCATGCTGGGCCTCAGGACGGCCCCTAAGGAGGACTTGCAGTCCTCGTCCGCTGAGCTCGTCTACGGCCAGGTACTACGAGTTCCAGGGGACTTCATTCCAGACGCCACAACGCCTTGGTCGGCGGCAGGGCAGCGGTCCTCCCTGCTGGAAGTTGCCGGGACGTTCGCACCTGTCCCCACGTCACGGCACTGCACCCCTGTTTCCCGGGTGCCCACCAACCTACGCTCGGCGGGTTTTGTGTTCATCCGCCACGACGCCCACCGCGGGCCGTTGCGTCCGCCTTACGACGGGCCTTTTAAGGTCTTGCAGCACGGGAGTAAGAGCATGGTCGTGGACATCGGCGGTAGGCCTGAGACTATCTCGGTTGATAGGATTAAGCCTGCCCACGTGGATGTTTCCCGGACGTTGGAATTGGCGCAGGCCCCACGCCGCGGACGCCCCCCAGCGCCTCGCCCCTCCGACCTGACCGAGCTCCCGCCTGCCCGACCGACAACGCGACCGTCCAGCCCAGCGGTCTTTCCGGCGGCGCCCCCTACCCTTGACCCCCTGCCAGCCCCTGCCACCTACACCCGCTGTGGTCGGGCTGTCGTTCCTTTCCGGCGCGGGGATTTTGACTATGGGTGAATTCTGGGGGGGCTTGTGTAGTGGGTTGACATAATTCACCCGGAACCTAAGTTCACGTTGCCGAGTTCCGGTGGGATGTTTTACACGTGTGGGAGTTTCCTGTTTGAGGAGTGTGTGTTAGGATCTCGAAGGGAAAAGAGTCGGCCCGTGGTTGAGAGAAGCTAATTATAAATGTCATTAAAACAACTGCCGTTGGCACCGTCATTTATCACTCCGCCTCCGACTCCAGTCCTTGCACACCACAGTCTCTTTATTTAAGTGGTTTCCTCAGACCAGTTTCAGTACATCGCTTCTCGGCCTTTTGGCTAAGACCAGGTGTAGTATCTGTTCTTATCAGATTAATATCTGATACGTTCCCTATCCGGGGACCATGTATATATTGGATTTTCGCAACAGGGAGATGGTATAGGGGCTTGCTCCGTCCACTCTATGCATCGACCTGGTATTGCAGTACCTCCAGGAGCGGTGCGCCCCCCTCTACTGGGCAAATAAAAAGTAGTTTACATCACAATCCGTTAGCTTCATTCTCACAGGATGAAGCAGAAAGTCAACGACGTCTTGATCGGATTTGATTCAAGTTCATGTTGTGTGCTCACTGTTAGAGTGGTGCTCACTCTAACTTATTTTGCAAGAACCACTCGGAGACAAGTTAGTCATTTTGGGCACCTGCAGGCGGAGAGTCCATTCGTCACTGTGCGTACAGCAATGATCGAATGACGTCTGACTCTCGCTTCCCACAAGACCATCTTTATTAAGAGAAAAAGGGTGGGGGTGACCATAGACTGAATAGACAAGTAAAAAAGGCCCTTGACCTCTAGATTAGCAGGGCAGGGGATGTTTTACGACATTGTGTAGGATGGAACAAGCTAGGTTATTTATTACTGGTTACACACCAACATAAGCATAAAACTAATCTACCAAGGTTATTCATTACTGGTTACATACATTCCAACATAATCATATGATCAAGATAGTTTTGGAAAACCCTGACACTCACCTTATATCTTTATTAGGTAATGCACTCTGAATTTAATCAGGACCCGAACCGATGTCTTTAATCACTTTTATTCATGAAACAGAGGGCCATCAACTTGCCGCTCTGTCTGCATATTCATTTCCCTGAACGTCACTCCTTCACTACGTCATCACGTAGGCCCACAGTACAATATCAGTACATGACATCCCCCCTTTCCTTAGAAATAAACTGTACCATCACATACTAATATTGACCATGTAATTTACATCATCATCTTTTGCTAACCGAACATTGTATTGTCTAACTTTTCTTATGTAACCCATAAACATTTTTTTCTCTTAAACAGTGAACAATATATTCAGACACAACCCTTTACTTTTACTTTGTCACAAAGTCTTTGAACTTTGCTGGTATCTTTTTGACTCTCTGGGGCCTCATTTCAGGTTCCTGAGCTTCCTCTTGTGGTGTCTGGTTGCAACTGTCCACATTTCTGCTCAGTACATTTTCCTCCCCTTCAGTAAAAGTCTTCGGTGTGTCATGTCCTTCAGTATTCTCATATGATTGGTATTTCTTCACGTGAGTGGTATTCCGGTGGTAGCGAGCTCCAGTTGGGGATTCAATTACCACTTGATTTCCAGTTTGACTCACGACTCTATGTGGGGTTGGATTGAATGGTGTTGTGAATTTGTCCTGTTTGTCCTGTTGTACCAGTACTGTGTCTCCAATGTCCACATTTGAGTACTGGGCTCCTCGTCGTTCATCAGCATAAAGCTTTGCTTTCCCTTTTTGTTCAGCATCCCTGTCACGAACATCTAGAGCCGTTGTTTTGGACTCAGAGAGGTCAGGCAACTTTCCTCTCATTTTCCTGTTGAAAAGAAGTTCAGCTGGACTTTTCCCTGTCGTGGGGTGTTCAATGCTCCTGTAAATAGTTACATATTTCCTCAGTTCACGTTTCCAGTCCAGCCCTTCTGCCTGTGCAATCCTGATTCTCTTCATCAGTGATGCATTTTGACGTTCCACTTCTCCATTGGCTTGTGCCCATTTTGGTGGTGTTCTCACATGTTTGATTCCATTTGTTTCACAGTATTCCCTGAAGAAGTCAGATTTGAACTGTGGTCCATTGTCCGATTTGATCGTCACTGGTAGTCCATGCCTACTGAAAATGTCCTCAATTCAGTCAATAACTCTGTCCGTGGTTGTAGACGTCATTATTTCATACTCATAGTAGCGACTGTAATAATCTACTAAAACAAATATAGACTGATTGTTTGGTAGTGGTCCTAACAGATCTACAGCCACGTCTTGCCATGGTCGATCTGGTAAGATTGTGTTCCTCAAAGGCTCAGGTGGATCTGGTCTGGCCACTATTTGACATCCATGACAAGCTTTACAGTATTTTTCCGCTGCCTTATCCATGCCAGGCCACCACACTTTTGTTCTGAGATGTTGTTTTTTCCCTACAATTCCTAAGTGTCCTTCATGAGCTAATGCAAGTGCTTTTGCTCTGAGTTTTTCTGGTAAAACTATGCGGCTTCCACGTAACACAATGTATCCAATCACACAGAGTTCATTTACAATGGGTGCATATTGTTTACATTTTTCGAAGTGTCCAATTTCAATTGCATTTCGCACCTCCGTCAGCTCTGGATCTACAGCAGAGGCTTCTTCTACCTCTCGTGTGGTAAGCGCCTTTGGTGTTGCATTAACTGCAATGAATCTCACATACTCTTCAGATTCATGTTCATGTATTCCTTTTGTCCCTGTGTCTGACAACAACCTAGATAAAGAATCAGCAATATTTTGTTTTCCTGCAATGTGCACCACCCGAAAGTCATAAGGTTGAAGTCTGAGGACCCATCGCTCTATACGAGCACATGGTTTGGATCTTTTACTGTATACGACTTCTAATGGCTTGTGGTCTGTGATTAAGTCAAACCTACGTCCGTACACATATGGATGTAGCCTTTCGCATGCCCAAACTAATGCTAGGGCCTCCCTTTCTGTTTGTGAGTATCTGCGTTCACAATCTGTCAGACTACGACTAACGTAGCACACTGGTACCTCCTCAGAATCTTGTTTTTGTACAAGCACTGCGCCTAACCCTACAGGACTTGCATCTGCGATTATTCTGGTAGGAGCCTCTTTGTCAAAATAAGCTAAAGTACCTGCCCCGGCTAGTTCAGTCTTTAAAGTCTGAAATGCTCGTTTTTGTTCTGGTCCAAACACAAATGTAGTCTCTTTCCTGGTCAATCTCCTCAGTGGTTCAGAGAGCGTTGCAAACTGGGGTATAAATCTACTGCTGAATCCTACCAGTCCTAGGAAACTTCTCACTTCAGCTGCCGTTTTTGGTTCTCTGGCATCCTTAACAGCTCTCACTCTCTCCTCAGTTGGTCCAATGCCTTTCTGGGTCAACAATATGCCCATGAAAACAAGTCTGTCCATGTTAAATTGGCATTTTTCCACATTCAGTGTTAATCCGCATTCTGAAAGTCTTTTCATGACTGCGTGCAGGCGCTTGTCATGTGTCACCTGGTCTGGAGCGTGGATGATCACGTCATCTGAGATGTTCTCCACACCCTCGATGCCTGCTAGTGCATTGGCTATCTCGTGCTGGTATTGCTCACTAGCGGACGAGACTCCAAATATCAGTCTTTTGTACCTGTAAACACCATTATGCACAGCAAACGTTGTTATTTCTCTGGACTCTGGGGTTAGCTCTAACTGATGGTAGCCCCATTTGAGATCAAGCTTACTGAATATTGCAGAACCATTCAGACCTTGCAGTATTTCATCCACTGTAGGGATGGGGGTATCTCTCCCTCACAATAGCCTCATTAGCTTTTCTCATGTCTAAACACATCCTAAGGTCTTTGTCATGTTTCTTTGGGAGAATCACTACCGGATTTACCCAGGGAGTAGGACCTTCAACCTTCTCCACAATGTCCATGTCCATCAGTTCCTTGATTTTCTTCTCGACTGCATCCCTCAAATGATAGGGTATCCGTCTCAGTGGTTGAGCGACTGGTTTCACATTTGGGTCTATGTACAGTGAGATTTGTTTGGTGTTTAATTTACCTACTCCTTTGAACACATTTGAATACTGTTGTTGCAGAATACTTTTAACATCTGTGATTGCTGCAACGTTTTCCCCTATTTTTAGTACTCCAAGCTTAATAGCTGTCATTTTACCAAGGAGTGGTTCACCATTACCTCTAATCACAATGAATTCAGCTTCTTCAGTCCTGTCACCTATCTCGATTACACATTTGAAAGCACCTTTGACAGATAGTGTCTGGGTTGAGGAATATGCATACATATTTCTCTGCTCTTTGGGCACATATGATTCACATTTTATGTTTTCAGCTTTTAGCTTCTCCCAAACATTTTCTCCCATAACATTACTCGTTGCCCCAGAATCTACTAACATTTTTAACTCAACTCCCCCTACACAAAATATTAGTCTTTCAGGCATTTCACAGTCTTTCACCATAAATGCATAGTCATTGTGCACAGTCTCTACAGCATTAACGTTTTGCTTCTTTTGTCCTTTGGTACGACACATTTTTGAGAAATGGTCCTTACCGTTGCATTTATGACATGTTTGTCCACGTGCTGGGCATTTGGGATCCTTACCCATGTGGTCAGTGTAGCCACACCTGTAGCACTGCTTCTCTGCTTTATTGTCATCACAATTCTTCAATTTACCTTTTGGCCTTGTGAACTTTCCTTTTTTCGTTGTGATACGACTGATCGTTTCCCCCTCTTTCTTGATACTGCTCCCATTCATTGCTGCTAGTTGCTCTTCCACTCGCTCACATTGCGATGCCAACTCCAACGTGCGAGCCAAAGTCAAACCAGGTCCATCCTCGAGAAGCTTTCTCTTCACGTATCCAGAACAGCATCTGCTCAGGATAGCGTCTCTAATTTGATTGTCCTTGTCTCCTTGAAAGTCACAGTCCTTCGCAGCCTGACGTAAACGTGTACCAAACTGTTGCACCGTTTCTCCCTGATTTTGGAACAACTTGTGGAAGGATTGGCGCGCGTACGCTGCATTCACTTGGGGAACAAAGTAGGAGTCAAGTGTCCTTACTGCTGCCGCGCAGTCGGTCACCTCACCCGTGTTTGGTAAAGTGAAGAAAACATCCTGCACGTCCTGTCCCGCCAAATGCAAAAGTAGAGCGCGTCTTCTTTGTTTAGTAGCATTGGTCGTATCCTCGTTCATTATCAGTCCTTTACCGTCAGCATACAACTCGAAAGATGTTAGCCATCGTGTCCATCTTGGCCCGAGAGTAGCTGGATCAGTGCAGCAAGCAAACGGTTGTAGCTCCGACTTAGCCATGTTAGCTCAAACTTAAACTTGCTCACGAAAATCGTCGTCGTTATCTCCTCTTCCTTAGAAGGTGGACGTCATCCTCGTCGCCATTGTTGTGTGCTCACCTTATATCTTTATTAGGTAATGCACTCTGAATTTAATCAGGACCCGAACCGATGTCTTTAATCACTTTTATTCATGAAACAGAGGGCCATCAACTTGCCGCTCTGTCTGCATATTCATTTCCCTGAATGTCACTCCTTCACTACGTCATCACGTAGGCCCACAGTACAATATCAGTACATGACAGTTCATGACGGTTCATCTTAGGCGGCAGCAAGAATTTACGTAACTGTTCTAAAATATGGTCAAAATGTCTTTTTTTGCTTGAGATTTTCCTATCATTGTTCCAGGATCTTTTAGTACAATTCTTGTTCTCCAAATGTTAAGAAAATGTCATTTTCAAAACTCGTTCAGAAAAAGAAGTATATATATTTTTCTGCGGTAATGTTGGAGATTTTCAATAAATACAAATTCATACCGTTTTAGGGTTCTCAGGAGAAAAGAGGCACTGCATGATGGGCATGTTTTGACTTCATTTATCGGTTTATTATAGTTGCTGGCATCACCACTAGACGGCGACTCTAGGAAAAAGGAGGTGAACAAAGACGTGGAGGCAGTAGAAAAAGAAGCAAGGCATGATGGTCATGTTTCTGAATCTATTTTTTACTTAATTTAAAATGTTTTGGTTTTGAATGACTAAAGGTGTACTATGTTAACAGTTCTACGAATGCTGTCTCATCCACTGAATACGTGTGCTCACACTTTTGTACCAAATTAGCCTCTGACTGTAGATGGTGTGCGCGGTGAAAACGTCGGCCCCGGCGACGTATACAACTCATACTTACCTGGCAGGGGAGATACCATGATCAAGAAGGTGGTTCACCCAGGGTGAGGCTCAGCCATTGCACTCCGGTTGTGCTGACCCCTGCGAATTCCCCAAATGTGGGAATCTCGACTGCACAATTTCTGGTAGTGGGGGACTGCGTTCGCGCTCTCCCCTGATTCTCCTGTACAATACAAAATCCCTCACACGAAGCCAAATTTCATGGTCGCCACATACTGAGCGATGGTGCATCAAGCTGTGCTCTGCAACTGTGCACCTACTTGCCGAACTTCATTCAACAAATTAGTAATTGCAAAATAAAATGTAATTACTACGTTCCCGACCCGTTATTGATACGAACGTATATGATATAACTTTCATATAACCTGCTTTCTGGAATAGCCCCACGGATCATTTCCCGTTCTCCATTTACCTACACTATAAAGAAAAACTAATGGCCAAAAGGTACGTGGACCCAGACATACAACTGATTTTTGCACCCCCTACTCTACTGGTCAAATCAAGAGTAGTTTACATCACAGTCCGTTAGCTTCATTCTCACAGGATAAAGCAGAGGGTCAATGACGTCATTGATTCAAGTTCATGGCGGCTGGCAGCAAGGATATACGAAAAAATATGATCAAAATGTCTTTCTTTAAATCAGAAATTGTGCCAGAAATTTTTAGTACAATCCTTGTTCTCAAATTTTTAAGAGAATGTCATTTTCTAAACTTGCTCAGAAAAAGAAATATATATCTTTCTGCGGTACTGTTGGAGATTTTCTATAAATACAAATTCATATGGTTCTCAGGTGAAAAGAGGCAATGCATGATGGGTATGTTTTTACTTCATTTCTTATGCTGCCACCACCACTAGATGGCAACTCTAAGAAAAAGGAGGTGAACAAAGGCGTGGAGGCAGTAGAAAGAGAAGCAAAGCATCAGTTTATGGGTATTTACGAGGGTATTTTTATATTAATACTTTAATAGCTAAATGGCTCCTATTATTGTTCCTTACATATAGTATAATTTGTGGAAAATATATTAATTTATTGCTCAATGCATAATCAGTAGTTTTATATTTGAATGGGTGGATGTCACCAAAAGCTGTCCCTAAAGCTTAACCAATTTGGTCTGTAAACTTTAGCAGAATTAATAACTACAAGGCAGGACTATTAACTATTTCCCATTGACAAGTATAGGTGGCTCCGCTTTCGCAGAGCATCAAAAAATTGAGATGAACTCTCATTGTTCCTCCCCACGGAAATCTTTAGTAAAAGGCGATCGGTGAAATTGCAGCAACCATTCCTTCTAATACAAACAATAGACGTTCATAGATTTACTACATTTAGAAGGACTCAACCTAAATAGACAGTTTAAACGAGTATTTTGTGTTCATCAATGTGTTTTTTCCTTGAAACATTGTTGGCGCACAGGATTATGGATACCTGATATTTCAAACAGCGTCACCTATCGATTGGGCAACTATTTTGAGTGTGAGTTTTGAACGTATAAATAGTTGTATGTCTTGGTCCGTGTACTTTTGGTATGAGAGAAATGGAAATGATCCGATTTCCGTGTGTTATTTTCAAATGTGTAATTTCAGATTTTTATTCAACACAAATCGGGAAACAAAAGACGATCGTAATTTCCTCAAATGAGTGTTAAGAAATGCTGGCGTGGATTGGAATGCGATTCACCTCCACTGCGATGGTGGCGTTCGAGGGTTAATGTAAATTGTCACAGCAGGAAACAGGAAGTAGTTTGGCGAAGTGGGCCGCGTGTTTTTTTGCCGCGTGTTTTTTTTCCCGTCAAAATGTTCGTCAAACAGCTATCTTGCCTTCGGTCCCGAAATGTATCCAAAGATCCGATTGTTTTTGGCGAATGACCAATTCGTTTTGTTGGTCATTAAAAGCTATTCCCATCAGGAGCTCAGTTCATCGTTATTCTATTGGGTCAACGTGAACCACGTGACACTAAACCTCCACGAACACACGGAAATCTGCAACCGATGCACAGGTTGAAAACAGCCCGGTGACGCATTATCATTCCAAACTCTTAATAGTTGAGGTTTGTTACGGTGGTCGGTACGTGGCATTAGTATGACTCAATATATTTAAACCGTAACTTGAATTGGTAGTCTCTTTATTTAAGTAGTTTTCTCAGACCAACTTTAGAATATCGCTTCTCGGCCTTTTGGCTAAGATCAAGTGTAGTATCTGTTCTTATCAGTTTAATATCTGATACGTCCCCTATCCGGGGACCATATATTAAATTGATTGTTGGAACTGGGAGATGGAATTAGGGGCTTGCTCCGTCCACTCCACGCATCGACCTGGTATTGCAGTACTTCCAGGAACGGTGCACCCCCCTCTGCTGGTCAAATAAAGGATAGTTAAGTCAGGAAGCCATTAGAATCGGTTCGCTTCATTCTCACAGGATATAGCAGAAAGTCAATAACGTCTTGAAAGGGTTTGATTCAATCAAGTTCATGACCTTTATCTAAATGTGAATAGCAGAAGAATTCTATCCTTTACAACAAAATAGAAAACATATCGGCCCTACGATTGGCTGGCCACCAGTTTATGATGTCCAGTGGGGATGGGCGATACCAATGATTTTGGAATCGATCCGATACCAAGTATTTCCTACCCAAAATACCCGATATTCGATCCGATATCGATACTGGAAGTGTAATTTCCCGCCCAAAAAACGATTTAAATGCAGTGTCATTCTTGCTCTTGGAGAGTCATCTATTGAATTTTGTAGAAAAAAGTATTACGTCACGTGAATTATTAACCTTTTTAGACATTAGTGCATTAGTGGAATATGCATATTAATAGTATAACTTTAATAAAAAGGAGCTATTCTTTACTTTTCTCTCTCTCTCTCTCTCTCTCTCTGTTGTTGGGAAAAAGTTTTGTCTTTTAGTATAATCTAAAAAGAGACATGGTACCAACAGAGATGCAGGGCTTAATCGTCATGAGCAGCAAAACTATCAATTTGTAAAGCCACTGGATACTTACATTTAATATTGTAATACTTTAGTGTTGTTTATAGGAAGTGGAGTTACAAATAAAACGTATGGCGTTCGACCACAAATTGAAAAGGGGAAAACTTTATTTATAAATGACTGACTAAAGCGTAGTAATTATTGCTTCAAATAGCACATCAACCACAAATGCTTACAATTTTTGGTTAGCACCTGATACCTGGATATGTCTTGCCTTTCTGAAACGCTGCTTCTAAGGTACTTTGATACCTTAGCCTCGGTGTGGCTGCAGGGTTTTCCGTCGCTGCCGTAGTGTCTGCGGCACGTTTCAACTGCAGCTCTTCATGAACCGTGGGGTGAATTTTGCTTAAATGTTTTGTCAAGTTTGTGGTGTCGCCACAATATTTAATTGTTTTGTGACATATTTCACATTTTGCCTCGTTGTTATTAAGTAAAATATAATATCCCCAAACCAGACTTCTCTTGCGTTCGGACTGGGCCGCCGCCGTGGCCATGCTTGTTTGTGTTTGTTTGGATTGGAACGGGAGGCGGAGGAGGAGGGCTTGGCTTGTGAGAAAAGGGGGCGGGAGCAAAGCAGAGCAGGACACGCCGGTGCAGCAGGCGGAAGGAAAAGTAGTGCTAGCATGAGTGCAAGTCGTCAAATTGGAGCAGAAAAAAATGAGGAAAAATATAATTAAATAATTGTAAGTATCGATATTTTAGCTAGGGAGATCGATACTCAAAAATGAGCAGCCTGGATCGATATATCGATACTTTTGTATCGATCCGCCCATCCCTATGTGATAGGCTCCAGCACGCCTACTAACCCCGTGGGGAGAATCAGTACAGAAATTGGATGGATGGGCAATATAAAATATTCTCTCTGGTGTCTGCAAGCGTTATCAGTACTCACGGCGGGTGGATTCTGAAACGTGTCTGCAATGTAAAGTTGATTGTTTGGCTACCATAGGCATTTTTAAAAGCCTCTATGTTAATTTTAAAACCTTTACTTTACATGGTCGTTTTTAAATAAAAGCCTTCATGTTTAAAACAAAAACCTAGTATACACAGTCAGTTTTAAAGCCTTACAATTTAGACAATTTAAACAAGTATACTTGTAACACAACAAGTGTTAAAAAAATTGCTTGTTCTAAACATTGACGCAAAGGATCGTGGGTACGTGATCGAGCGCTCAGCCAATGATGGCTAAATTGCCAAATACCTTAATGACGTCGGCACTCTTTCTAATACAATCTAATAGGGGTGTAAATCGCGGGTTTTGTCACGATACGATATAATATCGATATAAAGAACTTCGATACGATATTTGCCGATATCTTAAAGCCTGCTGCGATTCAATCACGATATATCGCGATATAGTGCTCTACGATCGATATTTTTTTTTTTTTATAAAAAATATAGAACAATATCCTGATTTATAACAATTCATACGCAAAATCCACAAGGTACTGCAAACTCTTTATTTAGGAAATTACAAGAGTATTGTAGTATACAAATTGCTTACTTTAACACTTAACTTTGATGTCGTGTTTTTTCTTTAAATGTGCGGCGAGATTTGTGCTCCCTGAATATTTGATCACCGCATGGCAGGATTTACAAACTGCACGTGTCTTGTCCGTTGAGCCATCTTTTCTTTGGAATCCAAAGTGCTTCCAAACGAATGACTTGAAGCCTAAAGGGGAGCAAATTTCCTCGTCTTTTTGGACACTAGCCATAGCACCAGCCCAGGAGCCGCGTACTAGTTGTCGACTCCCCTTTCACGTGCCTGCTCTGCTCACAACACAACAACGCCGCGCACTGCTCCCTGCTCCCGGAAGAGGAAGCAAGCAACAATGAACTGGATTTCAAAATAAAGTCGCGTCTAATGTCCGAGGTCAAACACGGCGATATAAATCGATGTTTACCTTTAGCATCGATGCCAATAAATCGTAGAGCATAATATCGATTAATCGATGTGTATCGATGTATCGTTACACCCCTACAATCTAAACATAGTCCTTTACTAGTCGTGGTTGCCCTCTGGGTAAAAATGGTACACTCGCAGATGACTTCCCGCCGCCCCTCGTTGATGAATTAAGACTATACTTGCAGGGATCATTTCTATAGTTATTAACTTGAGATATGTGTTTCTAAAGTGAACGGTCTCGTCAACTACGATGATGAGAATTGATGTTCCTTCCTGAGCGTGAAGCTAGCGGAGAATAATGATGTTTATATCATAGATTCTCCACTTTTGATGAGCGTTCTATGCTTCCTAGTGGAGCATTGAGGGGAGGGACATGATCAGAGTAGTTCTTTGAAATTGGTTAAATAAAAATTAAGCTAATGTAGTGGCGTACTCCTGATATTCAACTCAGTCGATTAACAGTATCGTCGTATTAGTTCAACTAACAAAAGCCTGTTATGTATTTCTGAAGTACTTTTGTACTGAAGTACTTATGGCTGTATTCATTTACACAGCTTAAATCTTTACAACTTCGACACAAATCTGAATTAACTTTAATAATAAATATTTTAATGGCTAAATTGTTTATTGTCCCTTACATATAGTATAATTAGTAGAAAATATATTAATTTATTGCTCATATTAGATAGTTTTATATTTGAATGGGTGGATGTTACCTGTAAGCTATGGCAGAATTAATGGCAACAAAGCAGGAATTTTGATTACTTTCCATTGACAAGTACAGGAAGCTCCGCTTTCGCAGAGCATCAAAAAATTGAGATATACTCTTGTTGTTCCTCCCCACGGAAATCTTTAGTAAAAGGCGAAAGATTTATACGATCTGAAGAGAAACAAGAGAACCGATTTCGGCTTGTCCAAACGGGCTGGTCTCACCAAAGTAACAGGCGGTGTCACACTAGCAACCATTTCCTTTTAATAAAAATAGATCTTCATATATTTGCTAAATTTAGGAGGCCTTAACACTCAACTAAGATGTATAGTTCGAACAAGTATTTGGTGTTTGGCAATTCTATGGAAACGTTTACACTCTAAACGTGTCGTTGTGAGTCCATGCTTGCTCTGCTGCGTTCGGTTCCAACTCCCTGACCTGTTTGTTTGCATTGTGCACGTTCTCCACTCTGGTTTCCTTCCATTTCCCCCAAACATGCATGATAGGCCCATTGA
Source organism: Syngnathus typhle (assembly GCF_033458585.1). Classification (NCBI taxonomy): domain Eukaryota; kingdom Metazoa; phylum Chordata; class Actinopteri; order Syngnathiformes; family Syngnathidae; genus Syngnathus; species Syngnathus typhle. The sequence continues at coordinate 32,239 of NC_083758.1, forward strand.
GCGCTCCAAATTGCCCGTAGGTGCGAGTGCGGACGGTTTTTCGTCTCTGTGTGCCCTGCGAGTGATTATTATTTGTTAAAGCGTATATGCCGTTACACCGCTAGATGGCAGCAGCGTTGACTTCCGCACCTGACCACAAAAAGAAACGGGAATCACGTGATGCGCAGGAAAAGAAGCATTAGTATGAGTCGATATATTTAAACCGTAACTTGAATTGGTAGTCTTGTAGTGGGTTGACATAATTCACCCGGAACCTAAGTTCACGTTGCCGAGTTCCGGTGGGATGTTTTACACGTGTGGGAGTTTCCTGTTTGAGGAGTGTGTGTTAGGATCTCGAAGGGAAAAGAGTCGGCCCGTGGTTGAGAGAAGCTAATTATAAATGTCATTAAAACAACTGCCGTTGGCACCGTCATTTATCACTCCGCCTCCGACTCCAGTCCTTGCACACCACACTGGTGACCCTGACATCAGTCCCGCTGAGGATTCCGGGACTGAACAGAATACCGAGCGAGACGGCATGGCGCATTCCGCCGTCCTTAGGCTGCCTGAGTTTTGGGAGACTTCTGCAGCAACGTGGTTCGCACAGGCGGAGGCTCAGTTCGCCCTCCGGGGAATTACGGATGACGCCACATGCTACTACCACGTTGTCTCGGCACTCGGAAGCTCCACCGCAGCCAGAGCCGTAAGTTTCATCACTTCCCCTCCGGCCCAGGATAAATATGCAGGGCTCAAGGCTTATCTCCTCAGGATTTTTGAACTGTCGCGATCCGAACGAGCCCGGCGCCTGCTTGCTATTCAAGGCATGGGGGACAGCAAACCCTCTGAACACATGGAGATGATGTTAAACCTGCTGGGTGGGGAAGAGCCGAATTTTCTTTTCATTGAACTGTTTCTGCGACATATGCCGCCGCACGTCCAAACGGCCCTCGCAAATACGACCATTACGGAGCCGCGTGCTCTTTCGGAGGAAGCGGACCGTTTCTACTTGGCCACCCAGCGTTTCGCCCCTGGTGTGCTGGCCCCAACACGCAGCTACACGTCCCCGAGCGCTGGCGTTTCCCCTGGCAGAGGACGCGCTGCAACTGACAGCCGCACCAGCACAGGTTTGTGCTACTTCCATGCACGTTTTGGCGCCAAGGCTAAAAGGTGCCGCTCCCCTTGCAACTTCGACACGACGGGAAACGCCAAAGCCTGCGCTCAGTAGTGGCCGTGACCGCAGGCAAAAAGAACCGGCTGCTGTTCGTTGAGGACTCCCTCTCTGGTCGCAGATTCCTCTGTGACACCGGCGCCCAGAGAAGCGTCCTGACGGCTACAGTGGACGACGCTGCTGGAGGGTTGCACGGCCCGCCCTTAACATCCGCCAACGACACTCCCATCAGGACGTATGGCACAAGGACTGTGGACATATGTTTCGGGGGTCAGCGTTTCACATGGGACTTTGTCACTGCCGACATCTCCTTCCCCCTGCTTGGCGCAGATTTTTTGTGCGCCCACGGACTGCTCGTGGATGTTAAGAACGGCCGCCTGGTGGACGCGTTAACCTTCTCCTCCTTCGCATGTGTCCGCGATGAGGGGAATTATGTGGGTCTCTCCAGTTCGCTCTCCGAGGGCGACATGTACCAGAAACTCCTCGGAGAGTTCCCCAGCCTTACACGGCCCACTTTTGCCGCCACCACAGCTAAACATGGGGTCGAGCACCACATCGAGACCAAAGGCCCCCCCCATCTACGCTAGGGCCCGACGGCTTAACCCGGAGAGACTGACAATTGCTCGGGCCGAGTTCGCCAGCATGGAACGCCTTGGCATTGTTCGCCGCTCTGACAGCCCGTGGGCCTCCCCACTCCACATGGTGCCTAAGCCGGACGGTGGTTGGCGCCCGTGTGGCGACTACCGCCGCCTCAATGATGCCACCACGCCCGACCGCTACCCGGTCCCCCATGTTCAGGACTTTTCGATACATCTAGCAGGGAAGCACCTGTTCTCCAAAGTGGACCTGGTGCGGGGTTATCACCAAGTCCCGGTGCACCTTGCTGACATCCCTAAAACGGCGGTGATGACTCCTTTCGGGCTTTTCGAGTTTCTTAGGATGCCCTTCGGCCTGAAAAACGCGGCCCAGTCCTTCCAGCGGTTGATGGACTCTGCGCTTAGGGACATGCCTTTCATCTTCGTCTACTTGGACGATGTCCTCGTCGCCAGCTCCTCGGAGGAGGAGCATGCGGCACACCTGCGGGCCCTTTTCACAAGGCTCGACCAGCATGGCCTGATCATTAACCCGGCGAAGTGCGTCTTCGGGGTGCCGTCGATCCAGTTTCTTGGGCATCTCATCGGCAGTAATGGGGCCACCCCCTTGCCGACAAAGGTGGAAGCAGTCTCCGCTTTTCCCCGCCCACGTTCGGCCCGGGGGCTACGGGAGTTCCTTGGGATGGTTACGTTCTACCACCGATTCATACGCCGGGCGGCCCACATCATGCACCCACTGTATGGGGCCCTTAAGGGTAAGACCCCCAACCAGGACATCGACTGGACCCCCGAGAGGATCAAAGCTTTCGAGGATACTAAGGCTGCGCTGTGCCAGGCCACCTTGTTGGTCCACCCGTCGCCTGGAGCCCCGGTCGCCCTCACAACCGACGCATCTGACTACGCAGTTGGTGCTGTATTTGAGCAGTGGGTTGGTGGCGCCTGGCAACCGCTCGCCTTTTTCAGCCGCCAGCTGGTCCCTAGGGAGCGCAAATACAGCACATTCGACAGGGAGCTACTCGGCGTCTGGTTGGCGATCCGCCATTTCCGCTCCATCCTGGAAGGCCGTGAGTTTACGGTTTTCGTCGACCACAAGCCCCTCACGTTCTCTATGTCCAAGGTGGCTGAGCCGTGGTCCGCCCGCCAGCAGCGTCAGCTGTCATTTATCTCTGAGTACACCACAGATATCCGACACAACGCCGGCAAGTCCAACGTGGTCGCCGATTGCCTCTCTAGAGCGGTCGTCCACACGGTTCAGCTGGGGCTCGACTACTCAAGTATGAGTGCTGACCAAGCCTCAGATCCTGGGATCCAGTCGCTCAAAGACTCTGACACTGGGCTGCGTCTGGAGGTGGTCGCGGTTGGCGACTCAGGAGTCAGGCTGTGGTGCGACCTCTCCACCGGCCAGCCTAGACCACTTGTCCCTGCCGGCTGGCAGCGGGCTGTCTTTGAGGCGATACACGGCCTGTCCCATCCTGGCAGAAAAGCGTCCGTGAGGCTGGTGGCTCAGAAGTTCGTCTGGAAAGGGCTGAAGAGGGACGTGCGGGCCTGGGTCGACTCGTGTGTGGCTTGTCAGCGTGCGAAGGTGCACCGCCATACCAAGGCCCCGTTGGAGCCGTTCACTGTCCCCGAGAGGAGGTTCGACCACGTCAACATCGACCTTGTGGGCCCGCTCCCCCCTTCCCATGGTTTCACCTACCTCCTCACCATGGTGGACAGGACGACCCGTTGGCCTGAGGCCGTCCCCCTCTCCTCAACCTCGGCTGCTGACGTGGCCCGGGCGTTTATTGGCACATGGGTCGCGCGCTTTGGAACACCTTCAGACCTCTCCTCGGACCGGGGTGCACAGTTTACTTCCGAGATCTGGAATGTGGTTGCTGGAGGCCTGGGCGTCAAGCTGCACCGCACCACCGCTTATCACCCCCAGGCTAACGGGCTGTGCGAGCGGTTCCACCGCTCCATGAAGGCTGCTCTACGCGCCAGTCTGGTGGATGGCAACTGGGTGGACAGACTTCCCTGGGTCATGCTGGGCCTCAGGACGGCCCCTAAGGAGGACTTGCAGTCCTCGTCCGCTGAGCTCGTCTACGGCCAGGTACTACGAGTTCCAGGGGACTTCATTCCAGACGCCACAACGCCTTGGTCGGCGGCAGGGCAGCGGTCCTCCCTGCTGGAAGTTGCCGGGACGTTCGCACCTGTCCCCACGTCACGGCACTGCACCCCTGTTTCCCGGGTGCCCACCAACCTACGCTCGGCGGGTTTTGTGTTCATCCGCCACGACGCCCACCGCGGGCCGTTGCGTCCGCCTTACGACGGGCCTTTTAAGGTCTTGCAGCACGGGAGTAAGAGCATGGTCGTGGACATCGGCGGTAGGCCTGAGACTATCTCGGTTGATAGGATTAAGCCTGCCCACGTGGATGTTTCCCGGACGTTGGAATTGGCGCAGGCCCCACGCCGCGGACGCCCCCCAGCGCCTCGCCCCTCCGACCTGACCGAGCTCCCGCCTGCCCGACCGACAACGCGACCGTCCAGCCCAGCGGTCTTTCCGGCGGCGCCCCCTACCCTTGACCCCCTGCCAGCCCCTGCCACCTACACCCGCTGTGGTCGGGCTGTCGTTCCTTTCCGGCGCGGGGATTTTGACTATGGGTGAATTCTGGGGGGGCTTGTGTAGTGGGTTGACATAATTCACCCGGAACCTAAGTTCACGTTGCCGAGTTCCGGTGGGAGGTTTTACACGTGTGGGAGTTTCCTGTTTGAGGAGTGTGTGTTAGGATCTCGAAGGGAAAAGAGTCGGCCCGTGGTTGAGAGAAGCTAATTATAAATGTCATTAAAACAACTGCCGTTGGCACCGTCATTTATCACTCCGCCTCCGACTCCAGTCCTTGCACACCACAGTCTCTTTATTTAAGTGGTTTCCTCAGACCAGTTTCAGTACATCGCTTCTCGGCCTTTTGGCTAAGACCAGGTGTAGTATCTGTTCTTATCAGATTAATATCTGATACGTTCCCTATCCGGGGACCATGTATATATTGGATTTTCGCAACAGGGAGATGGTATAGGGGCTTGCTCCGTCCACTCTATGCATCGACCTGGTATTGCAGTACCTCCAGGAGCGGTGCGCCCCCCTCTACTGGGCAAATAAAAAGTAGTTTACATCACAATCCGTTAGCTTCATTCTCACAGGATGAAGCAGAAAGTCAACGACGTCTTGATCGGATTTGATTCAAGTTCATGTTGTGTGCTCACTGTTAGAGTGGTGCTCACTCTAACTTATTTTGCAAGAACCACTCGGAGACAAGTTAGTCGTTTTGGGCACCTGCAGGCGGAGAGTCCATTCGTCACTGTGCGTACAGCAATGATCGAATGACGTCTGACTCTCGCTTCCCACAAGACCATCTTTATTAAGAGAAAAAGGGTGGGGGTGACCATAGACTGAATAGACAAGTAAAAAAGGCCCTTGACCTCTAGATTAGCAGGGCAGGGGATGTTTTACGACATTGTGTAGGATGGAACAAGCTAGGTTATTTATTACTGGTTACACACCAACATAAGCATAAAACTAATCTACCAAGGTTATTCATTACTGGTTACATACATTCCAACATAATCATATGATCAAGATAGTTTTGGAAAACCCTGACATCTCCCTCCTGTTTTATCATACGATTATGTGAACCAGATCAATAAAACATAAGTAAGAAAATATAAAGAAGAATAGTAAAAACAATAATAAAAAAATCAATAAAAAAAACTGAGATGACAGCGAATGGGCTGGGGAGCGTGTAGGGTGAAACATGACAAAAACAACAAACAATGATAGCAACAACTCCCAGTGAAGATGAGGACTTTCCTCAATACTCCAGATTAAACTTATTGTGTGATCTAAAAACCTGCTGGCCGATGTTAATACGCAGGAAAAGTCTCACACGGTCCCTTTGCCTTAGGCGACCATAATGCTATCAATAAGAAAATATAAATAAAGCCATGATCCGTTCCGAATGAAGTAGGACCCGTCCAATGGTACAGCCATGTTGGCAGGAGAGCCCATACACCTTGAAATGGCTCTCCCATCCTGGCACACAGCGGTGATGTCCAAAGCTCCCATCCAGTTCCCTCCTGGAGAACAGTTGTCGTGAATGCATCCGTGGGTCTTGTTTTCTTGGATGAAACACGTGTAGTCCATTCCAGGTAGCGTCCTGGTTTAGGCCACTTCTGGCATCTGTCGTCCTCCAACAGTCACATTGGGATTAATCCAAAATAGTTTGATCCCAGATTCATTCCTGCGAGTCCAGGGCGGTAGGGGTAGCGTCACTGACTGACAGTACGGTGTTGATATCAATCTCCTCCCATGGATGCCATACATTTCGCTTCAGTGACATTCATTGCTCTGGCCTCCAAGTGAACTTGTGTGGAGCAAGGGGAGTTTTTGGAAACACAGATAACATCCCTCCTGTGTGTGCGCTCTCACAGCGACCTTCACATACCAGTACCAAGCGTTGGTTTCGTATGGGTTTCTGGGGTCTCATGACCAGTCCTCAAAGTTCTCATCGTGTGACCATCGTTTCCCACGGTCAACATTATCACTTGGTCTGTTCAGATGTGTCCATAGACCATAGCATGCTCCAACCACAACGCAGCAGAGGATCCACCCGGCATGTGGAGCCCCGTTGCTACTAAGATGACAGGAACACCGAGACATCCCCCCGCCTAGCGGAGTTGGGATCGTTGTTTGCAGACTTCGCCACCGTCCCAAAATGAGGGGTCCAGCACTCCTTGTAGCTTGCATTGGCTAAGGTGAATCCAGCCGGGTCGTTCAGCAATCTTCACTGCGGAGGGGGGTAGTCAGCAAGACTTGGAATGGTCCCTCCCACCATGGCTGGCCCAGTTCTTTCTTTTGATGACCTTGATGTAGACCCAGTCTCCTGGATTGATGGGGTTGTCGACCTGTGAGGAGGAAAGATCAGGCGGCAGTAAATTTGCATTTGACACATCCTCCAGCCTGAGGGCCCTGATCATGCTACCTATGTTCTTCATCTGCTTTTTGCAACTCCTGTAGTCAATTGTAATGCCCTTTTTAACGAGGCAGATAGGAGTGTTTGAAAGAAGAGTTTGAGCACTTCCTAATGATTCCTCCTAACCAAAGACCGTTTATGACAGGGGCTTTCCCATTTATTGCCTCCTGTCTTAAAGGAGATTCCCTTATCCATGCCGTCTTCTTCCTAACACTTTCGCACACACACAGGGTGTGCACATAAACGCACACACACCGAGCGCGCACCCAAGGCTCAGACAAACGACAACAGCCTGACACAACTTTACAGAGATTACGCACGAACACAGAACACAGAACACAGACAAAGGGATTCCATACATCTCACATGTAGCTCCTTTTGATAGAACCTCCTATTGGTAACTGTATAGCGGACTGTTCCGCATATAATCCCTTACTCAACTCCCTTGCTTCTACTTTTCCATGTCGGTGCAGTCGTAAGTGATCCCTACTGCAGTCATTGTCTTGTTAACTGTCGCCTTGTGCGACTCCTATGCATGATTGTGTGAAAGTCAAAAATTTAACGTATCCAACATTCTGACCACCCAAACTCCACCGTGGTGCAACGAATTTACTATTTTATTGAGTAGGTACATTGAGCAACCTAGCTTCCTCTTGACTGAATTCACTTTAGTCCAAATGTCCTATTCTAAAATGTATCTAACTCAATTGCTCAATTATTGCTGTTTTGGGGGTGGCGGCTGCACTGACTACAACTTGAAGGCCCTGCAGCGCATAGTGAACACTGCTGGTAAGATTGCTGGTGCTTCGCTCCCCTCCTTGAAGGACATTTACACCTCCCATCTCACCCGCAAGGCGACCACGATTGTGAGTGATGCGAGTCACCCCGCTCACTCTTTGTTCGAGCTTCTGCCCTCTGGGAAGAGGTACAGAAGCCTGCGCTCCCGCACCTCCAGACTCTCAAACAGCTTCATGCTCCAGGCTGTTAGGATCCTGAACTCGCTCCCCCGTTCTGCGTAGCGTCCTGTACTTTTACTGTCTGGACTGTCTGAATGCACACTGGCTCTTATTATTTATTATTTGTTATTACTCTTATTTATTGTTTGTGCCTTTTTGTTTATGATGTTTTTTATTTTTGCGCTATGCTTGCTGGCTCCGTTATTTATTGTGTTATCTGTTTATTTATTATTTATTCATCACTCTTACTATTGATTGGTAGAATTTTTGCCTTCTTGTTTTTATATTGTGTCGCGTACATGTATGTCTATCGTGTTATGTGTCTCGTCACCGTGGGATAGAGAAAAACGTAATTTCGGTCTCTTTGTGTGTTGTGACATGTGGAGAGATTGACAATAAAGCTGACTTTGACTTTGACTTTGACTTATGCCTGATGAGCCAAAACATCAGATCTCGCTCTTGTTTCCTACCGTTTTAGCCTATTTGTCCTATCCAAATCTGTTCAGTCTCCGATTATGATGAGTTTCTCTGTAGCTCTACGCATTATTCAATTTTTTATCAAATCTCCTCAGTTCTGTCAAACCCAGTGCACAATGAAGCTCCTTTCCACTTTACCCCAAGCCCCACGAAGTTTCAGCACCGCCACAGCACGGAGTGCGATTTGGTCGTTGGACATTTCAAGTCCATATCTTTTGCCGCACCTCACCCTCTCAAGATGGTGTTCTTTTGTTGTTGAGTCAACCCATCCATCACTCTCGAATGAGTCCATTGTTCAAATGTCCATTTTTTCTTCAACATTGTGAGTTCCTCCACTTCTCACTGTCTTTTCTTGTCCCCGAGGATGTCGTCTTTTCTTCCCGAGTGTACTTGTCCCCCTACAAGTACAACAATAGTCTTTCTTTGTCCTTGCCAAAGGTCAAAGGTGCCTCAAAGCCAGGCACCGTTTTGTAGACGTCCATGGCTGCAGGCAGAGTCTCGGGATTGAGTTTTCAGGGATCCTGGCACTGAGAGTGACAGACTGGGACATCAAACTTGTAACCAAATGTAGCTGCTGCCATCAATTCGCTAGTAACGTTTGTTTACCAAACTTCAAATTCTCCTAGTAACAGCGATCTCGTCTTTATATTGTAAGTCCTGCAACTCATCCTATTTTCGAGCTACGTTCTGTCTATAGTTCCTATTTAATGAGACAGTACATTGTCTTCAGTATCATTATTTAAAATTAACTCAACGAGGTCTGCGTTCCACATCTAGCCCTGATCTATGTCTTGACCTCTCAAACGTTATTACCTGTGTCATGCTTGCTCAAAAATGTGACTTAGAATATGGTGTTGTGAATTTCCAATCTCCCTGATCAAATTGGATCCCGCTTCTTAGCTCTTCTTTCTCATGCTCCTGTTAGCCTGCAACTGTCCAAATTAATAATGTTGTGTTCTTTTAACTGTCTTTCTGTTGAACCTCTAAATCTCTCTTGTTGCTAACCTATCTGCACCAGGAAGGGTCTTAAAGAAAGGACCAACAGATTACTCCCAATATCTCCTCATTATTTATGAGTTAGCCTCCCTTTCCTCACTCGGGTGCATATCTTGTCAGTTGTTAATGGAAACCAGATGTCTCGTGCCAATGAGATCATGGACCAAGGCCCAAACAATCCCGCACGAACCTGACCCGAAACATGATCCGGTCACACTTAGGCTTACTAGTGAGATATACATTGCATGATACCAGAATAGAATTTTACCACAGTATGACACTAAATGTATTAGAAAATCCATATGTCGTAAAGGTTTGTATTATTACTATTGTCAGGTTTATTTCAATGACTGAATAACTATTAAGAGAAGAGCAACAGCAAACAAACCACAAGTGAGACAGAAATATTAAGTCTTTTCTCGCGAGGAGTGCAGTACAGATAGCTTAATACAATCTCTACACACACTAAATATCTGTAGGCACTCCCGCTCTTTTTATTTGGATTTGCCCTACCCACAGTGTGAGACAAGCCCCTAAAGAAAGGAGGGGGAAAGCATGTGGGCTTTGCCTCGTAAGGAAAAATCACTAGGTGTTTACATACTAATAAAGACATCTGGGAAGAGGAGTTTGAGTGGACTGGATACAGAAGAGAAAACCTTTGACCTCAAGTAAAAACATAGCAAGGGAAGTTTTACGACATTGTGTAGGATGCAACAAACTAAGTTATTTATTACTGGTTATATACATTCCAACCTAATCCTACGATCAAGATAGTTAGGAAACCCTGACTTTAATGGTCACTTGGAGGTTCATCTGGGGTGCAAGACAGCAATGAGGCATGTTGTCTAACAAAGTGGTCTTTGTTAGAAAGGAACTGTCCTTCCGTGGTACATCATAAAAACAGCAAGGCCAAACAGCAAGCATATAATGCAGTAATATTGCGGTAAGGCATTGATTAGAGAACGCATGATAACATATATATACATTTTTCTAACAATTCCCTCCTGTTTATCATAAGTTCTCAGAGACCATCTTATCACCTAAAAGCGGCCATTTCAAAAAAGATTTTCAGCCGTAAGAACACAATTCATAAGAACAAATTTACACCCGGGAGGAGATTGATCAATGTCAGAGTCGGGAAACAAACCGGACAGGTTTACCAGAGGAGCCTCAAATATGGAGCCATCGCTAGAGCGACAACCCTCGTCAGTCGCAAAGTCGTTCCCTTGGAGCAACGAAAAAGTCTCAGCTGCTGGAGAGATAGCAGTTGTAATTAACCTGTTGATTAGAGACCGGAGACACGGAATACAACATCATCCACACAAGGTCAAAACAGCAGAAAAAAACGGCACGGGAGACTAGGACCGAGGAAACCAGGGTACGGTACTGTCTGAACACGTTTAGCCAGTCGTTCCAAACCTCCGTGTTCACTCCACTGCGTTCCTTCATTTTCCCATTCAAGGTCCTCAGGCCCTCAAGGGCCTGGGACAGGCTTCCATCAGCGGCAGTATTATTTGGAATGAATGTGCAGCATTGCTCACCAAACATGGCGCAGACACCACCCTCTTTTGAGAGTAGCATATCAAGGGCCATTCGGTTCTGGAAAGCCATGAGGGAAGTCGCGGCCAGTTGGGAGTAGACCGCCCTGAAACCCGCCTCGGTCCAATTTCCAAGCCTCTGCACGTTGTAATGGATGTAGTTGATCCTGTCGACATTTTTGTTAAGAGTACACCACCAACACAGGGTGGATTCAAAACCAGCTGCTATCTGATTCACCAGCTTACACTTATCCGGTACTCCTCTGGGAACACCAATTGCATCAATTTCGGTCAGATCATCGTCGGCTGTGAAATTCAAAGATATTTTGGTTTTTACCAGCTTTTTCTTTTTTCAGATCTTGGGATGTTGATACATATACAATTTAGCTTGACTACATTCTCTGAAAGCAATGGCTTCTTTTTTCTTTCTTCAATGGATATTACTATAAAGAATGCTCTGTCACACATTTCATAATCCAATATACGTGATAGATTTCACACAATCTTTGATCAATGGTGACGGTACAACATAAGGCAATGGTCACAAACCCATACATATGACATATTAAATTTTGTTTGTCTTTACAGCTTGTTTTGCCATTAGCAATCAATTGCTTCGTTTAGCAGTTTACTCTAATACTAGTTACCTGAAACAAATTATCCACATTCACTTTAGATATATTCATCCCATTCTTTAACATCTACAGCGGTTGTTGACAAAGTACACATATAAACATCATACTTTCATGGCAGTCCAGATCTGACACAGCAGATCATCCTGCAAAGGTCAAATTGATCTTTTAAATCGCTACAATGCAGCATAATTTTTTTTGGAGTGATCAATATAAGTTGTTCACTCATCTCTCCCCTACTCATTATGACTTAGTTCCCACAAATACCATATTGCTGAAGTTAACAAAGTGGCAACAAAGATAGCCACCTTACATGCAATAACGTCATTGTTCCATTTTCTTGTTCCCGGCATTTCTCTAAGAGGTAAGGCTCCCTTTGGGTCACTTTTTCCCGATTGAACGTTACCTCAAAAGAAATTACCCTTTTGTAATTTCCAAGGACTACCTCAACTGACCTTTCTGCTATTTTAATGGCAGTTGATGTAATTATCAATATTCAATGTGGCCCTTCCCCCTTGGAAGAACACCAGCGTTTTGTTTTCAATGCTCTTAATGAGAACGTGCTTTGTTCTTTTTGACTTTAATATATTAATTATAAATATAAAATGTAAATGCCAAATTTAAATCATCCTTAGTTTTCCACTTGGTTTTAAAACATGGTAATCTATATTGTCGCCCAAACAATTTTTCATACGGGGTTAAACCCACAGTACTTGTAAAATGTATGTACAGCTTGACCAGGTCTAAACATTTTGTCCATGATCTTCCATTTTTCCCATGCACATTTTCACACTTTATACCAGTTCTGTCACGAGAATTAATTTTCAAAATCCCATATCTCGGTATTATTATTATTATTATTATTATTATTTTTACATAACGTTTTTGCCACTGTTAAGGCATTCAGTGTTTTTGTTGAAGCCAATTCAAACCATTTTGAGAATGCATCTATTATGACCAGGCATTATAACCCTGTGGATTGTGTTTAGCACATGTTAAACAAGCTCTACGATTTTTTTTAAATTTTTTATTTTATTTTCTTTTGTTTTGAAAATGTTTTGAATATGAATCAAATCCGTATGTTGTATGAAGCTGACTGACCTGCCCCACTATCCCTCCTCTTGAGCCATGCGACACACAACCATGGCTCAATATTGCTGCCCGCTTGTATAGGTTTTTTGGAGGATAGGTCAGTCCTCTGGTCATTTATAGATGCCATTCTCTACTCTTGCCCCTCTCTTTGTCCATGATTGAATTTCAATCTATGGACTTTGTCGGTGCTTATCTTTAAAAATGTTTCAGTAATTCAATCCGCTTCTTGTGTGTATAAAATTTGAAGCGTCTTTTGCACTGCAGCTATGCGGTTCCGTCCGCAAGCTTGTTACCTCTTGACACCTTATCAGTCTCGTGCGTGCCCTGCACACGTGCACATAGCTATTTGTCGTGGCAATTGGACTGCTTCCACAACTAGCTTAGTTGTAGTTTCTTGTAGTTTCTTTTCAATCAGTTTCTCATCGTTTATCACAAGAATCTTAGTAATTTGAACAAAAGTCAAAAAGTATGTTTTATTTTACTCAATTGTACGATTTAGAGAATCCATATGTAGTAAAGCGTTGTATTACTACATATGATTTCATCTTCATTTAATTTTGACACACCTTTCAAAATGCTTCTCAGTGTCCCAGTGCACACATGCTTTGCGTGTGTAACTGGTTGTCTCAACCCGTGTTCCACATCCTAATCTTTCCTTCCTCAAAGTGTCAAACCAATCCACTAATTGGAAAAGATAAAAGTCAACAAATTAACCATCAGTAAATTAATATAATAGTTAATTGTTGTTGTTTCTTAACTGTAACTAACTCAATCACTCTCTTATCCTCAAATGTAAAAACTTGTGTAGACCTTACACAACCAATCGACTATTTCTTCTAAATTTAGCTTTGAAATGTTGTTATTTAATCATTTTGCTTCATCCAATCCCAGAAAGCAAGTTCCTTCCATCTCTCATTAATGCAGTGTGGACCAGTTCCTGCCCACAAAAAATTGCTTGCCTTTCTTTTCTTCTTATTTTCTTTTCAAAATTGCTTTTGTTTTGCGGTGCAAATCAATTCTTTTGTGCACCTACATTAGCCAATTTCAACACATAACACTGACGGCACACAGACAACACAAAAACTTACAGCAGAGACACAGCTCACAAACGATACAAACAAATAACGCTGCGCAAACGTCATCCTCTATTTTGACGTTTCGGTTATACTTTTGTTTTCTCATCAGTGCCTTTTATCCTTCATGCAAATATTGTCACATCTTCCTCAAGCATCACCCTGCTTCAAATATTCAAACATTCTCTGAGAAACTCACACTTTCCTTGCTTCGCCCGCAGCCACAGCACCGCTCGTGCGAGGGGTGGGGGCGCAGCATCAATGTTGATTGGTCACAGGCTGGCCATTTCCTGCAACAACCATGATGCCGGCCCACCGCCCACACGAGCATAGCAAAGGCCCACGCGGACAGCCCCGCCCCGCGACAACGCGCGAGCGCAGGCACGCTTATCAGTTTCACCTTCTCAAAGGGCAGGCCAACTTTGCCGTTGCCCTCCCCTATCATGTTCACCTTCAACATCTTTCAGTCTTCTACACAACATTTGCTGTCTCATTCTCGTCCTATCAAGCCACCATTCTAGTCACTTTCTGCCACACACGTCTTATTTTCTCTACTGCCACACACTGCTCATCTTAGTTTCTCCAACAAACTTAAACACATCATCGTCCACTTCTCAATTTCCCTATTATTGCTCAACAGCCTCCAGAACATTCTCCATTACTGATTTCTTCCACAGAACACATCTCACTCGCACTCATACACACACCCATTCATGAGGATCCTCCGCGCGCACACGCACACACACACCAGCACAAAAGGATGACGCACAACATATAAGAACACATAGAAGCACTAAGAACATCTTTTTGCTCGTATTACTTGTCTGATTTATTCTCTATTTCACTTTTAGAAACTACGTGTAATTCTTTTCTATTTATTTAGCAAATTTTAACTTCAATGTTTCTTTATCTTACTTTATCCTTTTAACATAAATATCTCCTTATATTTAAGCTAATTTTCTCCTTAATTTTGGCAGCCAGGTTCCCACTTCATTACATGGAAACCTGATCTGATTTGATTTTGGCCTAGTCATAGTGTTTCTGTTAATTTGTGCAGTCACGTGCCATGTGACCGTTTTCTCCGCAATTCCAGCATTTTATTGGAGGTTGCACAACTTCTCTTCCTCGGCCTCTAAAGCCTCCTTTAGACATTGCTCGCCCTCTCTGGCCTTTCTGTCCTCTGCCTGCATTTTGGTAAAAAGTGTCACTATCCTGATCTACCAGAAAAGTGTGTTTTGAAGCTTTCATTTGTTTTCGTTTTTGTTTGTCTATTACTACTTTTTCCGCATGGAGGGCATGATTTATGTATTCCTCCCGCTATGATCTTTAGTTTTGAATTTGTAGCATGTGTTTTCTCTACGTGCTTCTCTACTTTCTCTAGACTTCTCCCTTCTTCTCTAACTCTGTAAATTTTGGTTTTCTCTTGCCTGCCTACTGTTAGGCCCAGTCTCATCATCTTCCTACCTGCAATACAGTGCTTTCTGAGCTCTCTCTCTTTCCCTCTCTTTCTCTCTTTCTCTTTCTCTCTCTCCCAAAACACTACATCATCAGATGCCTTCTTTAATTTCTTTAAGATTTATTTATGTTGTTTCGTTTATGGCACCTCTAAGTCCTAATAATTTGGTTGTCCCTCAAATTTATATTTTTTAACCCATTTATCGAAATCTTT
Source organism: Syngnathus typhle (assembly GCF_033458585.1). NCBI lineage: Eukaryota > Metazoa > Chordata > Actinopteri > Syngnathiformes > Syngnathidae > Syngnathus > Syngnathus typhle. The sequence continues at coordinate 47,418 of NC_083758.1, forward strand.
TTTTTAATCGGTTGGGATCCTGCCTTTCAATTATTTTCCAATCTTTGCATTTTAGTTCATGTCGGGGTAGGGACTTTCGCTTACTATTTAAGAGGAGCGCTCAAATGAGATCACTCTCAGTCAAACCGTTCACAAGCATACCACGCGCGTTTTTTTTTAAGAACAGAGGAGTCTGCCCCTCCTGCTGCGGAATTTAACTAACATAAAACGTTAGGGGGCTCCACATCCGCCCCTGCAGAATTTAACTGTTTCTAGTTGTACTTGATAGGGTCTAGAATTCTCAAGGTTTTTTTTTTTTTTTTTTTTTAATAACAGAGGAGTCCGCCCCTCCTGCTGCAGAATTTAACTAGCTTGAAAGCTAGGGGGCTCCACATCCGCCCCTGCGGAATTTAACTGTTTCTATTTAATAGAATTAATATTCCTACTCACGGTCTGCTGATTCTCTTCCTCGGAAGATCTCGTCAACCCTCCCGGTGTCCAGCCGGACTGATCGAGACAGTCCCGTCAAAGGGCTTTTGTTTTACCTCGGCCGAGGATTGTCACCTGCGTCGAAGAGCCCGCTGGAACCGTTCAAGGCGTGTCGAGATCCCGGACGAGCCCCCAATTTCTGTCAGGTTTATTTCAATGACTGAATAACTATTAAGAGAAGAGCAACAGCAAACAAACCACAAGTGAGACAGAAATATTAAGTCTTTTCTCGCGAGGAGTGCAGTACAGATAGCTTAATACAATCTCTACACACACTAAATATCTGTAGGCACTCCCGCTCTTTTTATTTGGATTTGCCCTACCCACAGTGTGAGACAAGCCCCTAAAGAAAGGAGGGGGAAAGCATGTGGGCTTTGCCTCGTAAGGAAAAATCACTAGGTGTTTACATACTAATAAAGACATCTGGGAAGAGGAGTTTGAGTGGACTGGATACAGAAGAGAAAACCTTTGACCTCAAGTAAAAACATAGCAAGGGAAGTTTTACGACATTGTGTAGGATGCAACAAACTAAGTTATTTATTACTGGTTATATACATTCCAACCTAATCCTACGATCAAGATAGTTAGGAAACCCTGACTTTAATGGTCACTTGGAGGTTTATCTGGGGTGCAAGACAGCAATGAGGCATGTTGTCTAACAAAGTGGTCTTTGTTAGAAAGGAATTGTCCTTCCGTGGTACATCATAAAAACAGCAAGGCCAAACAGCAAGCATATAATGCAGTAATATTGCGGTAAGGCATTGATTAGAGAACGCATGATAACATATATATACATTTTTCTAACAACTATCTTCCACTATCTGTCCTATTCACTCCCTCCTTCTGAGGCTTGGCAACGCCCATGCCTCACACCTTGACAAACTTTTTGGGAGGATGTGTTCTTTACTACATATGATTCCATCATTTAATTTGACTTTCTTTCCAAAACGCTTCTCAATTTCCCAGTTCACACATCTTCTGCATGTGTTACTGGTTCTCCAGTTTTTCTCCAGTCAATCATCAATCCAAAAGCTATGTTTTTCATTCCAGCATTCAACTTACTCAAAACCACTCTTTCAGCAAAGTCGCTCTACCAATTCTCCATAGCAGTCGCCAACAGCTCCAACCATTCAACCTGTATTTTCCCATCATTCAAGGCAATCATTCATCAATGCTCATTTGCATCTCACACACAGTCTCCAAAAAGGAGTCTCTCCATCACATTGGTCTCAACTCATCCAAGCTCACCACACAACACTCATATACCACCCCCAACTCAAGGTTCCCGATAGAACAATCCACCAAAAAAAACTCAACTCATAAAAACCACTGCCAAATCAATCCGAAATTTTCTTTGCTTTTAGATTTAACAAACTCAATTTCTCAGATTTAGCTCGCATATAATTTTATAACACCATCAATCAATTATTCCCATTAAATGTAGCATTGCAATGTCTCAAATTCACAATTTTGCCTCTTCCAATTCCTGAAAGCATGCTCTGTCGCTTCTCCTTCAAATTTCTCATGAGGGCTCAACACTCAACATGCACCAGTGTGGATCAACTCCTGCTCGCAAACACATTTTTCTCTCCTTTTCTCATTTTTATCTTTCCAAATCGTTTCTGTTCTGCGGTGCAAATTGGATAGACCACAGTCTAACAAATTTCTTCACACTGAAAGTTTAGCCAATTTTCATCATTTTAACACACATGCACAGCTCTCGCGCGCGTAGGGCAGGTCCCAGCACCAATGATTCGCCACAGGCTGGCCATTTCCCGTGGTCGACCATGAGCCAGTCCCTCCCACGCACACAAGGACAGTACACTCCAATTTTTTTTATTTATCTTCAAGTTGCATTCATTTACCACTTGATTTGCAAATTCTAACTTCCGTGCACACACACAATTTGATCCCTGGTAATTTGTCGTTGGGCATACAAACAGCATTGTCATACTTCTTGCATGGACAGGAGCTCTAATAATCCAAAAAATGTTCCAATAATCAGACAATGACATGTTTTGCTGTCATATGGGCATCTATTCCTTCTTTCTCTGTATTAGCATGAGGGGTCAAAGGAGAGGAAGCTTGTCATGCTGTAAATGTGATTTTTCCTCTGCCTCTTCCTCTGCCCCTTGACTGGCACCGTTTTTTTTCTTCTAAAACACTCTATTGACCAGTGTCCACGTTTCCCACAGTTCCAACAGTTGTCAGAATCTGATGGGGGTTTTGAATTATATGGTGACCTTCGGCCTTGTTGGTCTCTCTCTCTTTCTCTCCCCTTTGGGAACTTTGGAAGAAGATCGTTGTATCTTCATTTAGATCATTATCATCATCTAGATGAAATACATCAGAACATTTGCCTTTTTGGATAACTTTTTCAGCATGCCTGTCCCACTGCATAGTTGTTGTATACAAGTTTTGCACACGAGCGGAATGGCTTTCTTGCTCTTCTGCTTGAGCTGCGGCTGGAGCCGTGGCCGGGACAGTGCGCCTGCGCACTGTGGCCTCATTGTCTTCCGGCCTGACAAACATCGTCGCAGCACTTTTCAACTTTCTGTCTTTTGGATTTATTCTCTTCTCTCTTGTGAAGCATTCAACCATATTTTAGCACAAATCAATTCTTTCTCTTTTCTTTTCTTTTTCAGTCCCTCTGACTTCCTATTCACACTCTCTTCCAAGACATCAACCACTATCTTCCACACTTCAACTTTCAACTTCCCTTCTACTCCATACTTTTTCTTCCACTTCGGCATGTATTGCATACAGTTAACAAATTTACTCGCCATGTACTTCTCATCTCCATCAAGAGCTAGGGATCTACTGTTTTTATTTGCCATCTTAATTTGGTATTTTAGGTTTATACAATTATTATTATTATTATTATTATTTTTATTATTTTTCTTTGAGGATCCTCAATGCAAGTTTAAATTGACCTTTGAACAATTACTAGCCTGTATTATTTTCGTGGATCAATGCTAGAACTGCTATTTAGTCAATTTATCCTACCAATCACACTTTCTCAACCACACAGATTTCTTATCCCTGCCAACGCGAAGTCCTCTTTTAAAAATAAAAGAGCTGCTTCATCCGGATAGGGGACTCTACAACACCCCTTCCTTCCCTGGGAACTAAAGACAACCGTCCAGTTACCCAGCCCTGCCAACGCGAAGTCCTCTTTTTAAAAAATAAAAAGAGCTGCTTCATCCGGAGAGGGGACTCTACAACAACCCTTCCTTCCCTGGGAACTAAAGACAACCGTCCAGTTACCCAGCCCTGCCAACGCGAAGTTGTCCCCTTAGAACAGTGGTTGTCAAATCAGGGTACACGGAGGTACGTGAGATTTGACAAAAATATTTTGAAAACCACTGCTCCAGAAGAGCCACTTCATCCGGAGGGGGACTCTACAACACCCCCTCCTTCCTCAAGACTTCTTATCCTCTGTCTTGCCTATTTTTATTCCTGTGCACTTTTACGCGTTTCACAACAACACAATCACACAACTTTAGGGTTTTAACTTACTTGTCTCCTTGGTTCGCTGTTCAGCCGGGTCCCGCCAATCCACATCTGTCAGACGAAGGCAGACCTAAGATGCTGGCCCAGCGAAGAAGTTCTCTTCCCAGGACTTTCTTTTCCAGGTCCTCCTAATGGACGCTGGCTTGTCGACAATGCAGCACGTCTTCCTCCGTCAGTCAGATGGTGTGTATGAGGGTCCCGGGTTTCGGCACCAAAATGTTAGAGTGGTGCTCACTCTAACTTATTTTGCAAGAACCACTCGGAGACAAGTTAGTCGTTTTGGGCACCTGCAGGCGGAGAGTCCATTCGTCACTGTGCGTACAGCAATGATCGAATGACGTCTGACTCTCGCTTCCCACAAGACCATCTTTATTAAGAGAAAAAGGGTGGGGGTGACCATAGACTGAATAGACAAGTAAAAAAGGCCCTTGACCTCTAGATTAGCAGGGCAGGGGATGTTTTACGACATTGCGTAGGATGGAACAAGCTAGGTTATTTATTACTGGTTACACACCAACATAAGCATAAAACTAATCTACCAAGGTTATTCATTACTGGTTACATACATTCCAACATAATCATATGATCAAGATAGTTTTGGAAAACCCTGACACTCACCTTATATCTTTATTAGGTAATGCACTCTGAATTTAATCAGGACCCGAACCGATGTCTTTAATCACTTTTATTCATGAAACAGAGGGCCATCAACTTGCCCCTCTGTCTGCATATTCATTTCCCTGAACGTCACTCCTTCACTACGTCATCACGTAGGCCCACAGTACAATATCAGTACATGACATCCCCCCTTTCCTTAGAAATAAACTGTACCATCACATACTAATATTGACCATGTAATTTACATCATCATCTTTTGCTAACCGAACATTGTATTGTCTAACTTTTCTGATGTAACCCATAAACATTTTTTTCTCTTAAACAGTGAACAATATATTCAGACACAACCCTTTACTTTTACTTTGTCACAAAGTCTTTGAACTTTGCTGGTATCTTTTTGACTCTCTGGGGCCTCATTTCAGGTTCCTGAGCTTCCTCTTGTGGTGTCTGGTTGCAACTGTCCACATTTCTGCTCAGTACATTTTCCTCCCCTTCAGTAAAAGTCTTCGGTGTGTCATGTCCTTCAGTATTCTCATATGATTGGTATTTCTTCACGTGAGTGGTATTCCGGTGGTAGCGAGCTCCAGTTGGGGATTCAATTACCACTTGACTTCCAGTTTTACTCACGACTCTATGTGGGGTTGGATTGAATGGTGTTGTGAATTTGTCCTGTTTGTCCTGTTGTACCAGTACTGTGTCTCCAATGTCCACATTTGAGTACTGGGCTCCTCGTCGTTCATCAGCATAAAGCTTTGCTTTCCCTTTTTGTTCAGCATCCCTGTCACGAACATCTAGAGCCGTTGTTTTGGACTCAGAGAGGTCAGGCAACTTTCCTCTCATTTTCCTGTTGAAAAGAAGTTCAGCTGGACTTTTCCCTGTCGTGGGGTGTTCAATGCTCCTGTAAATAGTTACATATTTCCTCAGTTCACGTTTCCAGTCCAGCCCTTCTGCCTGTGCAATCCTGATTCTCTTCATCAGTGATGCATTTTGACGTTCCACTTCTCCATTGGCTTGTGCCCATTTTGGTGGTGTTCTCACATGTTTGATTCCATTTGTTTCACAGTATTCCCTGAACAAGTCAGATTTGAACTGTGGTCCATTGTCCGATTTGATCGTCACTGGTAGTCCATGCCTACTGAAAATGTCCTCAATTCAGTCAATAACTCTGTCCGTGGTTGTAGACGTCATTATTTCATACTCATAGTAGCGACTGTAATAATCTACTAAAACAAATATAGACTGATTGTTTGGTAGTGGTCCTAACAGATCTACAGCCACGTCTTGCCATGGTCGATCTGGTAAGATTGTGTTCCTCAAAGGCTCAGGTGGATCTGGTCTGGCCACTATTTGACATCCATGACAAGCTTTACAGTATTTTTCCGCTGCCTTATCCATGCCAGGCCACCACACTTTTGTTCTGAGATGTTGTTTTGTCCCTACAATTCCTAAGTGTCCTTCATGAGCTAATGCAAGTGCTTTTGCTCTGAGTTTTTCTGGTAAAACTATGCGGCTTCCACGTAACACAATGTATCCAATCACACAGAGTTCATTTACAATGGGTGCATATTGTTTACATTTTTCGAAGTGTCCAATTTCAATTGCATTTCGCACCTCCGTCAGCTCTGGATCTACAGCAGAGGCTTCTTCTACCTCTCGTGTGGTAAGCGCCTTTGGTGTTGCATTAACTGCAATGAATCTCACATACTCTTCAGATTCATGTTCATGTATTCCTTTTGTCCCTGTGTCTGACAACAACCTAGATAAAGAATCAGCAATATTTTGTTTTCCTGCAATGTGCACCACCCGAAAGTCATAAGGTTGAAGTCTGAGGACCCATCGCTCTATACGAGCACATGGTTTGGATCTTTTACTGTATACGACTTCTAATGGCTTGTGGTCTGTGATTAAGTCAAACCTACGTCCGTACACATATGGATGTAGCCTTTCGCATGCCCAAACTAATGCTAGGGCCTCCCTTTCTGTTTGTGAGTATCTGCGTTCACAATCTGTCAGACTACGACTAACGTAGCACACTGGTACCTCCTCAGAATCTTGTTTTTGTACAAGCACTGCGCCTAACCCTACAGGACTTGCATCTGCGATTATTCTGGTAGGAGCCTCTTTGTCAAAATAAGCTAAAGTACCTGCCCCGGCTAGTTCAGTCTTTAAAGTCTGAAATGCTCGTTTTTGTTCTGGTCCAAACACAAATGTAGTCTCTTTCCTGGTCAATCTCCTCAGTGGTTCAGAGAGCGTTGCAAACTGGGGTATAAATCTACTGCTGAATCCTACCAGTCCTAGGAAACTTCTCACTTCAGCTGCCGTTTTTGAATCTCTGGCATCCTTAACAGCTCTCACTCTCTCCTCAGTTGGTCCAATGCCTTTCTGGGTCAACAATATGCCCATGAAAACAAGTCTGTCCATGTTAAATTGGCATTTTTCCACATTCAGTGTTAATCCGCATTCTGAAAGTCTTTTCATGACTGCGTGCAGGCGCTTGTCATGTGTCACCTGGTCTGGAGCGTGGATGATCACGTCATCTGAGATGTTCTCCACACCCTCGATGCCTGCTAGTGCATTGGCTATCTCGTGCTGGTATTGCTCACTAGCGGACGAGACTCCAAATATCAGTCTTTTGTACCTGTAAACACCATTATGCACAGCAAACGTTGTTATTTCTCTGGACTCTGGGGTTAGCTCTAACTGATGGTAGCCCCATTTGAGATCAAGCTTACTGAATATTGAAGAACCATTCAGACCTTGCAGTATTTCATCCACTGTAGGGATGGGGGTATCTCTCCCTCACAATAGCCTCATTAGCTTTTCTCATGTCTAAACACATCCTAAGGTCTTTGTCATGTTTCTTTGGGAGAATCACTACCGGATTTACCCAGGGAGTAGGACCTTCAACCTTCTCCACAATGTCCATGTCCGTCAGTTCCTTGATTTTCTTCTCGACTGCATCCCTCAAATGATAGGGTATCCGTCTCAGTGGTTGAGCGACTGGTTTCACATTTGGGTCTATGTACAGTGAGATTTGTTTGGTGTTTAATTTACCTACTCCTTTGAACACATTTGAATACTGTTGTTGCAGAATACTTTTAACATCTGTGATTGCTGCAACGTTTTCCCCTATTTTTAGTACTCCAAGCTTAATAGCTGTCATTTTACCAAGGAGTGGTTCACCATTACCTCTAATCACAATGAATTCAGCTTCTTCAGTCCTGTCACCTATCTCGATTACACATTTGAAAGCACCTTTGACAGATAGTGTCTGGGTTGAGGAATATGCATACATATTTCTCTGCTCTTTGGGCACATATGATTCACATTTTATGTTTTCAGCTTTTAGCTTCTCCCAAACATTTTCTCCCATAACATTACTCGTTGCCCCAGAATCTACTAACATTTTTAACTCAACTCCCCCTACACAAAATATTAGTCTTTCAGGCATTTCACAGTCTTTCACCATAAATGCATAGTCATTGTGCACAGTCTCTACAGCATTAACGTTTTGCTTCTTTTGTCCTTTGGTACGACACATTTTTGAGAAATGGTCCTTACCGTTGCATTTATGACATGTTTGTCCACGTGCTGGGCATTTGGGATCCTTACCCATGTGGTCAGTGTAGCCACACCTGTAGCACTGCTTCTCTGCTTTATTGTCATCACAATTCTTCAATTTACCTTTTGGCCTTGTGAACTTTCCTTTTTTCGTTGTGATACGACTGATCGTTTCCCCCTCTTTCTTGATACTGCTCCCATTCATTGCTGCTAGTTGCTCTTCCACTCGCTCACATTGCGATGCCAACTCCAACGTGCGAGCCAAAGTCAAACCAGGTCCATCCTCGAGAAGCTTTCTCTTCACGTATCCAGAACAGCATCTGCTCAGGATAGCGTCTCTAATTTGATTGTCCTTGTCTCCTTGAAAGTCACAGTCCTTCGCAGCCTGACGTAAACGTGTACCAAACTGTTGCACCGTTTCTCCCTGATTTTGGAACAACTTGTGGAAGGATTGGCGCGCGTACGCTGCATTCACTTGGGGAACAAAGTAGGAGTCAAGTGTCCTTACTGCTGCCGCGCAGTCGGTCACCTCACCCGTGTTTGGTAAAGTGAAGAAAACATCCTGCACGTCCTGTCCCGCCAAATGCAAAAGTAGAGCGCGTCTTCTTTGTTTAGTAGCATTGGTCGTATCCTCGTTCATTATCAGTCCTTTACCGTCAGCATACAACTCGAAAGATGTTAGCCATCGTGTCCATCTTGGCCCGAGAGTAGCTGGATCAGTGCAGCAAGCAAACGGTTGTAGCTCCGACTTAGCCATGTTAGCTCAAACTTAAACTTGCTCACGAAAATCGTCGTCGTTATCTCCTCTTCCTTAGAAGGTGGACGTCATCCTCGTCGCCATTGTTGTGTGCTCACCTTATATCTTTATTAGGTAATGCACTCTGAATTTAATCAGGACCCGAACCGATGTCTTTAATCACTTTTATTCATGAAACAGAGGGCCATCAACTTGCCGCTCTGTCTGCATATTCATTTCCCTGAACGTCACTCCTTCACTACGTCATCACGTAGGCCCACAGTACAATATCAGTACATGACATCCCCCCTTTCCTTAGAAATAAACTGTACCATCACATACTAATATTGACCATGTAATTTACATCATCATCTTTTGCTAACCCAACATTGTATTGTCTAACTTTTCTTATGTAACCCATAAACATTTTTTTCTCTTAAACAGTGAACAATATATTCAGACACAACCCTTTACTTTTACTTTGTCACAAAGTCTTTGAACTTTGCTGGTATCTTTTTGACTCTCTGGGGCCTCATTTCAGGTTCCTGAGCTTCCTCTTGTGGTGTCTGGTTGCAACTGTCCACATTTCTGCTCAGTACATTTTCCTCCCCTTCAGTAAAAGTCTTCGGTGTGTCATGTCCTTCAGTATTCTCATATGATTGGTATTTCTTCACGTGAGTGGTATTCCGGTGGTAGCGAGCTCCAGTTGGGGATTCAATTACCACTTGACTTCCAGTTTTACTCACGACTCTATGTGGGGTTGGATTGAATGGTGTTGTGAATTTGTCCTGTTTGTCCTGTTGTACCAGTACTGTGTCTCCAATGTCCACATTTGAGTACTGGGCTCCTCGTCGTTCATCAGGATAAAGCTTTGCTTTCCCTTTTTGTTCAGCATCCCTGTCACGAACATCTAGAGCCGTTGTTTTGGACTCAGAGAGGTCAGGCAACTTTCCTCTCATTTTCCTGTTGAAAAGAAGTTCAGCTGGACTTTTCCCTGTCGTGGGGTGTTCAATGCTCCTGTAAATAGTTACATATTTCCTCAGTTCACGTTTCCAGTCCAGCCCTTCTGCCTGTGCAATCCTGATTCTCTTCATCAGTGATGCATTTTGACGTTCCACTTCTCCATTGGCTTGTGCCCATTTTGGTGGTGTTCTCACATGTTTGATTCCATTTGTTTCACAGTATTCCCTGAAGAAGTCAGATTTGAACTGTGGTCCATTGTCCGATTTGATCGTCACTGGTAGTCCATGCCTACTGAAAATGTCCTCAATTCAGTCAATAACTCTGTCCGTGGTTGTAGACGTCATTATTTCATACTCATAGTAGCGACTGTAATAATCTACTAAAACAAATATAGACTGATTGTTTGGTAGTGGTCCTAACAGATCTACAGCCACGTCTTGCCATGGTCGATCTGGTAAGATTGTGTTCCTCAAAGGCTCAGGTGGATCTGGTCTGGCCACTATTTGACATCCATGACAAGCTTTACAGTATTTTTCCGCTGCCTTATCCATGCCAGGCCACCACACTTTTGTTCTGAGATGTTGTTTTGTCCCTACAATTCCTAAGTGTCCTTCATGAGCTAATGCAAGTGCTTTTGCTCTGAGTTTTTCTGGTAAAACTATGCGGCTTCCACGTAACACAATGTATCCAATCACACAGAGTTCATTTACAATGGGTGCATATTGTTTACATTTTTCGAAGTGTCCAATTTCAATTGCATTTCGCACCTCCGTCAGCTCTGGATCTACAGCAGAGGCTTCTTCTACCTCTCGTGTGGTAAGCGCCTTTGGTGTTGCATTAACTGCAATGAATCTCACATACTCTTCAGATTCATGTTCATGTATTCCTTTTGTCCTTGTGTCTGACAACAACCTAGATAAAGAATCAGCAATATTTTGTTTTCCTGCAATGTGCACCACCCGAAAGTCATAAGGTTGAAGTCTGAGGACCCATCGCTCTATACAAGCACATGGTTTGGATCTTTTACTGTATACGACTTCTAATGGCTTGTGGTCTGTGATTAAGTCAAACCTACGTCCGTACACATATGGATGTAGCCTTTCGCATGCCCAAACTAATGCTAGGGCCTCCCTTTCTGTTTGTGAGTATCTGCGTTCACAATCTGTCAGACTACGACTAACGTAGCACACTGGTACCTCCTCAGAATCTTGTTTTTGTACAAGCACTGCGCCTAACCCTACAGGACTTGCATCTGTGATTATTCTGGTAGGAGCCTCTTTGTCAAAATAAGCTAAAGTACCTGCCCCGGCTAGTTCAGTCTTTAAAGTCTGAAATGCTCGTTTTTGTTCTGGTCCAAACACAAATGTAGTCTCTTTCCTGGTCAATCTCCTCAGTGGTTCAGAGAGCGTTGCAAACTGGGGTATAAATCTACTGCTGAATCCTACCAGTCCTAGGAAACTTCTCACTTCAGCTGCCGTTTTTGGTTCTCTGGCATCCTTAACAGCTCTCACTCTCTCCTCAGTTGGTCCAATGCATTTCTGGGTCAACAATATGCCCATGAAAACAAGTCTGTCCATGTTAAATTGGCATTTTTCCACATTCAGTGTTAATCCGCATTCTGAAAGTCTTTTCATGACTGCGTGCAGGCGCTCGTCATGTGTCACCTGGTCTGGAGCGTGGATGATCACGTCATCTGAGATGTTCTCCACACCCTCGATGCCTGCTAGTGCATTGGCTATCTCGTGCTGGTATTGCTCACTAGCGGACGAGACTCCAAATATCAGTCTTTTGTACCTGTAAACACCATTATGCACAGCAAACGTTGTTATTTCTCTGGACTCTGGGGTTAGCTCTAACTGATGGTAGCCCCATTTGAGATCAAGCTTACTGAATATTGCAGAACCATTCAGACCTTGCAGTATTTCATCCACTGTAGGGATGGGGGTATCTCTCCCTCACAATAGCCTCATTAGCTTTTCTCATGTCTAAACACATCCTAAGGTCTTTGTCATGTTTCTTTGGGAGAATCACTACCGGATTTACCCAGGGAGTAGGACCTTCAACCTTCTCCACAATGTCCATGTCCATCAGTTCCTTGATTTTCTTCTCGACTGCATCCCTCAAATGATAGGGTATCCGTCTCAGTGGTTGAGCGACTGGTTTCACATTTGGGTCTATGTACAGTGAGATTTGTTTGGTGTTTAATTTACCTACTCCTTTGAACACATTTGAATACTGTTGTTGCAGAATACTTTTAACATCTGTGATTGCTGCAACGTTTTCCCCTATTTTTAGTACTCCAAGCTTAATAGCTGTCATTTTACCAAGGAGTGGTTCACCATTACCTCTAATCACAATGAATTCAGCTTCTTCAGTCCTGTCACCTATCTCGATTACACATTTGAAAGCACCTTTGACAGATAGTGTCTGGGTTGAGGAATATGCATACATATTTCTCTGCTCTTTGGGCACATATGATTCACATTTTATGTTTTCAGCTTTTAGCTTCTCCCAAACATTTTCTCCCATAACATTACTCGTTGCCCCAGAATCTACTAACATTTTTAACTCAACTCCCCCTACACAAAATATTAGTCTTTCAGGCATTTCACAGTCTTTCACCATAAATGCATAGTCATTGTGCACAGTCTCTACAGCATTAACGTTTTGCTTCTTTTGTCCTTTGGTACGACACATTTTTGAGAAATGGTCCTTACCGTTGCATTTATGACATGTTTGTCCACGTGCTGGGCATTTGGGATCCTTACCCATGTGGTCAGTGTAGCCACACCTGTAGCACTGCTTCTCTGCTTTATTGTCATCACAATTCTTCAATTTACCTTTTGGCCTTGTGAACTTTCCTTTTTTCGTTGTGATACGACTGATCGTTTCCCCCTCTTTCTTGATACTGCTCCCATTCATTGCTGCTAGTTGCTCTTCCACTCGCTCACATTGCGATGCCAACTCCAACGTGCGAGCCAAAGTCAAACCAGGTCCATCCTCGAGAAGCTTTCTCTTCACGTATCCAGAACAGCATCTGCTCAGGATAGCGTCTCTAATTTGATTGTCCTTGTCTCCTTGAAAGTCACAGTCCTTCGGAGCCTGACGTAAACGTGTACCAAACTGTTGCACCGTTTCTCCCTGATTTTGGAACAACTTGTGGAAGGATTGGCGCGCGTACGCTGCAAGTAGGAGTCAAGTGTCCTTACTGCTGCCGCGCAGTCGGTCACCTCACCCGTGTTTGGTAAAGTGAAGAAAACATCCTGCACGTCCTGTCCCGCCAAATGCAAAAGTAGAGCGCGTCTTCTTTGTTTAGTAGCATTGGTCGTATCCTCGTTCATTATCAGTCCTTTACCGTCAGCATACAACTCGAAAGATGTTAGCCATCGTGTCCATCTTGGCCCGAGAGTAGCTGGATCAGTGCAGCAAGCAAACGGTTGCAACTCCGACTTAGCCATGTTAGCTCAAACTTAAACTTGCTCACGAAAATCGTCGTCGTTATCTCCTCTTCCTTAGAAGGTGGACGTCATCCTCGTCGCCATTGTTGTGTGCTCACCTTATATCTTTATTAGGTAATGCACTCTGAATTTAATCAGGACCCGAACCGATGTCTTTAATCACTTTTATTCATGAAACAGAGGGCCATCAACTTGCCGCTCTGTCTGCATATTCATTTCCCTGAACGTCACTCCTTCACTACGTCATCACGTAGGCCCACAGTACAATATCAGTACATGACAGTTCATGACGGTTCATCTTAGGCGGCAGCAAGAATTTACGTAACTGTTCTAAAATATGGTCAAAATGTCTTTTTTTGCTTGAGATTTTCCTATCATTGTTCCAGGATCTTTTAGTACAATTCTTGTTCTCCAAATGTTAAGAAAATGTCATTTTCAAAATTCGTTCAGAAAAAGAAGTATATATATTTTTCTGCGGTAATGTTGGAGATTTTCAATAAATACAAATTCATACCGTTTTAGGGTTCTCAGGAGAAAAGAGGCACTGCATGATGGGCATGTTTTGACTTCATTTATCGGTTTATTATAGTTGCTGGCATCACCACTAGACGGCGACTCTAGGAAAAAGGAGGTGAACAAAGACGTGGAGGCAGTAGAAAAAGAAGCAAGCCATGATGGTCATGTTTCTGAATCTATTTTTTACTTAATTTAAAATGTTTTGGTTTTGAATGACTAAAGGTGTACTATGTTAACAGTTCTACGAATGCTGTCTCATCCACTGAATACGTGTGCTCACACTTTTGTACCAAATTAGCCTCTGACTGTAGATGGTGTGCGCGGTGAAAACGTCGGCCCCGGCGACGTATACAACTCATACTTACCTGGCAGGGGAGATACCATGATCAAGAAGGTGGTTCACCCAGGGTGAGGCTCAGCCATTGCACTCCGGTTGTGCTGACCCCTGCGAATTCCCCAAATGTGGGAATCTCGACTGCACAATTTCTGGTAGTGGGGGACTGCGTTCGCGCTCTCCCCTGATTCTCCTGTACAATACAAAATCCCTCACACGAAGCCAAATTTCATGGTCGCCACATACTGAGCGATGGTGCATCAAGCTGTGCTCTGCAACTGTGCACCTACTTGCCGAACTTCATTCAACAAATTAGTAATTGCAAAATAAAATGTAATTACTACGTTCCCGACCCGTTATTGATACGAACGTATATGATATAACTTTCATATAACCTGCTTTCTGGAATAGCCCCACGGATAATTTCCCGTTCTCCATTTACCTACACTATAAAGAAAAACTAATGGCCAAAAGGTACGTGGACCCAGACATACAACTGATTTTTGCACCCCCTACTCTACTGGTCAAATCAAGAGTAGTTTACATCACAGTCCGTTAGCTTCATTCTCACAGGATAAAGCAGAGGGTCAATGACGTCATTGATTCAAGTTCATGGCGGCTGGCAGCAAGGATATACGAAAAAATATGATCAAAATGTCTTTCTTTAAATCAGAAATTGTGCCAGAAATTTTTAGTACAATCCTTGTTCTCACACTTTTAAGAGAATGTCATTTTCTAAACTTGCTCAGAAAAAGAAATATATATCTTTCTGCGGTACTGTTGGAGATTTTCTATAAATACAAATTCATATGGTTCTCAGGTGAAAAGAGGCAATGCATGATGGGTATGTTTTTACTTCATTTCTTATGCTGCCACCACCACTAGATGGCAACTCTAAGAAAAAGGAGGTGAACAAAGGCGTGGAGGCAGTAGAAAGAGAAGCAAAGCATCAGTTTATGGGTATTTACGAGGGTATTTTTATATTAATACTTTAATAGCTAAATGGCTCCTATTATTGTTCCTTACATATAGTATAATTTGTGGAAAATATATTAATTTATTGCTCAATGCATAATCAATAGTTTTATATTTGAATGGGTGGATGTCACCAAAAGCTGTCCCTAAAGCTTAACCAATTTGGTCTGTAAACTTTAGCAGAATTAATAACTACAAGGCAGGACTATTAACTATTTCCCATTGACAAGTATAGGTGGCTCCGCTTTCGCAGAGCATCAAAAAATTGAGATGAACTCTCATTGTTCCTCCCCACGGAAATCTTTAGTAAAAGGCGATCGGTGAAATTGCAGCAACCATTCCTTCTAATACAAACAATAGACGTTCATAGATTTACTACATTTAGAAGGACTCAACCTAAATAGACAGTTTAAACGAGTATTTTGTGTTCATCAATGTGTTTTTTCCTTGAAACATTGTTGGCGCACAGGATTATGGATACCTGATATTTCAAACAGCGTCACCTATCGATTGGGCAACTATTTTGAGTGTGAGTTTTGAACGTATAAACAGTTGTATGTCTTGGTCCGTGTACTTTTGGTATGAGAGAAATGGAAATGATCCGATTTCCGTGTGTTATTTTCAAATGTGTAATTTCAGATTTTTATTCAACACAAATCGGGAAACAAAAGACGACCGTAATTTCCTCAAATGAGTGTTAAGAAATGCTGGCGTGGATTGGAATGCGATTCACCTCCACTGCGATGGTGGCGTTCGAGGGTTAATGTAAATTGCCACAGCAGGAAACAGGAAGTAGTTTGGCGAAGTGGGCCGCGTGTTTTTTTGCTGCGTGTTTTTTTTCCCGTCAAAATGTTCGTCAAACAGCTATCTTGCCTTCGGTCCCGAAATGTATCCAAAGATCCGATTGTTTTTGGCGAATGACCAATTCGTTTTGTTGGTCATTAAAAGCTATTCCCATCAGGAGCTCAGTTCATCGTTATTCTATTGGGTCAACGTGAACCACGTGACACTAAACCTCCACGAACACACGAAAATCTGCAACCGATGCACAGGTTGAAAAGAGCCCGGTGACGCATTATCATTCCAAACTCTTAATAGTTGAGGTTTGTTACGGTGGTCGGTACGTGGCATTAGTATGACTCAATATATTTAAACCGTAACTTGAATTGGTAGTCTCTTTATTTAAGTAGTTTTCTCAGACCAACAGTAGGTTATCGCTTCTCGGCCTTTTAGCTAAAATGAAGTGTAGTATCTGTTCTTATCAGTTTAATATCTGATACGTCTCTTATCCGGGGACCATATATTAAATTGATCTTTGGAACTGAGAGATGGAATTAGAAGCTTGCTCCGTCCACTCCACGCATCGACCTGGTATTGCAGTACTTCCAGGAACAGTGCACCCCCCTCTGCTGGTCAAATAAAGGATAGTTAAGTCAGGAAGCCATTAGAATCGGTTCGCTTCATTCTCACAGGATATAGCAGAAAGTCAATAACGTCTTGAAAGGGTTTGATTCAATCAAGTTCATGACCTTTATCTAAATGTGAATAGCAGAAGAATTCTATCCTTTACAACAAAATAGAAAACATATCGGCCCTACGATTGGCTGGCCTCCAGTTTATGATGTCCAGTGGGGATGGGCGATACCAATGATTTTGGAATCGATCCGATACCAAGTATTTCCTACCCAAAATACCCGATATTCGATCCGATATCGATACCGGAAGTGTAATTTCCCGCCCAAAAAACGATTTAAATGCAGTGGCATTCTTGCTCTTGGAGAGTCATCTATTGAATTTTGTAGAAAAAAGTATTACGTCACGTGAATTATTAACCTTTTTAGACATTAGTGCATTAGTGGAATATGCATATTAATAGTATAACTTTAATAAAAAGGAGCTATTCTTTACTTTTCTCTCTCTCTCTCTCTCTCTCTCTCTCTCTCTCTCTCTCTCTCTCTCTCTCTCTCTGTTGTTGGGAAAAAGTTTTGTCTTTTAGTATAATCTAAAAAGGGACATGGTACCAACAGAGATGCAGGGCTTAATCGTCATGAGCAGCAAAACTATCAATTTGTAAAGCCACTGGATACTTACATTTAATATTGTAATACTTTAGTCTTGTTTATAGGAAGTGGAGTTACAAATAAAACGTATGGCGTTCGACCACAAATTGAAAAGGGGAAAACTTTATTTATAAATGACTGACTAAAGCGTAGTAATTATTGCTTCAAATAGCACATCAACCACAAATGCTTACAATTTTTGGTTAGCACCTGATACCTGGATATGTCTTGCCTTTCTGAAACGCTGCTTCTAAGGTACTTTGATACCTTAGCCTCGGTGTGGCTGCAGGGTTTTCCGTCGCTGCCTTAGTGTCTGCGGCACGTTTCAACTGCAGCTCTTCATGAACCGTGGGGTGAATTTTGCTTAAATGTTTTGTCAAGTTTGTGGTGTTGCCACAATATTTAATTGTTTTGTGACATATTTCACATTTTGCCTCGTTGTTATTAAGTAAAATATAATATCCCCAAACCAGACTTCTCTTGCGTTCGGACTGGGCCGCCGCCGTGGCCATGCTTGTTTGTGTTTGTTTGGATTGGAACGGGAGGCGGAGGAGGAGGGCTTGGCTTGTGAGAAAAGGGGGCGGGAGCAAAGCAGGGCAGGACACGCCGGTGCAGCAGGCGGAAGGAAAAGTAGTGCTAGCATGAGTGCAAGTCGTCAAATTGGAGCAGAAAAAAATGAGGAAAAATATAATTAAATAATTGTAAGTATCGATATTTTAGCTAGGGAGATCGATACTCAAAAATGAGCAGCCTGGATCGATATATCGATACTTTTGTATCGATCCGCCCATCCCTATGTGATAGGCTCCAGCACGCCTACTAACCCCGTGGGGAGAATCAGTACAGAAATTGGATGGATGGGCAATATAAAATATTCTCTCTGGTGTCTGCAAGCGTTATCAGTACTCACGGCGGGTGGATTCTGAAACGTGTCTGCAATGTAAAGTTGATTGTTTGGCTACCATAGGCATTTTTAAAAGCCTCTCTGTTAATTTTAAAACCTTTACTTTACATGGTCGTTTTTAAATAAAAGCCTTCATGTTTAAAACAAAAGCCTAGTATACACAGTCAGTTTTAAAGCCTTACAATTTAGACAATTTAAACAAGTATACTTGTAACACAACAAGTGTTAAAAAAATTGCTTGTTCTAAACATTGACGCAAAGGATCGTGGGTACGTGATCGAGCGCTCAGCCAATGATGGCTAAGTTGCCAAATACCTTAATGACGTCGGCACTCTTTCTAATACAATCTAATAGGGGTGTAAATCGCGGGTTTTGTCACGATACGATATAATATCGATATAAAGAACTTCGATACGATATTTGCCGATATCTTAAAGCCTGCTGCGATTCAATCACGATATATCGCGATATAGTGCTCTACGATCGATATTTTTTTTTTTTAATAAAAAATATAGAACAATATCCTGATTTATAACAATTCATACGCAAAATCCACAAGGTACTGCAAACTCTTTATTTAGGAAATTACAAGAGTATTGTAGTATACAAATTGCTTACTTTAACACTTAACTTTGATGTCGTGTTTTTTCTTTAAATGTGCGGCGAGATTTGTGCTCCCTGAATATTTGATCACCGCATGGCAGGATTTACAAACTGCACGTGTCTTGTCCGTTGAGCCATCTTTTCTTTGGAATCCAAAGTGCTTCCAAACGAATGACTTGAAGCCTAAAGGGGAGCAAATTTCCTCGTCTTTTTGGACACTAGCCATAGCACCAGCCCAGGAGCCGCGTACTAGTTGTCGACTCCCCTTTCACGTGCCTGCTCTGCTCACAACACAACAACGCCGCGCACTGCTCCCTGCTCCCGGAAGAGGAAGCAAGCAACAATGAACTGGATTTCAAAATAAAGTCGCGTCTAATGTCCGAGGTCAAACACGGCGATATAAATCGATGTTTACCTTTAGCATCGATGCCAATAAATCGTAGAGCATAATATCGATTAATCGATGTGTATCGATGTATCGTTACACCCCTACAATCTAAACATAGTCCTTTACTAGTCGTGGTTGCCCTCTGGGTAAAAATGGTACACTCGCAGTTGACTTCCCGCCGCCCCTCGTTGATGAATTAAGACTATACTTTCAGGGATCATTTCTATAGTTATTAACTTGAGATATGTGTTTCTAAAGTGAACGGTCTCGCCAACTACGATGATGAGAATTGATGTTCCTTCCTGAGCGTGAAGCTAGCGGAGAATGATGTTTATATCATAGATTCTCCACTTTTGATGAGCGTTCTATGCTTCCTAGTGGAGCATTGAGGGGAGGGACATGATCAGAGTAGTTCTTTGAAATTGGTTAAATAAAAATTAAGCTAATGTAGTGGCGTACTCCTGATATTCAACTCAGTCGATTAACAGTATCGTCGTATTAGTTCAACTAACAAAAGCCTGTTATGTATTTCTGAAGTACTTTTGTACTGAAGTACTTATGGCTGTATTCATTTACACAGCTTAAATCTTTACAACTTCGACACTAATCTGAATTAACTTTAATAATAAATATTTTAATCGCTAAATTGTTTATTGTCCCTTACATATAGTATAATTAGTAGAAAATATATTAATTTATTGCTCATATTAGATAGTTTTATATTTGAATGGGTGGATGTTACCTGTAAGCTATGGCAGAATTAATGGCAACAAAGCAGGAATTTTGATTACTTTCTATTGACAAGTACAGGAAGCTCCGCTTTCGCAGAGCATCAAAAAATTGAGATATACTCTTGTTGTTCCTCCCCACGGATATCTTTAGTAAATGGCGAAAGATTTATACGATCTGAAGAGAAACAAGAGAACTGATTTCGGCTTGTCCAAACGGGCCACCCCATTGCTGGTCTCACCAAAGTAACAGGCGGTGTCACACTAGCAACCATTTCCTTTTAATAAAAATAGATCTTCATATATTTGCTAAATTTAGGAGGCCTTAACACTCAACTAAGATGTATAGTTCGAACAAGTATTTGGTGTTTGGCAATTCTATGGAAACGTTTACACTCTAAACGTGTCGTTGTGAGTCCATGCTTGCTCTGCTGCGTTCGGTTCCAACTCCCTGACCTGTTTGTTTGCATTGTGCACGTTCTCCACTCTGGTTTCCTTCCATTTCCCCCAAACATGCATGATAGGCCCATTGAGCGCTCCAAATTGCCCGTAGGTGCGAGTGCGGACGGTTTTTCGTCTCTGTGTGCCCTGCGAGTGATTATTATTTGTTAAAGCGTATATGCCGTTACACCGCTAG
Source organism: Syngnathus typhle (assembly GCF_033458585.1). Taxonomy (NCBI): domain Eukaryota; kingdom Metazoa; phylum Chordata; class Actinopteri; order Syngnathiformes; family Syngnathidae; genus Syngnathus; species Syngnathus typhle. Next base: position 67,880 of record NC_083758.1, read on the forward strand.
ATGGCAGCAGCGTTGACTTCCGCACCTGACCACAAAAAGAAACGGGAATCACGTGATGCGCAGGAAAAGAAGCATTAGTATGAGTCGATATATTTAAACCGTAACTTGAATTGGTAGTCTTGTAGTGGGTTGACATAATTCACCCGGAACCTAAGTTCACGTTGCCAAGTTCCGGTGGGATGTTTTACACGTGTGGGAGTTTCCTGTTTGAGGAGTGTGTGTTAGGATCTCGAAGGGAAAAGAGTCGGCCCGTGGTTGAGAGAAGCTAATTATAAATGTCATTAAAACAACTGCCGTTGGCACCGTCATTTATCACTCCGCCTCCGACTCCAGTCCTTGCACACCACACTGGTGACCCTGACATCAGTCCCGCTGAGGATTCCGGGACTGAACAGAATACCGAGCGAGACGGCATGGCGCATTCCGCCGTCCTTAGGCTGCCTGAGTTTTGGGAGACTTCTGCAGCAACGTGGTTCGCACAGGCGGAGGCTCAGTTCGCCCTCCGGGGAATTACGGATGACGCCACATGCTACTACCACGTTGTCTCGGCACTCGGAAGCTCCACCGCAGCCAGAGCCGTAAGTTTCATCACTTCCCCTCCGGCCCAGGATAAATATGCAGGGCTCAAGGCTTATCTCCTCAGGATTTTTGAACTGTCGCGATCCGAACGAGCCCGGCGCCTGCTTGCTATTCAAGGCATGGGGGACATGGAGATGAACACATGGAGATGATGTTAAACCTGCTGGGTGGGGAAGAGCCGAATTTTCTTTTCATTGAACTGTTTCTGCGACATATGCCGCCGCACGTCCAAACGGCCCTCGCAAATACGACCATTACGGAGCCGCGTGCTCTTTCGGAGGAAGCGGACCGTTTCTACTTGGCCACCCAGCGTTTCGCCCCTGGTGTGCTGGCCCCAACACGCAGCTACACGTCCCCGAGCGCTGGCGTTTCCCCTGGCAGAGGACGCGCTGCAACTGACAGCCGCACCAGCACAGGTTTGTGCTACTTCCATGCACGTTTTGGCGCCAAGGCTAAAAGGTGCCGCTCCCCTTGCAACTTCGACACGACGGGAAACGCCAAAGCCTGCGCTCAGTAGTGGCCGTGACCGCAGGCAAAAAGAACCGGCTGCTGTTCGTTGAGGACTCCCTCTCTGGTCGCAGATTCCTCTGTGACACCGGCGCCCAGAGAAGCGTCCTGCCGGCTACAGTGGACGACGCTGCTGGAGGGTTGCACGGCCCGCCCTTAACATCCGCCAACGACACCCCCATCAGGACGTATGGCACAAGGACTGTGGACATATGTTTCGGGGGTCAGCGTTTCACATGGGACTTTGTCACTGCCGACATCTCCTTCCCCCTGCTTGGCGCAGATTTTTTGTGCGCCCACGGACTGCTCGTGGATGTTAAGAACGGCCGCCTGGTGGACGCGTTAACCTTCTCCTCCTTCGCATGTGTCCGCGATGAGGGGAATTATGTGGGTCTCTCCAGTTCGCTCTCCGAGGGCGACATGTACCAGAAACTCCTCGGAGAGTTCCCCAGCCTTACACGGCCCACTTTTGCCGCCACCACAGCTAAACATGGGGTCGAGCACCACATCGAGACCAAAGGCCCCCCCATCTACGCTAGGGCCCGACGGCTCAACCCGGAGAGACTGACAATTGCTCGGGCCGAGTTCGCCAGCATGGAACGCCTTGGCATTGTTCGCCGCTCTGACAGCCCGTGGGCCTCCCCACTCCACATGGTGCCTAAGCCGGACGGTGGTTGGCGCCCGTGTGGCGACTACCGCCGCCTCAATGATGCCACCACGCCCGACCGCTACCCGGTCCCCCATGTTCAGGACTTTTCGATACATCTAGCAGGGAAGCACCTGTTCTCCAAAGTGGACCTGGTGCGGGGTTATCACCAAGTCCCGGTGCACCTTGCTGACATCCCTAAAACGGCGGTGGTGACTCCTTTCGGGCTTTTCGAGTTTCTTAGGATGCCCTTCGGCCTGAAAAACGCGGCCCAGTCCTTCCAGCGGTTGATGGACTCTGCGCTTAGGGACATGCCTTTCATCTTCGTCTACTTGGACGATGTCCTCGTCGCCAGCTCCTCGGAGGAGGAGCATGCGGCACACCTGCGGGCCCTTTTCACAAGGCTCGACCAGCATGGCCTGATCATTAACCCGGCGAAGTGCGTCTTCGGGGTGCCGTCGATCCAGTTTCTTGGGCATCTCATCGGCAGTAATGGGGCCACCCCCTTGCCGACAAAGGTGGAAGCAGTCTCCGCTTTTCCCCGCCCACGTTCGGCCCGGGGGCTCCGGGAGTTCCTTGGGATGGTTACGTTCTACCACCGATTCATACGCCGGGCGGCCCACATCATCCACCCACTGTATGGGGCCCTTAAGGGTAAGACCCCCAACCAGGACATCGACTGGACCCCCGAGAGGATCAAAGCTTTCGAGGATACTAAGGCTGCGCTGTGCCAGGCCACCTTGTTGGTCCACCCGTCGCCTGGAGCCCCGGTCGCCCTCACAACCGACGCATCTGACTACGCAGTTGGTGCTGTATTTGAGCAGTGGGTTGGTGGCGCCTGGCAACCGCTCGCCTTTTTCAGCCGCCAGCTGGTCCCTAGGGAGCGCAAATACAGCACATTCGACAGGGAGCTACTCGGCGTCTGGTTGGCGATCCGCCATTTCCGCTCCATCCTGGAAGGCCGTGAGTTTACGGTTTTCGTCGACCACAAGCCCCTCACGTTCTCTGTGTCCAAGGTGGCTGAGCCGTGGTCCGCCCGCCAGCAGCGTCAGCTGTCATTTATCTCTGAGTACACCACAGATATCCGACACATCGCCGGCAAGTCCAACGTGGTCGCCGATTGCCTCTCTAGAGCGGTCGTCCACACGGTTCAGCTGGGGCTCGACTACTCAAGTATGAGTGCTGACCAAGCCTCAGATCCTGGGATCCAGTCGCTCAAAGACTCTGACACTGGGCTGCGTCTGGAGGTGGTCGCGGTTGGCGACTCAGGAGTCAGGCTGTGGTGCGACCTCTCCACCGGCCAGCCTAGACCACTTGTCCCTGCCGGCTGGCAGCGGGCTGTCTTTGAGGCGATACACGGCCTGTCCCATCCTGGCAGAAAAGCGTCCGTGAGGCTGGTGGCTCAGAAGTTCGTCTGGAAAGGGCTGAAGAGGGATGTGCGGGCCTGGGTCGACTCGTGTGTGGCTTGTCAGCGTGCGAAGGTATACCGCCATACCAAGGCCCCGTTGGAGCCGTTCACTGTCCCCGAGAGGAGGTTCGACCACGTCAACATCGACCTTGTGGGCCCGCTCCCCCCTTCCCATGGTTTCACCTACCTCCTCACCATGGTGGACAGGACGACCCGTTGGCCTGAGGCCGTCCCCCTCTCCTCAACCTCGGCTGCTGACGTGGCCCGGGCGTTTATTGGCACATGGGTCGCGCGCTTTGGAACACCTTCAGACCTCTCCTCGGACCGGGGTGCACAGTTTACTTCCGAGATCTGGAATGTGGTTGCTGGAGGCCTGGGCGTCAAGCTGCACCGCACCACCGCTTATCACCCCCAGGCTAACGGGCTGTGCGAGCGGTTCCACCGCTCCATGAAGGCTGCTCTACGCGCCAGTCTGGTGGATGGCAACTGGGTGGACAGACTTCCCTGGGTCATGCTGGGCCTCAGGACGGCCCCTAAGGAGGACTTGCAGTCCTCGTCCGCTGAGCTCGTCTACGGCCAGGTACTACGAGTTCCAGGGGACTTCATTCCAGACGCCACAACGCCTTGGTCGGCGGCAGGGCAGCGGTCCTCCCTGCTGGAAGTTGCCGGGACGTTCGCACCTGTCCCCACGTCACGGCACTGCACCCCTGTTTCCCGGGTGCCCACCAACCTACGCTCGGCGGGTTTTGTGTTCATCCGCCACGACGCCCACCGCGGGCCGTTGCGTCCGCCTTACGACGGGCCTTTTAAGGTCTTGCAGCACGGGAGTAAGAGCATGGTCGTGGACATCGGCGGTAGGCCTGAGACTATCTCGGTTGATAGGATTAAGCCTGCCCACGTGGATGTTTCCCGGACGTTGGAATTGGCGCAGGCCCCACGCCGCGGACGCCCCCCAGCGCCTCGCCCCTCCGACCTGACCGAGCTCCCGCCTGCCCGACCGACAACGCGACCGTCCAGCCCAGCGGTCTTTCCGGCGGCGCCCCCTACCCTTGACCCCCTGCCAGCCCCTGCCACCTACACCCGCTGTGGTCGGGCTGTCGTTCCTTTCCGGCGCGGGGATTTTGACTATGGGTGAATTCTGGGGGGGCTTGTGTAGTGGGTTGACATAATTCACCCGGAACCTAAGTTCACGTTGCCGAGTTCCGGTGGGATGTTTTACACGTGTGGGAGTTTCCTGTTTGAGGAGTGTGTGTTAGGATCTCGAAGGGAAAAGAGTCGGCCCGTGGTTGAGAGAAGCTAATTATAAATGTCATTAAAACAACTGCCGTTGGCACCGTCATTTATCACTCCGCCTCCGACTCCAGTCCTTGCACACCACAGTCTCTTTATTTAAGTGGTTTCCTCAGACCAGTTTCAGTACATCGCTTCTCGGCCTTTTGGCTAAGACCAGGTGTAGTATCTGTTCTTATCAGATTAATATCTGATACGTTCCCTATCCGGGGACCATGTATATATTGGATTTTCGCAACAGGGAGATGGTATAGGGGCTTGCTCCGTCCACTCTATGCATCGACCTGGTATTGCAGTACCTCCAGGAGCGGTGCGCCCCCCTCTACTGGGCAAATAAAAAGTAGTTTACATCACAATCCGTTAGCTTCATTCTCACAGGATGAAGCAGAAAGTCAACGACGTCTTGATCGGATTTGATTCAAGTTCATGTTGTGTGCTCACTGTTAGAGTGGTGCTCACTCTAACTTATTTTGCAAGAACCACTCGGAGACAAGTTAGTCGTTTTGGGCACCTGCAGGCGGAGAGTCCATTCGTCACTGTGCGTACAGCAATGATCGAATGACGTCTGACTCTCGCTTCCCACAAGACCATCTTTATTAAGAGAAAAAGGGTGGGGGTGACCATAGACTGAATAGACAAGTAAAAAAGGCCCTTGACCTCTAGATTAGCAGGGCAGGGGATGTTTTACGACATTGTGTAGGATGGAACAAGCTAGGTTATTTATTACTGGTTACACACCAACATAAGCATAAAACTAATCTACCAAGGTTATTCATTACTGGTTACATACATTCCAACATAATCATATGATCAAGATAGTTTTGGAAAACCCTGACACTCACCTTATATCTTTATTAGGTAATGCACTCTGAATTTAATCAGGACCCGAACCGATGTCTTTAATCACTTTTATTCATGAAACAGAGGGCCATCAACTTGCCGCTCTGTCTGCATATTCATTTCCCTGAACGTCACTCCTTCACTACGTCATCACGTAGGCCCACAGTACAATATCAGTACATGACATCCCCCCTTTCCTTAGAAATAAACTGTACCATCACATACTAATATTGACCATGTAATTTACATCATCATCTTTTGCTAACCGAACATTGTATTGTCTAACTTTTCTTATGTAACCCATAAACATTTTTTTCTCTTAAACAGTGAACAATATATTCAGACACAACCCTTTACTTTTACTTTGTCACAAAGTCTTTGAACTTTGCTGGTATCTTTTTGACTCTCTGGGGCCTCATTTCAGGTTCCTGAGCTTCCTCTTGTGGTGTCTGGTTGCAACTGTCCACATTTCTGCTCAGTACATTTTCCTCCCCTTCAGTAAAAGTCTTCGGTGTGTCATGTCCTTCAGTATTCTCATATGATTGGTATTTCTTCACGTGAGTGGTATTCCGGTGGTAGCGAGCTCCAGTTGGGGATTCAATTACCACTTGACTTCAGTTTTACTCACGACTCTATGTGGGGTTGGATTGAATGGTGTTGTGAATTTGTCCTGTTTGTCCTGTTGTACCAGTACTGTGTCTCCAATGTCCACATTTGAGTACTGGGCTCCTCGTCGTTCATCAGCATAAAGCTTTGCTTTCCCTTTTTGTTCAGCATCCCTGTCACGAACATCTAGAGCCGTTGTTTTGGACTCAGAGAGGTCAGGCAACTTTCCTCTCATTTTCCTGTTGAAAAGAAGTTCAGCTGGACTTTTTAGTACAATCCTTGTTCTCAAATTTTTAAGAGAATGTCATTTTCTAAACTTGCTCAGAAAAAGAAATATATATCTTTCTGCGGTACTGTTGGAGATTTTCTATAAATACAAATTCATATGGTTCTCAGGTGAAAAGAGGCAATGCATGATGGGTATGTTTTTACTTCATTTCTTATGCTGCCACCACCACTAGATGGCAACTCTAAGAAAAAGGAGGTGAACAAAGGCGTGGAGGCAGTAGAAAGAGAAGCAAAGCATCAGTTTATGGGTATTTACGAGGGTATTTTTATATTAATACTTTAATAGCTAAATGGCTCCTATTATTGTTCCTTACATATAGTATAATTTGTGGAAAATATATTAATTTATTGCTCAATGCATAATCAATAGTTTTATATTTGAATGGGTGGATGTCACCAAAAGCTGTCCCTAAAGCTTAACCAATTTGGTCTGTAAACTTTAGCAGAATTAATAACTACAAGGCAGGACTATTAACTATTTCCCATTGACAAGTATAGGTGGCTCCGCTTTCGCAGAGCATCAAAAAATTGAGATGAACTCTCATTGTTCCTCCCCACGGAAATCTTTAGTAAAAGGCGATCGGTGAAATTGCAGCAACCATTCCTTCTAATACAAACAATAGACGTTCATAGATTTACTACATTTAGAAGGACTCAACCTAAATAGACAGTTTAAACGAGTATTTTGTGTTCATCAATGTGTTTTTTCCTTGAAACATTGTTGGCGCACAGGATTATGGATGCCTGATATTTCAAACAGCGTCACCTATCGATTGGGCAACTATTTTGAGTGTGAGTTTTGAACGTATAAACAGTTGTATGTCTTGGTCCGTGTACTTTTGGTATGAGAGAAATGGAAATGATCCGATTTCCGTGTGTTATTTTCAAATGTGTAATTTCAGATTTTTATTCAACACAAATCGGGAAACAAAAGACGATCGTAATTTCCTCAAATGAGTGTTAAGAAATGCTGGCGTGGATTGGAATGCGATTCACCTCCACTGCGATGGTGGCGTTCGAGGGTTAATGTAAATTGCCACAGCAGGAAACAGGAAGTAGTTTGGCGAAGTGGGCCGCGTGTTTTTTTGCTGCGTGTTTTTTTCCCCGTCAAAATGTTCGTCAAACAGCTATCTTGCCTTCGGTCCCGAAATGTATCCAAAGATCCGATTGTTTTTGGTGAATGACCAATTCGTTTTGTTGGTCATTAAAAGCTATTCCCATCAGGAGCTCAGTTCATCGTTATTCTTTTGGGTCAACGTGAACCACGTGACACTAAACCTCCACGAACACACGAAAATCTGCAACCGATGCACAGGTTGAAAACAGCCCGGTGACGCATTATCATTCCAAACTCTTAATAGTTGAGGTTTGTTACGGTGGTCGGTACGTGGCATTAGTATGACTCAATATATTTAAACCGTAACTTGAATTGGTAGTCTCTTTATTTAAGTAGTTTTCTCAGACCAACTTTAAGTTATCGCTGTGGTAGATTGGAATCGAGCACTCGGTGCTCGACTGTGTGGTCTGTCTGTATTGAGAGTTGGGGAGATGTTGACTGAGCGGGCAGTAAAAGATCGACTTGTACTGCATCCTTGCCTCCGTGTATTATTGGTGAAACAACCAGTAAGCAACCCACGGTTAGTGACAACACTACAACAGTGTATCAGAGCATAAAGCCACAACATGGTGTCAGAAGTGGGATACCTAAGGAGGTAGTGAGTGATCATGTCCCATTCGCCAGCTATGAGATGCAGTCATTTGCAGCTTCATGGGAGTTCAAGCTCACACACTCCAGCCCAGGTTTTCCCTCTTCAAATGGAATGGCGGAGCGGGCCATAAAGACGGTAAAACACGCGCTGAAGAAAGCAGTGCAGACTGGCACTGACCCACATCTAGTGTTGCTGTCGCTGAGAAACACACCGGTGACAGGACTAAACCTGACACCTGCACAAATGTTGATGGGTAGAGTCCTGCGCAGCACACTTCCATGTTCCAGTGCTGTGCTGAAACAGTCATCCCCACAGCATATTCTCGAAAGAATACAGGACTTGCAGTCCCGGCAAAAGCAACACTACGACCAGCGTGCAAAGCAACTGCCAGTGCTGACCCCAGGAGACACGGTGCACATGCAGACGCGACGCGGCTGGGAGCCAGCGGTTGTCATCAGGCAGCGAGATGAACCACGCTCCTACACTGTACAGACACCGGCAGGGAGGACACGCAGGAGGAACAGGCGACATCTGAGAAAGATACACCCAAGCCTGTTCAAAGACTCTCACCCTGATGAACATTTGGACTCTGAGTTTCAACATACTCAGGCTACTGCAACAGTGGACTCACCACCACTGGAACCGGTACCACGCAACCCTTGTCCTGTGCCTGTGGACAGCATGCCCACATGCTATACCAGGAGTGGCAGAGCAGTTAGGCGCCCTGCCAGGTACACTGAATGACAAAGTGATGTTGTTACTCAATGTTAAGAAAGAAAGTGATGGAGAAATTAAAGTGTGGATGTTTTGTGTTTATCGTGAAGTGTTATAAAATGTTATAGGTTCGGAAGGAAAAAAAAAAAAGATTGTTGAAAGCCATTTGGGTTGTTGAAACATGATTTTTTGTAATTGATATATGCATGTCGAAATTGTGATCAATGTTGATACCAAAGAGTTAAGGTAACCGATACTAGATAAGCTACTTCTCAGTTGGAAAAGAGGGATGTGGTAGATTGGAATCGAGCACTCGGTGCTCGACTGTGTGGTCTGTCTGTATTGAGAGTTGGGGAGATGTTGACTGAGCGGGCAGTAAAAGATCGACTTGTACTGCATCCTTGCCTCCGTGTATTATTGGTGAAACAACCAGTAAGCAACCCACGGTTAGTGACAACACTACAACAGTGTATCAGAGCATAAAGCCACAACAATCGCCTCTCGGCCTTTTGGCTAAGATCAAGTGTAGTATCTGTTCTTATCAGTTTAATATCTGACACGTCCCCTATCCGGGGACCATATATTAAATTGATTTTTGGAACTGGGAGATGGAATTAGGGGCTTGCTCCGTCCACTCCACGCATCGACCTGGTATTGCAGTACTTCCAGGAACGGTGCACCCCCCTCTGCTGGTCAAATAAAGGATAGTTAAGTCAGGAAGCCATTAGAATCGGTTCGCTTCATTCTCACAGGATAAAGCAGAAAGTCAATAACGTCTTGAAAGGGTTTGATTCAATCAAGTTCATGACCTTTATCTAAATGTGAATAGCAGAAGAATTCTATCCTTTACAACAAAATAGAAAACATATCGGCCCTACGATTGGCTGGCCACCAGTTTATGATGTCCAGTGGGGATGGGCGATACCAATGATTTTGGAATCGATCCGATACCAAGTATTTCCTACCCAAAACACCCGATATTCGATCCGATATCGATACCGGAAGTGTAATTTCCCGCCCAAAAAACGATTTAAATGCAGTGGCATTCTTGCTCTTGGAGAGTCATCTATTGAATTTTGTAGAAAAAAGTATTACGTCACGTGAATTATTAACCTTTTTAGACATTAGTGCATTAGTGGAATATGCATATTAATAGTATAACTTTAATAAAAAGGAGCTATTCTTTACTTTTCTCTCTCTCTCTCTCTCTCTCTCTCTCTGTTGTTGGGAAAAAGTTTTGTCTTTTAGTATAATCTAAAAAGAGACATGGTACCAACAGAGATGCAGGGCTTAATCGTCATGAGCAGCAAAACTATCAATTTGTAAAGCCACTGGATACTTACATTTAATATTGTAATACTTTAGTGTTGTTTATAGGAAGTGGAGTTACAAATAAAACGTATGGCGTTCGACCACAAATTGAAAAGGGGAAAACTTTATTTATAAATGACTGACTAAAGCGTAGTAATTATTGCTTCAAATAGCACATCAACCACAAATGCTTACAATTTTTGGTTAGCACCTGATACCTGGATATGTCTTGCCTTTCTGAAACGCTGCTTCTAAGGTACTTTGATACCTTAGCCTCGGTGTGGCTGCAGGGTTTTCCGTCGCTGCCTTAGTGTCTGCGGCACGTTTCAACTGCAGCTCTTCATGAACCGTGGGGTGAATTTTGCTTAAATGTTTTGTCAAGTTTGTGGTGTCGCCACAATATTTAATTGTTTTGTGACATATTTCACATTTTGCCTCGTTGTTATTAAGTAAAATATAATATCCCCAAACCAGACTTCTCTTGCGTTCGGACTGGGCCGCGCCGTGGCCATGCTTGTTTGTGTTTGTTTGGATTGGAACGGGAGGCGGAGGAGGAGGGCTTGGCTTGTGAGAAAAGGGGGCGGGAGCAAAGCAGAGCAGGACACGCCGGTGCAGCAGGCGGAAGGAAAAGTAGTGCTAGCATGAGTGCAAGTCGTCAAATTGGAGCAGAAAAAAATGAGGAAAAATATAATTAAATAATTGTAAGTATCGATATTTTAGCTAGGGAGATCGATACTCAAAAATGAGCAGCCTGGATCGATATATCGATACTTTTGTATCGATCCGCCCATCCCTATGTGATAGGCTCCAGCACGCCTACTAACCCCGTGGGGAGAATCAGTACAGAAATTGGATGGATGGGCAATATAAAATATTCTCTCTGGTGTCTGCAAGCGTTATCAGTACTCACGGCGGGTGGATTCTGAAACGTGTCTGCAATGTAAAGTTGATTGTTTGGCTACCATAGGCATTTTTAAAAGCCTCTATGTTAATTTTAAAACCTTTACTTTACATGGTCGTTTTTAAATAAAAGCCTTCATGTTTAAAACAAAAGCCTAGTATACACAGTCAGTTTTAAAGCCTTACAATTTAGACAATTTAAACAAGTATACTTGTAACACAACAAGTGTTAAAAAAATTGCTTGTTCTAAACATTGACGCAAAGGATCGTGGGTACGTGATCGAGCGCTCAGCCAATGATGGCTGTGTTGCCAAATACCCTAATGACGTCGGCACTCTTTCTAATACAATCTAATAGGGGTGTAAATCGCGGGTTTTGTCACGATACGATATAATATCGATATAAAGAACTTCGATACGATATTTGCCGATATCTTAAAGCCTGCTGCGATTCAATCACGATATATCGCGATATAGTGCTCTACGATCGATATTTTTTTTTTTTAATAAAAAATATAGAACAATATCCTGATTTATAACAATTCATACGCAAAATCCACAAGGTACTGCAAACTCTTTATTTAGGAAATTACAAGAGTATTGTAGTATACAAATTGCTTACTTTAACACTTAACTTTGATGTCGTGTTTTTTCTTTAAATGTGCGGCGAGATTTGTGCTCCCTGAATATTTGATCACCGCATGGCAGGATTTACAAACTGCACGTGTCTTGTCCGTTGAGCCATCTTTTCTTTGGAATCCAAAGTGCTTCCAAACGAATGACTTGAAGCCTAAAGGGGAGCAAATTTCCTCGTCTTTTTGGACACTAGCCATAGCACCAGCCCAGGAGCCGCGTACTAGTTGTCGACTCCCCTTTCACGTGCCTGCTCTGCTCACAACACAACAACGCCGCGCACTGCTCCCTGCTCCCGGAAGAGGAAGCAAGCAACAATGAACTGGATTTCAAAATAAAGTCGCGTCTAATGTCCGAGGTCAAACACGGCGATATAAATCGATGTTTACCTTTAGCATCGATGCCAATAAATCGTAGAGCATAATATCGATTAATCGATGTGTATCGATGTATCGTTACACCCCTACAATCTAAACATAGTCCTTTACTAGTCGTGGTTGCCCTCTGGGTAAAAATGGTACACTCGCAGATGACTTCCCGCCGCCCCTCGTTGATGAATTAAGACTATACTTTCAGGGATCATTTCTATAGTTATTAACTTGAGATATGTGATTCTAAAATGAACGGTCTCGCCAACTACGATAATGAGAAATGATGTTCCTTCCTGAGCGTGAAGCTAGCGGAGAATAATGATGTTTATATCATAGATTCTCCACTTTTGATGAGCGTTCTATGCTTCCTAGTGGAGCATTGAGGGGAGGGACATGATCAGAGTAGTTCTTTGAAATTGGTTAAATAAAAATTAAGCTAATGTAGTGGCGTACTCCTGATATTCAACTCAGTCGATTAACAGTATCGTCGTATTAGTTCAACTAACAAAAGCCTGTTATGTATTTCTGAAGTACTTTTGTACTGAAGTACTTATGGCTGTATTCATTTACACGGCTTAAATCTTTACAACTTCGACACAAATCTGAATTAACTTTAATAATAAATATTTTAATGGCTAAATTGTTTATTGTCCCTTACATATAGTATAATTAGTAGAAAATATATTAATTTATTGCTCATATTAGATAGTTTTATATTTGAATGGGTGGATGTTACCTGTAAGCTATGGCAGAATTAATGGCAACAAAGCAGGAATTTTGATTACTTTCCATTGACAAGTACAGGAAGCTCCGCTTTCGCAGAGCATCAAAAAATTGAGATATACTCTTGTTGTTCCTCCCCACGGAAATCTTTAGTAAAAGGCGAAAGATTTATGCGGTCTGAAGAGAAACAAGAGTGAACTGATTTCGGCTTGTCCAAACGGGCCACCCCATTGCTGGTCTCACCAAAGTAACAGGCGGTGTCACACTAGCAACCATTTCCATCCATCCATCCATCCATTTTCCGTACCGCTTAGTCCCCACTGGGGTCGCGGGCGTGCTGGAGCCTATCCCAGCCGTCATCGGGCAGTAGGCGGGGGACACCCTGAACCGGTTGCCAGCCAATCGCAGGGCACACAGAGACAAACAACCATTTGCACTCGCACTCACACCTAGGGACAATTTGGAGTGTTCAATCGGCCTACCAAGCATGTTTTTGGGATGTGGGAGGAAACCGGAGTGCCCGGAGAAAACCCACGCGGGCCCGGGGAGAACATGCAAACTAAGATGTATAGTTCGAACAAGTATTTGGTGTTTGGCAATTCTATGGAAACGTTTACACTCTAAACGTGTCGTTGTGAGTCCATGCTTGCTCTGCTGCGTTCGGTTCCAACTCCCTGACCTGTTTGTTTGCATTGTGCACGTTCTCCACTCTGGTTTCCTTCCATTTCCCCCAAACATGCATGATAGGCCCATTGAGCGCTCCAAATTGCCCGTAGGTGCGAGTGCGGACGGTTTTTCGTCTCTGTGTGCCCTGCGAGTGATTATTATTTGTTAAAGCGTATATGCCGTTACACCGCTAGATGGCAGCAGCGTTGACTTCCGCACCTGACCACAAAAAGAAACGGGAATCACGTGATGCGCAGGAAAAGAAGCATTAGTATGAGTCGATATATTTAAACCGTAACTTGAATTGGTAGTCTTGTAGTGGGTAGACATAATTCACCCGGAACCTAAGTTCACGTTGCCGAGTTCCGGTGGGATGTTTTACACGTGTGGGAGTTTCCTGTTTGAGGAGTGTGTGTTAGGATCTCGAAGGGAAAAGAGTCGGCCCGTGGTTGAGAGAAGCTAATTATAAATGTCATTAAAACAACTGCCGTTGGCACCGTCATTTATCACTCCGCCTCCGACTCCAGTCCTTGCACACCACACTGGTGACCCTGACATCAGTCCCGCTGAGGATTCCGGGACTGAACAGAATACCGAGCGAGACGGCATGGCGCATTCCGCCGTCCTTAGGCTGCCTGAGTTTTGGGAGACTTCTGCAGCAACGTGCATGGTTCGCACAGGCGGAGGCTCAGTTCGCCCTCCGGGGAATTACGGATGACGCCACATGCTACTACCACGTTGTCTCGGCACTCGGAAGCTCCACCGCAGCCAGAGCCGTAAGTTTCATCACTTCCCCTCCGGCCCAGGATAAATATGCAGGGCTCAAGGCTTATCTCCTCAGGATTTTTGAACTGTCGCGATCCGAACGAGCCCGGCGCCTGCTTGCTATTCAAGGCATGGGGGACAGCAAACCCTCTGAACACATGGAGATGATGTTAAACCTGCTGGGTGGGGAAGAGCCGAATTTTCTTTTCATTGAACTGTTTCTGCGACATATGCCGCCGCACGTCCAAACGGCCCTCGCAAATACGACCATTACGGAGCCGCGTGCTCTTTCGGAGGAAGCGGACCGTTTCTACTTGGCCACCCAGCGTTTCGCCCCTGGTGTGCTGGCCCCAACACGCAGCTACACGTCCCCGAGCGCTGGCGTTTCCCCTGGCAGAGGACGCGCTGCAACTGACAGCCGCACCAGCACAGGTTTGTGCTACTTCCATGCACGTTTTGGCGCCAAGGCTAAAAGGTGCCGCTCCCCTTGCAACTTCGACACGACGGGAAACGCCAAAGCCTGCGCTCAGTAGTGGCCGTGACCGCAGGCAAAAAGAACCGGCTGCTGTTCGTTGAGGACTCCCTCTCTGGTCGCAGATTCCTCTGTGACACCGGCGCCCAGAGAAGCGTCCTGACGGCTACAGTGGACGACGCTGCTGGAGGGTTGCACGGCCCGCCCTTAACATCCGCCAACGACACCCCCATCAGGACGTATGGCACAAGGACTGTGGACATATGTTTCGGGGGTCAGCGTTTCACATGGGACTTTGTCACTGCCGACATCTCCTTCCCCCTGCTTGGCGCAGATTTTTTGTGCGCCCACGGACTGCTCGTGGATGTTAAGAACGGCCGCCTGGTGGACGCGTTAACCTTCTCCTCCTTCGCATGTGTCCGCGATGAGGGGAATTATGTGGGTCTCTCCAGTTCGCTCTCCGAGGGCGACATGTACCAGAAACTCCTCGGAGAGTTCCCCAGCCTTACACGGCCCACTTTTGCCGCCACCACAGCTAAACATGGGGTCGAGCACCACATCGAGACCAAAGGCCCCCCCATCTACGCTAGGGCCCGACGGCTCAACCCGGAGAGACTGACAATTGCTCGGGCCGAGTTCGCCAGCATGGAACGCCTTGGCATTGTTCGCCGCTCTGACAGCCCGTGGGCCTCCCCACTCCACATGGTGCCTAAGCTGGACGGTGGTTGGCGCCCGTGTGGCGACTACCGCCGCCTCAATGATGCCACCACGCCCGACCGCTACCCGGTCCCCCATGTTCAGGACTTTTCGATACATCTAGCAGGGAAGCACCTGTTCTCCAAAGTGGACCTGGTGCGGGGTTATCACCAAGTCCCGGTGCACCTTGCTGACATCCCTAAAACGGCGGTGGTGACTCCTTTCGGGCTTTTCGAGTTTCTTAGGATGCCCTTCGGCCTGAAAAACGCGGCCCAGTCCTTCCAGCGGTTGATGGACTCTGCGCTTAGGGACATGCCTTTCATCTTCGTCTACTTGGACGATGTCCTCGTCGCCAGCTCCTCGGAGGAGGAGCATGCGGCACACCTGCGGGCCCTTTTCACAAGGCTCGACCAGCATGGCCTGATCATTAACCCGGCGAAGTGCGTCTTCGGGGTGCCGTCGATCCAGTTTCTTGGGCATCTCATCGGCAGTAATGGGGCCACCCCCTTGCCGACAAAGGTGGAAGCAGTCTCCGCTTTTCCCCGCCCACGTTCGGCCCGGGGGCTACGGGAGTTCCTTGGGATGGTTACGTTCTACCACCGATTCATACGCCGGGCGGCCCACATCATGCACCCACTGTATGGGGCCCTTAAGGGTAAGACCCCCAACCAGGACATCGACTGGACCCCCGAGAGGATCAAAGCTTTCGAGGATACTAAGGCTGCGCTGTGCCAGGCCACCTTGTTGGTCCACCCGTCGCCTGGAGCCCCGGTCGCCCTCACAACCGACGCATCTGACTACGCAGTTGGTGCTGTATTTGAGCAGTGGGTTGGTGGCGCCTGGCAACCGCTCGCCTTTTTCAGCCGCCAGCTGGTCCCCAGGGAGCGCAAATACAGCACATTCGACAGGGAGCTACTCGGCGTCTGGTTGGCGATCCGCCATTTCCGCTCCATCCTGGAAGGCCGTGAGTTTACGGTTTTCGTCGACCACAAGCCCCTCACGTTCTCTGTGTCCAAGGTGGCTGAGCCGTGGTCCGCCCGCCAGCAGCGTCAGCTGTCATTTATCTCTGAGTACACCATAGATATCCGACACATCGCCGGCAAGTCCAACGTGGTCGCCGATTGCCTCTCTAGAGCGGTCGTCCACACGGTTCAGCTGGGGCTCGACTACTCAAGTATGAGTGCTGACCAAGCCTCAGATCCTGGGATCCAGTCGCTCAAAGACTCTGACACTGGGCTGCGTCTGGAGGTGGTCGCGGTTGGCGACTCAGGAGTCAGGCTGTGGTGCGACCTCTCCACCGGCCAGCCTAGACCTCTTGTCCCTGCCGGCTGGCAGCGGGCTGTCTTTGAGGCGATACACGGCCTGTCCCATCCTGGCAGAAAAGCGTCCGTGAGGCTGGTGGCTCAGAAGTTCGTCTGGAAAGGGCTGAAGAGGGACGTGCGGGCCTGGGTCGACTCGTGTGTGGCTTGTCAGCGTGCGAAGGTGCACCGCCATACCAAGGCCCCGTTGGAGCCGTTCACTGTCCCCGAGAGGAGGTTCGACCACGTCAACATCGACCTTGTGGGCCCGCTCCCCCCTTCCCATGGTTTCACCTACCTCCTCACCATGGTGGACAGGACGACCCGTTGGCCTGAGGCCGTCCCCCTCTCCTCAACCTCGGCTGCTGACGTGGCCCGGGCGTTTATTGGCACATGGGTCGCGCGCTTTGGAACACCTTCAGACCTCTCCTCGGACCGGGGTGCACAGTTTACTTCCGAGATCTGGAATGTGGTTGCTGGAGGCCTGGGCGTCAAGCTGCACCGCACCACCGCTTATCACCCCCAGGCTAACGGGCTGTGCGAGCGGTTCCACCGCTCCATGAAGGCTGCTCTACGCGCCAGTCTGGTGGATGGCAACTGGGTGGACAGACTTCCCTGGGTCATGCTGGGCCTCAGGACGGCCCCTAAGGAGGACTTGCAGTCCTCGTCCGCTGAGCTCGTCTACGGCCAGGTACTACGAGTTCCAGGGGACTTCATTCCAGACGCCACAACACCTTGGTCGGCGGCAGGGCAGCGGTCCTCCCTGCTGGAAGTTGCCGGGACGTTCGCACCTGTCCCCACGTCACGGCACTGCACCCCTGTTTCCCGGGTGCCCACCAACCTACGCTCGGCGGGTTTTGTGTTCATCCGCCACGACGCCCACCGCGGGCCGTTGCGTCCGCCTTACGACGGGCCTTTTAAGGTCTTGCAGCACGGGAGTAAGAGCATGGTCGTGGACATCGGCGGTAGGCCTGAGACTATCTCGGTTGATAGGATTAAGCCTGCCCACGTGGATGTTTCCCGGACGTTGGAATTGGCGCAGGCCCCACGCCGCGGACGCCCCCCAGCGCCTCGCCCCTCCGACCTGACCGAGCTCCCGCCTGCCCGACCGACAACGCGAGCGTCCAGCCCAGCGGTCTTTCCGGCGGCGCCCCCTACCCTTGACCCCCTGCCAGCCCCTGCCACCTACACCCGCTGTGGTCGGGCTGTCGTTCCTTTCCGGCGCGGGGATTTTGACTATGGGTGAATTCTGGGGGGGCTTGTGTAGTGGGTTGACATAATTCACCCGGAACCTAAGTTCACGTTGCCGAGTTCCGGTGGGATGTTTTACACGTGTGGGAGTTTCCTGTTTGAGGAGTGTGTGTTAGGATCTCGAAGGGAAAAGAGTCGGCCCGTGGTTGAGAGAAGCTAATTATAAATGTCATTAAAACAACTGCCGTTGGCACCGTCATTTATCACTCCGCCTCCGACTCCAGTCCTTGCACACCACACTGGTGACCCTGACATCAGTCCCGCTGAGGATTCCGGGACTGAACAGAATACCGAGCGAGACGGCATGGCGCATTCCGCCGTCCTTAGGCTGCCTGAGTTTTGGGAGACTTCTGCAGCAACGTGCATGGTTCGCACAGGCGGAGGCTCAGTTCGCCCTCCGGGGAATTACGGATGACGCCACATGCTACTACCACGTTGTCTCGGCACTCGGAAGCTCCACCGCAGCCAGAGCCGTAAGTTTCATCACTTCCCCTCCGGCCCAGGATAAATATGCAGGGCTCAAGGCTTATCTCCTCAGGATTTTTGAACTGTCGCGATCCGAACGAGCCCGGCGCCTGCTTGCTATTCAAGGCATGGGGGACAGCAAACCCTCTGAACACATGGAGATGATGTTAAACCTGCTGGGTGGGGAAGAGCCGAATTTTCTTTTCATTGAACTGTTTCTGCGACATATGCCGCCGCACGTCCAAACGGCCCTCGCAAATACGACCATTACGGAGCCGCGTGCTCTTTCGGAGGAAGCGGACCGTTTCTACTTGGCCACCCAGCGTTTCGCCCCTGGTGTGCTGGCCCCAACACGCAGCTACACGTCCCCGAGCGCTGGCGTTTCCCCTGGCAGAGGACGCGCTGCAACTGACAGCCGCACCAGCACAGGTTTGTGCTACTTCCATGCACGTTTTGGCGCCAAGGCTAAAAGGTGCCGCTCCCCTTGCAACTTCGACACGACGGGAAACGCCAAAGCCTGCGCTCAGTAGTGGCCGTGACCGCAGGCAAAAAGAACCGGCTGCTGTTCGTTGAGGAGTCCCTCTCTGGTCGCAGATTCCTCTGTGACACCGGCGCCCAGAGAAGCGTCCTGACGGCTACAGTGGACGACGCTGCTGGAGGGTTGCACGGCCCGCCCTTAACATCCGCCAACGACACCCCCATCAGGACGTATGGCACAAGGACTGTGGACATATGTTTCGGGGGTCAGCGTTTCACATGGGACTTTGTCACTGCCGACATCTCCTTCTCCCTGCTTGGCGCAGATTTTTTGTGCGCCCACGGACTGCTCGTGGATGTTAAGAACGGCCGCCTGGTGGACGCGTTAACCTTCTCCTCCTTCGCATGTGTCCGCGATGAGGGGAATTATGTGGGTCTCTCCAGTTCGCTCTCCGAGGGCGACATGTACCAGAAACTCCTCGGAGAGTTCCCCAGCCTTACACGGCCCACTTTTGCCGCTCAACCCGGAGAGACTGACAATTGCTCGGGCCGAGTTCGCCAGCATGGAACGCCTTGGCATTGTTCGCCGCTCTGACAGCCCGTGGGCCTCCCCACTCCACATGGTGCCTAAGCCGGACGGTGGTTGGCGCCCGTGTGGCGACTACCGCCGCCTCAATGATGCCACCACGCCCGACCGCTACCCGGTCCCCCATGTTCAGGACTTTTTGATACATCTAGCAGGGAAGCACCTGTTCTCCAAAGTGGACCTGGTGCGGGGTTATCACCAAGTCCCGGTGCACCTTGCTGACATCCCTAAAACGGTGGTGGTGACTCCTTTCGGGCTTTTCGAGTTTCTTAGGATGCCCTTCGGCCTGAAAAACGCGGCCCAGTCCTTCCAGCGGTTGATGGACTCTGCGCTTAGGGACATGCCTTTCATCTTCGTCTACTTGGACGATGTCCTCGTCGCCAGCTCCTCGGAGGAGGAGCATGCGGCACACCTGCGGGCCCTTTTCACAAGGCTCGACCAGCATGGCCTGATCATTAACCCGGCGAAGTGCGTCTTCGGGGTGCCGTCGATCCAGTTTCTTGGGCATCTCATCGGCAGTAATGGGGCCACCCCCTTGCCGACAAAGGTGGAAGCAGTCTCCGCTTTTCCCCGCCCACGTTCGGCCCGGGGGCTCCGGGAGTTCCTTGGGATGGTTACGTTCTACCACCGATTCATACGCCGGGCGGCCCACATCATGCACCCACTGTATGGGGCCCTTAAGGGTAAGACCCCCAACCAGGACATCGACTGGACCCCCGAGAGGATCAAAGCTTTCGAGGATACTAAGGCTGCGCTGTGCCAGGCCACCTTGTTGGTCCACCCATCGCCTGGAGCCCCGGTCGCCCTCACAACCGACGCATCTGACTACGCAGTTGGTGCTGTATTTGAGCAGTGGGTTGGTGGCGCCTGGCAACCGCTCGCCTTTTTCAGCCGCCAGCTGGTCCCTAGGGAGCGCAAATACAGCACATTCGACAGGGAGCTACTCGGCGTCTGGTTGGCGATCCGCCATTTCCGCTCCATCCTGGAAGGCCGTGAGTTTACGGTTTTCGTCGACCACAAGCCCCTCACGTTCTCTATGTCCAAGGTGGCTGAGCCGTGGTCCGCCCGCCAGCAGCGTCAGCTGTCATTTATCTCTGAGTACACCACAGATATCCGACACATCGCCGGCAAGTCCAACGTGGTCGCCGATTGCCTCTCTAGAGCGGTCGTCCACACGGTTCAGCTGGGGCTCGACTACTCAAGTATGAGTGCTGACCAAGCCTCAGATCCTGGGATCCAGTCGCTCAAAGACTCTGACACTGGGCTGCGTCTGGAGGTGGTCGCGGTTGGCGACTCAGGAGTCAGGCTGTGGTGCGACCTCTCCACCGGCCAGCCTAGACCACTTGTCCCTGCCGGCTGGCAGCGGGCTGTCTTTGAGGCGATACACGGCCTGTCCCATCCTGGCAGAAAAGCGTCCGTGAGGCTGGTGGCTCAGAAGTTCGTCTGGAAAGGGCTGAAGAGGGACGTGCGGGCCTGGGTCGACTCGTGTGTGGCTTGTCAGCGTGCGAAGGTATACCGCCATACCAAGGCCCCGTTGGAGCCGTTCACTGTCCCCGAGAGGAGGTTCGACCACGTCAACATCGACCTTGTGGGCCCGCTCCCCCCTTCCCATGGTTTCACCTACCTCCTCACCATGGTGGACAGGACGACCCGTTGGCCTGAGGCCGTCCCCCTCTCCTCAACCTCGGCTGCTGACGTGGCCCGGGCGTTTATTGGCACATGGGTCGCGCGCTTTGGAACACCTTCAGACCTCTCCTCGGACCGGGGTGCACAGTTTACTTCCGAGATCTGGAATGTGGTTGCTGGAGGCCTGGGCGTCAAGCTGCACCGCACCACCGCTTATCACCCCCAGGCTAACGGGCTGTGCGAGCGGTTCCACCGCTCCATGAAGGCTGCTCTACGCGCCAGTCTGGTGGATGGCAACTGGGTGGACAGACTTCCCTGGGTCATGCTGGGCCTCAGGACGGCCCCTAAGGAGGACTTGCAGTCCTCGTCCGCTGAGCTCGTCTACGGCCAGGTACTACGAGTTCCAGGGGACTTCATTCCAGACGCCACAACGCCTTGGTCGGCGGCAGGGCAGCGGTCCTCCCTGCTGGAAGTTGCCGGGACGTTCGCACCTGTCCCCACGTCACGGCACTGCACCCCTGTTTCCCGGGTGCCCACCAACCTACGCTCGGCGGGTTTTGTGTTCATCCGCCACGACGCCCACCGCGGGCCGTTGCGTCCGCCTTACGACGGGCCTTTTAAGGTCTTGCAGCACGGGAGTAAGAGCATGGTCGTGGACATCGGCGGTAGGCCTGAGACTATCTCGGTTGATAGGATTAAGCCTGCCCACGTGGATGTTTCCCGGACGTTGGAATTGGCGCAGGCCCCACGCCGCGGACGCCCCCCAGCGCCTCGCCCCTCCGACCTGACCGAGCTCCCACCTGCCCGACCGACAACGCGACCGTCCAGCCCAGCGGTCTTTCCGGCGGCGCCCCCTACCCTTGACCCCCTGCCAGCCCCTGCCACCTACACCCGCTGTGGTCGGGCTGTCGTTCCTTTCCGGCGCGGGGATTTTGACTATGGGTGAATTCTGGGGGGGCTTGTGTAGTGGGTTGACATAATTCACCCGGAACCTAAGTTCACGTTGCCGAGTTCCGGTGGGATGTTTTACACGTGTGGGAGTTTCCTGTTTGAGGAGTGTGTGTTAGGATCTCGAAGGGAAAAGAGTCGGCCCGTGGTTGAGAGAAGCTAATTATAAATGTCATTAAAACAACTGCCGTTGGCACCGTCATTTATCACTCCGCCTCCGACTCCAGTCCTTGCACACCACAGTCTCTTTATTTAAGTGGTTTCCTCAGACCAGTTTCAGTACATCGCTTCTCGGCCTTTTGGCTAAGACCAGGTGTAGTATCTGTTCTTATCAGATTAATATCTGATACGTTCCCTATCCGGGGACCATGTATATATTGGATTTTCGCAACAGGGAGATGGTATAGGGGCTTGCTCCGTCCACTCTATGCATCGACCTGGTATTGCAGTACCTCCAGGAGCGGTGCGCCCCCCTCTACTGGGCAAATAAAAAGTAGTTTACATCACAATCCGTTAGCTTCATTCTCACAGGATGAAGCAGAAAGTCAACGACGTCTTGATCGGATTTGATTCAAGTTCATGTTGTGTGCTAACTGTTAGAGTGGTGCTCACTAACTTATTTTGCAAGAACCACTCGGAGACAAGTTAGTCGTTTTGGGCACCTGCAGGCGGAGAGTCCATTCGTCACTGTGCGTACAGCAATGATCGAATGACGTCTGACTCTCGCTTCCCACAAGACCATCTTTATTAAGAGAAAAAGGGTGGGGGTGACCATAGACTGAATAGACAAGTAAAAAAGGCCCTTGACCTCTAGATTAGCAGGGCAGGGGATGTTTTACGACATTGTGTAGGATGGAACAAGCTAGGTTATTTATTACTGGTTACACACCAACATAAGCATAAAACTAATCTACCAAGGTTATTCATTACTGGTTACATACATTCCAACATAATCATATGATCAAGATAGTTTTGGAAAACCCTGACATCTCCCTCCTGTTTTATCATACGATTATGTGAACCAGATCAATAAAACATAAGTAAGAAAATATAAAGAAGAATAGTAAAAACAATAATAAAAAAATCAATAAAAAAAACTGAGATGACAGCGAATGGGCTGGGGAGCGTGTAGGGTGAAACATGACAAAAACAACAAACAATGATAGCAACAACTCCCAGTGAAGATGAGGACTTTCCTCAATACTCCAGATTAAACTTATTGTGTGATCTAAAAACCTGCTGGCCGATGTTAATACGCAGGAAAAGTCTCACACGGTCCCTTTGACTTAGGCGACCATAATGCTATCAATAAGAAAATATAAATAAAGCCATGATCCGTTCCGAATGAAGTAGGACCCGTCCAATGGTACAGCCATGTTGGCAGGAGAGCCCATACACCTTGAAATGGCTCTCCCATCCTGGCACACAGCGGTGATGTCCAAAGCTCCCATCCAGTTCCCTCCTGGAGAACAGTTGTCGTGAATGCATCCGTGGGTCTTGTTTTCTTGGATGAAACACGTGTAGTCCATTCCAGGTAGCGTCCTGGTTTAGGCCACTTCTGGCATCTGTCGTCCTCCAACAGTCACATTGGGATTAATCCAAAATAGTTTGATCCCAGATTCATTCCTGCGAGTCCAGGGCGGTAGGGGTAGCGTCACTGACTGACAGTACGGTGTTGATATCAATCTCCTCCCATGGATGCCATACATTTCGCTTCAGTGACATTCATTGCTCTGGCCTCCAAGTGAACTTGTGTGGAGCAAGGGGAGTTTTTGGAAACACAGATAACATCCCTCCTGTGTGTGCGCTCTCACAGCGACCTTCACATACCAGTACCAAGCGTTGGTTTCGTATGGGTTTCTGGGGTCTCATGACCAGTCCTCAAAGTTCTCATCGTGTGACCATCGTTTCCCACGGTCAACATTATCACTTGGTCTGTTCAGATGTGTCCATAGACCATAGCATGCTCCAACCACAACGCAGCAGAGGATCCACCCGGCATGTGGAGCCCCGTTGCTACTAAGATGACAGGAACACCGAGACATCCCCCCGCCTAGCGGAGTTGGGATCGTTGTTTGCAGACTTCGCCACCGTCCCAAAATGAGGGGTCCAGCACTCCTTGTAGCTTGCATTGGCTAAGGTGAATCCAGCCGGGTCGTTCAGCAATCTTCACTGCGGAGGGGGGTAGTCAGCAAGACTTGGAATGGTCCCTCCCACCATGGCTGGCCCAGTTCTTTCTTTTGATGACCTTGATGTAGACCCAGTCTCCTGGATTGATGGGGTTGTCGACCTGTGAGGAGGAAAGATCAGGCGGCAGTAAACTTGCATTTGACACATCCTCCAGCCTGAGGGCCCTGATCATGCTACCTATGTTCTTCATCTGCTTTTTGCAACTCCTGTAGTCAATTGTAATGCCCTTTTTAACGAGGCAGATAGGAGTGTTTGAAAGAAGAGTTTGAGCACTTCCTAATGATTCCTCCTAACCAAAGACCGTTTATGACAGGGGCTTTCCCATTTATTGCCTCCTGTCTTAAAGGAGATTCCCTTATCCATGCCGTCTTCTTCCTAACACTTTCGCACACACACAGGGTGTGCACATAAACGCACACACACCGAGCGCGCACCCAAGGCTCAGACAAACGACAACAGCCTGACACAACTTTACAGAGATTACGCACGAACACAGAACACAGAACACAGACAAAGGGATTCCATACATCTCACATGTAGCTCCTTTTGATAGAACCTCCTATTGGTAACTGTATAGCGGACTGTTCCGCATATAATCCCTTACTCAACTCCCTTGCTTCTACTTTTCCATGTCGGTGCAGTCGTAAGTGATCCCTACTGCAGTCATTGTCTTGTTAACTGTCGCCTTGTGCGACTCCTATGCATGATTGTGTGAAAGTCAAAAATTTAACGTATCCAACATTCTGACCACCCAAACTCCACCGTGGTGCAACGAATTTACTATTTTATTGAGTAGGTACATTGAGCAACCTAGCTTCCTCTTGACTGAATTCACTTTAGTCCAAATGTCCTATTCTAAAATGTATCTAACTCAATTGCTCAATTATTGCTGTTTTGGGGGTGGCGGCTGCACTGACTACAACTTGAAGGCCCTGCAGCGCATAGTGAACACTGCTGGTAAGATTGCTGGTGCTTCGCTCCCCTCCTTGAAGGACATTTACACCTCCCATCTCACCCGCAAGGCGACCACGATTGTGAGTGATGCGAGTCACCCCGCTCACTCTTTGTTCGAGCTTCTGCCCTCTGGGAAGAGGTACAGAAGCCTGCGCTCCCGCACCTCCAGACTCTCAAACAGCTTCATGCTCCAGGCTGTTAGGATCCTGAACTCGCTCCCCCGTTCTGCGTAGCGTCCTGTACTTTTACTGTCTGGACTGTCTGAATGCACACTGGCTCTTATTATTTATTATTTGTTATTACTCTTATTTATTGTTTGTGCCTTTTTGTTTATGATGTTTTTTACTTTTGCGCTATGCTTGCTGGCTCCGTTATTTATTGTGTTATCTGTTTATTTATTATTTATTCATCACTCTTACTATTGATTGGTAGAATTTTTGCCTTCTTGTTTTTATATTGTGTCGCGTACATGTATGTCTATCGTGTTATGTGTCTCGTCACCGTGGGATAGAGAAAAACGTAATTTCGGTCTCTTTGTGTGTTGTGACATGTGGAGAGATTGACAATAAAGCTGACTTTGACTTTGACTTTGACTTATGCCTGATGAGCCAAAACATCAGATCTCGCTCTTGTTTCCTACCGTTTTAGCCTATTTGTCCTATCCAAATCTGTTCAGTCTCCGATTATGATGAGTTTCTCTGTAGCTCTACGCATTATTCAATTTTTTATCAAATCTCCTCAGTTCTGTCAAACCCAGTGCACAATGAAGCTCCTTTCCACTTTACCCCAAGCCCCACGAAGTTTCAGCACCGCCACAGCACGGAGTGCGATTTGGTCGTTGGACATTTCAAGTCCATATCTTTTGCCGCACCTCACCCTCTCAAGATGGTGTTCTTTTGTTGTTGAGTCAACCCATCCATCACTCTCGAATGAGTCCATTGTTCAAATGTCCATTTTTTCTTCAACATTGTGAGTTCCTCCACTTCTCACTGTCTTTTCTCGTCCCCGAGGATGTCGTCTTTTCTTCCCGAGTGTACTTGTCCCCCTACAAGTACAACAATAGTCTTTCTTTGTCCTTGCCAAAGGTCAAAGGTGCCTCAAAGCCAGGCACCGTTTTGTAGACGTCCATGGCTGCAGGCAGAGTCTCGGGATTGAGTTTTCAGGGATCCTGGCACTGAGAGTGACAGACTGGGACATCAAACTTGTAACCAAATGTAGCTGCTGCCATCAATTCGCTAGTAACGTTTGTTTACCAAACTTCAAATTCTCCTAGTAACAGCGATCTCGTCTTTATATTGTAAGTCCTGCAACTCATCCTATTTTCGAGCTACGTTCTGTCTATAGTTCCTATTTAATGAGACAGTACATTGTCTTCAGTATCATTATTTAAAATTAACTCAACGAGGTCTGCGTTCCACATCTAGCCCTGATCTATGTCTTGACCTCTCAAACGTTATTACCTGTGTCATGCTTGCTCAAAAATGTGACTTAGAATATGGTGTTGTGAATTTCCAATCTCCCTGATCAAATTGGATCCCGCTTCTTAGCTCTTCTTTCTCATGCTCCTGTTAGCCTGCAACTGTCCAAATTAATAATGTTGTTTTCTTTTAACTGTCTTTCTGTTGAACCTCTAAATCTCTCTTGTTGCTAACCTATCTGCACCAGGAAGGGTCTTAAAGAAAGGACCAACAGATTACTCCCAATATCTCCTCATTATTTATGAGTTAGCCTCCCTTTCCTCACTCGGGTGCATATCTTGTCAGTTGTTAATGGAAACCAGATGTCTCGTGCCAATGAGATCATGGACCAAGGCCCAAACAATCCCGCACGAACCTGACCCGAAACATGATCCGGTCACACTTAGGCTTACTAGTGAGATATACATTGCATGATACCAGAATAGAATTTTACCACAGTATGACACTAAATGTATTAGAAAATCCATATGTCGTAAAGGTTTGTATTATTACTATCTTCCACTATCTGTCCTATTCACTCCCTCCTTCTGAGGCTTGGCAACGCCCATGCCTCACACCTTGACAAACTTTTTGGGAGGATGTGTTCTTTACTACATATGATTCCATCATTTAATTTGACTTTCTTTCCAAAACGCTTCTCAATTTCCCAGTTCACACATCTTCTGCATGTGTTACTGGTTCTCCAGTTTTTCTCCAGTCAATCATCAATCCAAAAGCTATGTTTTTCATTCCAGCATTCAACTTACTCAAAACCACTCTTTCAGCAAAGTCGCTCTACCAATTCTCCATAGCAGTCGCCAACAGCTCCAACCATTCAACCTGTATTTTCCCATCATTCAAGGCAATCATTCATCAATGCTCATTTGCATCTCACACACAGTCTCCAAAAAGGAGTCTCTCCATCACATTGGTCTCAACTCATCCAAGCTCACCACACAACACTCATATACCACCCCCAACTCAAGGTTCCCGATAGAACAATCCACCAAAAAAAACTCAACTCATAAAAACCACTGGCAAATCAATCCGAAATTTTCTTTGCTTTTAGATTTAACAAACTCAATTTCTCAGATTTAGCTCGCATATAATTTTATAACACCATCAATCAATTATTCCCATTAAACGTAGCATTGCAATGTCTCAAATCCACAATTTTGCCTCTTCCAATTCCTGAAAGCATGCTCTGTCGCTTCTCCTTCAAATTTCTCATGAGGGCTCAACACTCAACATGCACCAGTGTGGATCAACTCCTGCTCGCAAACACATTTTTCTCTCCTTCTCTCATTTTTATCTTTCCAAATCGTTTCTGTTCTGCGGTGCAAATTGGATAGACCACAGTCTAACAAATTTCTTCACACTGAAAGTTTAGCCAATTTTCATCATTTTAACACACATGCACAGCTCTCGCGCGCGTAGGGCAGGTCCCAGCACCAATGATTCGCCACAGGCTGGCCATTTCCCGTGGTCGACCATGAGCCAGTCCCTCCCACGCACACAAGGACAGTACACTCCAATTTTTTTTATTTATCTTCAAGTTGCATTCATTTACCACTTGATTTGCAAATTCTAACTTCCGTGCACACACACAATTTGATCCCTGGTAATTTGTCGTTGGGCATACAAACAGCATTGTCATACTTCTTGCATGGACAGGAGCTCTAATAATCCAAAAAATGTTCCAATAATCAGACAATGACATGTTTTGCTGTCATATGGGCATCTATTCCTTCTTTCTCTGTATTAGCATGAGGGGTCAAAGGAGAGGAAGCTTGTCATGCTGTAAATGTGATTTTTCCTCTGCCTCTTCCTCTGCCCCTTGACTGGCACCGTTTTTTTTCTTCTAAAACACTCTATTGACCAGTGTCCACGTTTCCCACAGTTCCAACAGTTGTCAGAATCTGATGGGAGTTTTGAATTATATGGTGACCTTCGGCCTTGTTGGTCTCTCTCTCTTTCTCTCCCCTTTGGGAACTTTGGAAGAAGATCGTTGTATCTTCATTTAGATCATTATCATCATCTAGATGAAATACATCAGAACATTTGCCTTTTTGGATAACTTTTTCAGCATGCCTGTCCCACTGCATAGTTGTTGTATACAAGTTTTGCACACGAGCGGAATGGCTTTCTTGCTCTTCTGCTTGAGCTGCGGCTGGAGCCGTGGCCGGGACAGTGCGCCTGCGCACTGTGGCCTCATTGTCTTCCGGCCTGACAAACATAGTCGCAGCACTTTTCAACTTTCTGTCTTTTGGATTTATTCTCTTCTCTCTTGTGAAGCATTCAACCATATTTTAGCACAAATCAATTCTTTCTCTTTTCTTTTCTTTTTCAGTCCCTCTGACTTCCTATTCACACTCTCTTCCAAGACATCAACCACTATCTTCCACACTTCAACTTTCAACTTCCCTTCTACTCCATACTTTTTCTTCCACTTCGGCATGTATTGCATACAGTTAACAAATTTACTCGCCATGTACTTCTCATCTCCATCAAGAGCTAGGGATCTACTGTTTTTATTTGCCATCTTAATTTGGTATTTTAGGTTTATACAATTATTATTATTATTATTATTATTATTATTTTTATTATTTTTCTTTGAGGATCCTCAATGCAAGTTTAAATTGACCTTTGAACAATTACTAGCCTGTATTATTTTCGTGGATCAATGCTAGAACTGCTATTTAGTCAATTTATCCTACCAATCACACTTTCTCAACCACACAAATTTCTTATCCCTGCCAACGCGAAGTCCTCTTTTAAAAATAAAAGAGCTGCTTCATCCGGATAGGGGACTCTACAACACCCCTTCCTTCCCTGGGAACTAAAGACAACCGTCCAGTTACCCAGCCCTGCCAACGCGAAGTCCTCTTTTTAAAAAATAAAAAGAGCTGCTTCATCCGGAGAGGGGACTCTACAACACCCCTTCCTTCCCTGGGAACTAAAGACAACCGTCCAGTTACCCAGCCCTGCCAACGCGAAGTTGTCCCCTTAGAACAGTGGTTGTCAAATCAGGGTACACGGAGGTACGTGAGATTTGACAAAAATATTTTGAAAACCACTGCTCCAGAAGAGCCACTTCATCCGGAGGGGGACTCTACAACACCCCCTCCTTCCTCAAGACTTCTTATCCTCTGTCTTGCCTATTTTTATTCCTGTGCACTTTTACGCGTTTCACAACAACACAATCACACAACTTTAGGGTTTTAACTTACTTGTCTCCTTGGTTCGCTGTTCAGCCGGGTCCCGCCAATCCACATCTGTCAGACGAAGGCAGACCTAAGATGCTGGCCCAGCGAAGAAGTTCTCTTCCCAGGACTTTCTTTTCCAGGTCCTCCTAATGGACGCTGGCTTGTCGACAATGCAGCACGTCTTCCTCCGTCAGTCAGATGGTGGGTATGAGGGTCCCGGGTTTCGGCACCAAAATGTTAGAGTGGTGCTCACTCTAACTTATTTTGCAAGAACCACTCGGAGACAAGTTAGTCGTTTTGGGCACCTGCAGGCGGAGAGTCCATTCGTCACTGTGCGTACAGCAATGATCGAATGACGTCTGACTCTCGCTTCCCACAAGACCATCTTTATTAAGAGAAAAAGGGTGGGGGTGACCATAGACTGAATAGACAAGTAAAAAAGGCCCTTGACCTCTAGATTAGCAGGGCAGGGGATGTTTTACGACATTGTGTAGGATGGAACAAGCTAGGTTATTTATTACTGGTTACACACCAACATAAGCATAAAACTAATCTACCAAGGTTATTCATTACTGGTTACATACATTCCAACATAATCATATGATCAAGATAGTTTTGGAAAACCCTGACACTCACCTTATATCTTTATTAGGTAATGCACTCTGAATTTAATCAGGACCCGAACCGATGTCTTTAATCACTTTTATTCATGAAACAGAGGGCCATCAACTTGCCGCTCTGTCTGCATATTCATTTCCCTGAACGTCACTCCTTCACTACGTCATCACGTAGGCCCACAGTACAATATCAGTACATGACATCCCCCCTTTCCTTAGAAATAAACTGTACCATCACATACTAATATTGACCATGTAATTTACATCATCATCTTTTGCTAACCGAACATTGTATTGTCTAACTTTTCTTATGTAACCCATAAACATTTTTTTCTCTTAAACAGTGAACAATATATTCAGACACAACCCTTTACTTTTACTTTGTCACAAAGTCTTTGAACTTTGCTGGTATCTTTTTGACTCTCTGGGGCCTCATTTCAGGTTCCTGAGCTTCCTCTTGTGGTGTCTGGTTGCAACTGTCCACATTTCTGCTCAGTACATTTTCCTCCCCTTCAGTAAAAGTCTTCGGTGTGTCATGTCCTTCAGTATTCTCATATGATTGGTATTTCTTCACGTGAGTGGTATTCCGGTGGTAGCGAGCTCCAGTTGGGGATTCAATTACCACTTGACTTCCAGTTTTACTCACGACTCTATGTGGGGTTGGATTGAATGGTGTTGTGAATTTGTCCTGTTTGTCCTGTTGTACCAGTACTGTGTCTCCAATGTCCACATTTGAGTACTGGGCTCCTCGTCGTTCATCAGCATAAAGCTTTGCTTTCCCTTTTTGTTCAGCATCCCTGTCACGAACATCTAGAGCCGTTGTTTTGGACTCAGAGAGGTCAGGCAACTTTCCTCTCATTTTCCTGTTGAAAAGAAGTTCAGCTGGACTTTTCCCTGTCGTGGGGTGTTCAATGCTCCTGTAAATAGTTACATATTTCCTCAGTTCACGTTTCCAGTCCAGCCCTTCTGCCTGTGCAATCCTGATTCTCTTCATCAGTGATGCATTTTGACGTTCCACTTCTCCATTGGCTTGTGCCCATTTTGGTGGTGTTCTCACATGTTTGATTCCATTTGTTTCACAGTATTCCCTGAAGAAGTCAGATTTGAACTGTGGTCCATTGTCCGATTTGATCGTCACTGGTAGTCCATGCCTACTGAAAATGTCCTCAATTCAGTCAATAACTCTGTCCGTGGTTGTAGACGTCATTATTTCATACTCATAGTAGCGACTGTAATAATCTACTAAAACAAATATAGACTGACTGTTTGGTAGTGGTCCTAACAGATCTACAGCCACGTCTTGCCATGGTCGATCTGGTAAGATTGTGTTCCTCAAAGGCTCAGGTGGATCTGGTCTGGCCACTATTTGACATCCATGACAAGCTTTACAGTATTTTTCCGCTGCCTTATCCATGCCAGGCCACCACACTTTTGTTCTGAGATGTTGTTTTGTCCCTACAATTCCTAAGTGTCCTTCATGAGCTAATGCAAGTGCTTTTGCTCTGAGTTTTTCTGGTAAAACTATGCGGCTTCCACGTAACACAATGTATCCAATCACACAGAGTTCATTTACAATGGGTGCATATTGTTTACATTTTTCGAAGTGTCCAATTTCAATTGCATTTCGCACCTCCGTCAGCTCTGGATCTACAGCAGAGGCTTCTTCTACCTCTCGTGTGGTAAGCGCCTTTGGTGTTGCATTAACTGCAATGAATCTCACATACTCTTCAGATTCATGTTCATGTATTCCTTTTGTCCCTGTGTCTGACAACAACCTAGATAAAGAATCAGCAATATTTTGTTTTCCTGCAATGTGCACCACCCGAAAGTCATAAGGTTGAAGTCTGAGGACCCATCGCTCTATACGAGCACATGGTTTGGATCTTTTACTGTATACGACTTCTAATGGCTTGTGGTCTGTGATTAAGTCAAACCTACGTCCGTACACATATGGATGTAGCCTTTCGCATGCCCAAACTAATGCTAGGGCCTCCCTTTCTGTTTGGGAGTATCTGCGTTCACAATCTGTCAGACTACGACTAACGTAGCACACTGGTACCTCCTCAGAATCTTGTTTTTGTACAAGCACTGCGCCTAACCCTACAGGACTTGCATCTGCGATTATTCTGGTAGGAGCCTCTTTGTCAAAATAAGCTAAAGTACCTGCCCCGGCTAGTTCAGTCTTTAAAGTCTGAAATGCTCGTTTTTGTTCTGGTCCAAACACAAATGTAGTCTCTTTCCTGGTCAATCTCCTCAGTGGTTCAGAGAGCGTTGCAAACTGGGGTATAAATCTACTGCTGAATCCTACCAGTCCTAGGAAACTTCTCACTTCAGCTGCCGTTTTTGGTTCTCTGGCATCCTTAACAGCTCTCACTCTCTCCTCAGTTGGTCCAATGCATTTCTGGGTCAACAATATGCCCATGAAAACAAGTCTGTCCATGTTAAATTGGCATTTTTCCACATTCAGTGTTAATCGGCATTCTGAAAGTCTTTTCATGACTGCGTGCAGGCGCTCGTCATGTGTCACCTGGTCTGGAGCATGGATGATCACGCCATCTGAGATGTTCTCCACACCCTCGATGCCTGCTAGTGCATTGGCTATCTCGTGCTGGTATTGCTCACTAGCGGACGAGACTCCAAATATCAGTCTTTTGTACCTGTAAACACCATTATGCACAGCAAACGTTGTTATTTCTCTGGACTCTGGGGTTAGCTCTAACTGATGGTAGCCCCATTTGAGATCAAGCTTACTGAATATTGCAGAACCATTCAGACCTTGCAGTATTTCATCCACTGTAGGGATGGGGGTATCTCTCCCTCACAATAGCCTCATTAGCTTTTCTCATGTCTAAACACATCCTAAGGTCTTTGTCATGTTTCTTTGGGAGAATCACTACCGGATTTACCCAGGGAGTAGGACCTTCAACCTTCTCCACAATGTCCATGTCCATCAGTTCCTTGATTTTCTTCTCCACTGCATCCCTCAAATGATAGGGTATCCGTCTCAGTGGTTGAGCGACTGGTTTCACATTTGGGTCTATGTACAGTGAGATTTGTTTGGTGTTTAATTTACCTACTCCTTTGAACACATTTGAATACTGTTGTTGCAGAATACTTTTAACATCTGTGATTGCTGCAACGTTTTCCCCTATTTTTAGTACTCCAAGCTTAATAGCTGTCATTTTACCAAGGAGTGGTTCACCATTACCTCTAATCACAATGAATTCAGCTTCTTCAGTCCTGTCACCTATCTCGATTACACATTTGAAAGCACCTTTGACAGATAGTGTCTGGGTTGAGGAATATGCATACATATTTCTCTGCTCTTTGGGCACATATGATTCACATTTTCAGCTTTTAGCTTCTCCCAAACATTTTCTCCCATGACATTACTCGTTGCCCCAGAATCTACTAACATTTTTAACTCAACTCCCCCTACACAAAATATTAGTCTTTCAGGCATTTCACAGTCTTTCACCATAAATGCATAGTCATTGTGCACAGTCTCTACAGCATTAACACTTTGCTTCTTTTGTCCTTTGGTACGACACATTTTTGAGAAATGGTCCTTACCGTTGCATTTATGACATGTTTGTCCACGTGCTGGGCATTTGGGATCCTTACCCATGTGGTCAGTGTAGCCACACCTGTAGCACTGCTTCTCTGCTTTATTGTCATCACAATTCTTCAATTTACCTTTTGGCCTTGTGAACTTTCCTTTTTTCGTTGTGATACGACTGATCGTTTCCCCCTCTTTCTTGATACTGCTCCCATTCATTGCTGCTAGTTGCTCTTCCACTCGCTCACATTGCGATGCCAACTCCAACGTGCGAGCCAAAGTCAAACCAGGTCCATCCTCGAGAAGCTTTCTCTTCACGTATCCAGAACAGCATCTGCTCAGGATAGCGTCTCTAATTTGATTGTCCTTGTCTCCTTGAAAGTCACAGTCCTTCGCAGCCTGACGTAAACGTGTACCAAACTGTTGCACCGTTTCTCCCTGATTTTGGAACAACTTGTGGAAGGATTGGCGCGCGTACGCTGCATTCACTTGGGGAACAAAGTAGGAGTCAAGTGTCCTTACTGCTGCCGCGCAGTCGGTCACCTCACCCGTGTTTGGTAAAGTGAAGAAAACATCCTGCACGTCCTGTCCCGCCAAATGCAAAAGTAGAGCGCGTCTTCTTTGTTTAGTAGCATTGGTCGTATCCTCGTTCATTATCAGTCCTTTACCGTCAGCATACAACTCGAAAGATGTTAGCCATCGTGTCCATCTTGGCCCGAGAGTAGCTGGATCAGTGCAGCAAGCAAACGGTTGTAGCTCCGACTTAGCCATGTTAGCTCAAACTTAAACTTGCTCACGAAAATCGTCGTCGTTATCTCCTCTTCCTTAGAAGGTGGACGTCATCCTCGTCGCCATTGTTGTGTGCTCACCTTATATCTTTATTAGGTAATGCACTCTGAATTTAATCAGGACCCAAACCGATGTCTTTAATCACTTTTATTCATGAAACAGAGGGCCATCAACTTGCCGCTCTGTCTGCATATTCATTTCCCTGAACGTCACTCCTTCACTACGTCATCACGTAGGCCCACAGTACAATATCAGTACATGACAGTTCATGACGGTTCATCTTAGGCGGCAGCAAGAATTTACGTAACTGTTCTAAAATATGGTCAAAATGTCTTTTTTTGCTTGAGATTTTCCTATCATTGTTCCAGGATCTTTTAGTACAATTCTTGTTCTCCAAATGTTAAGAAAATGTCATTTTCAAAACTCGTTCAGAAAAAGAAGTATATATATTTTTCTGCGGTAATGTTGGAGATTTTCAATAAATACAAATTCATACCGTTTTAGGGTTCTCAGGAGAAAAGAGGCACTGCATGATGGGCATGTTTTGACTTCATTTATCGGTTTATTATAGTTGCTGGCATCACCACTAGACGGCGACTCTAGGAAAAAGGAGGTGAACAAAGACGTGGAGGCAGTAGAAAAAGAAGCAAGGCATGATGGTCATGTTTCTGAATCTATTTTTTACTTAATTTAAAATGTTTTGGTTTTGAATGACTAAAGGTGTACTATGTTAACAGTTCTACGAATGCTGTCTCATCCACTGAATACGTGTGCTCACACTTTTGTACCAAATTAGCCTCTGACTGTAGATGGTGTGCGCGGTGAAAACGTCGGCCCCGGCGACGTATACGACTCATACTTACCTGGCAGGGGAGATACAATTATCAAGAAGATGGTTCACCCAGGGTGAGGCTCAGCCATTGCACTCCGGTTGTGCTGACCCCTGCGAATTCCCCAAATGTGGGAATCTCGACTGCACAATTTCTGGTAGTGGGGGACTGCGTTCGCGCTCTCCCCTGATTCTCCTGTACAATATAAAATCCCTCACACGAAGCCAAATTTCATGGTCGCCACATACTGAGCGATGGTGCATCAAGCTGTGCTCTGCAACTGTGCACCTACTTGCCGAACTTCATTCAACAAATTAGTAATTGCAAAATAAAATGTACTTACTACGTTCCCGACCCGTTATTGATACGAACGTATATGATATAACTTTCATATAACCTGCTTTCTGGAATAGCCCCACGGATCATTTCCCGTTCTCCATTTACCTACACTATAAAGAAAAACTAATGGCCAAAAGGTACGTGGACCCAGACATACAACTGATTTTTGCACCCCCTACTCTACTGGTCAAATCAAGAGTAGTTTACATCACAGTCCGTTAGCTTCATTCTCACAGGATAAAGCAGAGGGTCAATGACGTCATTGATTCAAGTTCATGGCGGCTGGCAGCAAGGATATACGAAAAAATATGATCAAAATGTCTTTCTTTAAATCAGAAATTGTGCCAGAAATTTTTAGTACAATCCTTGTTCTCAAATTTTTAAGAGAATGTCATTTTCTAAACTTGCTCAGAAAAAGAAATATATATCTTTCTGCGGTACTGTTGGAGATTTTCTATAAATACAAATTCATATGGTTCTCAGGTGAAAAGAGGCAATGCATGATGGGTATGTTTTTACTTCATTTCTTATGCTGCCACCACCACTAGATGGCAACTCTAAGAAAAAGGAGGTGAACAAAGGCGTGGAGGCAGTAGAAAGAGAAGCAAAGCATCAGTTTATGGGTATTTACGAGGGTATTTTTATATTAATACTTTAATAGCTAAATGGCTCCTATTATTGTTCCTTACATATAGTATAATTTGTGGAAAATATATTAATTTATTGCTCAATGCATAATCAATAGTTTTATATTTGAATGGGTGGATGTCACCAAAAGCTGTCCCTAAAGCTTAACCAATTTGGTCTGTAAACTTTAGCAGAATTAATAACTACAAGGCAGGACTATTAACTATTTCCCATTGACAAGTATAGGTGGCTCCGCTTTCGCAGAGCATCAAAAAATTGAGATGAACTCTCATTGTTCCTCCCCACGGAAATCTTTAGTAAAAGGCGATCGGTGAAATTGCAGCAACCATTCCTTCTAATACAAACAATAGACGTTCATAGATTTACTACATTTAGAAGGACTCAACCTAAATAGACAGTTTAAACGAGTATTTTGTGTTCATCAATGTGTTTTTTCCTTGAAACATTGTTGGCGCACAGGATTATGGATACCTGATATTTCAAACAGCGTCACCTATCGATTGGGCAACTATTTTGAGTGTGAGTTTTGAACGTATAAACAGTTGTATGTCTTGGTCCGTGTACTTTTGGTATGAGAGAAATGGAAATGATCCGATTTCCGTGTGTTATTTTCAAATGTGTAATTTCAGATTTTTATTCAACACAAATCGGGAAACAAAAGACGATCGTAATTTCCTCAAATGAGTGTTAAGAAATGCTGGCGTGGATTGGAATGCGATTCACCTCCACTGCGATGGTGGCGTTCGAGGGTTAATGTAAATTGCCACAGCAGGAAACAGAAAGTAGTTTGGCGAAGTGGGCCGCGTGTTTTTTTCCTGCGTGTTTTTTTTCCCGTCAAAATGTTCGTCAAACAGCTATCTTGCCTTCGGTCCCGAAATGTATCCAAAGATCCGATTGTTTTTGGCGAATGACCAATTCGTTTTGTTGGTCATTAAAAGCTATTCCCATCAGGAGCTCAGTTCATCGTTATTCTTTTGGGTCAACGTGAACCACGTGACACTAAACCTCCACGAACACACGAAAATCTGCAACCGATGCACAGGTTGAAAACAGCCCGGTGACGCATTATCATTCCAAACTCTTAATAGTTGAGGTTTGTTACGGTGGTCGGTACGTGGCATTAGTATGACTCAATATATTTAAACCGTAACTTGAATTGGTAGTCTCTTTATTTAAGTAGTTTTCTCAGACCAACTTTAGGTTATCGCTTCTCGGCCTTTTGGCTAAGATCAAGTGTAGTATCTGTTCTTATCAGTTTAATATCTGATACGTCCCCTATCCGGGGACCATATATTAAATTGATTTTTGGAACTGGGAGATGGAATTAGGGTCTTGCTCCGTCCACTCCACGCATCGACCTGGTATTGCAGTACTTCCAGGAACGGTGCACCCCCCTCTGCTGGTCAAATAAAGGATAGTTAAGTCAGGAAGCCATTAGAATCGGTTCGCTTCATTCTCACAGGATAAAGCAGAAAGTCAATAACGTCTTGAAAGTGTTTGATTCAATCAAGTTCATGACCTTTATCTAAATGTGAATAGCAGAAGAATTCTATCCTTTACAACAAAATAGAAAACATATCGGCCCTACGATTGGCTGGCCACCAGTTTATGATGTCCAGTGGGGATGGGCGATACCAATGATTTTGGAATCGATCCGATACCAAGTATTTCCTACCCAAAATACCCGATATTCGATCCGATATCGATACTGGAAGTGTAATTTCCCGCCCAAAAAACGATTTAAATGCAGTGTCATTCTTGCTCTTGGAGAGTCATCTATTGAATTTTGTAGAAAAAAGTATTACGTCACGTGAATTATTAACCTTTTTAGACATTAGTGCATTAGTGGAATATGCATATTAATAGTATAACTTTAATAAAAAGGAGCTATTCTTTACTTTTCTCTCTCTCTCTCTCTCTCTCTCTCTCTCTCTCTCTCTCTCTCTCTCTCTCTCTCTCTCTCTCTCTCTGTTGTTGGGAAAAAGTTTTGTCTTTTAGTATAATCTAAAAAGAGACATGGTACCAACAGAGATGCAGGGCTTAATCGTCATGAGCAGCAAAACTATCAATTTGTAAAGCCACTGGATACTTACATTTAATATTGTAATACTTTAGTGTTGTTTATAGGAAGTGGAGTTACAAATAAAACGTATGGCGTTCGACCACAAATTGAAAAGGGGAAAACTTTATTTATAAATGACTGACTAAAGCGTAGTAATTATTGCTTCAAATAGCACATCAACCACAAATGCTTACAATTTTTGGTTAGCACCTGATACCTGGATATGTCTTGCCTTTCTGAAACGCTGCTTCTAAGGTACTTTGATACCTTAGCCTCGGTGTGGCTGCAGGGTTTTCCGTCGCTGCCTTAGTGTCTGCGGCACGTTTCAACTGCAGCTCTTCATGAACCGTGGGGTGAATTTTGCTTAAATGTTTTGTCAAGTTTGTGGTGTTGCCACAATATTTAATTGTTTTGTGACATATTTCACATTTTGCCTCGTTGTTATTAAGTAAAATATAATATCCCCAAACCAGACTTCTCTTGCGTTCGGACTGGGCCGCCGCCGTGGCCATGCTTGTTTGTGTTTGTTTGGATTGGAACGGGAGGCGGAGGAGGAGGGCTTGGCTTGTGAGAAAAGGGGGCGGGAGCAAAGCAGAGCAGGACACGCCGGTGCAGCAGGCGGAAGGAAAAGTAGTGCTAGCATGAGTGCAAGTCGTCAAATTGGAGCAGAAAAAAATGAGGAAAAATATAATTAAATAATTGTAAGTATCGATATTTTAGCTAGGGAGATCGATACTCAAAAATGAGCAGCCTGGATCGATATATCGATACTTTTGTATCGATCCGCCCATCCCTATGTGATAGGCTCCAGCACGCCTACTAACTAGGGGTGTAACGATACATCGATACACATCGATTAATCGATATAATGCTCTGCGATTTATTGGCATCGATGCTAAAGGTAAACATCG
The DNA here is from genome assembly GCF_033458585.1 of Syngnathus typhle. Lineage (NCBI taxonomy): Eukaryota > Metazoa > Chordata > Actinopteri > Syngnathiformes > Syngnathidae > Syngnathus > Syngnathus typhle. Next base: position 107,217 of record NC_083758.1, read on the forward strand.
ATTTATATCGCCGTGTTTGACCTCGGACATTAGACGCGACTTTATTTTGAAATCCAGTTCATTGTTGCTTGCTTCCTCTTTTCGGGAGCAGTGCGCCCGGCGTTGTTGTGTTGTGAGCAGATCACGCACGTGAAAGGGGAGGGGACAACTAGTACGCGGCTCCTGGGCTGCTGCTATGGCTAGTGTCCAAAAAGACGAGGAAATTTGCTCCCCTTTAGGCTTCAAGTCATTCGTTTGGAAGCACTTTGGATTCCAAAGAAAAGATGGCTCAACGGCCAAGACACGTGCAGTTTGTAAATCCTGCCATGCGGTGATCAAATATTCAGGGAGCACAAATCTCGCCACACATTTAAAAAAAACACACGACATCAAAGTTCAGTGTTAAAGTAAGGAATTTGTATACTACAATACTCTTGTAATTTCCTAAATAAAGAGTTTGCAGTACCTTGTTGATTTTGCGTATGAATTGTTATAAATCAGGATAGTGTTCTATATTTTTTATTAAAAAAAAATCGATCGTAGAGCACTATATCGCGATATATCGTGAATGAATCGCAGCAGGCTTTAAGATATCGACAAATATCGTATCGTAGTTCTTTATATCGATATTATATCGTATCGTGACAAAACCCGCGATTTACACCCCTACTACTAACCCCGTGGGGAGAATCAGTACAGAAATTGGATGGATGGGCAATATAAAATATTCTCTCTGGTGTCTGCAAGCGTTATCAGTACTCACGGCGGGTGGATTCTGAAACGTGTCTGCAATGTAAAGTTGATTGTTTGGCTACCATAGGCATTTTTAAAAGCCTCTATGTTAATTTTAAAACCTTTACTTTACATGGTCGTTTTTAAATAAAAGCCTTCATGTTTAAAACAAAAGCCTAGTATACACAGTCAGTTTTAAAGCCTTACAATTTAGACAATTTAAACAAGTATACTTGTAACACAACAAGTGTTAAAAAAATTGCTTGTTCTAAACATTGACGCAAAGGATCGTGGGTACGTGATCGAGCGCTCAGCCAATGATGGCTGTGTTGCCAAATACCCTAATGACGTCGGCACTCTTTCTAATACAATCTAATAGGGGTGTAAATCGCGGGTTTTGTCACGATACGATATAATATCGATATAAAGAACTTCGATACGATATTTTCCGATATCTTAAAGCCTGCTGCGATTCAATCACGATATATCGCGATATAGTGCTCTACGATCGATATTTTTTTTTTTAATAAAAAATATAGAACAATATCCTGATTTATAACAATTCATACGCAAAATCCACAAGGTACTGCAAACTCTTTATTTAGGAAATTACAAGAGTATTGTAGTATACAAATTGCTTACTTTAACACTTAACTTTGATGTCGTGTTTTTTCTTTAAATGTGCGGCGAGATTTGTGCTCCCTGAATATTTGATCACCGCATGGCAGGATTTACAAACTGCACGTGTCTTGTCCGTTGAGCCATCTTTTCTTTGGAATCCAAAGTGCTTCCAAACGAATGACTTGAAGCCTAAAGGGGAGCAAATTTCCTCGTCTTTTTGGACACTAGCCATAGCACCAGCCCAGGAGCCGCGTACTAGTTGTCGACTCCCCTTTCACGTGCCTGCTCTGCTCACAACACAACAACGCCGCGCACTGCTCCCGGAAGAGGAAGCAAGCAACAATGAACTGGATTTCAAAATAAAGTCGCGTCTAATGTCCGAGGTCAAACACGGCGATATAAATCGATGTTTACCTTTAGCATCGATGCTAATAAATCGTAGAGCATAATATCGATTAATCGATGTTTATCGATGTATCGTTACACCCCTACAATCTAAACATAGTCCTTTACTAGTCGTGGTTGCCCTCTGGGTAAAAATGGTACACTCGCAGATGACTTCCCGCCGCCCCTCGTTGATGAATTAAGACTATACTTTCAGGGATAATTTCTATAGTTATTAACTTGAGATATGTGTTTCTAAAGTGAACGGTCTCGCCAACTACGATGATGAGAATTGATGTTCCTTCCTGAGCGTGAAGCTAGCGGAGAATAATGATGTTTATATCATAGATTCTCCACTTTTGATGAGCGTTCTATGCTTCCTAGTGGAGCATTGAGGGGAGGGACATGATCAGAGTAGTTCTTTGAAATTGGTTAAATAAAAATTAAGCTAATGTAGTGGCGTACTCCTGATATTCAACTCAGTCGATTAACAGTATCGTCGTATTAGTTCAACTAACAAAAGCCTGTTATGTATTTCTGAAGTACTTTTGTACTGAAGTACTTATGGCTGTATTCATTTACACAGCTTAAATCTTTACAACTTCGACACAAATCTGAATTAACTTTAATAATAAATATTTTAATGGCTAAATTGTTTATTGTCCCTTACATATAGTATAATTAGTAGAAAATATATTAATTTATTGCTCATATTAGATAGTTTTATATTTGAATGGGTGGATGTTACCTGTAAGCTATGGCAGAATTAATGGCAACAAAGCAGGAATTTTGATTACTTTCCATTGACAAGTACAGGAAGCTCCGCTTTCGCAGAGCATCAAAAAATTGAGATATACTCTTGTTGTTCCTCCCCACGGAAATCTTTAGTAAAAGGCGAAAGATTTATACGATCTGAAGAGAAACAAGAGAACCGATTTCGGCTTGTCCAAACGGGCCACCCCATTGCTGGTCTCACCAAAGTAACAGGCGGTGTCACACTAGCAACCATTTCCTTTTAATAAAAATAGATCTTCATATATTTGCTAAATTTAGGAGGCCTTAACACTCAACTAAGATGTATAGTTCGAACAAGTATTTGGTGTTTGGCAATTCTATGGAAACGTTTACACTCTAAACGTGTCGTTGTGAGTCCATGCTTGCTCTGCTGCGTTCGGTTCCAACTCCCTGACCTGTTTGTTTGCATTGTGCACGTTCTCCACTCTGGTTTCCTTCCATTTCCCCCAAACATGCATGATAGGCCCATTGAGCGCTCCAAATTGCCCGTAGGTGCGAGTGCGGACGGTTTTTCGTCTCTGTGTGCCCTGCGAGTGATTATTATTTGTTAAAGCGTATATGCCGTTACACCGCTAGATGGCAGCAGCGTTGACTTCCGCACCTGACCACAAAAAGAAACGGGAATCACGTGATGCGCAGGAAAAGAAGCATTAGTATGAGTCGATATATTTAAACCGTAACTTGAATTGGTAGTCTTGTAGTGGGTTGACATAATTCACCCGGAACCTAAGTTCACGTTGCCGAGTTCCGGTGGGATGTTTTACACGTGTGGGAGTTTCCTGTTTGAGGAGTGTGTGTTAGGATCTCGAAGGGAAAAGAGTCGGCCCGTGGTTGAGAGAAGCTAATTATAAATGTCATTAAAACAACTGCCGTTGGCAACGTCATTTATCACTCCGCCTCCGACTCCAGTCCTTGCACACCACACTGGTGACCCTGACATCAGTCCCGCTGAGGATTCCGGGACTGAACAGAATACCGAGCGAGACGGCATGGCGCATTTCGCCGTCCTTAGGCTGCCTGAGTTTTGGGAGACTTCTGCAGCAACGTGGTTCGCACAGGCGGAGGCTCAGTTCGCCCTCCGGGGAATTACGGATGACGCCACATGCTACTACCACGTTGTCTCGGCACTCGGAAGCTCCACCGCAGCCAGAGCCGTAAGTTTCATCACTTCCCCTCCGGCCCAGGATAAATATGCAGGGCTCAAGGCTTATCTCCTCAGGATTTTTGAACTGTCGCGATCCGAACGAGCCCGGCGCCTGCTTGCTATTCAAGGCATGGGGGACAGCAAACCCTCTGAACACATGGAGATGATGTTAAACCTGCTGGGTGGGGAAGAGCCGAATTTTCTTTTCATTGAACTGTTTCTGCGACATATGCCGCCGCACGTCCAAACGGCCCTCGCAAATACGACCATTACGGAGCCGCGTGCTCTTTCGGAGAAAGCGGACCGTTTCTACTTGGCCACCCAGCGTTTCGCCCCTGGTGTGCTGGCCCCAACACGCAGCTACACGTCCCCGAGCGCTGGCGTTTCCCCTGGCAGAGGACGCGCTGCAACTGACAGCCGCACCAGCACAGGTTTGTGCTACTTCCATGCACGTTTTGGCGCCAAGGCTAAAAGGTGCCGCTCCCCTTGCAACTTCGACACGACGGGAAACGCCAAAGCCTGCGCTCAGTAGTGGCCGTCACCGCAGGCAAAAAGAACCGGCTGCTGTTCGTTGAGGACTCCCTCTCTGGTCGCAGATTCCTCTGTGACACCGGCGCCCAGAGAAGCGTCCTGACGGCTACAGTGGACGACGCTGCTGGAGGGTTGCACGGCCCGCCCTTAACATCCGCCAACGACACTCCCATCAGGACGTATGGCACAAGGACTGTGGACATATGTTTCGGGGGTCAGCGTTTCACATGGGACTTTGTCACTGCCGACATCTCCTTCCCCCTGCTTGGCGCAGATTTTTTGTGCGCCCACGGACTGCTCGTGGATGTTAAGAACGGCCGCCTGGTGGACGCGTTAACCTTCTCCTCCTTCGCATGTGTCCGCGATGAGGGGAATTATGTGGGTCTCTCCAGTTCGCTCTCCGAGGGCGACATGTACCAGAAACTCCTCGGAGAGTTCCCCAGCCTTACACGGCCCACTTTTGCCGCCACCACAGCTAAACATGGGGTCGAGCACCACATCGAGACCAAAGGCCCCCCCATCTACGCTAGGGCCCGACGGCTCAACCCGGAGAGACTGACAATTGCTCGGGCCGAGTTCGCCAGCATGGAACGCCTTGGCATTGTTCGCCGCTCTGACAGCCCGTGGGCCTCCCCACTCCACATGGTGCCTAAGCCGGACGGTGGTTGGCGCCCGTGTGGCGACTACCGCCGCCTCAATGATGCCACCACGCCCGACCGCTACCCGGTCCCCCATGTTCAGGACTTTTCGATACATCTAGCAGGGAAGCACCTGTTCTCCAAAGTGGACCTGGTGCGGGGTTATCACCAAGTCCCGGTGCACCTTGCTGACATCCCTAAAACGGCGGTGGTGACTCCTTTCGGGCTTTTCGAGTTTCTTAGGATGCCCTTCGGCCTGAAAAACGCGGCCCAGTCCTTCCAGCGGTTGATGGACTCTGCGCTTAGGGACATGCCTTTCATCTTCGTCTACTTGGACGATGTCCTCGTCGCCAGCTCCTCGGAGGAGGAGCATGCGGCACACCTGCGGGCCCTTTTCACAAGGCTCGACCAGCATGGCCTGATCATTAACCCGGCGAAGTGCGTCTTCGGGGTGCCGTCGATCCAGTTTCTTGGGCATCTCATCGGCAGTAATGGGGCCACCCCCTTGCCGACAAAGGTGGAAGCAGTCTCCGCTTTTCCCCGCCCACGTTCGGCCCGGGGGCTACGGGAGTTCCTTGGGATGGTTACGTTCTACCACCGATTCATACGCCGGGCGGCCCACATCATGCACCCACTGTATGGGGCCCTTAAGGGTAAGACCCCCAACCAGGACATCGACTGGACCCCCGAGAAAATCAAAGCTTTCGAGGATACTAAGGCTGCGCTGTGCCAGGCCACCTTGTTGGTCCACCCGTCGCCTGGAGCCCCGGTCGCCCTCACAACCGACGCATCTGACTACGCAGTTGGTGCTGTATTTGAGCAGTGGGTTGGTGGCGCCTGGCAACCGCTCGCCTTTTTCAGCCGCCAGCTGGTCCCTAGGGAGCGCAAATACAGCACATTCGACAGGGAGCTACTCGGCGTCTGGTTGGCGATCCGCCATTTCCGCTCCATCCTGGAAGGCCGTGAGTTTACGGTTTTCGTCGACCACAAGCCCCTCACGTTCTCTATGTCCAAGGTGGCTGAGCCGTGGTCCGCCCGCCAGCAGCGTCAGCTGTCATTTATCTCTGAGTACACCACAGATATCCGACACATCGCCGGCAAGTCCAACGTGGTCGCCGATTGCCTCTCTAGAGCGGTCGTCCACACGGTTCAGCTGGGGCTCGACTACTCAAGTATGAGTGCTGACCAAGCCTCAGATCCTGGGATCCAGTCGCTCAAAGACTCTGACACTGGGCTGCGTCTGGAGGTGGTCGCGGTTGGCGACTCAGGAGTCAGGCTGTGGTGCGACCTCTCCACCGGCCAGCCTAGACCACTTGTCCCTGCCGGCTGGCAGCGGGCTGTCTTTGAGGCGATACACGGCCTGTCCCATCCTGGCAGAAAAGCGTCCGTGAGGCTGGTGGCTCAGAAGTTCGTCTGGAAAGGGCTGAAGAGGGACGTGCGGGCCTGGGTCGACTCGTGTGTGGCTTGTCAGCGTGCGAAGGTATACCGCCATACCAAGGCCCCGTTGGAGCCGTTCACTGTCCCCGAGAGGAGGTTCGACCACGTCAACATCGACCTTGTGGGCCCGCTCCCCCCTTCCCATGGTTTCACCTACCTCCTCACCATGGTGGACAGGACGACCTGTTGGCCTGAGGCCGTCCCCCTCTCCTCAACCTCGGCTGCTGACGTGGCCCGGGCGTTTATTGGCACATGGGTCGCGCGCTTTGGAACACCTTCAGACCTCTCCTCGGACCGGGGTGCACAGTTTACTTCCGAGATCTGGAATGTGGTTGCTGGAGGCCTGGGCGTCAAGCTGCACCGCACCACCGCTTATCACCCCCAGGCTAACGGGCTGTGCGAGCGGTTCCACCGCTCCATGAAGGCTGCTCTACGCGCCAGTCTGGTGGATGGCAACTGGGTGGACAGACTTCCCTGGGTCATGCTGGGCCTCAGGACGGCCCCCAAGGAGGACTTGCAGTCCTCGTCCGCTGAGCTCGTCTACGGCCAGGTACTACGAGTTCCAGGGGACTTCATTCCAGACGCCACAACGCCTTGGTCGGCGGCAGGGCAGCGGTCCTCCCTGCTGGAAGTTGCCGGGACGTTCGCACCTGTCCCCACGTCACGGCACTGCACCCCTGTTTCCCGGGTGCCCACCAACCTACGCTCGGCGGGTTTTGTGTTCATCCGCCACGACGCCCACCGCGGGCCGTTGCGTCCGCCTTACGACGGGCCTTTTAAGGTCTTGCAGCACGGGAGTAAGAGCATGGTCGTGGACATCGGCGGTAGGCCTGAGACTATCTCGGTTGATAGGATTAAGCCTGCCCACGTGGATGTTTCCCGGACGTTGGAATTGGCGCAGGCCCCACGCCGCGGACGCCCCCCAGCGCCTCGCCCCTCCGACCTGACCGAGCTCCCGCCTGCCCGACCGACAACGCGACCGTCCAACCCAGCGGTCTTTCCGGCGGCGCCCCCTACCCTTGACCCCCTGCCAGCCCCTGCCACCTACACCCGCTGTGGTCGGGCTGTCGTTCCTTTCCGGCGCGGGGATTTTGACTATGGGTGAATTCTGGGGGGGCTTGTGTAGTGGGTTGACATAATTCACCCGGAACCTAAGTTCACGTTGCCGAGTTCCGGTGGGATGTTTTACACGTGTGGGAGTTTCCTGTTTGAGGAGTGTGTGTTAGGATCTCGAAGGGAAAAGAGTCGGCCCGTGGTTGAGAGAAGCTAATTATAAATGTCATTAAAACAACTGCCGTTGGCACCGTCATTTATCACTCCGCCTCCGACTCCAGTCCTTGCACACCACAGTCTCTTTATTTAAGTGGTTTCCTCAGACCAGTTTCAGTACATCGCTTCTCGGCCTTTTGGCTAAGACCAGGTGTAGTATCTGTTCTTATCAGATTAATATCTGATACGTTCCCTATCCGGGGACCATGTATATATTGGATTTTCGCAACAGGGAGATGGTATAGGGGCTTGCTCCGTCCACTCTATGCATCAACCTGGTATTGCAGTACCTCCAGGAGCGGTGCGCCCCCCTCTACTGGGCAAATAAAAAGTAGTTTACATCACAATCCGTTAGCTTCATTCTCACAGGATGAAGCAGAAAGTCAACGACGTCTTGATCGGATTTGATTCAAGTTCATGTTGTGTGCTCACTGTTAGAGTGGTGCTCACTCTAACTTATTTTGCAAGAACCACTCGGAGACAAGTTAGTCGTTTTGGGCACCTGCAGGCGGAGAGTCCATTCGTCACTGTGCGTACAGCAATGATCGAATGACGTCTGACTCTCGCTTCCCACAAGACCATCTTTATTAAGAGAAAAAGGGTGGGGGTGACCATAGACTGAATAGACAAGTAAAAAAGGCCCTTGACCTCTAGATTAGCAGGGCAGGGGATGTTTTACGACATTGTGTAGGATGGAACAAGCTAGGTTATTTATTACTGGTTACACACCAACATAAGCATAAAACTAATCTACCAAGGTTATTCATTACTGGTTACATACATTCCAACATAATCATATGATCAAGATAGTTTTGGAAAACCCTGACATCTCCCTCCTGTTTTATCATACGATTATGTGAACCAGATCAATAAAACATAAGTAAGAAAATATAAAGAAGAATAGTAAAAACAATAATAAAAAAATCAATAAAAAAAACTGAGATGACAGCGAATGGGCTGGGGAGCGTGTAGGGTGAAACATGACAAAAACAACAAACAATGATAGCAACAACTCCCAGTGAAGATGAGGACTTTCCTCAATACTCCAGATTAAACTTATTGTGTGATCTAAAAACCTGCTGGCCGATGTTAATACGCAGGAAAAGTCTCACACGGTCCCTTTGACTTAGGCGACCATAATGCTATCAATAAGAAAATATAAATAAAGCCATGATCCGTTCCGAATGAAGTAGGACCCGTCCAATGGTACAGCCATGTTGGCAGGAGAGCCCATACACCTTGAAATGGCTCTCCCATCCTGGCACACAGCGGTGATGTCCAAAGCTCCCATCCAGTTCCCTCCTGGAGAACAGTTGTCGTGAATGCATCCGTGGGTCTTGTTTTCTTGGATGAAACACGTGTAGTCCATTCCAGGTAGCGTCCTGGTTTAGCCACTTCTGGCATCTGTCGTCCTCCAACAGTCACATTGGGATTAATCCAAAATAGTTTGATCCCAGATTCATTCCTGCGAGTCCAGGGCGGTAGGGGTAGCGTCACTGACTGACAGTACGGTGTTGATATCAATCTCCTCCCATGGATGCCATACATTTCGCTTCAGTGACATTCATTGCTCTGGCCTCCAAGTGAACTTGTGTGGAGCAAGGGGAGTTTTTGGAAACACAGATAACATCCCTCCTGTGTGTGCGCTCTCACAGCGACCTTCACATACCAGTACCAAGCGTTGGTTTCGTATGGGTTTCTGGGGTCTCATGACCAGTCCTCAAAGTTCTCATCGTGTGACCATCGTTTCCCACGGTCAACATTATCACTTGGTCTGTTCAGATGTGTCCATAGACCATAGCATGCTCCAACCACAACGCAGCAGAGGATCCACCCGGCATGTGGAGCCCCGTTGCTACTAAGATGACAGGAACACCGAGACATCCCCCCGCCTAGCGGAGTTGGGATCGTTGTTTGCAGACTTCGCCACCGTCCCAAAATGAGGGGTCCAGCACTCCTTGTAGCTTGCATTGGCTAAGGTGAATCCAGCCGGGTCGTTCAGCAATCTTCACTGCGGAGGGGGGTAGTCAGCAAGACTTGGAATGGTCCCTCCCACCATGGCTGGCCCAGTTCTTTCTTTTGATGACCTTGATGTAGACCCAGTCTCCTGGATTGATGGGGTTGTCGACCTGTGAGGAGGAAAGATCAGGCGGCAGTAAACTTGCATTTGACACATCCTCCAGCCTGAGGGCCCTGATCATGCTACCTATGTTCTTCATCTGCTTTTTGCAACTCCTGTAGTCAATTGTAATGCCCTTTTTAACGAGGCAGATAGGAGTGTTTGAAAGAAGAGTTTGAGCACTTCCTAATGATTCCTCCTAACCAAAGACCGTTTATGACAGGGGCTTTCCCATTTATTGCCTCCTGTCTTAAAGGAGATTCCCTTATCCATGCCGTCTTCTTCCTAACACTTTCGCACACACACAGGGTGTGCACATAAACGCACACACACCGAGCGCGCACCCAAGGCTCAGACAAACGACAACAGCCTGACACAACTTTACAGAGATTACGCACGAACACAGAACACAGAACACAGACAAAGGGATTCCATACATCTCACATGTAGCTCCTTTTGATAGAACCTCCTATTGGTAACTGTATAGCGGACTGTTCCGCATATAATCCCTTACTCAACTCCCTTGCTTCTACTTTTCCATGTCGGTGCAGTCGTAAGTGATCCCTACTGCAGTCATTGTCTTGTTAACTGTCGCCTTGTGCGACTCCTATGCATGATTGTGTGAAAGTCAAAAATTTAACGTATCCAACATTCTGACCACCCAAACTCCACCGTGGTGCAACGAATTTACTATTTTATTGAGTAGGTACATTGAGCAACCTAGCTTCCTCTTGACTGAATTCACTTTAGTCCAAATGTCCTATTCTAAAATGTATCTAACTCAATTGCTCAATTATTGCTGTTTTGGGGGTGGCGGCTGCACTGACTACAACTTGAAGGCCCTGCAGCGCATAGTGAACACTGCTGGTAAGATTGCTGGTGCTTCGCTCCCCTCCTTGAAGGACATTTACACCTCCCATCTCACCCGCAAGGCGACCACGATTGTGAGTGATGCGAGTCACCCCGCTCACTCTTTGTTCGAGCTTCTGCCCTCTGGGAAGAGGTACAGAAGCCTGCGCTCCCGCACCTCCAGACTCTCAAACAGCTTCATGCTCCAGGCTGTTAGGATCCTGAACTCGCTCCCCCGTTCTGCGTAGCGTCCTGTACTTTTACTGTCTGGACTGTCTGAATGCACACTGGCTCTTATTATTTATTATTTGTTATTACTCTTATTTATTGTTTGTGCCTTTTTGTTTATGATGTTTTTTACTTTTGCGCTATGCTTGCTGGCTCCGTTATTTATTGTGTTATCTGTTTATTTATTATTTATTCATCACTCTTACTATTGATTGGTAGAATTTTTGCCTTCTTGTTTTTATATTGTGTCGCGTACATGTATGTCTATCGTGTTATGTGTCTCGTCACCGTGGGATAGAGAAAAACGTAATTTCGGTCTCTTTGTGTGTTGTGACATGTGGAGAGATTGACAATAAAGCTGACTTTGACTTTGACTTTGACTTATGCCTGATGAGCCAAAACATCAGATCTCGCTCTTGTTTCCTACCGTTTTACCCTATTTGTCCTATCCAAATCTGTTCAGTCTCCGATTATGATGAGTTTCTCTGTAGCTCTACGCATTATTCAATTTTTTATCAAATCTCCTCAGTTCTGTCAAACCCAGTGCACAATGAAGCTCCTTTCCACTTTACCCCAAGCCCCACGAAGCTTCAGCACCGCCACAGCACGGAGTGCGATTTGGTCGTTGGACATTTCAAGTCCATATCTTTTGCCGCACCTCACCCTCTCAAGATGGTGTTCTTTTGTTGTTGAGTCAACCCATCCATCACTCTCGAATGAGTCCATTGTTCAAATGTCCATTTTTTCTTCAACATTGTGAGTTCCTCCACTTCTCACTGTCTTTTCTCGTCCCCGAGGATGTCGTCTTTTCTTCCCGAGTGTACTTGTCCCCCTACAAGTACAACAATAGTCTTTCTTTGTCCTTGCCAAAGGTCAAAGGTGCCTCAAAGCCAGGCACCGTTTTGTAGACGTCCATGGCTGCAGGCAGAGTCTCGGGATTGAATTTTCAGGGATCCTGGCACTGAGAGTGACAGACTGGGACATCAAACTTGTAACCAAATGTAGCTGCTGCCATCAATTCGCTAGTAACGTTTGTTTACCAAACTTCAAATTCTCCTAGTAACAGCGATCTCGTCTTTATATTGTAAGTCCTGCAACTCATCCTATTTTCGAGCTACGTTCTGTCTATAGTTCCTATTTAATGAGACAGTACATTGTCTTCAGTATCATTATTTAAAATTAACTCAACGAGGTCTGCGTTCCACATCTAGCCCTGATCTATGTCTTGACCTCTCAAACGTTATTACCTGTGTCATGCTTGCTCAAAAATGTGACTTAGAATATGGTGTTGTGAATTTCCAATCTCCCTGATCAAATTGGATCCCGCTTCTTAGCTCTTCTTTCTCATGCTCCTGTTAGCCTGCAACTGTCCAAATTAATAATGTTGTTTTCTTTTAACTGTCTTTCTGTTGAACCTCTAAATCTCTCTTGTTGCTAACCTATCTGCACCAGGAAGGGTCTTAAAGAAAGGACCAACAGATTACTCCCAATATCTCCTCATTATTTATGAGTTAGCCTCCCTTTCCTCACTCGGGTGCATATCTTGTCAGTTGTTAATGGAAACCAGATGTCTCGTGCCAATGAGATCATGGACCAAGGCCCAAACAATCCCGCACGAACCTGACCCGAAACATGATCCGGTCACACTTAGGCTTACTAGTGAGATATACATTGCATGATACCAGAATAGAATTTTACCACAGTATGACACTAAATGTATTAGAAAATCCATATGTCGTAAAGGTTTGTATTATTACTATCTTCCACTATCTGTCCTATTCACTCCCTCCTTCTGAGGCTTGGCAACGCCCATGCCTCACACCTTGACAAACTTTTTGGGAGGATGTGTTCTTTACTACATATGATTCCATCATTTAATTTGACTTTCTTTCCAAAACGCTTCTCAATTTCCCAGTTCACACATCTTCTGCATGTGTTACTGGTTCTCCAGTTTTTCTCCAGTCAATCATCAATCCAAAAGCTATGTTTTTCATTCCAGCATTCAACTTACTCAAAACCACTCTTTCAGCAAAGTCGCTCTACCAATTCTCCATAGCAGTCGCCAACAGCTCCAACCATTCAACCTGTATTTTCCCATCATTCAAGGCAATCATTCATCAATGCTCATTTGCATCTCACACACAGTCTCCAAAAAGGAGTCTCTCCATCACATTGGTCTCAACTCATCCAAGCTCACCACACAACACTCATATACCACCCCCAACTCAAGGTTCCCGATAGAACAATCCACCAAAAAAAACTCAACTCATAAAAACCACTGGCAAATCAATCCGAAATTTTCTTTGCTTTTAGATTTAACAAACTCAATTTCTCAGATTTAGCTCGCATATAATTTTATAACACCATCAATCAATTATTCCCATTAAATGTAGCATTGCAATGTCTCAAATTCACAATTTTGCCTCTTCCAATTCCTGAAAGCATGCTCTGTCGCTTCTCCTTCAAATTTCTCATGAGGGCTCAACACTCAACATGCACCAGTGTGGATCAACTCCTGCTCGCAAACACATTTTTCTCTCCTTCTCTCATTTTTATCTTTCCAAATCGTTTCTGTTCTGCGGTACAAATTGGATAGACCACAGTCTAACAAATTTCTTCACACTGAAAGTTTAGCCAATTTTCATCATTTTAACACACATGCACAGCTCTCGCGCGCGTAGGGCAGGTCCCAGCACCAATGATTCGCCACAGGCTGGCCATTTCCCGTGGTCGACCATGAGCCAGTCCCTCCCACGCACACAAGGACAGTACACTCCAATTTTTTTTATTTATCTTCAAGTTGCATTCATTTACCACTTGATTTGCAAATTCTAACTTCCGTGCACACACACAATTTGATCCCTGGTAATTTGTCGTTGGGCATACAAACAGCATTGTCATACTTCTTGCATGGACAGGAGCTCTAATAATCCAAAAAATGTTCCAATAATCAGACAATGACATGTTTTGCTGTCATATGGGCATCTATTCCTTCTTTCTCTGTATTAGCATGAGGGGTCAAAGGAGAGGAAGCTTGTCATGCTGTAAATGTGATTTTTCCTCTGCCTCTTCCTCTGCCCCTTGACTGGCACCGTTTTTTTTCTTCTAAAACACTCTATTGACCAGTGTCCACGTTTCCCACAGTTCCAACAGTTGTCAGAATCTGATGGGGGTTTTGAATTATATGGTGACCTTCGGCCTTGTTGGTCTCTCTCTCTTTCTCTCCCCTTTGGGAACTTTGGAAGAAGATCGTTGTATCTTCATTTAGATCATTATCATCATCTAGATGAAATACATCAGAACATTTGCCTTTTTGGATAACTTTTTCAGCATGCCTGTCCCACTGCATAGTTGTTGTATACAAGTTTTGCACACGAGCGGAATGGCTTTCTTGCTCTTCTGCTTGAGCTGCGGCTGGAGCCGTGGCCGGGACAGTGCGCCTGCGCACTGTGGCCTCATTGTCTTCCGGCCTGACAAACATCGTCGCAGCACTTTTCAACTTTCTGTCTTTTGGATTTATTCTCTTCTCTCTTGTGAAGCATTCAACCATATTTTAGCACAAATCAAATCTTTCTCTTTTCTTTTCTTTTTCAGTCCCTCTGACTTCCTATTCACACTCTCTTCCAAGACATCAACCACTATCTTCCACACTTCAACTTTCAACTTCCCTTCTACTCCATACTTTTTCTTCCACTTCGGCATGTATTGCATACAGTTAACAAATTTACTCGCCATGTACTTCTCATCTCCATCAAGAGCTAGGGATCTACTGTTTTTATTTGCCATCTTAATTTGGTATTTTAGGTTTATACAATTATTATTATTATTATTATTATTTTTATTATTTTTCTTTGAGGATCCTCAATGCAAGTTTAAATTGACCTTTGAACAATTACTAGCCTGTATTATTTTCGTGGATCAATGCTAGAACTGCTATTTAGTCAATTTATCCTACCAATCACACTTTCTCAACCACACAAATTTCTTATCCCTGCCAACGCGAAGTCCTCTTTTAAAAATAAATTTATTTATCCGGATAGGGGACTCTACAACACCCCTTCCTTCCCTGGGAACTAAAGACAACCGTCCAGTTACCCAGCCCTGCCAACGCGAAGTCCTCTTTTTAAAAAATAAAAAGAGCTGCTTCATCCGGAGAGGGGACTCTACAACACCCCTTCCTTCCCTGGGAACTAAAGACAGCCGTCCAGTTACCCAGCCCTGCCAACGCGAAGTTGTCCCCTTAGAACAGTGGTTGTCAAATCAGGGTACACGGAGGTACGTGAGATTTGACAAAAATATTTTGAAAACCACTGCTCCAGAAGAGCCACTTCATCCGGAGGGGGACTCTACAACACCCCCTCCTTCCTCAAGACTTCTTATCCTCTGTCTTGCCTATTTTTATTCCTGTGCACTTTTACGCGTTTCACAACAACACAATCACACAACTTTAGGGTTTTAACTTACTTGTCTCCTTGGTTCGCTGTTCAGCCGGGTCCCGCCAATCCACATCTGTCAGACGAAGGCAGACCTAAGATGCTGGCCCAGCGAAGAAGTTCTCTTCCCAGGACTTTCTTTTCCAGGTCCTCCTAATGGACGCTGGCTTGTCGACAATGCAGCACGTCTTCCTCCGTCAGTCAGATGGTGGGTATGAGGGTCCCGGGTTTCGGCACCAAAATGTTAGAGTGGTGCTCACTCTAACTTATTTTGCAAGAACCACTCGGAGACAAGTTAGTCGTTTTGGGCACCTGCAGGCGGAGAGTCCATTCGTCACTGTGCGTACAGCAATGATCGAATGACGTCTGACTCTCGCTTCCCACAAGACCATCTTTATTAAGAGAAAAAGGGTGGGGGTGACCATAGACTGAATAGACAAGTAAAAAAGGCCCTTGACCTCTAGATTAGCAGGGCAGGGGATGTTTTACGACATTGTGTAGGATGGAACAAGCTAGGTTATTTATTACTGGTTACACACCAACATAAGCATAAAACTAATCTACCACGGTTATTCATTACTGGTTACATACATTCCAACATAATCATATGATCAAGATAGTTTTGGAAAACCCTGACACTCACCTTATATCTTTATTAGGTAATGCACTCTGAATTTAATCAGGACCCGAACCGATGTCTTTAATCACTTTTATTCATGAAACAGAGGGCCATCAACTTGCCGCTCTGTCTGCATATTCATTTCCCTGAACGTCACTCCTTCACTACGTCATCACGTAGGCCCACAGTACAATATCAGTACATGACAGTTCATGACGGTTCATCTTAGGCGGCAGCAAGAATTTACGTAACTGTTCTAAAATATGGTCAAAATGTCTTTTTTTGCTTGAGATTTTCCTATCATTGTTCCAGGATCTTTTAGGACAATTCTTGTTCTCCAAATGTTAAGAAAATGTCATTTTCAAAACTCGTTCAGAAAAAGAAGTATATATATTTTTCTGCGGTAATGTTGGAGATTTTCAATAAATACAAATTCATACCGTTTTAGGGTTCTCAGGAGAAAAGAGGCACTGCATGATGGGCATGTTTTGACTTCATTTATCGGTTTATTATAGTTGCTGGCATCACCACTAGACGGCGACTCTAGGAAAAAGGAGGTGAACAAAGACGTGGAGGCAGTAGAAAAAGAAGCAAGGCATGATGGTCATGTTTCTGAATCTATTTTTTACTTAATTTAAAATGTTTTGGTTTTGAATGACTAAAGGTGTACTATGTTAACAGTTCTACGAATGCTGTCTCATCCACTGAATACGTGTGCTCACACTTTTGTACCAAATTAGCCTCTGACTGTAGATGGTGTGCGCGGTGAAAACGTCGGCCCCGGCGACGTATACAACTCATACTTACCTGGCAGGGGAGATACCATGATCAAGAAGGTGGTTCACCCAGGGTGAGGCTCAGCCATTGCACTCCGGTTGTGCTGACCCGTGCGAATTCCCCAAATGTGGGAATCTCGACTGCACAATTTCTGGTAGTGGGGGACTGCGTTCGCGCTCTCCCCTGATTCTCCTGTACAATACAAAATCCCTCACACGAAGCCAAATTTCATGGTCGCCACATACTGAGCGATGGTGCATCAAGCTGTGCTCTGCAACTGTGCACCTACTTGCCGAACTTCATTCAACAAATTAGTAATTGCAAAATAAAATGTAATTACTACGTTCCCGACCCGTTATTGATACGAACGTATATGATATAACTTTCATATAACCTGCTTTCTGGAATAGCCCCACGGATCATTTCCCGTTCTCCATTTACCTACACTATAAAGAAAAACTAATGGCCAAAAGGTACGTGGACCCAGACATACAACTGATTTTTGCACCCCCTACTCTACTGGTCAAATCAAGAGTAGTTTACATCACAGTCCGTTAGCTTCATTCTCACAGGATAAAGCAGAGGGTCAATGACGTCATTGATTCAAGTTCATGGCGGCTGGCAGCAAGGATATACGAAAAAATATGATCAAAATGTCTTTCTTTAAATCAGAAATTGTGCCAGAAATTTTTAGTACAATCCTTGTTCTCAAATTTTTAAGAGAATGTCATTTTCTAAACTTGCTCAGAAAAAGAAATATATATCTTTCTGCGGTACTGTTGGAGATTTTCTATAAATACAAATTCATATGGTTCTCAGGTGAAAAGAGGCAATGCATGATGGGTATGTTTTTACTTCATTTCTTATGCTGCCACCACCACTAGATGGCAACTCTAAGAAAAAGGAGGTGAACAAAGGCGTGGAGGCAGTAGAAAGAGAAGCAAAGCATCAGTTTATGGGTATTTACGAGGGTATTTTTATATTAATACTTTAATAGCTAAATGGCTCCTATTATTGTTCCTTACATATAGTATAATTTGTGGAAAATATATTAATTTATTGCTCAATGCATAATCAATAGTTTTATATTTGAATGGGTGGATGTCACCAAAAGCTGTCCCTAAAGCTTAACCAATTTGGTCTGTAAACTTTAGCAGAATTAATAACTACAAGGCAGGACTACTAACTATTTCCCATTGACAAGTATAGGTGGCTCCGCTTTCGCAGAGCATCAAAAAATTGAGATGAACTCTCATTGTTCCTCCCCACGGAAATCTTTAGTAAAAGGCGATCGGTGAAATTGCAGCAACCATTCCTTCTAATACAAACAATAGACGTTCATAGATTTACTACATTTAGAAGGACTCAACCTAAATAGACAGTTTAAACGAGTATTTTGTGTTCATCAATGTGTTTTTTCCTTGAAACATTGTTGGCGCACAGGATTATGGATACCTGATATTTCAAACAGCGTCACCTATCGATTGGGCAACTATTTTGAGTGTGAGTTTTGAACGTATAAACAGTTGTATGTCTTGGTCCGTGTACTTTTGGTATGAGAGAAATGGAAATGATCCGATTTCCGTGTGTTATTTTCAAATGTGTAATTTCAGATTTTTATTCAACACAAATCGGGAAACAAAAGACGATCGTAATTTCCTCAAATGAGTGTTAAGAAATGCTGGCGTGGATTGGAATGCGATTCACCTCCACTGCGATGGTGGCGTTCGAGGGTTAATGTAAATTGCCACAGCAGGAAACAGGAAGTAGTTTGGCGAAGTGGGCCGCGTGTTTTTTTGCTGCGTGTTTTTTTTCCCGTCAAAATGTTCGTCAAACAGCTATCTTGCCTTCGGTCCCGAAATGTATCAAAAGATCCGATTGTTTTTGGCGAATGACCAATTCGTTTTGTTGGTCATTAAAAGCTATTCCCATCAGGAGCTCAGTTCATCGTTATTCTATTGGGTCAACGTGAACCACGTGACACTAAACCTCCACGAACACACGAAAATCTGCAACCGATGCACAGGTTGAAAACAGCCCGGTGACGCATTATCATTCCAAACTGTTAAGAGTTGAGGTTTGTTACGGTGGTCGGTACGTGGCATTAGTATGACTCAATATATTTAAACCGTAACTTGAATTGGTAGTCTCTTTATTTAAGTAGTTTTCTCAGATCAACTTTAGGTTATCGCTTCTCGGCCTTTTGGCTAAGATCAAGTGTAGTATCTGTTCTTATCAGTTTAATATCTGATAAGTCCCCTTCCCGGGGACCATATATTAAATTGAATTTTGGAACCGGGAGATGGAATTAGGGGCTTGCTTCGTCCACTCCACGTATCGACCTGGTATTGCAGTACTTCCAGGAACGGTGCACCCCTCTGCTGGTCAAATAAAGGATCATTAAGTCAGGAAGCCATTAGAATCGGTCTGCTTCATTCTCACAGGATAAAGCAGAAAGTCAATAACGTCTTGAAAGGGTTTGATTCAATCAAGTTCATGACCTTTATCTAAATGTGAATAGCAGAAGAATTCTATCCTTTACAACAAAATAGAAAACATATCGGCCCTACGATTGGCTGGCCACCAGTTTATGATGTCCAGTGGGGATGGGCGATACCAATGATTTTGGAATCGATCCGGTACCAAGTATTTCCTACCCAAAATACCCGATATTCGATCCGATATCGATACCGGAAGTGTAATTTCCCGCCCAAAAAACGATTTAAATGCAGTGGCATTCTTGCTCTTGGAAAGTCATCTATTGAATTTTGTAGAAAAAAGTATTACGTCACGTGAATTATTAACCTTTTTAGACATTAGTGCATTAGTGGAATATGCATGTTAATAGTATAACTTTAATAAAAAGGAGCTATTCTTTACTTTTCTCTCTCTCTCTCTCTCTCTCTCTGTTGTTGGGAAAAAGTTTTGTCTTTTAGTATAATCTAAAAAGAGACATGGTACCAACAGAGATGCAGGGCTTAATCGTCATGAGCAGCAAAACTATCAATTTGTAAAGCCACTGGATACTTACATTTAATATTGTAATACTTTAGTGTTGTTTATAGGAAGTGGAGTTACAAATAAAACGTATGGCGTTCGACCACAAATTGAAAAGGGGAAAACTTTATTTATAAATGACTGACTAAAGCGTAGTAATTATTGCTTCAAATAGCACATCAACCACAAATGCTTACAATTTTTGGTTAGCACCTGATACCTGGATATGTCTTGCCTTTCTGAAACGCTGCTTCTAAGGTACTTTGATACCTTAGCCTCGGTGTGGCTGCAGGGTTTTCCGTCGCTGCCTTAGTGTCTGCGGCACGTTTCAACTGCAGCTCTTCATGAACCGTGGGGTGAATTTTGCTTAAATGTTTTGTCAAGTTTGTGGTGTTGCCACAATATTTAATTGTTTTGTGACATATTTCACATTTTGCCTCGTTGTTATTAAGTAAAATATAATATCCCCAAACCAGACTTCTCTTGCGTTCGGACTGGGCCGCCGCCGTGACCATGCTTGTTTGTGTTTGTTTGGATTGGAACGGGAGGCGGAGGAGGAGGGCTTGGCTTGTGAGAAAAGGGGGCGGGAGCAAAGCAGAGCAGGACACGCCGGTGCAGCAGGCGGAAGGAAAAGTAGTGCTAGCATGAGTGCAAGTCGTCAAATTGGAGCAGAAAAAAATGAGGAAAAATATAATTAAATAATTGTAAGTATAGATATTTTAGCTAGGGAGATCGGTACTCAAAAATGAGCAGCCTGGATCGATATATCGATACTTTTGTATCGATCCGCCCATCCCTATGTGATAGGCTCCAGTACGCCTACTAACCCCGTGGGGAGAATCAGTACAGAAATTGGATGGATGGGCAATATAAAATATTCTCTCTGGTGTCTGCAAGCGTTATCAGTACTCACGGCGGGTGGATTCTGAAACGTGTCTGCAATGTAAAGTTGATTGTTTGGCTACCATAGGCATTTTTAAAAGCCTCTATGTTAATTTTAAAACCTTTACTTTACATGGTCGTTTTTAAATAAAAGCCTTCATGTTTAAAACAAAAGCCTAGTATACACAGTCAGTTTTAAAGCCTTACAATTTAGACAATTTAAACAAGTATACTTGTAACACAAGTGTTAAAAAATTGCTTGTTCTAAACATTGACGCAAAGGATCGTGGGTACGTGATCGAGCGCTCAGCCAATGATGGCTGTGTTGCCAAATACCCTAATGACGTCGGCACTCTTTCTAATACAATCTAATAGGGGTGTAAATCGCGGGTTTTGTCACGATACGATATAATATCGATATAAAGAACTTCGATACAATATTTGCCGATATCTTAAAGCCTGCTGCGATTCAATCACGATATATCGCGATATAGTGCTCTACGATCGATATTTTTTTTTTTTAATAAAAAATATAGAACAATATCCTGATTTATAACAATTCATACGCAAAATCCACAAGGTACTGCAAAC
Source organism: Syngnathus typhle (assembly GCF_033458585.1). Classification (NCBI taxonomy): domain Eukaryota; kingdom Metazoa; phylum Chordata; class Actinopteri; order Syngnathiformes; family Syngnathidae; genus Syngnathus; species Syngnathus typhle. The sequence continues at coordinate 128,242 of NC_083758.1, forward strand.
TCTTTATTTAGGAAATTACAAGAGTACTGTAGTATACAAATTGCTTACTTTAACACTTAACTTTGATGTCGTGTTTTTTCTTTAAATGTGCGGCGAGATTTGTGCTCCCTGAATATTTGATCACCGCATGGCAGGATTTACAAACTGCACGTGTCTTGTCCGTTGAGCCATCTTTTCTTTGGAATCCAAAGTGCTTCCAAACGAATGACTTGAAGCCTAAAGGGGAGCAAATTTCCTCGTCTTTTTGGACACTAGCCATAGCACCAGCCCAGGAGCCGCGTACTAGTTGTCGACTCCCCTTTCACGTGCCTGCTCTGCTCACAACACAACAACGCCGCGCACTGCTCCCTGCTCCCGGAAGAGGAAGCAAGCAACAATGAACTGGATTTCAAAATAAAGTCGCGTCTAATGTCCGAGGTCAAACACGGCGATATAAATCGATGTTTACCTTTAGCATTGATGCCAATAAATCGTAGAGCATAATATCGATTATTCGATGTGTATCGATGTATCGTTACACCCCTACAATCTAAACATAGTCCTTTACTAGTCGTGGTTGCCCTCTGGGTAAAAATGGTACACTCGCAGATGACTTCCCGCCGCCCCTCGTTGATGAATTAAGACTATACTTTCAGGGATCATTTCTATAGTTATTAACTTGAGATATGTGTTTCTAAAGTGAACGGCCTCGCCATCTACGATGATGAGAATTGATGTTCCTTCCTGAGCGTGAAGCTAGCGGAGAATAATGATGTTTATATCATAGATTCTCCACTTTTGATGAGCGTTCTATGCTTCCTAGTGGAGCATTGAGGGGAGGGACATGATCAGAGTAGTTCTTTGAAATTGGTTAAATAAAAATTAAGCTAATGTAGTGGCGTACTCCTGATATTCAACTCAGTCGATTAACAGTATCGTCGTATAGTTCAATTAACAAAAGCCTGTTATGTATTTCTGAAGTACTTTTGTACTGAAGTACTTATGGCTGTATTCATTTACACGGCTTAAATCTTTACAACTTCGACACAAATCTGAATTAACTTTAATAATAAATATATTAATGGCTAAATGGCTCCGTTTATTGTTCCTTACATATAGTATAATTAGTAGAAAATATATTAATTTATTGCTCATATTAGATAGTTTTATATTTGAATGGGTGGATGTTACCTGTAAGCTATGGCAGAATTAATAGCAACAAAGCAGGAATTTTGATTACTTTCCATTGACAAGTACAGGAAGCTCCGCTTTCGCAGAGCATCAAAAATTGAGATATACTCTTGCTGTTCCTCCCCACGGAAATCTTTAGTAAAAGGCGAAAGATTTATACGATCTGAAGAGAAACAAGAGTGAACTGATTTCGGCTTGTCCAAACGGGCCACCCCATTGCTGGTCTCACCAAAGTAACAGGCGGTGTCACACTAGCAACCATTTCCTTTTAATAAAAATAGATCTTCATATATTTGCTAAATTTAGGAGGCCTTAACACTCAACTAAGATGTATAGTTCGAACAAGTATTTGGTGTTTGGCAATTCTATGGAAACGTTTACACTCTAAACGTGTCGTTGTGAGTCCATGCTTGCTCTGCTGCGTTCGGTTCCAACTCCCTGACCTGTTTGTTTGCATTGTGCACGTTCTCCACTCTGGTTTCCTTCCATTTCCCCCAAACATGCATGATAGGCCCATTGAGCGCTCCAAATTGCCCGTAGGTGCGAGTGCGGACGGTTTTTCGTCTCTGTGTGCCCTGCGAGTGATTATTATTTGTTAAAGCGTATATGCCGTTACACCGCTAGATGGCAGCAGCGTTGACTTCCGCACCTGACCACAAAAAGAAACGGGAATCACGTGATGCGCAGGAAAAGAAGCATTAGTATGAGTCGATATATTTAAACCGTAACTTGAATTGGTAGTCTTGTAGTGGGTTGACATAATTCACCCGGAACCTAAGTTCACGTTGCCGAGTTCCGGTGGGATGTTTTACACGTGTGGGAGTTTCCTGTTTGAGGAGTGTGTGTTAGGATCTCGAAGGGAAAAGAGTCGGCCCGTGGTTGAGAGAAGCTAATTATAAATGTCATTAAAACAACTGCCGTTGGCACCGTCATTTATCACTCCGCCTCCGACTCCAGTCCTTGCACACCACACTGGTGACCCTGACATCAGTCCCGCTGAGGATTCCGGGACTGAACAGAATACCGAGCGAGACGGCATGGCGCATTCCGCCGTCCTTAGGCTGCCTGAGTTTTGGGAGACTTCTGCAGCAACGTGCATGGTTCGCACAGGCGGAGGCTCAGTTCGCCCTCCGGGGAATTACGGATGACGCCACATGCTACTACCACGTTGTCTCGGCACTCGGAAGCTCCACCGCAGCCAGAGCCGTAAGTTTCATCACTTCCCCTCCGGCCCAGGATAAATATGCAGGGCTCAAGGCTTATCTCCTCAGGATTTTTGAACTGTCGCGATCCGAACGAGCCCGGCGCCTGCTTGCTATTCAAGGCATGGGGGACAGCAAACCCCTCTGAACACATGGAGATGATGTTAAACCTGCTGGGTGGGGAAGAGCCGAATTTTCTTTTCATTGAACTGTTTCTGCGACATATGCCGCCGCACGTCCAAACGGCCCTCGCAAATACGACCATTACGGAGCCGCGTGCTCTTTCGGAGGAAGCGGACCGTTTCTACTTGGCCACCCAGCGTTTCGCCCCTGGTGTGCTGGCCCCAACACGCAGCTACACGTCCCCGAGCGCTGGCGTTTCCCCTGGCAGAGGACGCGCTGCAACTGACAGCCGCACCAGCACAGGTTTGTGCTACTTCCATGCACGTTTTGGCGCCAAGGCTAAAAGGTGCCGCTCCCCTTGCAACTTCGACACGACGGGAAACGCCAAAGCCTGCGCTCAGTAGTGGCCGTGACCGCAGGCAAAAAGAACCGGCTGCTGTTCGTTGAGGACTCCCTCTCTGGTCGCAGATTCCTCTGTGACACCGGCGCCCAGAGAAGCGTCCTGACGGCTACAGTGGACGACGCTGCTGGAGGGTTGCACGGCCCGCCCTTAACATCCGCCAACGACACTCCCATCAGGACGTATGGCACAAGGACTGTGGACATATGTTTCGGGGGTCAGCGTTTCACATGGGACTTTGTCACTGCCGACATCTCCTTCCCCCTGCTTGGCGCAGATTTTTTGTGCGCCCACGGACTGCTCGTGGATGTTAAGAACGGCCGCCTGGTGGACGCGTTAACCTTCTCCTCCTTCGCATGTGTCCGCGATGAGGGGAATTATGTGGGTCTCTCCAGTTCGCTCTCCGAGGGCGACATGTACCAGAAACTCCTCGGAGAGTTCCCCAGCCTTACATGGCCCACTTTTGCCGCCACCACAGCTAAACATGGGGTCGAGCACCACATCGAGACCAAAGGCCCCCCCATCTACGCTAGGGCCCGACGGCTCAACCCGGAGAGACTGACAATTGCTCGGGCCGAGTTCGCCAGCATGGAACGCCTTGGCATTGTTCGCCGCTCTGACAGCCCGTGGGCCTCCCCACTCCACATGGTGCCTAAGCCGGACGGTGGTTGGCGCCCGTGTGGCGACTACCGCCGCCTCAATGATGCCACCACGCCCGACCGCTACCCGGTCCCCCATGTTAAGGACTTTTCGATACATCTAGCAGGGAAGCACCTGTTCTCCAAAGTGGACCTGGTGCGGGGTTATCACCAAGTCCCGGTGCACCTTGCTGACATCCCTAAAACGGCGGTGGTGACTCCTTTCGGGCTTTTCGAGTTTCTTAGGATGCCCTTCGGCCTGAAAAACGCGGCCCAGTCCTTCCAGCGGTTGATGGACTCTGCGCTTAGGGACATGCCTTTCATCTTCGTCTACTTGGACGATGTCCTCGTCGCCAGCTCCTCGGAGGAGGAGCATGCGGCACACCTGCGGGCCCTTTTCACAAGGCTCGACCAGCATGGCCTGATCATTAACCCGGCGAAGTGCGTCTTCGGGGTGCCGTCGATCCAGTTTCTTGGGCATCTCATCGGCAGTAATGGGGCCACCCCCTTGCCGACAAAGGTGGAAGCAGTCTCCGCTTTTCCCCGCCCACGTTCGGCCCGGGGGCTACGGGAGTTCCTTGGGATGGTTACGTTCTACCACCGATTCATACGCCGGGCGGCCCACATCATGCACCCACTGTATGGGGCCCTTAAGGGTAAGACCCCCAACCAGGACATCGACTGGACCCCCGAGAAAATCAAAGCTTTCGAGGATACTAAGGCTGCGCTGTGCCAGGCCACCTTGTTGGTCCACCCGTCGCCTGGAGCCCCGGTCGCCCTCACAACCGACGCATCTGACTACGCAGTTGGTGCTGTATTTGAGCAGTGGGTTGGTGGCGCCTGGCAACCGCTCGCCTTTTTCAGCCGCCAGCTGGTCCCTAGGGAGCGCAAATACAGCACATTCGACAGGGAGCTACTCGGCGTCTGGTTGGCGATCCGCCATTTCCGCTCCATCCTGGAAGGCCGTGAGTTTACGGTTTTCGTCGACCACAAGCCCCTCACGTTCTCTATGTCCAAGGTGGCTGAGCCGTGGTCCGCCCGCCAGCAGCGTCAGCTGTCATTTATCTCTGAGTACACCACAGATATCCGACACATCGCCGGCAAGTCCAACGTGGTCGCCGATTGCCTCTCTAGAGCGGTCGTCCACACGGTTCAGCTGGGGCTCGACTACTCAAGTATGAGTGCTGACCAAGCCTCAGATCCTGGGATCCAGTCGCTCAAAGACTCTGACACTGGGCTGCGTCTGGAGGTGGTCGCGGTTGGCGACTCAGGAGTCAGGCTGTGGTGCGACCTCTCCACCGGCCAGCCTAGACCACTTGTCCCTGCCGGCTGGCAGCGGGCTGTCTTTGAGGCGATACACGGCCTGTCCCATCCTGGCAGAAAAGCGTCCGTGAGGCTGGTGGCTCAGAAGTTCGTCTGGAAAGGGCTGAAGAGGGACGTGCGGGCCTGGGTCGACTCGTGTGTGGCTTGTCAGCGTGCGAAGGTGCACCGCCATACCAAGGCCCCGTTGGAGCCGTTCACTGTCCCCGAGAGGAGGTTCGACCACGTCAACATCGACCTTGTGGGCCCGCTCCCCCCTTCCCATGGTTTCACCTACCTCCTCACCATGGTGGACAGGACGACCCGTTGGCCTGAGGCCGTCCCCCTCTCCTCAACCTCGGCTGCTGACGTGGCCCGGGCGTTTATTGGCACATGGGTCGCGCGCTTTGGAACACCTTCAGACCTCTCCTCGGACCGGGGTGCACAGTTTACTTCCGAGATCTGGAATGTGGTTGCTGGAGGCCTGGGCGTCAAGCTGCACCGCACCACCGCTTATCACCCCCAGGCTAACGGGCTGTGCGAGCGGTTCCACCGCTCCATGAAGGCTGCTCTACGCGCCAGTCTGGTGGATGGCAACTGGGTGGACAGACTTCCCTGGGTCATGCTGGGCCTCAGGACGGCCCCTAAGGAGGACTTGCAGTCCTCGTCCGCTGAGCTCGTCTACGGCCAGGTACTACGAGTTCCAGGGGACTTCATTCCAGACGCCACAACGCCTTGGTCGGCAGCAGGGCAGCGGTCCTCCCTGCTGGAAGTTGCCGGGACGTTCGCACCTGTCCCCACGTCACGGCACTGCACCCCTGTTTCCCGGGTGCCCACCAACCTACGCTCGGCGGGTTTTGTGTTCATCCGCCACGACGCCCACCGCGGGCCGTTGCGTCCGCCTTACGACGGGCCTTTTAAGGTCTTGCAGCACGGGAGTAAGAGCATGGTCGTGGACATCGGCGGTAGGCCTGAGACTATCTCGGTTGATAGGATTAAGCCTGCCCACGTGGATGTTTCCCGGACGTTGGAATTGGCGCAGGCCCCACGCCGCGGACGCCCCCCAGCGCCTCGCCCCTCCGACCTGACCGAGCTCCCGCCTGCCCGACCGACAACGCGACCGTCCAGCCCAGCGGTCTTTCCGGCGGCGCCCCCTACCCTTGACCCCCTGCCAGCCCCTGCCACCTACACCCGCTGTGGTCGGGCTGTCGTTCCTTTCCGGCGCGGGGATTTTGACTATGGGTGAATTCTGGGGGGGCTTGTGTAGTGGGTTGACATAATTCACCCGGAACCTAAGTTCACGTTGCCAAGTTCCGGTGGGATGTTTTACACGTGTGGGAGTTTCCTGTTTGAGGAGTGTGTGTTAGGATCTCGAAGGGAAAAGAGTCGGCCCGTGGTTGAGAGAAGCTAATTATAAATGTCATTAAAACAACTGCCGTTGGCACCGTCATTTATCACTCCGCCTCCGACTCCAGTCCTTGCACACCACAGTCTCTTTATTTAAGTGGTTTCCTCAGACCAGTTTCAGTACATCGCTTCTCGGCCTTTTGGCTAAGACCAGGTGTAGTATCTGTTCTTATCAGATTAATATCTGATACGTTCCCTATCCGGGGACCATGTATATATTGGATTTTCGCAACAGGGAGATGGTATAGGGGCTTGCTCCGTCCACTCTATGCATCGACCTGGTATTGCAGTACCTCCAGGAGCGGTGCGCCCCCCTCTACTGGGCAAATAAAAAGTAGTTTACATCACAATCCGTTAGCTTCATTCTCACAGGATGAAGCAGAAAGTCAACGACGTCTTGATCAAATTTGATTCAAGTTCATGTTGTGTGCTCACTGTTAGAGTGGTGCTCACTCTAACTTATTTTGCAAGAACCACTCGGAGACAAGTTAGTCGTTTTGGGCACCTGCAGGCGGAGAGTCCATTCGTCACTGTGCGTACAGCAATGATCGAATGACGTCTGACTCTCGCTTCCCACAAGACCATCTTTATTAAGAGAAAAAGGGTGGGGGTGACCATAGACTGAATAGACAAGTAAAAAAGGCCCTTGACCTCTAGATTAGCAGGGCAGGGGATGTTTTACGACATTGTGTAGGATGGAACAAGCTAGGTTATTTATTACTGGTTACACACCAACATAAGCATAAAACTAATCTACCAAGGTTATTCATTACTGGTTACATACATTCCAACATAATCATATGATCAAGATAGTTTTGGAAAACCCTGACATCTCCCTCCTGTTTTATCATACGATTATGTGAACCAGATCAATAAAACATAAGTAAGAAAATATAAAGAAGAATAGTAAAAACAATAATAAAAAAATCAATAAAAAAAACTGAGATGACAGCGAATGGGCTGGGGAGCGTGTAGGGTGAAACATGACAAAAACAACAAACAATGATAGCAACAACTCCCAGTGAAGATGAGGACTTTCCTCAATACTCCAGATTAAACTTATTGTGTGATCTAAAAACCTGCTGGCCGATGTTAATACGCAGGAAAAGTCTCACACGGTCCCTCTGCCTTAGGCGACCATAATGCTATCAATAAGAAAATATAAATAAAGCCATGATCCGTTCCGAATGAAGTAGGACCCGTCCAATGGTACAGCCATGTTGGCAGGAGAGCCCATACACCTTGAAATGGCTCTCCCATCCTGGCACACAGCGGTGATGTCCAAAGCTCCCATCCAGTTCCCTCCTGGAGAACAGTTGTCGTGAATGCATCCGTGGGTCTTGTTTTCTTGGATGAAACACGTGTAGTCCATTCCAGGTAGCGTCCTGGTTTAGGCCACTTGTGGCATCTGTCGTCCTCCAACAGTCACATTGGGATTAATCCAAAATAGTTTGATCCCAGATTCATTCCTGCGAGTCCAGGGCGGTAGGGGTAGCGTCACTGACTGACAGTACGGTGTTGATATCAATCTCCTCCCATGGATGCCATACATTTCGCTTCAGTGACATTCATTGCTCTGGCCTCCAAGTGAACTTGTGTGGAGCAAGGGGAGTTTTTGGAAACACAGATAACATCCCTCCTGTGTGTGCGCTCTCACAGCGACCTTCACATACCAGTACCAAGCGTTGGTTTCGTATGGGTTTCTGGGGTCTCATGACCAGTCCTCAAAGTTCTCATCGTGTGACCATCGTTTCCCACGGTCAACATTATCACTTGGTCTGTTCAGATGTGTCCATAGACCATAGCATGCTCCAACCACAACGCAGCAGAGGATCCACCCGGCATGTGGAGCCCCGTTGCTACTAAGATGACAGGAACACCGAGACATCCCCCCGCCTAGCGGAGTTGGGATCGTTGTTTGCAGACTTCGCCACCGTCCCAAAATGAGGGGTCCAGCACTCCTTGTAGCTTGCATTGGCTAAGGTGAATCCAGCCGGGTCGTTCAGCAATCTTCACTGCGGAGGGGGGTAGTCAGCAAGACTTGGAATGGTCCCTCCCACCAAGGCTGGCCCAGTTCTTTCTTTTGATGACCTTGATGTAGACCCAGTCTCCTGGATTGATGGGGTTGTCGACCTGTGAGGAGGAAAGATCAGGCGGCAGTAAATTTGCATTTGACACATCCTCCAGCCTGAGGGCCCTGATCATGCTACCTATGTTCTTCATCTGCTTTTTGCAACTCCTGTAGTCAATTGTAATGCCCTTTTTAACGAGGCAGATAGGAGTGTTTGAAAGAAGAGTTTGAGCACTTCCTAATGATTCCTCCTAACCAAAGACCGTTTATGACAGGGGCTTTCCCATTTATTGCCTCCTGTCTTAAAGGAGATTCCCTTATCCATGCCGTCTTCTTCCTAACACTTTCGCACACACACAGGGTGTGCACATAAACGCACACACACCGAGCGCGCACCCAAGGCTCAGACAAACGACAACAGCCTGACACAACTTTACAGAGATTACGCACGAACACAGAACACAGAACACAGACAAAGGGATTCCATACATCTCACATGTAGCTCCTTTTGATAGAACCTATTGGTAACTGTATAGCGGACTGTTCCGCATATAATCCCTTACTCAACTCCCTTGCTTCTACTTTTCCATGTCGGTGCAGTCGTAAGTGATCCCTACTGCAGTCATTGTCTTGTTAACTGTCGCCTTGTGCGACTCCTATGCATGATTGTGTGAAAGTCAAAAATTTAACGTATCCAACATTCTGACCACCCAAACTCCACCGTGGTGCAACGAATTTACTATTTTATTGAGTAGGTACATTGAGCAACCTAGCTTCCTCTTGACTGAATTCACTTTAGTCCAAATGTCCTATTCTAAAATGTATCTAACTCAATTGCTCAATTATTGCTGTTTTGGGGGTGGCGGCTGCACTGACTACAACTTGAAGGCCCTGCAGCGCATAGTGAACACTGCTGGTAAGATTGCTGGTGCTTCGCTCCCCTCCTTGAAGGACATTTACACCTCCCATCTCACCCGCAAGGCGACCACGATTGTGAGTGATGCGAGTCACCCCGCTCACTCTTTGTTCGAGCTTCTGCCCTCTGGGAAGAGGTACAGAAGCCTGCGCTCCCGCACCTCCAGACTCTCAAACAGCTTCATGCTCCAGGCTGTTAGGATCCTGAACTCGCTCCCCCGTTCTGCGTAGCGTCCTGTACTTTTACTGTCTGGACTGTCTGAATGCACACTGGCTCTTATTATTTATTATTTGTTATTACTCTTATTTATTGTTTGTGCCTTTTTGTTTATGATGTTTTTTACTTTTGCGCTATGCTTGCTGGCTCCGTTATTTATTGTGTTATCTGTTTATTTATTATTTATTCATCACTCTTACTATTGATTGGTAGAATTTTTGCCTTCTTGTTTTTATATTGTGTCGCGTACATGTATGTCTATCGTGTTATGTGTCTCGTCACCGTGGGATAGAGAAAAACGTAATTTCGGTCTCTTTGTGTGTTGTGACATGTGGAGAGATTGACAATAAAGCTGACTTTGACTTTGACTTTGACTTATGCCTGATGAGCCAAAACATCAGATCTCGCTCTTGTTTCCTACCGTTTTAGCCTATTTGTCCTATCCAAATCTGTTCAGTCTCCGATTATGATGAGTTTCTCTGTAGCTCTACGCATTATTCAATTTTTTATCAAATCTCCTCAGTTCTGTCAAACCCAGTGCACAATGAAGCTCCTTTCCACTTTACCCCAAGCCCCACGAAGTTTCAGCACCGCCACAGCACGGAGTGCGATTTGGTCGTTGGACATTTCAAGTCCATATCTTTTGCCGCACCTCACCCTCTCAAGATGGTGTTCTTTTGTTGTTGAGTCAACCCATCCATCACTCTCGAATGAGTCCATTGTTCAAATGTCCATTTTTTCTTCAACATTGTGAGTTCCTCCACTTCTCACTGTCTTTTCTCGTCCCAGAGGATGTCGTCTTTTCTTCCCGAGTGTACTTGTCCCCCTACAAGTACAACAATAGTCTTTCTTTGTCCTTGCCAAAGGTCAAAGGTGCCTCAAAGCCAGGCACCGTTTTGTAGACGTCCATGGCTGCAGGCAGAGTCTCGGGATTGAGTTTTCAGGGATCCTGGCACTGAGAGTGACAGACTGGGACATCAAACTTGTAACCAAATGTAGCTGCTGCCATCAATTCGCTAGTAACGTTTGTTTACCAAACTTCAAATTCTCCTAGTAACAGCGATCTCGTCTTTATATTGTAAGTCCTGCAACTCATCCTATTTTCGAGCTACGTTCTGTCTATAGTTCCTATTTAATGAGACAGTACATTGTCTTCAGTATCATTATTTAAAATTAACTCAACGAGGTCTGCGTTCCACATCTAGCCCTGATCTATGTCTTGACCTCTCAAACGTTATTACCTGTGTCATGCTTGCTCAAAAATGTGACTTAGAATATGGTGTTGTGAATTTCCAATCTCCCTGATCAAATTGGATCCCGCTTCTTAGCTCTTCTTTCTCATGCTCCTGTTAGCCTGCAACTGTCCAAATTAATAATGTTGTTTTCTTTTAACTGTCTTTCTGTTGAACCTCTAAATCTCTCTTGTTGCTAACCTATCTGCACCAGGAAGGGTCTTAAAGAAAGGACCAACAGATTACTCCCAATATCTCCTCATTATTTATGAGTTAGCCTCCCTTTCCTCACTCGGGTGCATATCTTGTCAGTTGTTAATGGAAACCAGATGTCTCGTGCCAATGAGATCATGGACCAAGGCCCAAACAATCCCGCACGAACCTGACCCGAAACATGATCCGGTCACACTTAGGCTTACTAGTGAGATATACATTGCATGATACCAGAATAGAATTTTACCACAGTATGACACTAAATGTATTAGAAAATCCATATGTCGTAAAGGTTTGTATTATTACTATCTTCCACTATCTGTCCTATTCACTCCCTCCTTCTGAGGCTTGGCAACGCCCATGCCTCACACCTTGACAAACTTTTTGGGAGGATGTGTTCTTTACTACATATGATTCCATCATTTAATTTGACTTTCTTTCCAAAACGCTTCTCAATTTCCCAGTTCACACATCTTCTGCATGTGTTACTGGTTCTCCAGTTTTTCTCCAGTCAATCATCAATCCAAAAGCTATGTTTTTCATTCCAGCATTCAACTTACTCAAAACCACTCTTTCAGCAAAGTCGCTCTACCAATTCTCCATAGCAGTCGCCAACAGCTCCAACCATTCAACCTGTATTTTCCCATCATTCAAGGCAATCATTCATCAATGCTCATTTGCATCTCACACACAGTCTCCAAAAAGGAGTCTCTCCATCACATTGGTCTCAACTCATCCAAGCTCACCACACAACACTCATATACCACCCCCAACTCAAGGTTCCCGATAGAACAATCCACCAAAAAAAACTCAACTCATAAAAACCACTGGCAAATCAATCCGAAATTTTCTTTGCTTTTAGATTTAACAAACTCAATTTCTCAGATTTAGCTCGCATATAATTTTATAACACCATCAATCAATTATTCCCATTAAATGTAGCATTGCAATGTCTCAAATTCACAATTTTGCCTCTTCCAATTCCTGAAAGCATGCTCTGTCGCTTCTCCTTCAAATTTCTCATGAGGGCTCAACACTCAACATGCACCAGTGTGGATCAACTCCTGCTCGCAAACACATTTTTCTCTCCTTCTCTCATTTTTATCTTTCCAAATCGTTTCTGTTCTGCGGTGCAAATTGGATAGACCACAGTCTAACAAAATTCTTCACACTGAAAGTTTAGCCAATTTTCATCATTTTAACACACATGCACAGCTCTCGCGCGCGTAGGGCAGGTCCCAGCACCAATGATTCGCCACAGGCTGGCCATTTCCCGTGGTCGACCATGAGCCAGTCCCTCCCACGCACACAAGGACAGTACACTCCAATTTTTTTTATTTATCTTCAAGTTGCATTCATTTACCACTTGATTTGCAAATTCTAACTTCCGTGCACACACACAATTTGATCCCTGGTAATTTGTCGTTGGGCATACAAACAGCATTGTCATACTTCTTGCATGGACAGGAGCTCTAATAATCCAAAAAATTTTCCAATAATCAGACAATGACATGTTTTGCTGTCATATGGGCATCTATTCCTTCTTTCTCTGTATTAGCATGAGGGGTCAAAGGAGAGGAAGCTTGTCATGCTGTAAATGTGATTTTTCCTCTGCCTCTTCCTCTGCCCCTTGACTGGCACCGTTTTTTTTCTTCTAAAACACTCTATTGACCAGTGTCCACGTTTCCCACAGTTCCAACAGTTGTCAGAATCTGATGGGGGTTTTGAATTATATGGTGACCTTCGGCCTTGTTGGTCTCTCTCTCTTTCTCTCCCCTTTGGGAACTTTGGAAGAAGATCGTTGTATCTTCATTTAGATCATTATCATCATCTAGATGAAATACATCAGAACATTTGCCTTTTTGGATAACTTTTTCAGCATGCCTGTCCCACTGCATAGTTGTTGTATACAAGTTTTGCACACGAGCGGAATGGCTTTCTTGCTCTTCTGCTTGAGCTGCGGCTGGAGCCGTGGCCGGGACAGTGCGCCTGCGCACTGTGGCCTCATTGTCTTCCGGCCTGACAAACATAGTCGCAGCACTTTTCAACTTTCTGTCTTTTGGATTTATTCTCTTCTCTCTTGTGAAGCATTCAACCATATTTTAGCACAAATCAATTCTTTCTCTTTTCTTTTCTTTTTCAGTCCCTCTGACTTCCTATTCACACTCTCTTCCAAGACATCAACCACTATCTTCCACACTTCAACTTTCAACTTCCCTTCTACTCCATACTTTTTCTTCCACTTCGGCATGTATTGCATACAGTTAACAAATTTACTCGCCATGTACTTCTCATCTCCATCAAGAGCTAGGGATCTACTGTTTTTATTTGCCATCTTAATTTGGTATTTTAGGTTTATACAATTATTATTATTATTATTATCCATCCATCCATTTTCTGTACCGCTTAGTCCCCACTGGGGTCGCGGGCGTGCTGGAGCCTATCCCAGCCGTCATCGGGCAGTAGGCGGGGGACACCCTGAACCAGTTGCCAGCCAATCGCAGGGCACACAGAGACAAACAACCATTTGCACTCGCACTCACACCTAGGGACAATTTGGAGTGTTCAATCGGCCTACCAAGCATGTTTTTGGGATGTGGGAGGAAACCGGAGTGCCCGGAGAAAACCCACGCGGGCCCGGGGAGAACATGCAAACTCCACACAGTTATTATTATTTTTATTATTTTTCTTTGAGGATCCTCAATGCAAGTTTAAATTGACCTTTGAACAATTACTAGCCTGTATTATTTTCGTGGATCAATGCTAGAACTGCTATTTAGTCAATTTATCCTACCAATCACACTTTCTCAACCACACAAATTTCTTATCCCTGCCAACGCGAAGTCCTCTTTTAAAAATAAAAGAGCTGCTTCATCCGGATAGGGGACTCTACAACACCCCTTCCTTCCCTGGGAACTAAAGACAACCGTCCAGTTACCCAGCCCTGCCAACGCGAAGTCCTCTTTTAAAAAAATAAAAAGAGCTGCTTCATCCGGAGAGGGGACTCTACAACACCCCTTCCTTCCCTGGGAACTAAAGACAACCGTCCAGTTACCCAGCCCTGCCAACGCGAAGTTGTCCCCTTAGAACAGTGGTTGTCAAATCAGGGTACACGGAGGTACGTGAGATTTGACAAAAATATTTTGAAAACCACTGCTCCAGAAGAGCCACTTCATCCGGAGGGGGACTCTACAACACCCCCTCCTTCCTCAAGACTTCTTATCCTCTGTCTTGCCTATTTTTATTCCTGTGCACTTTTACGCGTTTCACAACAACACAATCACACAACTTTAGGGTTTTAACTTACTTGTCTCCTTGGTTCGCTGTTCAGCCGGGTCCCGCCAATCCACATCTGTCAGACGAAGGCAGACCTAAGATGCTGGCCCAGCGAAGAAGTTCTCTTCCCAGGACTTTCTTTTCCAGGTCCTCCTAATGGACGCTGGCTTGTCGACAATGCAGCACGTCTTCCTCCGTCAGTCAGATGGTGGGTATGAGGGTCCCGGGTTTCGGCACCAAAATGTTAGAGTGGTGCTCACTCTAACTTATTTTGCAAGAACCACTCGGAGACAAGTTAGTCGTTTTGGGCACCTGCAGGCGGAGAGTCCATTCGTCACTGTGCGTACAGCAATGATCGAATGACGTCTGACTCTCGCTTCCCACAAGACCATCTTTATTAAGAGAAAAAGGGTGGGGGTGACCATAGACTGAATAGACAAGTAAAAAAGGCCCTTGACCTCTAGATTAGCAGGGCAGGGGATGTTTTACGACATTGTGTAGGATGGAACAAGCTAGGTTATTTATTACTGGTTACACACCAACATAAGCATAAAACTAATCTACCAAGGTTATTCATTACTGGTTACATACATTCCAACATAATCATATGATCAAGATAGTTTTGGAAAACCCTGACACTCACCTTATATCTTTATTAGGTAATGCACTCTGAATTTAATCAGGACCCGAACCGATGTCTTTAATCACTTTTATTCATGAAACAGAGGGCCATCAACTTGCCGCTCTGTCTGCATATTCATTTCCCTGAACGTCACTCCTTCACTACGTCATCACGTAGGCCCACAGTACAATATCAGTACATGACATCCCCCCTTTCCTTAGAAATAAACTGTACCATCACATACTAATATTGACCATGTAATTTACATCATCATCTTTTGCTAACCGAACATTGTATTGTCTAACTTTTCTTATGTAACCCATAAACATTTTTTTCTCTTAAACAGTGAACAATATATTCAGACACAACCCTTTACTTTTACTTTGTCACAAAGTCTTTGAACTTTGCTGGTATCTTTTTGACTCTCTGGGGCCTCATTTCAGGTTCCTGAGCTTCCTCTTGTGGTGTCTGGTTGCAACTGTCCACATTTCTGCTCAGTACATTTTCCTCCCCTTCAGTAAAAGTCTTCGGTGTGTCATGTCCTTCAGTATTCTCATATGATTGGTATTTCTTCACGTGAGTGGTATTCCGGTGGTAGCGAGCTCCAGTTGGGGATTCAATTACCACTTGACTTCCAGTTTTACTCACGACTCTATGTGGGGTTGGATTGAATGGTGTTGTGAATTTGTCCTGTTTGTCCTGTTGTACCAGTACTGTGTCTCCAATGTCCACATTTGAGTACTGGGCTCCTCGTCGTTCATCAGCATAAAGCTTTGCTTTCCCTTTTTGTTCAGCATCCCTGTCACGAACATCTAGAGCCGTTGTTTTGGACTCAGAGAGGTCAGGCAACTTTCCTCTCATTTTCCTGTTGAAAAGAAGTTCAGCTGGACTTTTCCCTGTCGTGGGGTGTTCAATGCTCCTGTAAATAGTTACATATTTCCTCAGTTCACGTTTCCAGTCCAGCCCTTCTGCCTGTGCAATCCTGATTCTCTTCATCAGTGATGCATTTTGACGTTCCACTTCTCCATTGGCTTGTGCCCATTTTGGTGGTGTTCTCACATGTTTGATTCCATTTGTTTCACAGTATTCCCTGAACAAGTCAGATTTGAACTGTGGTCCATTGTCCGATTTGATCGTCACTGGTAGTCCATGCCTACTGAAAATGTCCTCAATTCAGTCAATAACTCTGTCCGTGGTTGTAGACGTCATTATTTCATACTCATAGTAGCGACTGTAATAATCTACTAAAACAAATATAGACTGATTGTTTGGTAGTGGTCCTAACAGATCTACAGCCACGTCTTGCCATGGTCGATCTGGTAAGATTGTGTTCCTCAAAGGCTCAGGTGGATCTGGTCTGGCCACTATTTGACATCCATGACAAGCTTTACAGTATTTTTCCGCTGCCTTATCCATGCCAGGCCACCACACTTTTGTTCTGAGATGTTGTTTTGTCCCTACAATTCCTAAGTGTCCTTCATGAGCTAATGCAAGTGCTTTTGCTCTGAGTTTTTCTGGTAAAACTATGCGGCTTCCACGTAACACAATGTATCCAATCGCACAGAGTTCATTTACAATGGGTGCATATTGTTTACATTTTTCGAAGTGTCCAATTTCAATTGCATTTCGCACCTCCGTCAGCTCTGGATCTACAGCAGAGGCTTCTTCTACCTCTCGTGTGGTAAGCGCCTTTGGTGTTGCATTAACTGCAATGAATCTCACATACTCTTCAGATTCATGTTCATGTATTCCTTTTGTCCCTGTATCTGACAACAACCTAGATAAAGAATCAGCAATATTTTGTTTTCCTGCGATGTGCACCACCCGAAAGTCATAAGGTTGAAGTCTGAGGACCCATCGCTCTATACGAGCACATGGTTTGGATCTTTTACTGTATACGACTTCTAATGGCTTGTGGTCTGTGATTAAGTCAAACCTACGTCCGTACACATATGGATGTAGCCTTTCGCATGCCCAAACTAATGCTAGGGCCTCCCTTTCTGTTTGTGAGTATCTGCGTTCACAATCTGTCAGACTACGACTAACGTAGCACACTGGTACCTCCTCAGAATCTTGTTTTTGTACAAGCACTGCGCCTAACCCTACAGGACTTGCATCTGCGATTATTCTGGTAGGAGCCTCTTTGTCAAAATAAGCTAAAGTACCCGCCCCGGCTAGTTCAGTCTTTAAAGTCTGAAATGCTCGTTTTTGTTCTGGTCCAAACACAAATGTAGTCTCTTTCCTGGTCAATCTCCTCAGTGGTTCAGAGAGCGTTGCAAACTGGGGTATAAATCTACTGCTGAATCCTACCAGTCCTAGGAAACTTCTCACTTCAGCTGCCGTTTTTGGTTCTCTGGCATCCTTAACAGCTCTCACTCTCTCCTCAGTTGGTCCAATGCCTTTCTGGGTCAACAATATGCCCATGAAAACAAGTCTGTCCATGTTAAATTGGCATTTTTCCACATTCAGTGTTAATCCGCATTCTGAAAGTCTTTTCATGACTGCGTGCAGGCGCTTGTCATGTGTCACCTGGTCTGGAGCGTGGATGATCACGTCATCTGAGATGTTCTCCACACCCTCGATGCCTGCTAGTGCATTGGCTATCTCGTGCTGGTATTGCTCACTAGCGGACGAGACTCCAAATATCAGTCTTTTGTACCTGTAAACACCATTATGCACAGCAAACGTTGTTATTTCTCTGGACTCTGGGGTTAGCTCTAACTGATGGTAGCCCCATTTGAGATCAAGCTTACTGAATATTGCAGAACCATTCAGACCTTGCAGTATTTCATCCACTGTAGGGATGGGGGTATCTCTCCCTCACAATAGCCTCATTAGCTTTTCTCATGTCTAAACACATCCTAAGGTCTTTGTCATGTTTCTTTGGGAGAATCACTACCGGATTTACCCAGGGAGTAGGACCTTCAACCTTCTCCACAATGTCCATGTCCATCAGTTCCTTGATTTTCTTCTCGACTGCATCCCTCAAATGATAGGGTATCCGTCTCAGTGGTTGAGCGACTGGTTTCACATTTGGGTCTATGTACAGTGAGATTTGTTTGGTGTTTAATTTACCTACTCCTTTGAACACATTTGAATACTGTTGTTGCAGAATACTTTTAACATCTGTGATTGCTGCAACGTTTTCCCCTATTTTTAGTACTCCAAGCTTAATAGCTGTCATTTTACCAAGGAGTGGTTCACCATTACCTCTAATCACAATGAATTCAGCTTCTTCAGTCCTGTCACCTATCTCGATTACACATTTGAAAGCACCTTTGACAGATAGTGTCTGGGTTGAGGAATATGCATACATATTTCTCTGCTCTTTGGGCACATATGATTCACATTTTATGTTTTCAGCTTTTAGCTTCTCCCAAACATTTTCTCCCATGACATTACTCGTTGCCCCAGAATCTACTAACATTTTTAACTCAACTCCCCCTACACAAAATATTAGTCTTTCAGGCATTTCACAGTCTTTCACCATAAATGCATAGTCATTGTGCACAGTCTCTACAGCATTAACGTTTTGCTTCTTTTGTCCTTTGGTACGACACATTTTTGAGAAATGGTCCTTACCGTTGCATTTATGACATGTTTGTCCACGTGCTGGGCATTTGGGATCCTTACCCATGTGGTCAGTGTAGCCACACCTGTAGCACTGCTTCTCTGCTTTATTGTCATCACAATTCTTCAATTTACCTTTTGGCCTTGTGAACTTTCCTTTTTTCGTTGTGATACGACTGATCGTTTCCCCCTCTTTCTTGATACTGCTCCCATTCATTGCTGCTAGTTGCTCTTCCACTCGCTCACATTGCGATGCCAACTCCAACGTGCGAGCCAAAGTCAAACCAGGTCCATCCTCGAGAAGCTTTCTCTTCACGTATCCAGAACAGCATCTGCTCAGGATAGCGTCTCTAATTTGATTGTCCTTGTCTCCTTGAAAGTCACAGTCCTTCGCAGCCTGACGTAAACGTGTACCAAACTGTTGCACCGTTTCTCCCTGATTTTGGAACAACTTGTGGAAGGATTGGCGCGCGTACGCTGCATTCACTTGGGGAACAAAGTAGGAGTCAAGTGTCCTTACTGCTGCCGCGCAGTCGGTCACCTCACCCGTGTTTGGTAAAGTGAAGAAAACATCCTGCACGTCCTGTCCCGCCAAATGCAAAAGTAGAGCGCGTCTTCTTTGTTTAGTAGCATTGGTCGTATCCTCGTTCATTATCAGTCCTTTACCGTCAGCATACAACTCGAAAGATGTTAGCCATCGTGTCCATCTTGGCCCGAGAGTAGCTGGATCAGTGCAGCAAGCAAACGGTTGTAGCTCCGACTTAGCCATGTTAGCTCAAACTTAAACTTGCTCACGAAAATCGTCGTCGTTATCTCCTCTTCCTTAGAAGGTGGACGTCATCCTCGTCGCCATTGTTGTGTGCTCACCTTATATCTTTATTAGGTAATGCACTCTGAATTTAATCAGGACCCGAACCGATGTCTTTAATCACTTTTATTCATGAAACAGAGGGCCATCAACTTGCCGCTCTGTCTGCATATTCATTTCCCTGAACGTCACTCCTTCACTACGTCATCACGTAGGCCCACAGTACAATATCAGTACATGACAGTTCATGACGGCTCATCTTAGGCGGCAGCAAGAATTTACGTAACTGTTCTAAAATATGGTCAAAATGTCTTTTTTTGCTTGAGATTTTCCTATCATTGTTCCAGGATCTTTTAGTACAATTCTTGTTCTCCAAATGTTAAGAAAATGTCATTTTCAAAACTCGTTCAGAAAAAGAAGTATATATATTTTTCTGCGGTAATGTTGGAGATTTTCAATAAATACAAATTCATACCGTTTTAGGGTTCTCAGGAGAAAAGAGGCACTGCATGATGGGCATGTTTTGACTTCATTTATCGGTTTATTATAGTTGCTGGCATCACCACTAGATGGCGACTCTAGGAAAAAGGAGGTGAACAAAGACGTGGAGGCAGTAGAAAAAGAAGCAAGGCATGATGGTCATGTTTCTGAATCTATTTTTTACTTAATTTAAAATGTTTTGGTTTTGAATGACTAATACTAATAGACAGCTTCTCTCTAATACGATATACTATGTTAACAGTTCTACGAATGCTGTCTCATCCACTGAATATGTGTGCTCACACTTTTGTACCAAATTAGCCTCTGACTGTAGATGGTGTGCGCGGTGAAAACGTCGGCCCCGGCGACGTATACAACTCATACTTACCTGGCAGGGGAGATACCATGATCAAGAAGGTGGGTCACCCAGGGTGAGGCTCAGCCATTGCACTCCGGTTGTGCTGACCCCTGCGAATTCCCCAAATGTGGGAATCTCGACTGCACAATTTCTGGTAGTGGGGGACTGCGTTCGCGCTCTCCCCTGATTCTCCTGTACAATACAAAATCCCTCACACGAAGCCAAATTTCATGGTCGCCACATACTGAGCGATGGTGCATCAAGCTGTGCTCTGCAACTGTGCACCTACTTGCCGAACTTCATTCAACAAATTAGTAATTGCAAAATAAAATGTAATTACTACGTTCCCGACCCGTTATTGATACGAACGTATATGTTATAACTTTCATATAACCTGCTTTCTGGAATAGCCCCACGGATCATTTCCGGTTCTCCATTTACCTACACTTTCAAGAAAAACTGGCAAACAGGTACGTGGACCCAGACATACAACTGATTTTTGCACCCCCTACTCTACTGGTCAAATCAAGAGTAGTTTACATCACAGTCCGTTAGCTTCATTCTCACAGGATAAAGCAGAGGGTCAATGACGTCATTGATTCAAGTTCATGGCGGCTGGCAGCAAGGATATACGAAAAAATATGATCAAAATGTCTTTCTTTAAATCAGAAATTGTGCCAGAAATTTTTAGTACAATCCTTGTTCTCAAATTTTTAAGAGAATGTCATTTTCTAAACTTGCTCAGAAAAAGAAATATATATCTTTCTGCGGTACTGTTGGAGATTTTCTATAAATACAAATTCATATGGTTCTCAGGTGAAAAGAGGCAATGCATGATGGGTATGTTTTTACTTCATTTCTTATGCTGCCACCACCACTAGATGGCAACTCTAAGAAAAAGGAGGTGAACAAAGGCGTGGAGGCAGTAGAAAGAGAAGCAAAGCATCAGTTTATGGGTATTTACGAGGGTATTTTTATATTAATACTTTAATAGCTAAATGGCTCCTATTATTGTTACTTACATATAGTATAATTTGTGGAAAATATATTAATTTATTGCTCAATGCATAATCAATAGTTTTATATTTGAATGGGTGGATGTCACCAAAAGCTGTCCCTAAAGCTTAACCAATTTGGTCTGTAAACTTTAGCAGAATTAATAACTACAAGGCAGGACTATTAACTATTTCCCATTGACAAGTATAGGTGGCTCCGCTTTCGCAGAGCATCAAAAAATTGAGATGAACTCTCATTGTTCCTCCCCACGGAAATCTTTAGTAAAAGGCGATCGGTGAAATTGCAGCAACCATTCCTTCTAATACAAACAATAGACGTTCATAGATTTACTACATTTAGAAGGACTCAACCTAAATAGACAGTTTAAACGAGTATTTTGTGTTCATCAATGTGTTTTTTCCTTGAAACATTGTTGGCGCACAGGATTATGGATACCTGATATTTCAAACAGCGTCACCTATCGATTGGGCAACTATTTTGAGTGTGAGTTTTGAACGTATAAACAGTTGTATGTCTTGGTCCGTGTACTTTTGGTATGAGAGAAATGGAAATGATCCGATTTCCGTGTGTTATTTTCAAATGTGTAATTTCAGATTTTTATTCAACACAAATCGGGAAACAAAAGACGATCGTAATTTCCTCAAATGAGTGTTAAGAAATGCTGGCGTGGATTGGAATGCGATTCACCTCCACTGCGATGGTGGCGTTCGAGGGTTAATGTAAATTGCCACAGCAGGAAACAGGAAGTAGTTTGGCGAAGTGGGCCGCGTGTTTTTTTGCTGCGTGTTTTTTTTCCCGTCAAAATGTTCGTCAAACAGCTATCTTGCCTTCGGTCCCGAAATGTATCCAAAGATCCGATTGTTTTTGGCCAATGACCAATTCGTTTTGTTGGTCATTAAAAGCTATTCCCATCAGGAGCTCAGTTCATCGTTATTCTATTGGGTCAACGTGAACCACGTGACACTAAACCTCCACGAACACACGAAAATCTGCAACCGATGCACAGGTTGAAAACAGCCCGGTGACGCATTATCATTCCAAACTGTTAATAGTTGAGGTTTGTTACGGTGGTCGGTACGTGGCATTAGTATGACTCAATATATTTAAACCGTAACTTGAATTGGTAGTCTCTTTATTTAAGTAGTTTTCTCAGACCAACTTTCGGTTATCGCTTCTCGGCCTTTTGGCTAAGATCAAGTGTAGTATCTGTTCTTATCAGTTTAATATCTGATACGTCCCCTATCCGGGGACCATATATTAAATTGATTTTTAGAACTGGGAGATGGAATCAGGGGCTTGCTCCGTCCACTCCACGCATCGACCTGGTATTGCAGTACTTCCAGGAACGGTGCACCCCCCTCTGCTTGTCAAATAAAGGATAGTTAAGTCAGGAAGCCATTAGAATCGGTTCGCTTCATTCTCACAGGATAAAGCAGAAAGTCAATAACGTGTTGAAAGGGTTTGATTCAGTCAAGTTCATGACCTTTATCTAAATGTGAATAGCAGAAGAATTCTATCCTTTACAACAAAATAGAAAACATATCGGCCCTACGATTGGCTGGCCACCAGTTTATGATGTCCAGTGGGGATGGGCGATACCAATGATTTTGGAATCGATCCGATACCAAGTATTTCCTACCCAAAATACCCGATATTCGATCCGATATCGATACCGGAAGTGTAATTTCCCGCCCAAAAAACGATTTAAATGCAGTGGCATTCTTGCTCTTGGAGAGTCATCTATTGAATTTTGTAGAAAAAAGTATTACGTCACGTGAATTATGAACCTGAAGTACTTATGGCTGTATTCATTTACACGGCTTAAATCTTTACAACTTCGACACAAATCTGAATTAACTTTAATAATAAATATATTAATGGCTAAATGGCTCCGTTTATTGTTCCTTACATATAGTATAATTAGTAGAAAATATATTTATTTATTGCTCATATTAGATAGTTTTATATTTGAATGGGTGGATGTTACCTGTAAGCTATGGCAGAATTAATGGCAACAAAGCAGGAATTTTGATTACTTTCCATTGACAAGTACAGGAAGCTCCGCTTTCACAGAGCATCAAAAAATTGAGATATACTCTTGTTGTTCCTCCCCACGGAAATCTTTAGTAAAAGGCGAAAGATTTATACGATCTGAAGAGAAACAAGAGTGAACTGATTTCGGCTTGTCCAAACGGGCCACCCCATTGCTGGTCTCACCAAAGTAACAGGCGGTGTCACACTAGCAACCATTTCCTTTTAATAAAAATAGATCTTCATATATTTGCTAAATTTAGGAGGCCTTAACACTCAACTAAGATGTATAGTTCGAACAAGTATTTGGTGTTTGGCAATTCTATGGAAACGTTTACACTCTAAACGTGTCGTTGTGAGTCCATGCTTGCTCTGCTGCGTTCGGTTCCAACTCCCTGACCTGTTTGTTTGCATTGTGCACGTTCTCCACTCTGGTTTCCTTCCATTTCCCCCAAACATGCATGATAGGCCCATTGAGCGCTCCAAATTGCCCGTTGTTAGGGTGGTGTTCACTCTAACTTATTTTGCAAGGACCACACTGGAGACAAGATAGTCGTTTTAGACACCTGCAGGCGGAGAGTTCACTCGTCGCTGTGCTCTCAGCGATGATCGAATGAAGTCTGACTCAGGCCTCGTCAGGCGCTTATTTATTGAGAGAAACAAAGTGGGGTTGCAAGTGGGGGTTTCGGAATACACAGGTTGGGGTGAAGCAGCCGGTCCTTGCTGATCAAAGCATAGCAGGGGACCTTTTACGACGTTCTGTAAACAAAGCAACTTTGATTGCTTCCTCTGCAGCTAGTCAATAAGTTGAAATGATCTTAGCACTTTGGTAAACTAATTTTGTCTAGACAGGACAAACTAGTTAAATTATTACAGGTTATATTCCAACATAATCATACGATGAAGATATTCTGCAAACCCTAACATATCCCTCCTGTTTTATCATATGATTATGTCAACCTCGATCAATCAAACGCAAGTAAGAAAATACAATGAAAGCAATAACTTCCAGTGAAGGTGAGGTTCTCCCACAATACTCCAGTCCAAAGTATGTGTAACTCAAAAAACCTGCGGCCAGATTATGTGCAGGAAAAGAGTTACACGGTCCCTCTGCCTTAGGCGACCAGACTGTTATCAATCAAGATAAAAATTGCTCGTGATTGTTCAGCCGTTGGGGGCTTGGCACGCCCACTGGTGGAGGGTGAGCTCGATTCTCACCCCCTTTGCAGATCTGCTCCGTCCGGGGAGAACTCGGGAATGTCTGCTGCGTGGTCGTTGTCTTCAGTGGCTCAGGGTGGACTACCTGGCCACCAAGGGGGAAGAGGATTATTCTGCCTCTGTATGAACTGGGGCGGGGACTGTCGATGGCTGGTCTGGTTCCTTGCAGGAACCCCTCACTGGGGTGCACTGGGACAGATGATACCACGATCCTCCTTTGCCGGCCAGCCGGACGGCATGTGAGATGCGCTCCACCAATTTATAGGGTCCAGTCGACGCAGGCTCCGTCCCCCTCCTTCTTGGGAACGTTGGGGTGATCTGGACCTGGATCCGCCACCGAAAGGACAGCAGCACGTCCAGAAAACAGCAAAAAACAGCACCTTTTCTGCAACCTTTGCATTAGTCATTTGAGATGTTCTGCTCCTCTCATCACTGTTTTGGTTGCCCTGGTTACAGAGGCGTTGCTACACCAAAGGGAGGGAAGATTGTGTCTGTAGCAACGTTGATTAGCTAAGGAATGTAGTGTGGTGTGAACTAGCACTTCATTGTCGGCCCGTGACCCCCGCAGAGTTTGTCCATCTGTTCTCCTCCAGTTGTTGGCCGAGCCGTCCGCGAGTGAGATCAGATAACTTCAATTGCCACTTTCCTGTGGAACAATGCAACTAAACCTTGGCTAGACTTTATCTACTTAGTAAATTAACACGCAATAAGAATGAGTGACTTGTCCAAACATTGAGTAAATATGGGATAACTTCTAACCATCTATGAACCAAAGCTACAGTTAACTAAAAGGAATGAAGTTTCTTTCAACCAAATAAGAACATTTTGCCTATGCAAATAAGCTCTGCTCATTGTTAGTGAAGGCTTCTTACAGAAACAAAAACACACAGATAACATAAGGACAGGAAGGACACATATGGCTGACAGGGATCAAAAGAAACTAAAGAGACTTCCCTGTCACTAAAGAGAAAGAACGTAGATAAAAGGAAAGCCATAAACTCGTAAAGACAAGGCCTACAGGTCTGGCAGGCCAAGGCTTCACTTAAATTATTCCAACATTTCCCTCCTGCTTATCACGCATTTGCTAAATTTTTACATTACCAAAAACAACCACTTCACTTGATTTTCAGTTGTCGGATCACAAGTATGCGCACAAGTATTTCCACCAAAGAGGATAAATGTTGCGACATCATTATTCGGAAACACACAGATCTGGGAAAAAGTCTGCAAACTCAAGTGCAAAAACTGCATCACCATCATCGTTATCAACATGCTGTCGTTCAGACATTAGGCATACCCGGGCCATCTCGTCGTCCATGGGCGAGATTGCTGTAGTGATAAGACGATTAAACAGAGCACGGAGACATGGAATACAACAACCTCCACACAAGGTGAGTATAGCAGTTATTTAGGACACGAGGGCTTCATACTTCCCAAAAGCAGTCATCCACTTGTTGTGCTCTTTCATCCTCGTGTTGAGGGATTGCAAGTTTGCAATCATCTTCGTCAGGCTCCCATCAGGGGCGGTGTCCTTCTGGATGAAGGTGCAGCATTGTTCCCTGAACATTGCGCAGACCCTTCCTTTCCCAGACAACAACATAACAAGAGCATTGCGGTTCTGGATTGACATTAGGGAAGGCATGGCTAGCTGTTCGTGCACTGCCTCAAGTCCCACTTGTGTCCGTTTGCCCAATTTCTGCATGTTGCAATGGATGTAATTTATCCTGTCAACGTTCTTGTTCATCGTCCACCAGCAGCAAATGGAGGACTCCCATCCCGCTTCAATTTGGTCAATTAATTCTTATTAATCAGGAACTCCTCTGGGGACTTTAATTGCATCAATTTTAGTCAGATCATCGTCGCCTCTCAAATTTAAAGACATTATGTTTTTGTTTTTTCCAGCTTTTTCTCAGATCTTGGCATGTCGGTACATATATAATTTTGGTTGACTACAGTCTCTAAAAGCAATGGTTTCTTTTCTTTTTCTTCCATTCAACGGATATTATATAGGACACTTTGTCAAACATTTTCACAATCAGTAAACAAACTATCCACATTCATTTTCGAGATATTGATTCCATTCTTTAACATCTACAGCAGTTGTTGACAAACTATTATTTCTTTACATAACGTTTTTGCCACTGTTAAGGCCTTCAGTGTTTATTTTGAAGCCAATTCAATCCATTTTTAGAATGCATCTATTATGACCAGGCATTATAACCCTGTGGATCGTGTTAAGCACATGTTAAACAAGCTCTACAAAAAAAAATTATAAACGTTTTGAATATGAATCAAATTCATATGTTGTATAAAGCTGACTGAACTGCCCTTCCATCCCCCCTGTTGAGCCAGGTGTCAACGGCACGTGACAACACCATGGCTCAATACAGCTGCCCATTTGTATCGTTTCCTTTCCTTTCTCAACGTGACAACCCAATCCACCAATCGAATAACAAAAAAATAAAAAAAATAAAAAAAATAACTGCTGATAAAATAATATAATAGTTAACTGTTGTAGTTCCATAACTTTAACAAACTCAATCGCTCTCTTATTCTGAAATTTTAAATTTAGCTTTGAAATGTCGGTATTTCATAATTGTACATCATCTAATTCCAGAAAGCAAGTTCTTTCCATCTCTCAAATTTTGTCTAACCAAGGCTAGGCACTAAAGGAGCGTGGACCAGTTACTGCCCATAAACAAATTGCTCGCTTTTTATTTTTTATTTTTTTATTTTTCCTTCCTATCTTAACAAAATCGGTTTTGTTTTGCGGTGCAAATCAGATAGACTACAGATAAATAAATTCTTTAGTGCACCTATATTAGCGAAACACATAACACAACACACAGACAACACAAAAACAGCAGAGACAGAGCTCACAAACAACACCAACAAACAACGCTGCGCAGACGTCATCCTCTATTTTGACGTGTTGGTTATACTTTTTCTTTTTCTTTTTTCTTTCCTCAGTGCCTTTTAGTCTTCGTGCAACTATTGTCACACCTTCCCTAGGCATCACCCTGCTTCAACATCACTTGCCACCACGCACTCAGCACATCCCTGGAGTGGGTACGACCCACTCCGCGCGCAGCCACAGCAAGGGAAGCAAGAGGGGGGGCCCGGCATTTTCATACTGATTTATCCCAGCCTGGCCAGTACTGGGACAATCAATGCCGCTGACCCCCACTCGCGCCAACCCAGCAAACAGCTACCCGCAGAGTCCAGAGCCCCACACCTACATCAGTCTCCCCCACAATCAAATTACAATATCAATCACCACAGGAGCCGGCTCCTACACCCTTTTCACACCACAATACCACACTCCCCCCTCCACAGTCCAGTCTAAGTGGAGACAATGGAAGGCAGGAAGGCACAGGTGAGACACCGAAGGAGCAAGCTCCAGCAGTCCTCCCACTAACCAATTACAACATACAACAAAAGCGCAAATCACTTATGTCTGTCTGGGAGGATCACAACAGCCAAACGTTACAAATGACAAACCACAAGACACAGGTCTGGGAACCACATCAACGACCGCCAAACGCAAATGCCGGGTCAAGGACTGTTCTTCGTCTGTTCTTCGCAACTCTTGTCAAAAGCAACCTTTATTTTTCTTTCGTTTGTATTTGCTCGGGTTTTTTATTTCCCTTCCTAGCATCTAACTTACTCAAAATAATTCTTCCTTCAAAGTCGCTCAACTACTTGCCCATAGCAGTCTCAAACAACTTCAATCATTCAACCTGTATTTTCCCTTCAGTCGGGCATTCAGTCATCAATGCTCATTTGCATCTCACACACATTCCATCACATTGGTCCCAATTCATCCAAGCACTCCACACAACATTCACATACCATTTTCAATTCAAGGTTCCTGATAGAACAATCCACTAATCCCAAAAAAACCTCAATACAATAAAAACGGCTGGCAAATTAATTAAATTAAGTTTTTTCTTTGTTTTCAAATTTAAAGAACTCAACCTCTCAGATTCAGCTTGCATATAGAAGATCGTATAATCTTACAACACAACCAATCAATAATTTCTATTAAATGTAGCATACCATGTCTCTGTATTAGCATGAGCGGTCAAAAAAGGGGGGGGGAAGCTTGACATGTTGAAAATTTGGCTTTTCCTCTGCCTCTTCCTCCACCCTTTGATTGGTATTGTTTTGCACGACGACACGCTCTCGCCAAGTGGCCCCGTTTCCCACAGTTCCAACAGTCCAAATTTGAGCTGGAGTTTGAATTGAATGGCGGCCTGCCGCCTTGTTGGTCTCTAATGCAGGTTTAAATTGACCTTCCACCAAATTCTCTCTGCAGTCAATTTATCCTACCAGTCGCACACTCTCAACCACACAACATTCATGCAAACAGCTTGGAACAACGGACAAAAAAAAGAATCCACGCCCTTCTTCACTTAAGAAAAAGAAGCTCTGTTCTTTTTCTTAGCCCGTTCCTTCCACTGGGACTTGAAACCCCAGCTGTTTCATAGCTTGGAAACACCAAAGTCGTATCTCATAGCTTGGAAACACCAAAGCCGTATCTCATAGCTTGGAAACACCAAAGCCGTATCTCATAGCTTGGAAACACCAAAGCCGTATCTCATAGCTTGGAAACACCAAAGCCGTATCTCATAGCTCGGACAAACCAAAGCCGTATCTGCGCTTTTTTCTATGACTTACTTGTCTCCCTTGGTCCGCTGTAATGTGGGACCCCGTCAAACCACCTCTGACAGACGAAGGCAGACCTAAGATGCTGGCCCAGCGAAGAAATTCTCTTCCCAGGACTTTCTTCTCCAGGTCCCCATAAAGGACGCTGGCTTGTCGACAATGCAGCACGTCCTCCTCCGTCAGCCAGATGGCGGGTATGAGGGTCCCGGGTTTCGGCACCAAAAATGTTAGGGTGGTGTTCACTCTAACTTATTTTGCAAGGACCACACTGGAGACAAGTTAGTCGTTTTAGACACCTGCAGGCGGAGAGTTCACTCGTCGCTGTGCTCTCAGCGATGATCGAATGAAGTCTGACTCAGGCCTCGTCAGGCGCTTATTTATTGAGAGAAACAAAGTGGGGTTGCAAGTGGGGGTTTCGGAATACACAGGTTGGGGTGAAGCAGCCGGTCCCTGCTGATCAAAGCATAGCAGGGGACCTTTTACGACGTTCTGTAAACAAAGCAACTTTGATTGCTTCCTCTGCAGCTAGTCAATAAGTTGAAATGATCTTAGCACTTTGGTAAACTAATTTTGTCTAGACAGGACAAACTAGTTAAATTATTACAGGTTATATTCCAACATAATCATACGATGAAGATATTCTGCAAACCCTAACACCCGTAGGTGCGAGTGCGGACGGTTTTTCGTCTCTGTGTGCCCTGCGAGTGATTATTATTTGTTAAAGCGTATATGCCGTTACACCGCTAGATGGCAGCAGCGTTGACTTCCGCACCTGACCACAAAAAGAAACGGGAATCACGTGATGCGCAGGAAAAGAAGCATTAGTATGAGTCGATATATTTAAACCGTAACTTGAATTGGTAGTCTTGTAGTGGGTTGACATAATTCACCCGGAACCTAAGTTCACGTTGCCGAGTTCCGGTGGGATGTTTTACACGTGTGGGAGTTTCCTGTTTGAGGAGTGTGTGTTAGGATCTCGAAGGGAAAAGAGTCGGCCCGTGGTTGAGAGAAGCTAATTATAAATGTCATTAAAACAACTGCCGTTGGCACCGTCATTTATCACTCCGCCTCCGACTCCAGTCCTTGCACACCACACTGGTGACCCTGACATCAGTCCCGCTGAGGATTCCGGGACTGAACAGAATACCGAGCGAGACGGCATGGCGCATTCCGCCGTCCTTAGGCTGCCTGAGTTTTGGGAGACTTCTGCAGCAACGTGGTTCGCACAGGCGGAGGCTCAGTTCGCCCTCCGGGGAATTACGGATGACGCCACATGCTACTACCACGTTGTCTCGGCACTCGGAAGCTCCACCGCAGCCAGAGCCGTAAGTTTCATCACTTCCCCTCCGGCCCAGGATAAATATGCAGGGCTCAAGGCTTATCTCCTCAGGATTTTTGAACTGTCGCGATCCGAACGAGCCCGGCGCCTGCTTGCTATTCAAGGCATGGGGGACAGCAAACCCTCTGAACACATGGAGATGATGTTAAACCTGCTGGGTGGGGAAGAGCCGAATTTTCTTTTCATTGAACTGTTTCTGCGACATATGCCGCCGCACGTCCAAACGGCCCTCGCAAATACGACCATTACGGAGCCGCGTGCTCTTTCGGAGGAAGCGGACCGTTTCTACTTGGCCACCCAGCGTTTCGCCCCTGGTGTGCTGGCCCCAACACGCAGCTACACGTCCCCGAGCGCTGGCGTTTCCCCTGGCAGAGGACGCGCTGCAACTGACAGCCGCACCAGCACAGGTTTGTGCTACTTCCATGCACGTTTTGGCGCCAAGGCTAAAAGGTGCCGCTCCCCTTGCAACTTCGACACGACGGGAAACGCCAAAGCCTGCGCTCAGTAGTGGCCGTGACCGCAGGCAAAAAGAACCGGCTGCTGTTCGTTGAGGACTCCCTCTCTGGTCGCAGATTCCTCTGTGACACCGGCGCCCAGAGAAGCGTCCTGACGGCTACAGTGGACGACGCTGCTGGAGGGTTGCACGGCCCGCCCTTAACATCCGCCAACGACACTCCCATCAGGACGTATGGCACAAGGACTGTGGACATATGTTTCGGGGGTCAGCGTTTCACATGGGACTTTGTCACTGCCGACATCTCCTTCCCCCTGCTTGGCGCAGATTTTTTGTGCGCCCACGGACTGCTCGTGGATGTTAAGAACGGCCGCCTGGTGGACGCGTTAACCTTCTCCTCCTTCGCATGTGTCCGCGATGAGGGGAATTATGTGGGTCTCTCCAGTTCGCTCTCCGAGGGCGACATGTACCAGAAACTCCTCGGAGAGTTCCCCAGCCTTACACGGCCCACTTTTGCCGCCACCACAGCTAAACATGGGGTCGAGCACCACATCGAGACCAAAGGCCCCCCCATCTACGCTAGGGCCCGACGGCTCAACCCGGAGAGACTGACAATTGCTCGGGCCGAGTTCGCCAGCATGGAACGCCTTGGCATTGTTCGCCGCTCTGACAGCCCGTGGGCCTCCCCACTCCACATGGTGCCTAAGCCGGACGGTGGTTGGCGCCCGTGTGGCGACTACCGCCGCCTCAATGATGCCACCACGCCCGACCGCTACCCGGTCCCCCATGTTCAGGACTTTTCGATACATCTAGCAGGGAAGCACCTGTTCTCCAAAGTGGACCTGGTGCGGGGTTATCACCAAGTCCCGGTGCACCTTGCTGACATCCCTAAAACGGCGGTGGTGACTCCTTTCGGGCTTTTCGAGTTTCTTAGGATGCCCTTCGGCCTGAAAAACGCGGCCCAGTCCTTCCAGCGGTTGATGGACTCTGCGCTTAGGGACATGCCTTTCATCTTCGTCTACTTGGACGATGTCCTCGTCGCCAGCTCCTCGGAGGAGGAGCATGCGGCACACCTGCGGGCCCTTTTCACAAGGCTCGACCAGCATGGCCTGATCATTAACCCGGCGAAGTGCGTCTTCGGGGTGCCGTCGATCCAGTTTCTTGGGCATCTCATCGGCAGTAATGGGGCCACCCCCTTGCCGACAAAGGTGGAAGCAGTCTCCGCTTTTCCCCGCCCACGTTCGGCCCGGGGGCTACGGGAGTTCCTTGGGATGGTTACGTTCTACCACCGATTCATACGCCGGGCGGCCCACATCATGCACCCACTGTATGGGGCCCTTAAGGGTAAGACCCCCAACCAGGACATCGACTGGACCCCCGAGAGGATCAAAGCTTTCGAGGATACTAAGGCTGCGCTGTGCCAGGCCACCTTCTTGGTCCACCCGTCGCCTGGAGCCCCGGTCGCCCTCACAACCGACGCATCTGACTACGCAGTTGGTGCTGTATTTGAGCAGTGGGTTGGTGGCGCCTGGCAACCGCTCGCCTTTTTCAGCCGCCAGCTGGTCCCTAGGGAGCGCAAATACAGCACATTCGACAGGGAGCTACTCGGCGTCTGGTTGGCGATCCGCCATTTCCGCTCCATCCTGGAAGGCCGTGAGTTTACGGTTTTCGTCGACCACAAGCCCCTCACGTTCTCTATGTCCAAGGTGGCTGAGCCGTGGTCCGCCCGCCAGCAGCGTCAGCTGTCATTTATCTCTGAGTACACCACAGATATCCGACACATCGCCGGCAAGTCCAACGTGGTCGCCGATTGCCTCTCTAGAGCGGTCGTCCACACGGTTCAGCTGGGGCTCGACTACTCAAGTATGAGTGCTGACCAAGCCTCAGATCCTGGGATCCAGTCGCTCAAAGTTTACCTTTAGCATCGATGCCAATAAATCGTAGAGCATAATATCGATTAATCGATGTGTATCGATGTATCGTTACACCCCTACAATCTAAACATAGTCCTTTACTAGTCGTGGTTGCCCTCTGGGTAAAAATGGTACACTCGCAGATGACTTCCCGCCGCCCCTCGTTGATGAATAAAGACTATACTTGCAGGGATCATTTCTATAGTTATTAACTTGAGATATGTGTTTCTAAAGTGAACGGTCTCGCCAACTACGATGATGAGAATTGATGTTCCTTCCTGAGCGTGAAGCTAGCGGAGAATAATGATGTTTATATCATAGATTCTCCACTTTTGATGAGCGTTCTATGCTTCCTAGTGGAGCATTGAGGGGAGGGACATGATCAGAGTAGTTCTTTGAAATTGGTTAAATAAAAATTAAGCTAATGTAGTGGCGTACTCCTGATATTCAACTCAGTCGATTAACAGTATCGTCGTATTAGTTCAACTAACAAAAGCCTGTTATGTATTTCTGAAGTACTTTTGTACTGAAGTACTTATGGCTGTATTCATTTACACAGCTTAAATCTTTACAACTTCGACACAAATCTGAATTAACTTTAATAATAAATATTTTAATGGCTAAATTGTTTATTGTCCCTTACATATAGTATAATTAGTAGAAAATATATTAATTTATTGCTCATATTAGATAGTTTTATATTTGAATGGGTGGATGTTACCTGTAAGCTATGGCAGAATTAATGGCAACAAAGCAGGAATTTTGATTACTTTCCATTGACAAGTACAGGAAGCTCCGCTTTCGCAGAGCATCAAAAAATTGAGATATACTCTTGTTGTTCCTCCCCACGGAAATCTTTAGTAAAAGGCGAAAGATTTATACGATCTGAAGAGAAACAAGAGAACCGATTTCGGCTTGTCCAAACGGGCCACCATTCAAGTTATTGCTGGTCTCACCAAAGTAACAGGCGGTGTCACACTAGCAACCATTTCCTTTTAATAAAAATAGATCTTCATATATTTGCTAAATTTAGGAGGCCTTAACACTCAACTAAGATGTATAGTTCGAACAAGTATTTGGTGTTTGGCAATTCTATGGAAACGTTTACACTCTAAACGTGTCGTTGTGAGTCCATGCTTGCTCTGCTGCGTTCGGTTCCAACTCCCTGACCTGTTTGTTTGCATTGTGCACGTTCTCCACTCTGGTTTCCTTCCATTTCCCCCAAACATGCATGATAGGCCCATTGAGCGCTCCAAATTGCCCGTAGGTGCGAGTGCGGACGGTTTTTCGTCTCTGTGTGCCCTGCGAGTGATTATTATTTGTTAAAGCGTATATGCCGTTACACCGCTAGATGGCAGCAGCGTTGACTTCCGCACCTGACCACAAAAAGAAACGGGAATCACGTGATGCGCAGGAAAAGAAGCATTAGTATGAGTCGATATATTTAAACCGTAACTTGAATTGGTAGTCTTGTAGTGGGTTGACATAATTCACCCGGAACCTAAGTTCACGTTGCCGAGTTCCGGTGGGATGTTTTACACGTGTGGGAGTTTCCTGTTTGAGGAGTGTGTGTTAGGATCTCGAAGGGAAAAGAGTCGGCCCGTGGTTGAGAGAAGCTAATTATAAATGTCATTAAAACAACTGCCGTTGGCACCGTCATTTATCACTCCGCCTCCGACTCCAGTCCTTGCACACCACACTGGTGACCCTGACATCAGTCCCGCTGAGGATTCCGGGACTGAACAGAATACCGAGCGAGACGGCATGGCGCATTCCGCCGTCCTTAGGCTGCCTGAGTTTTGGGAGACTTCTGCAGCAACGTGGTTCGCACAGGCGGAGGCTCAGTTCGCCCTCCGGGGAATTACGGATGACGCCACATGCTACTACCACGTTGTCTCGGCACTCGGAAGCTCCACCGCAGCCAGAGCCGTAAGTTTCATCACTTCCCCTCCGGCCCAGGATAAATATGCAGGGCTCAAGGCTTATCTCCTCAGGATTTTTGAACTGTCGCGATCCGAACGAGCCCGGCGCCTGCTTGCTATTCAAGGCATGGGGGACAGCAAACCCTCTGAACACATGGAGATGATGTTAAACCTGCTGGGTGGGGAAGAGCCGAATTTTCTTTTCATTGAACTGTTTCTGCGACATATGCCGCCGCACGTCCAAACGGCCCTCGCAAATACGACCATTACGGAGCCGCGTGCTCTTTCGGAGGAAGCGGACCGTTTCTACTTGGCCACCCAGCGTTTCGCCCCTGGTGTGCTGGCCCCAACACGCAGCTACACGTCCCCGAGCGCTGGCGTTTCCCCTGGCAGAGGACGCGCTGCAACTGACAGCCGCACCAGCACAGGTTTGTGCTACTTCCATGCACGTTTTGGCGCCAAGGCTAAAAGGTGCCGCTCCCCTTGCAACTTCGACACGACGGGAAACGCCAAAGCCTGCGCTCAGTAGTGGCCGTGACCGCAGGCAAAAAGAACCGGCTGCTGTTCGTTGAGGACTCCCTCTCTGGTCGCAGATTCCTCTGTGACACCGGCGCCCAGAGAAGCGTCCTGACGGCTACAGTGGACGACGCTGCTGGAGGGTTGCACGGCCCGCCCTTAACATCCGCCAACGACACTCCCATCAGGACGTATGGCACAAGGACTGTGGACATATGTTTCGGGGGTCAGCGTTTCACATGGGACTTTGTCACTGCCGACATCTCCTTCCCCCTGCTTGGCGCAGATTTTTTGTGCGCCCACGGACTGCTCGTGGATGTTAAGAACGGCCGCCTGGTGGACGCGTTAACCTTCTCCTCCTTCGCATGTGTCCGCGATGAGGGGAATTATGTGGGTCTCTCCAGTTCGCTCTCCGAGGGCGACATGTACCAGAAACTCCTCGGAGAGTTCCCCAGCCTTACACGGCCCACTTTTGCCGCCACCACAGCTAAACATGGGGTCGAGCACCACATCGAGACCAAAGGCCCCCCCATCTACGCTAGGGCCCGACGGCTCAACCCGGAGAGACTGACAATTGCTCGGGCCGAGTTCGCCAGCATGGAACGCCTTGGCATTGTTCGCCGCTCTGACAGCCCGTGGGCCTCCCCACTCCACATGGTGCCTAAGCCGGACGGTGGTTGGCGCCCGTGTGGCGACTACCGCCGCCTCAATGATGCCACCACGCCCGACCGCTACCCGGTCCCCCATGTTCAGGACTTTTTGATACATCTAGCAGGGAAGCACCTGTTCTCCAAAGTGGACCTGGTGCGGGGTTATCACCAAGTCCCGGTGCACCTTGCTGACATCCCTAAAACGGCGGTGGTGACTCCTTTCGGGCTTTTCGAGTTTCTTAGGATGCCCTTCGGCCTGAAAAACGCGGCCCAGTCCTTCCAGCGGTTGATGGACTCTGCGCTTAGGGACATGCCTTTCATCTTCGTCTACTTGGACGATGTCCTCGTCGCCAGCTCCTCGGAGGAGGAGCATGCGGCACACCTGCGGGCCCTTTTCACAAGGCTCGACCAGCATGGCCTGATCATTAACCCGGCGAAGTGCGTCTTCGGGGTGCCGTCGATCCAGTTTCTTGGGCATCTCATCGGCAGTAATGGGGCCACCCCCTTGCCGACAAAGGTGGAAGCAGTCTCCGCTTTTCCCCGCCCACGTTCGGCCCGGGGGCTACGGGAGTTCCTTGGGATGGTTACGTTCTACCACCGATTCATACGCCGGGCGGCCCACATCATGCACCCACTGTATGGGGCCCTTAAGGGTAAGACCCCCAACCAGGACATCGACTGGACCCCCGAGAGGATCAAAGCTTTCGAGGATACTAAGGCTGCGCTGTGCCAGGCCACCTTGTTGGTCCACCCGTCGCCTGGAGCCCCGGTCGCCCTCACAACCGACGCATCTGACTACGCAGTTGGTGCTGTATTTGAGCAGTGGGTTGGTGGCGCCTGGCAACCGCTCGCCTTTTTCAGCCGCCAGCTGGTCCCTAGGGAGCGCAAATACAGCACATTCGACAGGGAGCTACTCGGCGTCTGGTTGGCGATCCGCCATTTCCGCTCCATCCTGGAAGGCCGTGAGTTTACGGTTTTCGTCGACCACAAGCCCCTCACGTTCTCTATGTCCAAGGTGGCTGAGCCGTGGTCCGCCCGCCAGCAGCGTCAGCTGTCATTTATCTCTGAGTACACCACAGATATCCGACACATCGCCGGCAAGTCCAACGTGGTCGCCGATTGCCTCTCTAGAGCGGTCGTCCACACGGTTCAGCTGGGGCTCGACTACTCAAGTATGAGTGCTGACCAAGCCTCAGATCCTGGGATCCAGTCGCTCAAAGACTCTGACACTGGGCTGCGTCTGGAGGTGGTCGCGGTTGGCGACTCAGGAGTCAGGCTGTGGTGCGACCTCTCCACCGGCCAGCCTAGACCACTTGTCCCTGCCGGCTGGCAGCGGGCTGTCTTTGAGGCGATACACGGCCTGTCCCATCCTGGCAGAAAAGCGTCCGTGAGGCTGGTGGCTCAGAAGTTCGTCTGGAAAGGGCTGAAGAGGGACGTGCGGGCCTGGGTCGACTCGTGTGTGGCTTGTCAGCGTGCGAAGGTGCACCGCCATACCAAGGCCCCGTTGGAGCCGTTCACTGTCCCCGAGAGGAGGTTCGACCACGTCAACATCGACCTTGTGGGCCCGCTCCCCCCTTCCCATGGTTTCACCTACCTCCTCACCATGGTGGACAGGACGACCCGTTGGCCTGAGGCCGTCCCCCTCTCCTCAACCTCGGCTGCTGACGTGGCCCGGGCGTTTATTGGCACATGGGTCGCGCGCTTTGGAACACCTTCAGACCTCTCCTCGGACCGGGGTGCACAGTTTACTTCCGAGATCTGGAATGTGGTTGCTGGAGGCCTGGGCGTCAAGCTGCACCGCACCACCGCTTATCACCCCCAGGCTAACGG
Organism: Syngnathus typhle; assembly: GCF_033458585.1. Taxonomy (NCBI): domain Eukaryota; kingdom Metazoa; phylum Chordata; class Actinopteri; order Syngnathiformes; family Syngnathidae; genus Syngnathus; species Syngnathus typhle. Next base: position 165,801 of record NC_083758.1, read on the forward strand.
GCTGTGCGAGCGGTTCCACCGCTCCATGAAGGCTGCTCTACGCGCCAGTCTGGTGGATGGCAACTGGGTGGACAGACTTCCCTGGGTCATGCTGGGCCTCAGGACGGCCCCTAAGGAGGACTTGCAGTCCTCGTCCGCTGAGCTCGTCTACGGCCAGGTACTACGAGTTCCAGGGGACTTCATTCCAGACGCCACAACGCCTTGGTCGGCGGCAGGGCAGCGGTCCTCCCTGCTGGAAGTTGCCGGGACGTTCGCACCTGTCCCCACGTCACGGCACTGCACCCCTGTTTCCCGGGTGCCCACCAACCTACGCTCGGCGGGTTTTGTGTTCATCCGCCACGACGCCCACCGCGGGCCGTTGCGTCCGCCTTACGACGGGCCTTTTAAGGTCTTGCAGCACGGGAGTAAGAGCATGGTCGTGGACATCGGCGGTAGGCCTGAGACTATCTCGGTTGATAGGATTAAGCCTGCCCACGTGGATGTTTCCCGGACGTTGGAATTGGCGCAGGCCCCACGCCGCGGACGCCCCCCAGCGCCTCGCCCCTCCGACCTGACCGAGCTCCCGCCTGCCCGACCGACAACGCGACCGTCCAGCCCAGCGGTCTTTCCGGCGGCGCCCCCTACCCTTGACCCCCTGCCAGCCCCTGCCACCTACACCCGCTGTGGTCGGGCTGTCGTTCCTTTCCGGCGCGGGGATTTTGACTATGGGTGAATTCTGGGGGGGCTTGTGTAGTGGGTTGACATAATTCACCCGGAACCTAAGTTCACGTTGCCGAGTTCCGGTGGGAGGTTTTACACGTGTGGGAGTTTCCTGTTTGAGGAGTGTGTGTTAGGATCTCGAAGGGAAAAGAGTCGGCCCGTGGTTGAGAGAAGCTAATTATAAATGTCATTAAAACAACTGCCGTTGGCACCGTCATTTATCACTCCGCCTCCGACTCCAGTCCTTGCACACCACAGTCTCTTTATTTAAGTGGTTTCCTCAGACCAGTTTCAGTACATCGCTTCTCGGCCTTTTGGCTAAGACCAGGTGTAGTATCTGTTCTTATCAGATTAATATCTGATACGTTCCCTATCCGGGGACCATGTATATATTGGATTTTCGCAACAGGGAGATGGTATAGGGGCTTGCTCCGTCCACTCTATGCATCGACCTGGTATTGCAGTACCTCCAGGAGCGGTGCGCCCCCCTCTACTGGGCAAATAAAAAGTAGTTTACATCACAATCCGTTAGCTTCATTCTCACAGGATGAAGCAGAAAGTCAACGACGTCTTGATCGGATTTGATTCAAGTTCATGTTGTGTGCTCACTGTTAGAGTGGTGCTCACTCTAACTTATTTTGCAAGAACCACTCGGAGACAAGTTAGTCGTTTTGGGCACCTGCAGGCGGAGAGTCCATTCGTCACTGTGCGTACAGCAATGATCGAATGACGTCTGACTCTCGCTTCCCACAAGACCATCTTTATTAAGAGAAAAAGGGTGGGGGTGACCATAGACTGAATAGACAAGTAAAAAAGGCCCTTGACCTCTAGATTAGCAGGGCAGGGGATGTTTTACGACATTGTGTAGGATGGAACAAGCTAGGTTATTTATTACTGGTTACACACCAACATAAGCATAAAACTAATCTACCAAGGTTATTCATTACTGGTTACATACATTCCAACATAATCATATGATCAAGATAGTTTTGGAAAACCCTGACATCTCCCTCCTGTTTTATCATACGATTATGTGAACCAGATCAATAAAACATAAGTAAGAAAATATAAAGAAGAATAGTAAAAACAATAATAAAAAAATCAATAAAAAAAACTGAGATGACAGCGAATGGGCTGGGGAGCGTGTAGGGTGAAACATGACAAAAACAACAAACAATGATAGCAACAACTCCCAGTGAAGATGAGGACTTTCCTCAATACTCCAGATTAAACTTATTGTGTGATCTAAAAACCTGCTGGCCGATGTTAATACGCAGGAAAAGTCTCACACGGTCCCTTTGCCTTAGGCGACCATAATGCTATCAATAAGAAAATATAAATAAAGCCATGATCCGTTCCGAATGAAGTAGGACCCGTCCAATGGTACAGCCATGTTGGCAGGAGAGCCCATACACCTTGAAATGGCTCTCCCATCCTGGCACACAGCGGTGATGTCCAAAGCTCCCATCCAGTTCCCTCCTGGAGAACAGTTGTCGTGAATGCATCCGTGGGTCTTGTTTTCTTGGATGAAACACGTGTAGTCCATTCCAGGTAGCGTCCTGGTTTAGGCCACTTCTGGCATCTGTCGTCCTCCAACAGTCACATTGGGATTAATCCAAAATAGTTTGATCCCAGATTCATTCCTGCGAGTCCAGGGCGGTAGGGGTAGCGTCACTGACTGACAGTACGGTGTTGATATCAATCTCCTCCCATGGATGCCATACATTTCGCTTCAGTGACATTCATTGCTCTGGCCTCCAAGTGAACTTGTGTGGAGCAAGGGGAGTTTTTGGAAACACAGATAACATCCCTCCTGTGTGTGCGCTCTCACAGCGACCTTCACATACCAGTACCAAGCGTTGGTTTCGTATGGGTTTCTGGGGTCTCATGACCAGTCCTCAAAGTTCTCATCGTGTGACCATCGTTTCCCACGGTCAACATTATCACTTGGTCTGTTCAGATGTGTCCATAGACCATAGCATGCTCCAACCACAACGCAGCAGAGGATCCACCCGGCATGTGGAGCCCCGTTGCTACTAAGATGACAGGAACACCGAGACATCCCCCCGCCTAGCGGAGTTGGGATCGTTGTTTGCAGACTTCGCCACCGTCCCAAAATGAGGGGTCCAGCACTCCTTGTAGCTTGCATTGGCTAAGGTGAATCCAGCCGGGTCGTTCAGCAATCTTCACTGCGGAGGGGGGTAGTCATCAAGACTTGGAATGGTCCCTCCCACCATGGCTGGCCCAGTTCTTTCTTTTGATGACCTTGATGTAGACCCAGTCTCCTGGATTGATGGGGTTGTCGACCTGTGAGGAGGAAAGATCAGGCGGCAGTAAATTTGCATTTGACACATCCTCCAGCCTGAGGGCCCTGATCATGCTACCTATGTTCTTCATCTGCTTTTTGCAACTCCTGTAGTCAATTGTAATGCCCTTTTTAACGAGGCAGATAGGAGTGTTTGAAAGAAGAGTTTGAGCACTTCCTAATGATTCCTCCTAACCAAAGACCGTTTATGACAGGGGCTTTCCCATTTATTGCCTCCTGTCTTAAAGGAGATTCCCTTATCCATGCCGTCTTCTTCCTAACACTTTCGCACACACACAGGGTGTGCACATAAACGCACACACACCGAGCGCGCACCCAAGGCTCAGACAAACGACAACAGCCTGACACAACTTTACAGAGATTACGCACGAACACAGAACACAGAACACAGACAAAGGGATTCCATACATCTCACATGTAGCTCCTTTTGATAGAACCTCCTATTGGTAACTGTATAGCGGACTGTTCCGCATATAATCCCTTACTCAACTCCCTTGCTTCTACTTTTCCATGTCGGTGCAGTCGTAAGTGATCCCTACTGCAGTCATTGTCTTGTTAACTGTCGCCTTGTGCGACTCCTATGCATGATTGTGTGAAAGTCAAAAATTTAACGTATCCAACATTCTGACCACCCAAACTCCACCGTGGTGCAACGAATTTACTATTTTATTGAGTAGGTACATTGAGCAACCTAGCTTCCTCTTGACTGAATTCACTTTAGTCCAAATGTCCTATTCTAAAATGTATCTAACTCAATTGCTCAATTATTGCTGTTTTGGGGGTGGCGGCTGCACTGACTACAACTTGAAGGCCCTGCAGCGCATAGTGAACACTGCTGGTAAGATTGCTGGTGCTTCGCTCCCCTCCTTGAAGGACATTTACACCTCCCATCTCACCCGCAAGGCGACCACGATTGTGAGTGATGCGAGTCACCCCGCTCACTCTTTGTTCGAGCTTCTGCCCTCTGGGAAGAGGTACAGAAGCCTGCGCTCCCGCACCTCCAGACTCTCAAACAGCTTCATGCTCCAGGCTGTTAGGATCCTGAACTCGCTCCCCCGTTCTGCGTAGCGTCCTGTACTTTTACTGTCTGGACTGTCTGAATGCACACTGGCTCTTATTATTTATTATTTGTTATTACTCTTATTTATTGTTTGTGCCTTTTTGTTTATGATGTTTTTTACTTTTGCGCTATGCTTGCTGGCTCCGTTATTTATTGTGTTATCTGTTTATTTATTATTTATTCATCACTCTTACTATTGATTGGTAGAATTTTTGCCTTCTTGTTTTTATATTGTGTCGCGTACATGTATGTCTATCGTGTTATGTGTCTCGTCACCGTGGGATAGAGAAAAACGTAATTTCGGTCTCTTTGTGTGTTGTGACATGTGGAGAGATTGACAATAAAGCTGACTTTGACTTTGACTTTGACTTATGCCTGATGAGCCAAAACATCAGATCTCGCTCTTGTTTCCTACCGTTTTAGCCTATTTGTCCTATCCAAATCTGTTCAGTCTCCGATTATGATGAGTTTCTCTGTAGCTCTACGCATTATTCAATTTTTTATCAAATCTCCTCAGTTCTGTCAAACCCAGTGCACAATGAAGCTCCTTTCCACTTTACCCCAAGCCCCACGAAGTTTCAGCACCGCCACAGCACGGAGTGCGATTTGGTCGTTGGACATTTCAAGTCCATATCTTTTGCCGCACCTCACCCTCTCAAGATGGTGTTCTTTTGTTGTTGAGTCAACCCATCCATCACTCTCGAATGAGTCCATTGTTCAAATGTCCATTTTTTCTTCAACATTGTGAGTTCCTCCACTTCTCACTGTCTTTTCTTGTCCCCGAGGATGTCGTCTTTTCTTCCCGAGTGTACTTGTCCCCCTACAAGTACAACAATAGTCTTTCTTTGTCCTTGCCAAAGGTCAAAGGTGCCTCAAAGCCAGGCACCGTTTTGTAGACGTCCATGGCTGCAGGCAGAGTCTCGGGATTGAGTTTTCAGGGATCCTGGCACTGAGAGTGACAGACTGGGACATCAAACTTGTAACCAAATGTAGCTGCTGCCATCAATTCGCTAGTAACGTTTGTTTACCAAACTTCAAATTCTCCTAGTAACAGCGATCTCGTCTTTATATTGTAAGTCCTGCAACTCATCCTATTTTCGAGCTACGTTCTGTCTATAGTTCCTATTTAATGAGACAGTACATTGTCTTCAGTATCATTATTTAAAATTAACTCAACGAGGTCTGCGTTCCACATCTAGCCCTGATCTATGTCTTGACCTCTCAAACGTTATTACCTGTGTCATGCTTGCTCAAAAATGTGACTTAGAATATGGTGTTGTGAATTTCCAATCTCCCTGATCAAATTGGATCCCGCTTCTTAGCTCTTCTTTCTCATGCTCCTGTTAGCCTGCAACTGTCCGAATTAATAATGTTGTTTTCTTTTAACTGTCTTTCTGTTGAACCTCTAAATCTCTCTTGTTGCTAACCTATCTGCACCAGGAAGGGTCTTAAAGAAAGGACCAACAGATTACTCCCGATATCTCCTCATTATTTATGAGTTAGCCTCCCTTTCCTCACTCGGGTGCATATCTTGTCAGTTGTTAATGGAAACCAGATGTCTCGTGCCAATGAGATCATGGACCAAGGCCCAAACAATCCCGCACGAACCTGACCCGAAACATGATCCGGTCACACTTAGGCTTACTAGTGAGATATACATTGCATGATACCAGAATAGAATTTTACCACAGTATGACACTAAATGTATTAGAAAATCCATATGTCGTAAAGGTTTGTATTATTACTATTGTCAGGTTTATTTCAATGACTGAATAACTATTAAGAGAAGAGCAACAGCAAACAAACCACAAGTGAGACAGAAATATTAAGTCTTTTCTCGCGAGGAGTGCAGTACAGATAGCTTAATACAATCTCTACACACACTAAATATCTGTAGGCACTCCCGCTCTTTTTATTTGGATTTGCCCTACCCACAGTGTGAGACAAGCCCCTAAAGAAAGGAGGGGGAAAGCATGTGGGCTTTGCCTCGTAAGGAAAAATCACTAGGTGTTTACATACTAATAAAGACATCTGGGAAGAGGAGTTTGAGTGGACTGGATACAGAAGAGAAAACCTTTGACCTCAAGTAAAAACATAGCAAGGGAAGTTTTACGACATTGTGTAGGATGCAACAAACTAAGTTATTTATTACTGGTTATATACATTCCAACCTAATCCTACGATCAAGATAGTTAGGAAACCCTGACTTTAATGGTCACTTGGAGGTTCATCTGGGGTGCAAGACAGCAATGAGGCATGTTGTCTAACAAAGTGGTCTTTGTTAGAAAGGAACTGTCCTTCCGTGGTACATCATAAAAACAGCAAGGCCAAACAGCAAGCATATAATGCAGTAATATTGCGGTAAGGCATTGATTAGAGAACGCATGATAACATATATATACATTTTTCTAACAATTCCCTCCTGTTTATCATAAGTTCTCAGACACCATCTTATCACCTAAAAGCGGCCATTTCAAAAAAGATTTTCAGCCGTAAGAACACAATTCATAAGAACAAATTTACACCCGGGAGGAGATTGATCAATGTCAGAGTCGGGAAACAAACCGGACAGGTTTACCAGAGGAGCCTCAAATATGGAGCCATCGCTAGAGCGACAACCCTCGTCAGTCGCAAAGTCGTTCCCTTGGAGCAACGAAAAAGTCTCAGCTGCTGGAGAGATAGCAGTTGTAATTAACCTGTTGATTAGAGACCGGAGACACGGAATACAACATCATCCACACAAGGTCAAAACAGCAGAAAAAAAACGGCACGGGAGACTAGGACCGAGGAAACCAGGGTACGGTACTGTCTGAACACGTTTAGCCAGTCGTTCCAAACCTCCGTGTTCACTCCACTGCGTTCCTTCATTTTCCCATTCAAGGTCCTCAGGCCCTCAAGGGCCTGGGACAGGCTTCCATCAGCGGCAGTATTATTTGGAATGAATGTGCAGCATTGCTCACCAAACATGGCGCAGACACCACCCTCTTTTGAGAGTAGCATATCAAGGGCCATTCGGTTCTGGAAAGCCATGAGGGAAGTCGCGGCCAGTTGGGAGTAGACCGCCCTGAAACCCGCCTCGGTCCAATTTCCAAGCCTCTGCACGTTGTAATGGATGTAGTTGATCCTGTCGACATTTTTGTTAAGAGTACACCACCAACACAGGGTGGATTCAAAACCAGCTGCTATCTGATTCACCAGCTTACACTTATCCGGTACTCCTCTGGGAACACCAATTGCATCAATTTCGGTCAGATCATCGTCGGCTGTGAAATTCAAAGATATTTTGGTTTTTACCAGCTTTTTCTTTTTTCAGATCTTGGGATGTTGATACATATACAATTTAGCTTGACTACATTCTCTGAAAGCAATGGCTTCTTTTTTCTTTCTTCAATGGATATTACTATAAAGAATGCTCTGTCACACATTTCATAATCCAATATACGTGATAGATTTCACACAATCTTTGATCAATGGTGACGGTACAACATAAGGCAATGGTCACAAACCCATACATATGACATATTAAATTTTGTTTGTCTTTACAGCTTGTTTTGCCATTAGCAATCAATTGCTTCGTTTAGCAGTTTACTCTAATACTAGTTACCTGAAACAAATTATCCACATTCACTTTAGATATATTCATCCCATTCTTTAACATCTACAGCGGTTGTTGACAAAGTACACATATAAACATCATACTTTCATGGCAGTCCAGATCTGACACAGCAGATCATCCTGCAAAGGTCAAATTGATCTTTTAAATCGCTACAATGCAGCATAATTTTTTTTGGAGTGATCAATATAAGTTGTTCACTCATCTCTCCCCTACTCATTATGACTTAGTTCCCACAAATACCATATTGCTGAAGTTAACAAAGTGGCAACAAAGATAGCCACCTTACATGCAATAACGTCATTGTTCCATTTTCTTGTTCCCGGCATTTCTCTAAGAGGTAAGGCTCCCTTTGGGTCACTTTTTCCCGATTGAACGTTACCTCAAAAGAAATTACCCTTTTGTAATTTCCAAGGACTACCTCAACTGACCTTTCTGCTATTTTAATGGCAGTTGATGTAATTATCAATATTCAATGTGGCCCTTCCCCCTTGGAAGAACACCAGCGTTTTGTTTTCAATGCTCTTAATGAGAACGTGCTTTGTTCTTTTTGACTTTAATATATTAATTATAAATATAAAATGTAAATGCCAAATTTAAATCATCCTTAGTTTTCCACTTGGTTTTAAAACATGGTAATCTATATTGTCGCCCAAACAATTTTTCATACGGGGTTAAACCCACAGTACTTGTAAAATGTATGTACAGCTTGACCAGGTCTAAACATTTTGTCCATGATCTTCCATTTTTCCCATGCACATTTTCACACTTTATACCAGTTCTGTCACGAGAATTAATTTTCAAAATCCCATATCTCGGTATTATTATTATTATTATTATTTTTACATAACGTTTTTGCCACTGTTAAGGCATTCAGTGTTTTTGTTGAAGCCAATTCAAACCATTTTGAGAATGCATCTATTATGACCAGGCATTATAACCCTGTGGATTGTGTTTAGCACATGTTAAACAAGCTCTACGATTTTTTTAAAAATTTTTATTTTATTTTCTTTTGTTTTGAAAATGTTTTGAATATGAATCAAATCCGTATGTTGTATGAAGCTGACTGACCTGCCCCACTATCCCTCCTCTTGAGCCATGCGACACACAACCATGGCTCAATATTGCTGCCCGCTTGTATAGGTTTTTTGGAGGATAGGTCAGTCCTCTGGTCATTTATAGATGCCATTCTCTACTCTTGCCCCTCTCTTTGTCCATGATTGAATTTCAATCTATGGACTTTGTCGGTGCTTATCTTTAAAAATGTTTCAGTAATTCAATCCGCTTCTTGTGTGTATAAAATTTGAAGCGTCTTTTGCACTGCAGCTATGCGGTTCCGTCCGCAAGCTTGTTACCTCTTGACACCTTATCAGTCTCGTGCGTGCCCTGCACACGTGCACATAGCTATTTGTCGTGGCAATTGGACTGCTTCCACAACTAGCTTAGTTGTAGTTTCTTGTAGTTTCTTTTCAATCAGTTTCTCATCGTTTATCACAAGAATCTTAGTAATTTGAACAAAAGTCAAAAAGTATGTTTTATTTTACTCAATTGTACGATTTAGAGAATCCATATGTAGTAAAGCGTTGTATTACTACATATGATTTCATCTTCATTTAATTTTGACACACCTTTCAAAATGCTTCTCAGTGTCCCAGTGCACACATGCTTTGCGTGTGTAACTGGTTGTCTCAACCCGTGTTCCACATCCTAATCTTTCCTTCCTCAAAGTGTCAAACCAATCCACTAATTGGAAAAGATAAAAGTCAACAAATTAACCATCAGTAAATTAATATAATAGTTAATTGTTGTTGTTTCTTAACTGTAACTAACTCAATCACTCTCTTATCCTCAAATGTAAAAACTTGTGTAGACCTTACACAACCAATCGACTATTTCTTCTAAATTTAGCTTTGAAATGTTGTTATTTAATCATTTTGCTTCATCCAATCCCAGAAAGCAAGTTCCTTCCATCTCTCATTAATGCAGTGTGGACCAGTTCCTGCCCACAAAAAATTGCTTGCCTTTCTTTTCTTCTTATTTTCTTTTCAAAATTGCTTTTGTTTTGCGGTGCAAATCAATTCTTTTGTGCACCTACATTAGCCAATTTCAACACATAACACTGACGGCACACAGACAACACAAAAACTTACAGCAGAGACACAGCTCACAAACGATACAAACAAATAACGCTGCGCAAACGTCATCCTCTATTTTGACGTTTCGGTTATACTTTTGTTTTCTCATCAGTGCCTTTTATCCTTCATGCAAATATTGTCACATCTTCCTCAAGCATCACCCTGCTTCAAATATTCAAACATTCTCTGAGAAACTCACACTTTCCTTGCTTCGCCCGCAGCCACAGCACCACTCGTGCGAGGGGTGGGGGCGCAGCATCAATGTTGATTGGTCACAGGCTGGCCATTTCCTGCAACAACCATGATGCCGGCCCACCGCCCACACGAGCATAGCAAAGGCCCACGCGGACAGCCCCGCCCCGCGACAACGCGCGAGCGCAGGCACGCTTATCAGTTTCACCTTCTCAAAGGGCAGGCCAACTTTGCCGTTGCCCTCCCCTATCATGTTCACCTTCAACATCTTTCAGTCTTCTACACAACATTTGCTGTCTCATTCTCGTCCTATCAAGCCACCATTCTAGTCACTTTCTGCCACACACGTCTTATTTTCTCTACTGCCACACACTGCTCATCTTAGTTTCTCCAACAAACTTAAACACATCATCGTCCACTTCTCAATTTCCCTATTATTGCTCAACAGCCTCCAGAACATTCTCCATTACTGATTTCTTCCACAGAACACATCTCACTCGCACTCATACACACACCCATTCATGAGGATCCTCCGCGCGCACACGCACACACACACCAGCACAAAAGGATGACGCACAACATATAAGAACACATAGAAGCACTAAGAACATCTTTTTGCTCGTATTACTTGTCTGATTTATTCTCTATTTCACTTTTAGAAACTACGTGTAATTCTTTTCTATTTATTTAGCAAATTTTAACTTCAATGTTTCTTTATCTTACTTTATCCTTTTAACATAAATATCTCCTTATATTTAAGCTAATTTTCTCCTTAATTTTGGCAGCCAGGTTCCCACTTCATTACATGGAAACCTGATCTGATTTGATTTTGGCCTAGTCATAGTGTTTCTGTTAATTTGTGCAGTCACGTGCCATGTGACCGTTTTCTCCGCAATTCCAGCATTTTATTGGAGGTTGCACAACTTCTCTTCCTCGGCCTCTAAAGCCTCCTTTAGACATTGCTCGCCCTCTCTGGCCTTTCTGTCCTCTGCCTGCATTTTGGTAAAAAGTGTCACTATCCTGATCTACCAGAAAAGTGTGTTTTGAAGCTTTCATTTGTTTTCGTTTTTGTTTGTCTATTACTACTTTTTCCGCATGGAGGGCATGATTTATGTATTCCTCCCGCTATGATCTTTAGTTTTGAATTTGTAGCATGTGTTTTCTCTACGTGCTTCTCTACTTTCTCTAGACTTCTCCCTTCTTCTCTAACTCTGTAAATTTTGGTTTTCTCTTGCCTGCCTACTGTTAGGCCCAGTCTCATCATCTTCCTACCTGCAATACAGTGCTTTCTGAGCTCTCTCTCTTTCCCTCTCTTTCTCTCTTTCTCTTTCTCTCTCTCCCAAAACACTACATCATCAGATGCCTTCTTTAATTTCTTTAAGATTTATTTATGTTGTTTCGTTTATGGCACCTCTAAGTCCTAATAATTTGGTTGTCCCTCAAATTTATATTTTTTAACCCATTTATCGAAATCTTTTTTTTAATCGGTTGGGATCCTGCCTTTCAATTATTTTCCAATCTTTGCATTTTAGTTCATGTCGGGGTAGGGACTTTCGCTTACTATTTAAGAGGAGCGCTCAAATGAGATCACTCTCAGTCAAACCGTTCACAAGCATACCACGCGCGTTTTTTTTTAAGAACAGAGGAGTCTGCCCCTCCTGCTGCGGAATTTAACTAACATAAAACGTTAGGGGGCTCCACATCCGCCCCTGCAGAATTTAACTGTTTCTAGTTGTACTTGATAGGGTCTAGAATTCTCAAGGTTTTTTTTTTTTTTTTTTTTTTTAATAACAGAGGAGTCCGCCCCTCCTGCTGCAGAATTTAACTAGCTTGAAAGCTAGGGGGCTCCACATCCGCCCCTGCGGAATTTAACTGTTTCTATTTAATAGAATTAATATTCCTACTCACGGTCTGCTGATTCTCTTCCTCGGAAGATCTCGTCAACCCTCCCGGTGTCCAGCCGGACTGATCGAGACAGTCCCGTCAAAGGGCTTTTGTTTTACCTCGGCCGAGGATTGTCACCTGCGTCGAAGAGCCCGCTGGAACCGTTCAAGGCGTGTCGAGATCCCGGACGAGCCCCCAATTTCTGTCAGGTTTATTTCAATGACTGAATAACTATTAAGAGAAGAGCAACAGCAAACAAACCACAAGTGAGACAGAAATATTAAGTCTTTTCTCGCGAGGAGTGCAGTACAGATAGCTTAATACAATCTCTACACACACTAAATATCTGTAGGCACTCCCGCTCTTTTTATTTGGATTTGCCCTACCCACAGTGTGAGACAAGCCCCTAAAGAAAGGAGGGGGAAAGCATGTGGGCTTTGCCTCGTAAGGAAAAATCACTAGGTGTTTACATACTAATAAAGACATCTGGGAAGAGGAGTTTGAGTGGACTGGATACAGAAGAGAAAACCTTTGACCTCAAGTAAAAACATAGCAAGGGAAGTTTTACGACATTGTGTAGGATGCAACAAACTAAGTTATTTATTACTGGTTATATACATTCCAACCTAATCCTACGATCAAGATAGTTAGGAAACCCTGACTTTAATGGTCACTTGGAGGTTTATCTGGGGTGCAAGACAGCAATGAGGCATGTTGTCTAACAAAGTGGTCTTTGTTAGAAAGGAACTGTCCTTCCGTGGTACATCATAAAAACAGCAAGGCCAAACAGCAAGCATATAATGCAGTAATATTGCGGTAAGGCATTGATTAGAGAACGCATGATAACATATATATACATTTTTCTAACAACTATCTTCCACTATCTGTCCTATTCACTCCCTCCTTCTGAGGCTTGGCAACGCCCATGCCTCACACCTTGACAAACTTTTTGGGAGGATGTGTTCTTTACTACATATGATTCCATCATTTAATTTGACTTTCTTTCCAAAACGCTTCTCAATTTCCCAGTTCACACATCTTCTGCATGTGTTACTGGTTCTCCAGTTTTTCTCCAGTCAATCATCAATCCAAAAGCTATGTTTTTCATTCCAGCATTCAACTTACTCAAAACCACTCTTTCAGCAAAGTCGCTCTACCAATTCTCCATAGCAGTCGCCAACAGCTCCAACCATTCAACCTGTATTTTCCCATCATTCAAGGCAATCATTCATCAATGCTCATTTGCATCTCACACACAGTCTCCAAAAAGGAGTCTCTCCATCACATTGGTCTCAACTCATCCAAGCTCACCACACAACACTCATATACCACCCCCAACTCAAGGTTCCCGATAGAACAATCCACCAAAAAAAACTCAACTCATAAAAACCACTGGCAAATCAATCCGAAATTTTCTTTGCTTTTAGATTTAACAAACTCAATTTCTCAGATTTAGCTCGCATATAATTTTATAACACCATCAATCAATTATTCCCATTAAATGTAGCATTGCAATGTCTCAAATTCACAATTTTGCCTCTTCCAATTCCTGAAAGCATGCTCTGTCGCTTCTCCTTCAAATTTCTCATGAGGGCTCAACACTCAACATGCACCAGTGTGGATCAACTCCTGCTCGCAAACACATTTTTCTCTCCTTCTCTCATTTTTATCTTTCCAAATCGTTTCTGTTCTGCGGTGCAAATTGGATAGACCACAGTCTAACAAATTTCTTCACACTGAAAGTTTAGCCAATTTTCATCATTTTAACACACATGCACAGCTCTCGCGCGCGTAGGGCAGGTCCCAGCACCAATGATTCGCCACAGGCTGGCCATTTCCCGTGGTCGACCATGAGCCAGTCCCTCCCACGCACACAAGGACAGTACACTCCAATTTTTTTTATTTATCTTCAAGTTGCATTCATTTACCACTTGATTTGCAAATTCTAACTTCCGTGCACACACACAATTTGATCCCTGGTAATTTGTCGTTGGGCATACAAACAGCATTGTCATACTTCTTGCATGGACAGGAGCTCTAATAATCCAAAAAATGTTCCAATAATCAGACAATGACATGTTTTGCTGTCATATGGGCATCTATTCCTTCTTTCTCTGTATTAGCATGAGGGGTCAAAGGAGAGGAAGCTTGTCATGCTGTAAATGTGATTTTTCCTCTGCCTCTTCCTCTGCCCCTTGACTGGCACCGTTTTTTTTCTTCTAAAACACTCTATTGACCAGTGTCCACGTTTCCCACAGTTCCAACAGTTGTCAGAATCTGATGGGGGTTTTGAATTATATGGTGACCTTCGGCCTTGTTGGTCTCTCTCTCTTTCTCTCCCCTTTGGGAACTTTGGAAGAAGATCGTTGTATCTTCATTTAGATCATTATCATCATCTAGATGAAATACATCAGAACATTTGCCTTTTTGGATAACTTTTTCAGCATGCCTGTCCCACTGCATAGTTGTTGTATACAAGTTTTGCACACGAGCGGAATGGCTTTCTTGCTCTTCTGCTTGAGCTGCGGCTGGAGCCGTGGCCGGGACAGTGCGCCTGCGCACTGTGGCCTCATTGTCTTCCGGCCTGACAAACATCGTCGCAGCACTTTTCAACTTTCTGTCTTTTGGATTTATTCTCTTCTCTCTTGTGAAGCATTCAACCATATTTTAGCACAAATCAATTCTTTCTCTTTTCTTTTCTTTTTCAGTCCCTCTGACTTCCTATTCACACTCTCTTCCAAGACATCAACCACTATCTTCCACACTTCAACTTTCAACTTCCCTTCTACTCCATACTTTTTCTTCCACTTCGGCATGTATTGCATACAGTTAACAAATTTACTCGCCATGTACTTCTCATCTCCATCAAGAGCTAGGGATCTACTGTTTTTATTTGCCATCTTAATTTGGTATTTTAGGTTTATACAATTATTATTATTATTATTATTATTTTTATTATTTTTCTTTGAGGATCCTCAATGCAAGTTTAAATTGACCTTTGAACAATTACTAGCCTGTATTATTTTCGTGGATCAATGCTAGAACTGCTATTTAGTCAATTTATCCTACCAATCACACTTTCTCAACCACACAAATTTCTTATCCCTGCCAACGCGAAGTCCTCTTTTAAAAATAAAAGAGCTGCTTCATCCGGATAGGGGACTCTACAACACCCCTTCCTTCCCTGGGAACTAAAGACAACCGTCCAGTTACCCAGCCCTGCCAACGCGAAGTCCTCTTTTTAAAAAATAAAAAGAGCTGCTTCATCCGGAGAGGGGACTCTACAACACCCCTTCCTTCCCTGGGAACTAAAGACAACCGTCCAGTTACCCAGCCCTGCCAACGCGAAGTTGTCCCCTTAGAACAGTGGTTGTCAAATCAGGGTACACGGAGGTACGTGAGATTTGACAAAAATATTTTGAAAACCACTGCTCCAGAAGAGCCACTTCATCCGGAGGGGGACTCTACAACACCCCCTCCTTCCTCAAGACTTCTTATCCTCTGTCTTGCCTATTTTTATTCCTGTGCACTTTTACGCGTTTCACAACAACACAATCACACAACTTTAGGGTTTTAACTTACTTGTCTCCTTGGTTCGCTGTTCAGCCGGGTCCCGCCAATCCACATCTGTCAGACGAAGGCAGACCTAAGATGCTGGCCCAGCGAAGAAGTTCTCTTCCCAGGACTTTCTTTTCCAGGTCCTCCTAATGGACGCTGGCTTGTCGACAATGCAGCACGTCTTCCTCCGTCAGTCAGATGGTGTGTATGAGGGTCCCGGGTTTCGGCACCAAAATGTTAGAGTGGTGCTCACTCTAACTTATTTTGCAAGAACCACTCGGAGACAAGTTAGTCGTTTTGGGCACCTGCAGGCGGAGAGTCCATTCGTCACTGTGCGTACAGCAATGATCGAATGACGTCTGACTCTCGCTTCCCACAAGACCATCTTTATTAAGAGAAAAAGGGTGGGGGTGACCATAGACTGAATAGACAAGTAAAAAAGGCCCTTGACCTCTAGATTAGCAGGGCAGGGGATGTTTTACGACATTGCGTAGGATGGAACAAGCTAGGTTATTTATTACTGGTTACACACCAACATAAGCATAAAACTAATCTACCAAGGTTATTCATTACTGGTTACATACATTCCAACATAATCATATGATCAAGATAGTTTTGGAAAACCCTGACACTCACCTTATATCTTTATTAGGTAATGCACTCTGAATTTAATCAGGACCCGAACCGATGTCTTTAATCACTTTTATTCATGAAACAGAGGGCCATCAACTTGCCCCTCTGTCTGCATATTCATTTCCCTGAACGTCACTCCTTCACTACGTCATCACGTAGGCCCACAGTACAATATCAGTACATGACATCCCCCCTTTCCTTAGAAATAAACTGTACCATCACATACTAATATTGACCATGTAATTTACATCATCATCTTTTGCTAACCGAACATTGTATTGTCTAACTTTTCTGATGTAACCCATAAACATTTTTTTCTCTTAAACAGTGAACAATATATTCAGACACAACCCTTTACTTTTACTTTGTCACAAAGTCTTTGAACTTTGCTGGTATCTTTTTGACTCTCTGGGGCCTCATTTCAGGTTCCTGAGCTTCCTCTTGTGGTGTCTGGTTGCAACTGTCCACATTTCTGCTCAGTACATTTTCCTCCCCTTCAGTAAAAGTCTTCGGTGTGTCATGTCCTTCAGTATTCTCATATGATTGGTATTTCTTCACGTGAGTGGTATTCCGGTGGTAGCGAGCTCCAGTTGGGGATTCAATTACCACTTGACTTCCAGTTTTACTCACGACTCTATGTGGGGTTGGATTGAATGGTGTTGTGAATTTGTCCTGTTTGTCCTGTTGTACCAGTACTGTGTCTCCAATGTCCACATTTGAGTACTGGGCTCCTCGTCGTTCATCAGCATAAAGCTTTGCTTTCCCTTTTTGTTCAGCATCCCTGTCACGAACATCTAGAGCCGTTGTTTTGGACTCAGAGAGGTCAGGCAACTTTCCTCTCATTTTCCTGTTGAAAAGAAGTTCAGCTGGACTTTTCCCTGTCGTGGGGTGTTCAATGCTCCTGTAAATAGTTACATATTTCCTCAGTTCACGTTTCCAGTCCAGCCCTTCTGCCTGTGCAATCCTGATTCTCTTCATCAGTGATGCATTTTGACGTTCCACTTCTCCATTGGCTTGTGCCCATTTTGGTGGTGTTCTCACATGTTTGATTCCATTTGTTTCACAGTATTCCCTGAACAAGTCAGATTTGAACTGTGGTCCATTGTCCGATTTGATCGTCACTGGTAGTCCATGCCTACTGAAAATGTCCTCAATTCAGTCAATAACTCTGTCCGTGGTTGTAGACGTCATTATTTCATACTCATAGTAGCGACTGTAATAATCTACTAAAACAAATATAGACTGACTGTTTGGTAGTGGTCCTAACAGATCTACAGCCACGTCTTGCCATGGTCGATCTGGTAAGATTGTGTTCCTCAAAGGCTCAGGTGGATCTGGTCTGGCCACTATTTGACATCCATGACAAGCTTTACAGTATTTTTCCGCTGCCTTATCCATGCCAGGCCACCACACTTTTGTTCTGAGATGTTGTTTTGTCCCTACAATTCCTAAGTGTCCTTCATGAGCTAATGCAAGTGCTTTTGCTCTGAGTTTTTCTGGTAAAACTATGCGGCTTCCACGTAACACAATGTATCCAATCACACAGAGTTCATTTACAATGGGTGCATATTGTTTACATTTTTCGAAGTGTCCAATTTCAATTGCATTTCGCACCTCCGTCAGCTCTGGATCTACAGCAGAGGCTTCTTCTACCTCTCGTGTGGTAAGCGCCTTTGGTGTTGCATTAACTGCAATGAATCTCACATACTCTTCAGATTCATGTTCATGTATTCCTTTTGTCCCTGTGTCTGACAACAACCTAGATAAAGAATCAGCAATATTTTGTTTTCCTGCAATGTGCACCACCCGAAAGTCATAAGGTTGAAGTCTGAGGACCCATCGCTCTATACGAGCACATGGTTTGGATCTTTTACTGTATACGACTTCTAATGGCTTGTGGTCTGTGATTAAGTCAAACCTACGTCCGTACACATATGGATGTAGCCTTTCGCATGCCCAAACTAATGCTAGGGCCTCCCTTTCTGTTTGTGAGTATCTGCGTTCACAATCTGTCAGACTACGACTAACGTAGCACACTGGTACCTCCTCAGAATCTTGTTTTTGTACAAGCACTGCGCCTAACCCTACAGGACTTGCATCTGCGATTATTCTGGTAGGAGCCTCTTTGTCAAAATAAGCTAAAGTACCCGCCCCGGCTAGTTCAGTCTTTAAAGTCTGAAATGCTCGTTTTTGTTCTGGTCCAAACACAAATGTAGTCTCTTTCCTGGTCAATCTCCTCAGTGGTTCAGAGAGCGTTGCAAACTGGGGTATAAATCTACTGCTGAATCCTACCAGTCCTAGGAAACTTTTCACTTCAGCTGCCGTTTTTGGTTCTCTGGCATCCTTAACAGCTCTCACTCTCTCCTCAGTTGGTCCAATGCCTTTCTGGGTCAACAATATGCCCATGAAAACAAGTCTGTCCATGTTAAATTGGCATTTTTCCACATTCAGTGTTAATCCGCATTCTGAAAGTCTTTTCATGACTGCGTGCAGGCGCTTGTCATGTGTCACCTGGTCTGGAGCGTGGATGATCACGTCATCTGAGATGTTCTCCACACCCTCGATGCCTGCTAGTGCATTGGCTATCTCGTGCTGGTATTGCTCACTAGCGGACGAGACTCCAAATATCAGTCTTTTGTACCTGTAAACACCATTATGCACAGCAAACGTTGTTATTTCTCTGGACTCTGGGGTTAGCTCTAACTGATGGTAGCCCCATTTGAGATCAAGCTTACTGAATATTGCAGAACCATTCAGACCTTGCAGTATTTCATCCACTGTAGGGATGGGGGTATCTCTCCCTCACAATAGCCTCATTAGCTTTTCTCATGTCTAAACACATCCTAAGGTCTTTGTCATGTTTCTTTGGGAGAATCACTACCGGATTTACCCAGGGAGTAGGACCTTCAACCTTCTCCACAATGTCCATGTCCATCAGTTCCTTGATTTTCTTCTCGACTGCATCCCTCAAATGATAGGGTATCCGTCTCAGTGGTTGAGCGACTGGTTTCACATTTGGGTCTATGTACAGTGAGATTTGTTTGGTGTTTAATTTACCTACTCCTTTGAACACATTTGAATACTGTTGTTGCAGAATACTTTTAACATCTGTGATTGCTGCAACGTTTTCCCCTATTTTTAGTACTCCAAGCTTAATAGCTGTCATTTTACCAAGGAGTGGTTCACCATTACCTCTAATCACAATGAATTCAGCTTCTTCAGTCCTGTCACCTATCTCGATTACACATTTGAAAGCACCTTTGACAGATAGTGTCTGGGTTGAGGAATATGCATACATATTTCTCTGCTCTTTGGGCACATATGATTCACATTTTATGTTTTCAGCTTTTAGCTTCTCCCAAACATTTTCTCCCATGACATTACTCGTTGCCCCAGAATCTACTAACATTTTTAACTCAACTCCCCCTACACAAAATATTAGTCTTTCAGGCATTTCACAGTCTTTCACCATAAATGCATAGTCATTGTGCACAGTCTCTACAGCATTAACGCTTTGCTTCTTTTGTCCTTTGGTACGACACATTTTTGAGAAATGGTCCTTACCGTTGCATTTATGACATGTTTGTCCACGTGCTGGGCATTTGGGATCCTTACCCATGTGGTCAGTGTAGCCACACCTGTAGCACTGCTTCTCTGCTTTATTGTCATCACAATTCTTCAATTTACCTTTTGGCCTTGTGAACTTTCCTTTTTTCGTTGTGATACGACTGATCGTTTCCCCCTCTTTCTTGATACTGCTCCCATTCATTGCTGCTAGTTGCTCTTCCACTCGCTCACATTGCGATGCCAACTCCAACGTGCGAGCCAAAGTCAAACCAGGTCCATCCTCGAGAAGCTTTCTCTTCACGTATCCAGAACAGCATCTGCTCAGGATAGCGTCTCTAATTTGATTGTCCTTGTCTCCTTGAAAGTCACAGTCCTTCGCAGCCTGACGTAAACGTGTACCAAACTGTTGCACCGTTTCTCCCTGATTTTGGAACAACTTGTGGAAGGATTGGCGCGCGTACGCTGCATTCACTTGGGGAACAAAGTAGGAGTCAAGTGTCCTTACTGCTGCCGCGCAGTCGGTCACCTCACCCGTGTTTGGTAAAGTGAAGAAAACATCCTGCACGTCCTGTCCCGCCAAATGCAAAAGTAGAGCGCGTCTTCTTTGTTTAGTAGCATTGGTCGTATCCTCGTTCATTATCAGTCCTTTACCGTCAGCATACAACTCGAAAGATGTTAGCCATCGTGTCCATCTTGGCCCGAGAGTAGCTGGATCAGTGCAGCAAGCAAACGGTTGTAGCTCCGACTTAGCCATGTTAGCTCAAACTTAAACTTGCTCACGAAAATCGTCGTCGTTATCTCCTCTTCCTTAGAAGGTGGACGTCATCCTCGTCGCCATTGTTGTGTGCTCACCTTATATCTTTATTAGGTAATGCACTCTGAATTTAATCAGGACCCAAACCGATGTCTTTAATCACTTTTATTCATGAAACAGAGGGCCATCAACTTGCCGCTCTGTCTGCATATTCATTTCCCTGAACGTCACTCCTTCACTACGTCATCACGTAGGCCCACAGTACAATATCAGTACATGACAGTTCATGACGGTTCATCTTAGGCGGCAGCAAGAATTTACGTAACTGTTCTAAAATATGGTCAAAATGTCTTTTTTTGCTTGAGATTTTCCTATCATTGTTCCAGGATCTTTTAGTACAATTCTTGTTCTCCAAATGTTAAGAAAATGTCATTTTCAAAACTCGTTCAGAAAAAGAAGTATATATATTTTTCTGCGGTAATGTTGGAGATTTTCAATAAATACAAATTCATACCGTTTTAGGGTTCTCAGGAGAAAAGAGGCACTGCATGATGGGCATGTTTTGACTTCATTTATCGGTTTATTATAGTTGCTGGCATCACCACTAGACGGCGACTCTAGGAAAAAGGAGGTGAACAAAGACGTGGAGGCAGTAGAAAAAGAAGCAAGGCATGATGGTCATGTTTCTGAATCTATTTTTTACTTAATTTAAAATGTTTTGGTTTTGAATGACTAATAGACAGCTTCTCTCTAATACGATATACTATGTTAACAGTTCTACGAATGCTGTCTCATCCACTGAATATGTGTGCTCACACTTTTGTACCAAATTAGCCTCTGACTGTAGATGGTGTGCGCGGTGAAAAGGTCGGCCCCGGCGACGTATACAACTCATACTTACCTGGCAGGGGAGATACCATGATCAAGAAGGTGGTTCACCCAGGGTGAGGCTCAGCCATTGCACTCCGGTTGTGCTGACTCCTGCGAATTCCCCAAATGTGGGAATCTCGACTGCATAATTTCTGGTAGTGGGGGACTGCGTTCGCGCTCTCCCCTGATTCTCCTGTACAATACAAAATCCCTCACACGAAGCCAAATTTCATCGTCGCCACATACTGAGCGATGGTGCATCAAGCTGTGCTCTGCAACTGTGCACCTAATTGCCGAACTTCATTCAACAAATTAGTAATTGCAAAATAAAATGTAATTACTACGTTCCCGACCCGTTATTGATACGAACGTATATGATATAACTTTCATATAACCTGCTTTCTGGAATAGCCCCACGGATCATTTCCCGTTCTCCATTTAC
Organism: Syngnathus typhle; assembly: GCF_033458585.1. Classification (NCBI taxonomy): domain Eukaryota; kingdom Metazoa; phylum Chordata; class Actinopteri; order Syngnathiformes; family Syngnathidae; genus Syngnathus; species Syngnathus typhle. Next base: position 187,534 of record NC_083758.1, read on the forward strand.
CTACACTATAAAGAAAAACTAATGGCCAAAAGGTACGTGGACCCAGACATACAACTGATTTTTGCACCCCCTACTCTACTGGTCAAATCAAGAGTAGTTTACATCACAGTCCGTTAGCTTCATTCTCACAGGATAAAGCAGAGGGTCAATGACGTCATTGATTCAAGTTCATGGCGGCTGGCAGCAAGGATATACGAAAAAATATGATCAAAATGTCTTTCTTTAAATCAGAAATTGTGCCAGAAATTTTTAGTACAATCCTTGTTCTCAAATTTTTAAGAGAATGTCATTTTCTAAACTTGCTCAGAAAAAGAAATATATATCTTTCTGCGGTACTGTTGGAGATTTTCTATAAATACAAATTCATATGGTTCTCAGGTGAAAAGAGGCAATGCATGATGGGTATGTTTTTACTTCATTTCTTATGCTGCCACCACCACTAGATGGCAACTCTAAGAAAAAGGAGGTGAACAAAGGCGTGGAGGCAGTAGAAAGAGAAGCAAAGCATCAGTTTATGGGTATTTACGAGGGTATTTTTATATTAATACTTTAATAGCTAAATGGCTCCTATTATTGTTCCTTACATATAGTATAATTTGTGGAAAATATATTAATTTATTGCTCAATGCATAATCAATAGTTTTATATTTGAATGGGTGGATGTCACCAAAAGCTGTCCCTAAAGCTTAACCAATTTGGTCTGTAAACTTTAGCAGAATTAATAACTACAAGGCAGGACTATTAACTATTTCCCATTGACAAGTATAGGTGGCTCCGCTTTCGCAGAGCATCAAAAAATTGAGATGAACTCTCATTGTTCCTCCCCACGGAAATCTTTAGTAAAAGGCGATCGGTGAAATTGCAGCAACCATTCCTTCTAATACAAACAATAGACGTTCATAGATTTACTACATTTAGAAGGACTCAACCTAAATAGACAGTTTAAACGAGTATTTTGTGTTCATCAATGTGTTTTTTCCTTGAAACATTGTTGGCGCACAGGATTATGGATACCTGATATTTCAAACAGCGTCACCTATCGATTGGGCAACTATTTTGAGTGTGAGTTTTGAACGTATAAACAGTTGTATGTCTTGGTCCGTGTACTTTTGGTATGAGAGAAATGGAAATGATCCGATTTCCGTGTGTTATTTTCAAATGTGTGATTTCAGATTTTTATTCAACACAAATCGGGAAACAAAAGACGATCGTAATTTCCTCAAATGAGTGTTAAGAAATGCTGGCGTGGATTGGAATGCGATTCACCTCCACTGCGATGGTGGCGTTCGAGGGTTAATGTAAATTGCCACAGCAGGAAACAGGAAGTAGTTTGGCGAAGTGGGCCGCGTGTTTTTTTGCTGCGTGTTTTTTTTCCCGTCAAAATGTTCGTCAAACAGCTATCTTGCCTTCGGTCCCGAAATGTATCCAAAGATCCGATTGTTTTTGGCGAATGACCAATTCGTTTTGTTGGTCATTAAAAGCTATTCCCATCAGGAGCTCAGTTCATCGTTATTCTATTGGGTCAACGTGAACCACGTGACACTAAACCTCCACGAACACACGAAAATCTGCAACCGATGCACAGGTTGAAAACAGCCCGGTGACGCATTATCATTCCAAACTGTTAATAGTTGAGGTTTGTTACGGTGGTCGGTACGTGGCATTAGTATGACTCAATATATTTAAACCGTAACTTGAATTGGTAGTCTCTTTATTTAAGTAGTTTTCTCAGACCAACTTTTGGTTATCGCTTCTCGGCCTTTTGGCTAAGATCAAGTGTAGTATCTGTTCTTATCAGTTTAATATCTGATACGTCCCCTATCCGGGGACCATATATTAAATTGAATTTTTGGAACTGGGAGATGGGATTAGGGGCTTGCTCCGTCCACTCCACGCATCGACCTGGTATTGCAGTACTTCCAGGAACGGTGCACCCCCTTCTGCTGGTCAAATAAAGGATAGTTAAGTCAGGAAGCCATTAGGGATGGGCGATACCAATGATTTTGGAATCGATCCGATACCAAGTATTTCCTACCCAAAATACCCGATATTCGATCCGATATCGATACCGGAAGTGTAATTTCCCGCCAAAAAAAAACAATTTAAATGCAGTGGCATTCTTGCTCTTGGAGAGTCATCTATTGAATTTTGTAGAAAAAAATATTAGGTCATGTACATGAATTATTAACCTTTTTAGACATTAGTGCATTAGTGGAAGATGCATATTAATAGTATAACTTTAATAAAAAGGAGCTATTCTTTACTTTTTTCTCTCTCTCTCTCTGTTGTTGGGAAAATGTTTTGTCTTTTAGTATAATCTAAAAAGAGACATGGTACCAACAGAGATGCAGGGCTTAATCGTCATGAGCAGCAAAACTATCAATTTGTAAAGCCACTGGATACTTACATTTAATATTGTAATACTTTAGTGTTGTTTATAGGAAGTGGAGTTACAAATAAAACGTATGGCGTTCGACCACAAATTGAAAAGGGGAAAACTTTATTTATAAATGACTGACTAAAGCGTAGTAATTATTGCTTCAAATAGCACATCAACCACAAATGCTTACGATTTTTGGTTAGCACCTGATACCTGGATATGTCTTGCCTTTCTGAAACGCTGCTTCTAAGGTACTTTGGTACCTTAGCCTCGGTGTGGCTGCAGGGTTTTCCGTCGCTGCATTAGTGTCTGCGGCACGTTTCAACTGCAGCTCTTCATGAACCGTGGGGTGAATTTTGCTTAAATGTTTTGTCAAGTTTGTGGTGTTGCCACAATATTTAATTGTTTTGTGACATATTTCACATTTTGCCTCGTTGTTATTAAGTAAAATATAATATCCCCAAACCAGACTTCTCTTGCGTTCGGACTGGGCCGCCGCCGTGGCCATGCTTGTTTGTGTTTGTTTGGATTGGAACGGGGGGCGGAGGAGGGCTTGGCTTGTGAGAAAAGGGGGCGGGAGCAGAGCAGAGCAGGACACGCCGGTGCAGCAGGACACGCCGGTGCAGCAGGCGGAAGGAAAGGTAGTGCTAGCATGAGTGCAAGTTGTCAAATTGGAGCAGAAAAAAAATGAGGAAAAATATAATTAAATAATTGTAAGTATCGATATTTTAGCTAGGGAGATCGATACTCAAAAATGAGCAGCCTGTATCGATATATCGATATTTTGGTATCGATCCGCCCATCCCTAGAAGCCATTAGAATCGGTTCGCTTCATTCTCACAGGATAAAGCAGAAAGTCAATAACGTCTTGAAAGGGTTTGATTCAGTCAAGTTCATGACCTTTATCTAAATGTGAATAGCAGAAGAATTCTATCCTTTACAACAAAATAGAAAACATATCGGCCCTACGATTGGCTGGCCACCAGTTTATGATGTCCAGTGGGGATGGGCGATACCAATGATTTTGGAATCGATCCGATACCAAGTATTTCCTACCCAAAATACCCGATATTCGATCCGATATCGATACCGGAAGTGTAATTTCCCGCCCAAAAAACGATTTAAATGCAGTGGCATTCTTGCTCTTGGAGAGTCATCTATTGATTTTTGTAGAAAAAAGTATTACGTCACGTGAATTATTAACCTTTTTAGACATTAGTGCATTAGTGGAATATGCATATTAATAGTATAACTTTAATAAAAAGGAGCTATTCTTTACTTTTCTCTCTCTCTCTCTCTCTCTCTCTCTCTCTCTCTCTCTCTCTCTCTCTCTCTCTCTCTGTTGTTGGGAAAAAGTTTTGTCTTTTAGTATAATCTAAAAAGAGACATGGTACCAACAGAGATGCAGGGCTTAATCGTCATGAGCAGCAAAACTATCAATTTGTAAAGCCACTGGATACTTACATTTAATATTGTAATACTTTAGTGTTGTTTATAGGAAGTGGAGTTACAAATAAAACGTATGGCGTTCGACCACAAATTGAAAAGGGGAAAACTTTATTTATAAATGACTGACTAAAGCGTAGTAATTATTGCTTCAAATAGCACATCAACCACAAATGCTTACAATTTTTGGTTAGCACCTGATACCTGGATATGTCTTGCCTTTCTGAAACGCTGCTTCTTAGGTACTTTGATACCTTAGCCTCGGTGTGGCTGCAGGGTTTTCCGTCGCTGCCTTAGTGTCTGCGGCACGTTTCAACTGCAGCTCTTCATGAACCGTGGGGTGAATTTTGCTTAAATGTTTTGTCAAGTTTGTGGTGTTGCCACAATATTTAATTGTTTTGTGACATATTTCACATTTTGCCTCGTTGTTATTAAGTAAAATATAATATCCCCAAACTAGACTTCTCTTGCGTTCGGACTGGGCCGCCGCTGTGGCCATGCTTGTTTGTGTTTGTTTGGATTGGAACGGGAGGCGGAGGAGGAGGGCTTGGCTTGTGAGAAAAGGGGGCGGGAGCAAAGCAGAGTGCAGCAGGCGGAAGGAAAAGTAGTGCTAGCATAGTGCAAGTCGTCAAATTGGAGCAGAAAAAAAATGAGGAAAAATATAATTAAATAATTGTAAGTATCGATATTTTAGCTAGGGAGATCGATACTCAAAAATGAGCAGCCTGGATCGATATATCGATACTTTTGTATCGATCCGCCCATCCCTATGTGATAGGCTCCAGCACGCCTACTAACCCCGTGGGGAGAATCAGTACAGAAATTGGATGGATGGGCAATATAAAATATTCTCTCTGGTGTCTGCAAGCGTTATCAGTACTCACGGCGGGTGGATTCTGAAACGTGTCTGCAATGTAAAGTTGATTGTTTGGCTACCATAGGCATTTTTAAAAGCCTCTATGTTAATTTTAAAACCTTTACTTTACATGGTCGTTTTTAAATAAAAGCCTTCATGTTTAAAACAAAAGCCTAGTATACACAGCCAGTTTTAAAGCCTTACAATTTAGACAATTTAAACAAGTATACTTGTAACACAACAAGTGTTAAAAAAATTGCTTGTTCTAAACATTGACGCAAAGGATCGTGGGTACGTGATCGAGCGCTCAGCCAATGATGGCTGTGTTGCCAAATACCCTAATGACGTCGGCACTCTTTCTAATACAATCTAAACATAGTCCTTTACTAGTCGTGGTTGCCCTCTGGGTAAAAATGGTACACTCGCAGATGACTTCCCGCCGCCCCTCGTTGATGAATTAAGACTATACTTTCTGGGATCATTTCTATAGTTATTAACTTGAGATATGTGTTTCTAAAGTGAACGGTCTCGCCAACTACGATGATGAGAATTGATGTTCCTTCCTGAGCGTGAAGCCAGCGGAGAATAATGATGTTTATATCATAGATTCTCCCATCTTGATGAGCGTTCTATGCTTCCTAGTGGAGCATTGAGGGGAGGGACATGATCAGAGTAGTTCTTTGAAATTGGTTAAATAAAAATTAAGCTAATGTAGTGACGTACTCCTGATATTCAACTCAGTCGATTAACAGTATCGTCGTATTAGTTCAACTAACAAAAGCGTGTTATGTATTTCTGAAGTACTTTTGTAACAAGTACTTATGGCTGTATTCATTTACACGGCTTAAATCTTTACAACTTCGACACAAATCTGAATTAACTTTAATAATAAATATATTAATGGCTAAATGCCTCCGTTTATTGTTCCTTACATATAGTATAATTAGTAGAAAATATATTTATTTATTGCTCATATTAGATAGTTTTATATTTGAATGGGTGGATGTAAGCTATGGCAGAATTAATGGCAACAAAGCAGGAATTAAGATTACTTTCCATTGACAAGTACAGGAAGCTCCGCTTTCACAGAGCATCAAAAAATTGAGATATACTCTTGTTGTTCCTCCCCACGGAAATCGTTAGTAAAAGGCGAAAGATTTATACGATCTGAAGAGAAACAAGAGTGAATTGATTTCGGCTTGTCCAAACGGGCCACCCCATTGCTGGTCTCACCAAAGTAACAGGCGGTGTCACACTAGCAACCATTTCCTTTTAATAAAAATAGATCTTCATATATTTGCTAAATTTAGGAGGCCTTAACACTCAACTAAGATGTATAGTTCGAACAAGTATTTGGTGTTTGGCAATTCTATGGAAACGTTTACACTCTAAACGTGTCGTTGTGAGTCCATGCTTGCTCTGCTGCGTTCGGTTCCAACTCCCTGACCTGTTTGTTTGCATTGTGCACGTTCTCCACTCTGGTTTCCTTCCATTTCCCCCAAACATGCATGATAGGCCCATTGAGCGCTCCAAATTGCCCGTAGGTGCGAGTGCGGACGGTTTTTCGTCTCTGTGTGCCCTGCGAGTGATTATTATTTGTTAAAGCGTATATGCCGTTACACCGCTAGATGGCAGCAGCGTTGACTTCCGCACCTGACCACAAAAAGAAACGGGAATCACGTGATGCGCCGGAAAAGAAGCATTAGTATGAGTCGATATATTTAGACCGTAACTTGAATTGGTAGTCTTGTAGTGGGTTGACATAATTCACCCGGAACCTAAGTTCACGTTGCCGAGTTCCGGTGGGATGTTTTACACGTGTGGGAGTTTCCTGTTTGAGGAGTGTGTGTTAGGATCTCGAAGGGAAAAGAGTCGGCCCGTGGTTGAGATAAGCTAATTATAAATGTCATTAAAACAACTGCCGTTGGCACCGTCATTTATCACTCCGCCTCCGACTCCAGTCCTTGCACACCACAGTCTCTTTATTTAAGTGGTTTCCTCAGACCAGTTTCAGTACATCGCTTCTCGGCCTTTTGGCTAAGACCAGGTGTAGAATCTGTTCTTATCAGATTAATATCTGATACGTTCCCTATCCGGGGACCATGTATTAATTGGATTTTCGCAACAGGGAGATGGTATAGGGGCTTGCTCCGTCCACTCTATGCATCGACCTGGTATTGCAGTACCTCCAGGAGCGGTGCGCCCCCCTCTACTGGTCAAATAAAAAGTAGTTTACATCACAATCCGTTAGCTTCATTCTCACAGGATGAAGCAGAAAGTCAACGACGTCTTGATCGGATTTGATTCAAGTTCATGTTGTGTGCTCACCTTATATCTTTATTAGGTAATGCACTCTGAATTTAATCAGGACCCGAACCGATGTCTTTAATCACTTTTATTCATGAAACAGAGGGCCATCAACTTGCCGCTCTGTCTGCATATTCATTTCCCTGAACGTCACTCCTTCACTACGTCATCACGTAGGCCCACAGTACAATATCAGTACATGACAGTTCATGACGGCTCATCTTAGGCGGCAGCAAGAATTTACGTAACTGTTCTAAAATATGGTCAAAATGTCTTTTTTTGCTTGAGATTTTCCTATCATTGTTCCAGGATCTTTTAGTACAATTCTTGTTCTCCAAATGTTAAGAAAATGTCATTTTCAAAACTCGTTCAGAAAAAGAAGTATATATATTTTTCTGCGGTAATGTTGGAGATTTTCAATAAATACAAATTCATACCGTTTTAGGGTTCTCAGGAGAAAAGAGGCACTGCATGATGGGCATGTTTTGACTTCATTTATCGGTTTATTATAGTTGCTGGCATCACCACTAGATGGCGACTCTAGGAAAAAGGAGGTGAACAAAGACGTGGAGGCAGTAGAAAAAGAAGCAAGGCATGATGGTCATGTTTCTGAATCTATTTTTTACTTAATTTAAAATGTTTTGGTTTTGAATGACTAATAGACAGCTTCTCTCTAATACGATATACTATGTTAACAGTTCTACGAATGCTGTCTCATCCACTGAATATGTGTGCTCACACTTTTGTACCAAATTAGCCTCTGACTGTAGATGGTGTGCGCGGTGAAAAGGTCGGCCCCGGCGACGTATACAACTCATACTTACCTGGCAGTGGAGATACCATGATCAAGAAGGTGGTTCACCCAGGGTGAGGCTCAGCCATTGCACTCCGGTTGTGCTGACCCCTGCGAATTCCCCAAATGTGGGAATCTCGACTGCATAATTTCTGGTAGTGGGGGACTGCGTTCGCGCTCTCCCCTGATTCTCCTGTACAATACAAAATCCCTCACACGAAGCCCAAATTTCATGGTCGCCACATACTGAGCGATGGTGCATCAAGCTGTGCTCTGCAACTGTGCACCTACTTGCCGAACTTCATTCAACAAATTAGTAATTGCAAAATAAAATGAAATTACTACGTTCCCGACCCGTTATTGATACGAACGTATATGATATAACTTTCATATAACCTGCTTTCTGGAATAGCCCCACGGATCATTTCCCGTTCTCCATTTACCTACACTATAAAGAAAAACTAATGGCCAAAAGGTACGTGGACCCAGACATACAACTGATTTTTGCACCCCCTACTCTACTGGTCAAATCAAGAGTAGTTTACATCACAGTCCGTTAGCTTCATTCTCACAGGATAAAGCAGAGGGTCAATGACGTCATTGATTCAAGTTCATGGCGGCTGGCAGCAAGGATATACGAAAAAATATGATCAAAATGTCTTTCTTTAAATCAGAAATTGTGCCAGAAATTTTTAGTACAATCCTTGTTCTCAAATTTTTAAGAGAATGTCATTTTCTAAACTTGCTCAGAAAAAGAAATATATATCTTTCTGCGGTACTGTTGGAGATTTTCTATAAATACAAATTCATATGGTTCTCAGGTGAAAAGAGGCAATGCATGATGGGTATGTTTTTACTTCATTTCTTATGCTGCCACCACCACTAGATGGCAACTCTAAGAAAAAGGAGGTGAACAAAGGCGTGGAGGCAGTAGAAAGAGAAGCAAAGCATCAGTTTATGGGTATTTACGAGGGTATTTTTATATTAATACTTTAATAGCTAAATGGCTCCTATTATTGTTCCTTACATATAGTATAATTTGTGGAAAATATATTAATTTATTGCTCAATGCATAATCAATAGTTTTATATTTGAATGGGTGGATGTCACCAAAAGCTGTCCCTAAAGCTTAACCAATTTGGTCTGTAAACTTTAGCAGAATTAATAACTACAAGGCAGGACTATTAACTATTTCCCATTGACAAGTATAGGTGGCTCCGCTTTCGCAGAGCATCAAAAAATTGAGATGAACTCTCATTGTTCCTCCCCACGGAAATCTTTAGTAAAAGGCGATCGGTGAAATTGCAGCAACCATTCCTTCTAATACAAACAATAGACGTTCATAGATTTACTACATTTAGAAGGACTCAACCTAAATAGACAGTTTAAACGAGTATTTTGTGTTCATCAATGTGTTTTTTCCTTGAAACATTGTTGGCGCACAGGATTATGGATACCTGATATTTCAAACAGCGCCACCTATCGATTGGGCAACTATTTTGAGTGTGAGTTTTGAACGTATAAACAGTTGTATGTCTTGGTCCGTGTACTTTTGGTATGAGAGAAATGGAAATGATCCGATTTCCGTGTGTTATTTTCAAATGTGTAATTTCAGATTTTTATTCAACACAAATCGGGAAACAAAAGACGATCGTAATTTCCTCAAATGAGTGTTAAGAAATGCTGGCGTGGATTGGAATGCGATTCACCTCCACTGCGATGGTGGCGTTCGAGGGTTAATGTAAATTGCCACAGCAGGAAACAGGAAGTAGTTTGGCGAAGTGGGCCGCGTGTTTTTTTGCTGCGTGTTTTTTTTCCCGTCAAAATGTTCGTCAAACAGCTATCTTGCCTTCGGTCCCGAAATGTATCCAAAGATCCGATTGTTTTTGGCGAATGACCAATTCGTTTTGTTGGTCATTAAAAGCTATTCCCATCAGGAGCTCAGTTCATCGTTATTCTATTGGGTCAACGTGAACCACGTGACACTAAACCTCCACGAACACACGAAAATCTGCAACCGATGCACAGGTTGAAAACAGCCCGGTGACGCATTATCATTCCAAACTGTTAATAGTTGAGGTTTGTTACGGTGGTCGGTACGTGGCATTAGTATGACTCAATATATTTAAACCGTAACTTGAATTGGTAGTCTCTTTATTTAAGTAGTTTTCTCAGACCAACTTTTGGTTATCGCTTCTCGGCCTTTTGGCTAAGATCAAGTGTAGTATCTGTTCTTATCAGTTTAATATCTGATACGTCCCCTATCCGGGGACCATATATTAAATTGATTTTTGGAACTGGGAGATGGAATTAGGGGCTTGCTCCGTCCACTCCACGCATCGACCTGGTATTGCAGTACTTCCAGGAACGGTGCACCCCACTCTGCTGGTCAAATAAAGGATAGTTAAGTCAGGAAGTCATTAGGGATGGGCGATACCAATGATTTTGGAATCGATCCGATACCAAGTATTTCCTACCAGAGATGCAGGGCTTAATCGTCATGAGCAGCAAAACTATCAATTTGTAAAGCCACTGGATACTTACATTTAATATTGTAATACTTTAGTGTTGTTTATAGGAAGTGGAGTTACAAATAAAACGTATGGCGTTCGACCACAAATTGAAAAGGGGAAAACTTTATTTATAAATGACTGACTAAAGCGTAGTAATTATTGCTTCAAATAGCACATCAACCACAAATGCTTACAATTTTTGGTTAGCACCTGATACCTGGATATGTCTTGCCTTTCTGAAACGCTGCTTCTAAGGTACTTTGATACCTTAGCCTCGGTGTGGCTGCAGGGTTTTCCGTCGCTGCCTTAGTGTCTGCGGCACGTTTCAACTGCAGCTCTTCATGAACCGTGGGGTGAATTTTGCTTAAATGTTTTGTCAAGTTTGTGGTGTTGCCACAATATTCAATTGTTTTGTGACATATTTCACATTTTGCCTCGTTGTTATTAAGTAAAATATAATATCCCCAAACTAGACTTCTCTTGCGTTCGGACTGGGCCGCCGCCGTGGCCATGCTTGTTTGTGTTTGTTTGGATTGGAACGGGAGGCGGAGGAGGAGGGCTTGGCTTGTGAGAAAAGGGGGCGGGAGCAAAGCAGAGCAGGACACGCCGGTGCAGCAGGCGGAAGGAAAAGTAGTGCTAGCATGAGTGCAAGTCGTCAAATTGGAGCAGAAAAAAATGAGGAAAAATATAATTAAATAATTGTAAGTATCGATATTTTAGCTAGGGAGATCGATACTCAAAAATGAGCAGCCTGGATCGATATATCGATACTTTTGTATCGATCCGCCCATCCCTATGTGATAGGCTCCAGCACGCCTACTAACCCCGTGGGGAGAATCAGTACAGAAATTGGATGGATGGGCAATATAAAATATTCTCTCTGGTGTCTGCAAGCGTTATCAGTACTCACGGCGGGTGGATTCTGAAACGTGTCTGCAATGTAAAGTTGATTGTTTGGCTACCATAGGCATTTTTAAAAGCCTCTATGTTAATTTTAAAACCTTTACTTTACATGGTCGTTTTTAAATAAAAGCCTTCATGTTTAAAACAAAAGCCTAGTATACACAGCCAGTTTTAAAGCCTTACAATTTAGACAATTTAAACAAGTATACTTGTAACACAACAAGTGTTAAAAAAATTGCTTGTTCTAAACATTGACGCAAAGGATCGTGGGTACGTGATCGAGCGCTCAGCCAATGATGGCTGTGTTGCCAAATACCCTAATGACGTCGGCACTCTTTCTAATACAATCTAAACATAGTCCTTTACTAGTCGTGGTTGCCCTCTGGGTAAAAATGGTACACTCGCAGATGACTTCCCGCCGCCCCTCGTTGATGAATTAAGACTATACTTTCTGGGATCATTTCTATAGTTATTAACTTGAGGTATGTGTTTCTAAAGTGAACGGTCTCGCCAACTACGATGATGAGAATTGATGTTCCTTCCTGAGCGTGAAGCTAGCGGAGAATAATGATGTTTATATCATAGATTCTCCACTTTTGATGAGCGTTCTATGCTTCCTAGTGGAGCATTGAGGGGAGGGACATGATCAGAGTAGTTCTTTGAAATTGGTTAAATAAAAATTAAGCTAATGTAGTGACGTACTCCTGATATTCAACTCAGTCGATTAACAGTATCGTCGTATTAGTTCAACTAACAAAAGCGTGTTATGTATTTCTGAAGTACTTTTGTACTGAAGTACTTATGGCTGTATTCATTTACACGGCTTAAATCTTTACAACTTCGACACAAATCTGAATTAACTTTAATAATAAATATATTAATGGCTAAATGCCTCCGTTTATTGTTCCTTACATATAGTATAATTAGTAGAAAATATATTTATTGCTCATATTAGATAGTTTTATATTTGAATGGGTGGATGGCAGAATTAATGGCAACAAAGCAGGAATTAAGATTACTTTCCATTGACAAGTACTGGAAGCTCCGCTTTCACAGAGCATCAAAAAATTGAGATATACTCTTGTAGTTCCTCCCCACGGAAATCTTTAGTAAAAGGCGAAAGATTTATACGATCTGAAGAGAAACAAGAGTGAACTGATTTCGGCTTGTCCAAACGGGCCACCCCATTGGTCTCACCAAAGTAACAGGCGGTGTCACACTAGCAACCATTTCCTTTTAATAAAAATAGATCTTCATATATTTGCTAAATTTAGGAGGCCTTAACACTCAACTAAGATGTATAGTTCGAACAAGTATTTGGTGTTTGGCAATTCTATGGAAACGTTTACACTCTAAACGTGTCGTTGTGAGTCCATGCTTGCTCTGCTGCGTTCGGTTCCAACTCCCTGACCTGTTTGTTTGCATTGTGCACGTTCTCCACTCTGGTTTCCTTCCATTTCCCCCAAACATGCATGATAGGCCCATTGAGCGCTCCAAATTGCCCGTAGGTGCGAGTGCGGACGGTTTTTCGTCTCTGTGTGCCCTGCGAGTGATTATTATTTGTTAAAGCGTATATGCCGTTACACCGCTAGATGGCAGCAGCGTTGACTTCCGCACCTGACCACAAAAAGAAACGGGAATCACGTGATGCGCCGGAAAAGAAGCATTAGTATGAGTCGATATATTTAGACCGTAACTTGAATTGGTAGTCTTGTAGTGGGTTGACATAATTCACCCGGAACCTAAGTTCACGTTGCCGAGTTCCGGTGGGATGTTTTACACGTGTGGGAGTTTCCTGTTTGAGGAGTGTGTGTTAGGATCTCGAAGGGAAAAGAGTCGGCCCGTGGTTGAGATAAGCTAATTATAAATGTCATTAAAACAACTGCCGTTGGCACCGTCATTTATCACTCCGCCTCCGACTCCAGTCCTTGCACACCACAGTCTCTTTATTTAAGTGGTTTCCTCAGACCAGTTTCAGTACATCGCTTCTCGGCCTTTTGGCTAAGACCAGGTGTAGAATCTGTTCTTATCAGATTAATATCTGATACGTTCCCTATCCGGGGACCATGTATTAATTGGATTTTCGCAACAGGGAGATGGTATAGGGGCTTGCTCCGTCCACTCTATGCATCGACCTGGTATTGCAGTACCTCCAGGAGCGGTGCGCCCCCCTCTACTGGTCAAATAAAAAGTAGTTTACATCACAATCCGTTAGCTTCATTCTCACAGGATGAAGCAGAAGGTCAACGACGTCTTGATCGGATTTGATTCAAGTTCATGTTGTGTGCTCACCTTATATCTTTATTAGGTAATGCACTCTGAATTTAATCAGGACCCGAACCGATGTCTTTAATCACTTTTATTCATGAAACAGAGGGCCATCAACTTGCCGCTCTGTCTGCATATTCATTTCCCTGAACGTCACTCCTTCACTACGTCATCACGTAGGCCCACAGTACAATATCAGTACATGACAGTTCATGACGGCTCATCTTAGGCGGCAGCAAGAATTTACGTAACTGTTCTAAAATATGGTCAAAATGTCTTTTTTTGCTTGAGATTTTCCTATCATTGTTCCAGGATCTTTTAGTACAATTCTTGTTCTCCAAATGTTAAGAAAATGTCATTTTCAAAACTCGTTCAGAAAAAGAAGTATATATATTTTTCTGCGGTAATGTTGGAGATTTTCAATAAATACAAATTCATACCGTTTTAGGGTTCTCAGGAGAAAAGAGGCACTGCATGATGGGCATGTTTTGACTTCATTTATCGGTTTATTATAGTTGCTGGCATCACCACTAGATGGCGACTCTAGGAAAAAGGAGGTGAACAAAGACGTGGAGGCAGTAGAAAAAGAAGCAAGGCATGATGGTCATGTTTCTGAATCTATTTTTTACTTAATTTAAAATGTTTTGGTTTTGAATGACTAATAGACAGCTTCTCTCTAATACGATATACTATGTTAACAGTTCTACGAATGCTGTCTCATCCACTGAATATGTGTGCTCACACTTTTGTACCAAATTAGCCTCTGACTGTAGATGGTGTGCGCGGTGAAAAGGTCGGCCCCGGCGACGTATACAACTCATACTTACCTGGCAGGGGAGATACCATGATCAAGAAGGTGGTTCACCCAGGGTGAGGCTCAGCCATTGCACTCCGGTTGTGCTGACCCCTGCGAATTCCCCAAATGTGGGAATCTCGACTGCATAATTTCTGGTAGTGGGGGACTGCGTTCGCGCTCTCCCCTGATTCTCCTGTACAATACAAAATCCCTCACACAAAGCCAAATTTCATGGTCGCCACATACTGAGCGATGGTGCATCAAGCTGTGCTCTGCAACTGTGCACCTACTTGCCGAACTTCATTCAACAAATTAGTAATTGCAAAATAAAATGTAATTACTACGTTCCCGACCCGTTATTGATACGAACGTATATGATATAACTTTCATATAACCTGCTTTCTGGAATAGCCCCACGGATCATTTCCCGTTCTCCATTTACCTACACTATAAAGAAAAACTAATGGCCAAAAGGTACGTGGACCCAGACATACAACTGATTTTTGCACCCCCTACTCTACTGGTCAAATCAAGAGTAGTTTACATCACAGTCCGTTAGCTTCATTCTCACAGGATAAAGCAGAGGGTCAATGACGTCATTGATTCAAGTTCATGGCGGCTGGCAGCAAGGATATACGAAAAAATATGATCAAAATGTCTTTCTTTAAATCAGAAATTGTGCCAGAAATTTTTAGTACAATCCTTGTTCTCAAATTTTTAAGAGAATGTCATTTTCTAAACTTGCTCAGAAAAAGAAATATATATCTTTCTGCGGTACTGTTGGAGATTTTCTATAAATACAAATTCATATGGTTCTCAGGTGAAAAGAGGCAATGCATGATGGGTATGTTTTTACTTCATTTCTTATGCTGCCACCACCACTAGATGGCAACTCTAAGAAAAAGGAGGTGAACAAAGGCGTGGAGGCAGTAGAAAGAGAAGCAAAGCATCAGTTTATGGGTATTTACGAGGGTATTTTTATATTAATACTTTAATAGCTAAATGGCTCCTATTATTGTTCCTTACATATAGTATAATTTGTGGAAAATATATTAATTTATTGCTCAATGCATAATCAATAGTTTTATATTTGAATGGGTGGATGTCACCAAAAGCTGTCCCTAAAGCTTAACCAATTTGGTCTGTAAACTTTAGCAGAATTAATAACTACAAGGCAGGACTATTAACTATTTCCCATTGACAAGTATAGGTGGCTCCGCTTTCGCAGAGCATCAAAAAATTGAGATGAACTCTCATTGTTCCTCCCCACGGAAATCTTTAGTAAAAGGCGATCGGTGAAATTGCAGCAACCATTCCTTCTAATACAAACAATAGACGTTCATAGATTTTGTTAGGGTGGTGTTCACTCTAACTTATTTTGCAAGGACCACACTGGAGACAAGTTAGTCGTTTTAGACACCTGCAGGCGGAGAGTTCACTCGTCGCTGTGCTCTCAGCGATAGTCGAATGAAATCTCACTCAGGCCTCGTCAGGCACTTATTTATTGGGAGAACCAAAGTGGGGTTTCAAGTGGGGGTTTGGGAATACACAGGTTGGGCTGGAGACGCCCCCCTGCTGATCAAGGCATAGCAGGGGGCCTTTTACGACTTTCTGTAAACAAAGCACCTTTGATTGCTTCCTCTGAGTTTAGTCAATCAGTGGTAAACTAATTTGTCTAGACAGGACAAACTAATTAACTTATTACAGGTTACATTCCAACATAATCATACGATGAAGATATTCTGCAAACCCTAACATATCCCTCCTGTTTTATCATATGATTATGTCAAACCCGAACAATCAAACATAAGGAAGAAAATGAAATCAATGAAATGAAAACAATAACTTCCAGTGAGGTTTTTCCCTCAATACTCCAGTCCAAAGTATGCGCAACTCAAAAAACCTGCGGCCAGATTAAGTGCAGGAAAAGAGTTACACGGTCCCTCTGCCTTAGGTGACCAGACTGTTATCAATAAAAAAGGAAAAAGAAAAACACAGAAACGGTACATCATTGAATCCATCACTTGCAAGGCATTTTCGATGGTCAAATCATCAAGTTTCCGTAAAGCAATGCCGAGTCAAACAGCATCTACGCAATCCACGTTTTGCACCACATCATAGTTATCACATCCGTCATCTCTAAGAAGCTGTATATGTACTTGTGCCACGGTAGAAGACACAAACCGTGTCACAGCAGACTTCAAACACGGGATAACACAGGTCGTAAACAAGCACAACAATACCAGCACAGCAAGCACAGGAGCCAAAAGTTTCAACAGCAACTGCCACCAGGCGCCAGAGAACAGCCATGAAAAGAAATCCCATTGACGTGGGATTTTGTCCTCCGACATGGCCTGCTGTAAATTCCTCAATGAGTTCATGGCTTCCTTGATGTGCGTGTCGTTATCTCCTGGAATGTATGTGCAACAGGAAGTCCTGATGATGTGGCACACACCACCTTGTGCTGCCGTTAACAAGTCCAGAACCATCCTGTTTTGCAAGACCATTAGTCTTAGCCTGGATCTCTCTATTCTGTCCATCATCGACTTGCAGTGAGAGGTTCACAAAGGACTGAAAACGATAGTTCAGTGTCTCGATGAAGAGAGATTGTTTTCCAACTCCGATCCAAGGAAAAAGCGCATGAACAACTTTGTTTCCGACAGGCCATATTTTATGGTCGTCCGGAACATTCGCACCCCAGACAGGGTCATGGGGGTCAAAGGTTGTAATTGCCCTGCGTCGACGTCCAGTAGTGTTGTGTGCCGTCGTCAGCTGACGATGTTGTATCCTGTAGGTGTGGTCTGTCACCCACACTGGTGCACACACTCCTGTCCAGTTGGCGGGCAGCATCGGATAAACCTTGTGACCACAAAGCCACCAGCCATTCCGTATGAAGTATGTTCCGTTCGATGGTGCAGCCATGTTGGTCGGAGAGCCCTCACCACCTGAAATGGCTCTCTTATCCTGACACTCAGTGGCGATGTCCAAAGCTCCCATCCAGTTCCCTCCTGGAGAGCAGTCACTGTCAATGCATTTGTGGGTCTCGCTTCCTTGGATGTAACACGTATAGTTCACTCCAGGTGGCCGCTCTGTGTAGGCCACCTGCGGCAATGTCCGTCCTTTAACAGTCACATTGAGATTTGTCCAGAAAAGCTGATCACAGGTACCTTCCGCAAGTCCAGGGCGGGAAGGGTCGGCATCACTGACTGTGACAGCATGGTGTTGATATCCAACTCCTCCCATGGATGCCATGCATTTCGCTTCGGTGACATTCATTGCTCTGGCCTC
The DNA here is from genome assembly GCF_033458585.1 of Syngnathus typhle. Lineage (NCBI taxonomy): Eukaryota > Metazoa > Chordata > Actinopteri > Syngnathiformes > Syngnathidae > Syngnathus > Syngnathus typhle. Next base: position 205,084 of record NC_083758.1, read on the forward strand.
CAAGTGAACTTGTGTAGAGGAAGGAGGAAGTTTGGAACACACATAGCAACCCTCCTGTGTGTGCGACCTCACAGTGAATTTGACGTAGCGGTACCAGGTGTTGGTTTCGTATGGGTTTCTGGGGTCCCATGACCAGTCCTCAAAGTTCTCATCGTGTGACCATCGTCTTCCACGGTCAACATTGTCACTTGGTCTGTCCAGTTGAGTCCATAGACCATAGCACGCTCCAACCACAACGCAGCAGAGGATCCACCTGGCATACGGAGCCCCGCTGCTACTTGGATGACAGGGACTCCGAGGCATACTCTCGCCTAGCGGAGTGGGTGTGGTTGTTCTCTTCACCAACATTGAGACGTCTAACCCTAGACGATGAGGCTAGTTTGAAACCAGGCTTCCCAACCACTCCGAATTAGGGGTCCAGCACTCCTTGTAGCTTGCAGTGGCTGAGGTGAATCCAGCTGGGCCGTTCAGCGATCTTTACTGCAGTGGGGGTAGTCAGCAAGGCTTGAAATGGTCCCTCCCACCGTGGGCTGGCCCAGTTCTTTCTTTTGATGACTTTGATGTAGACCCAGTCTCCTGGCTTGATGGTGTTGTCGACCTGTGAGGATGACAGAGCAGGCGGCAGTAAATTTGCATTTGACACCTCTGTCAGTCTGAGCGTTCTGACCATGAAATCTGCCAAAGACTGTTCTTCCTCTGCCTTTTGTAAATCTGCATGGAACACAGGTAGTCTATATGGCCTCCCGTGGATGATTTCAAAAGGTGTTAGCCCTTCTGAAGTGGGAGTAATTCTCATATAGAGCTTTACTAAGTCTAGGCACTCCGGCCAAGGTCTGCCTGTTGTTTCCATGCATTTCTTCAACCTGCTTTTGATAGTATAGTTTGCTCGTTCAACCAGGCCAGCGCTGGCTGGGTGATAAGCGCAGTGGTTTTTTAACGTTATCCCATGGTGTACAGCCATGTTCTGTACCACTTGGTTCACAAAATGTGGACCATTATCACTGTAAATGGTTTGGGGAATGCCATGAGTCGGTATGATGGCTTTGCAAATGGCTTTTGCCACTGTTAAGGCATCTGCATGTTTAGATGGAACTATTTCCACCCATTTGGAAAATGCATCAATCATCACTAGGCAGTATTTGTGAGGTCCACTTTGCGTGAGCTCAATAAAATCCATGTGCATGATTTGAAATGGGTACGACGGTTTTGGAAATGAGCCTCTCTTAGGTCTCATGTTTCCTTGTGGATTATGTTTCACACAAACGGGACATGCTTTACAAAAATTTTTTAAGTAAACATCCAAACCAAAGGTAGTGAATTGTTGATGTATGATGGACCTCATCCCCCCTGTCGACACATGGCATGGCCCATGTGTCGCAATCGCTGCTGCCTTAAAAAGTGATTTAGGTAAAACAGGTTTGTCATTAATGCGGAGGATATTATCTGTATCCGCTATTGCACCTTTTGTTGTCCACATTCGTTTTTCCACCATTGGAGCATTGCCCTGCATATCTGTCAGTATAGTCTTATCTATGAGTTGCGTGTCCTCTGAATCTATTAAAAAAAATTCATGGCCATGTTTCCCTGCCGCTGCTTCCTTAGCAATCCTGTCTGCTAACCTGTTTCCATTCGAGGCTTCATCTGTGCCTGTGGTGTGAGCAGCACATTTACACACAGCTAGTTTAGCAGGTAACTGAATGGCCTGTAACAAGTCTTTTAACAAGGAGGCATGGGTAACCGGCTTACCAGTTGATGTTGTCATCCCCCTGCGCTCCCATTGTTTTGCAAAATAGAACAGAGTAGAAAACGCATACTGACTGTCTGTGTATACAGTGACTTCCTTATCTTCCGCCAATTCACAAGCTCTTGTTAGTGCAATTAGCTCAGCCGCCTGCGCTGACCTGTTGTATGGAAGCTTCTCTGCTTCAACAATTTGGTCTGGCAATCTCACAATTGCATACCCACTTTGATTGTTCCCTCTAGGATCCTTTGAACATGACCCATCCACAAACCACTTTTCCCCTTTGTCAAGTGGTGTGTCAATTAAATCTTGTCTGGGCAGCTGTAGATGTTCTGTAGCATCCAAACAGTTATGTGGTGAACCATCCCCCGGCAACGGAATCAACGTTGCTGGGTTAAGGACTGTGCACCTCTTTATCACAATGTGTGGTTGTGACAGAAGCGTAGCAGTGTAGGATAGGTGTCTGGCAGGTGACAAAAAGTTCATCTTGCTTTGCAGTAGCAACACATCTACAGCATGTGGAACTAGCAGCTCCATTTTGTGAAAGAGCACCACATCTGCAGATTGTCTCACTGCAAGCGCTGCCGCGCATACTGCTTGGACACAGTCTGGCAAGGATTGAGCCACTGGATCCAATTTTTTCGAATAAAATGCAATTGGTCGTAGTTTGCTGCCATGTCTCTGCAGCAACACTGAGGTCATAAAACCATTCCTGCAGTCTGCGGTTTGTACAAAGGTTTTACTGTAGTCCGGCAAGATAAGAGATGTGGTTTCCATCAGAGCCTGTTTCAGCACTACAAAAGCATCGTCTGCTTCTGGAGTCCACATTAATTTTTCTGTCATTGCCATGGGGACTCCATGCGCAATATCTAACAGCGGTTGCGTCTTTTCCGCATAATGTGGGATCCATGCTCTGCAGTAATTGCAGAGCCCCAAAAATGACATAATTTGTTTTTTCGTCTCCGGTTTTGGTGCATCTGCAATGATTTGCTTCCTGGTTTTCTGTATCTGTCTTCCAGAAGCTGTCAACGTGTGACCTAAATAGTTCACTTCCTGTCTGACCCATTGGAGTTTGTTCTTGTTCACTTTATTCCCTGTTTTGCAGAGATAGCGTAACAATGCTACGGAGTCTTCCCTGCAAGCAGCTTCAGTTTCAGAGGCCACCAGGAGATCATCTACATAAACTAGAAGTTGGCTTTTGTTTGACATCTGAACATCAGCCAAACAGGCCATGATAGCTTGCATAAAAATAGTTGGACTATCAGCAAATCCCTGTGGCAATCTGGTGTACGTATAACTTTGCCCTTTAAAGGTGAACGCAAACCAGAACTGTGAGTCTGGGTGAATTGGCACCGAGAAAAACGCATTGCTAAGATCAATTACCGTGAAAAACTTCTGGGTAGGTTTCAAAGTGTTCAGAAGTGTGTGTGGGTCAGGCACATTAGGTGCTCTTGTCTGTACTGCATCATTCACTGCTCGTAAATCTTGTATCATTCGCCAATCAATTTTATTGGCCTTTCGAACTGGAAAAATAGGGGTGTTGCAAGGAGAATCCGAGCACTTCCTAATGATTCCCCCTGACAAAAGATCATTTATAACAGGGGCAATCCCGTTTATTGCCTCCTGTTTTAAAGGATATTGTTTAACTCTCGGACGCCACTCTGATCTTGGTTTGATCTGCACTGGCGGAATGGATGTTAACTGTCCTACATCAGATGGCCCCTTTGTCCACAGCTTGTCAGGAAACCCAGCCAATTCCCCCTCCTCCTTCTCATTCAAACAAATGTTAACTAGTCAGGGACGCGCATAAGCGCCTGCCCTACCAACACCTACTTCACACACAGTTCGCTTCCACATGTCACAACTGGTACTGTAGCTCCACCCATCACCTTTATCCTCATAATCAGTGACAGAATCAGCAAGTTTAATCCGGCAACCCACATCTGCCCATGTTATACTGTGAGGTTTAAACAATGGAATGTGGGGTACAGCCGTCAACTTGTATTTGTCATCCTGAGGAGCGGGCAGAAGCACAGCAGCAGCTGCAAATGACCTGCGATCAGTGTAGAGAGCAGTGATTGTTAAAGTTACTTCTGTGTCACTGAGAAAACTTTCAATATAGTCATCATGTGGGTCAGTGAGGATGTTCATGGTGACATGTAAGTCATCACAAGTCATTTCCGATTCAGGTCGTGTCAATTGTTTTCGGGCTTCACTCAGCAAATTGCCTGGTAGCTTGGGATTCTGTTCAGCGGAGACGTCATAGGAACAGAAAATCCGCTCACCTGCTTGTGCAGCATATGAGTCCACATCTCTCACTCTACATGCTCGCATGCCATCTTTTACTGGAATTATTGCAATTCCCAATCTAGTCATCAGATCTCGTCCCAGAAGGTTTATGGGACATTTTGGGGATAGCACGATCGAGACTGAAGCTATGACTCCCGTTTCATCATCTCTCACTACAACTGGATTGGAGATACTCTCCTTGTGTACCTGCCCATCAGCTGATTTTACCCAAATAGTATTTTGGGAGGCCTTTAGATTTGGGACTTTAGTTTTTATTACGGTCTTACACGCTCCGGTATCACACAAAAATTCTACTTCACTTCCTCCGATGTTTAAGGTGACATACGGTTTTTCTTTCAATGCATTCAAAATGTCCCATGCCGCATGGACATCTACTATCTCTTCCTCTGTAGGAGGACAAGAGATCACAGGGGGGCAATCTAGTCATGCTGAGAATTTGGCTCTTCCTCTGCCATTTCCTCTGCCATGTCCTCCACCCTTTGATTGGTATTGTTTTGCAAAACGACACGATCTTGCCAAGTGTCCTCGTCTACCACAGTTCCAACAGGTCTCTGAATCTGGTGGGGGTCTTGAATTATATGGAGGCCTGCGACCTTGTTGGCCTCTACCTCTTCCTCTTGCCTGCTGGGACCCATGAAAGAAGACTGTTGTATCTTCATCTAGGTCAACATCATCATCATCGCCTAGATGAAATACATCAGAACTTTTGCCTCTTTTGATCACTTTTTCAGCATGTCTGGCCCATTGCATAGTTGTTGTCACACTTGCAACATCTACTTCCACCAAATGTTTCCTCACCCAGTTGCCGATTTCAGGGCGGAAATTAGTAAGGAGCGCATTTTTAAGCTGTTGCTGATAAGCACTCTCAGCTGCATCATTGAATGGGATGCCACTATGCACCCTGAACTCTTTTTCAAATCTTAAGCGAAAATCATCAGTATCTTCCCCAGGCTTCTGTTTAATTCCTGCCAAATGACCATAATTCGCTCGTCTTCGAAATATAGTTCTCACTCTTTGCACAAGATCATTCCATTGTGCTGCATACTCCCCTACCAATTGATTTCCCCCACCGGGATAGGGAAAAGGCCCTTGATTATTTCTACCTGTATAATGACCTCTAACCTTTGCCCAGTCTTTTCCCAAAGAAGACATTGCAGCTTCTCCTGCCTCATGTCCATTCAGTCTATAAGAATGTATGATCCCAGCCATGTCTTCTGCCCATGTATCTGGGTCTTCAGCAACAGGGGTAACCCCTTCAACTGCTTTTCTTGCCTCTTCCAAAGTCCATGGCCGAAAAACATACGTATGCGGAGGTTGTCCTTCCCCTACAATAGGGTTTGGCACCTGTATCATTGGGCACACATCAACATTGTCCAAATTTTGGGAAAACCTAGCAGCAGTGGTCAAACTTCTTGTTTGTACAGGACTTCTAGCAATGTGACACTGACTTTTCTTTCTGTTATATGGGGGAGGGTGCAGGTCTGCTAAACCTGGATACAAGTTTTGCATACGAGCGGAAGATCTCTCTTGCTCCGCTTGAGCTGCATTTCCAGCTGCGGCCGGAGCCGTGGCCGGGACAGTGCGCCTGCGCACTGTGGCCTCGTTGTCTTCCGGCCTGACAAACATAGATGCAGCCTCGTCACTTCTCAACTTTCTATCTTTTGTCTTTTGGATTTGTTCTCTTCTCTCTTGTGAAGCACTCAACCACATTCTAGCACAAATCAATTCCTTCTCTTTACTACTCTTTTTCAGTCCCTTTGACTTCCTCTTCACGCTCTCCTCCAATACATCCACCACTACCTTCCAGACTTCCACTTTCAACTTTGCTTCTACTCCAAACTTTTTCTTCCACTTTGGCATGTATTGCATACAATTAAGAAATCTACTCGCCATGTACTTCTCATCTCCTTCAAGAGCTAGGGATCTACCGTTCTTATTTCCCATCTTACTTCGGTTTTCTAGGTTTTAACAATTTTTTATTTCTTTTTTTTTTTCTTTACTTTGAGGATCCTCAATGCAGGTTTAAATTGACCTCTGACCAAATTCTCTCTGCAGTCAATTTATCCTACCAGTCGCACACTCAACCACACAACTTTCATGCAAACAGCTTGGAAAGACAGACAAAAAAAATGAGAATCTACGTCCTTCTTCAATTAAGAAAAAGAAACTCCTTTTTCTTAGCCCGTTCCTTCCACTGGGACTAGAATCCCAGCTGTTTCATAGCTTGGAAACACCAAAGCCGTATCTCATAACTCGGACAACCCGAAGATGTATCTCATAGCTCGGACAAACCAGAGCCGTATATCATAACTCGGACAAACCAAAGATGTATCTCATAGCTCGGACAAACCAGAGCTGTATCTCATAGCTCGGACAAACCAAAGCTGTATCTCATAGCTCGGACAAACCAAAGCTGTATCTCATAGCTCGGACAAACCAAAGCCGTATCTCATAGCTCGGACAAACCAAAGCCGTATCTGCGCTTTTTTCTATGACTTACTTGTCTCCCTTGGTCCGCTGCGCTGCCGGGTTCCCGTCAATCCACTTCTGACAGACGAAGGCAGACCTAAGATGCTGGCCCAGCGAAGAACTTCCTTCCCAGGTCTTTCGTTACCAGGTCCTCCAATGGACGCTGGCTTGTCGACAATGCAGCACGTCCTCCTCCGTCAGCCAGATGGCGGGTATGAGGGTCCCGGGTTTCGGCACCAAAAATGTTAGGGTGGTGTTCACTCTAACTTATTTTGCAAGGACCACACTGGAGACAAGTTAGTCGTTTTAGACACCTGCAGGCGGAGAGTTCACTCGTCGCTGTGCTCTCAGCGATAGTCGAATGAAATCTCACTCAGGCCTCGTCAGGCACTTATTTATTGGGAGAACCAAAGTGGGGTTTCAAGTGGGGGTTTGGGAATACACAGGTTGGGCTGGAGACGCCCCCCTGCTGATCAAGGCATAGCAGGGGGCCTTTTACGACTTTCTGTAAACAAAGCACCTTTGATTGCTTCCTCTGAGTTTAGTCAATCAGTGGTAAACTAATTTGTCTAGACAGGACAAACTAATTAACTTATTACAGGTTACATTCCAACATAATCATACGATGAAGATATTCTGCAAACCCTAACATATTTACTACATTTAGAAGGACTCAACCTAAATAGACAGTTTAAACGAGTATTTTGTGTTCATCAATGTGTTTTTTCCTTGAAACATTGTTGGCGCACAGGATTATGGATACCTGATATTTCAAACAGCGTCACCTATCGATTGGGCAACTATTTTGAGTGTGAGTTTTGAACGTATAAACAGTTGTATGTCTTGGTCCGTGTACTTTTGGTATGAGAGAAATGGAAATGATCCGATTTCCGTGTGTTATTTTCAAATGTGTAATTTCAGATTTTTATTCAACACAAATCGGGAAACAAAAGACGATCGTAATTTCCTCAAATGAGTGTTAAGAAATGCTGGCGTGGATTGGAATGCGATTCACCTCCACTGCGATGGTGGCGTTCGAGGGTTAATGTAAATTGCCACAGCAGGAAACAGGAAGTAGTTTGGCGAAGTGGGCCGCGTGTTTTTTTGCTGCGTGTTTTTTTTCCCGTCAAATGTTCGTCAAACAGCTATCTTGCCTTCGGTCCCGAAATGTATCCAAAGATCCGATTGTTTTTGGCGAATGACCAATTCGTTTTGTTGGTCATTAAAAGCTATTCCCATCAGGAGCTCAGTTCATCGTTATTCTATTGGGTCAACGTGAACCACGTGACACTAAACCTCCACGAACACACGAAAATCTGCAACCGATGCACAGGTTGAAAACAGCCCGGTGACGCATTATCATTCCAAACTGTTAATAGTTGAGGTTTGTTACGGTGGTCGGTACGTGGCATTAGTATGACTCAATATATTTAAACCGTAACTTGAATTGGTAGTCTCTTTATTTAAGTAGTTTTCTCAGACCAACTTTCGGTTATCGCTTCTCGGCCTTTTGGCTAAGATCAAGTGTAGTATCTGTTCTTATCAGTTTAATATCTGATACGTCCCCTATCCGGGGACCATATATTAAATTGATTTTTGGAACTGGGAGATGGAATTAGGGGCTTGCTCCGTCCACTCCACGCATCGACCTGGTATTGCAGTACTTCCAGGAACGGTGCACCCCCCTCTGCTGGTCAAATAAAGGATAGTTAAGTCAGGAAGCCATTAGAATCGGTTCGCTTCATTCTCACAGGATAAAGCAGAAAGTCAATAACGTCTTGAAAGGGTTTGATTCAGTCAAGTTCATGACCTTTATCTAAATGTGAATAGCAGAAGAATTCTATCCTTTACAACAAAATAGAAAACATATCGGCCCTACGATTGGCTGGCCACCAGTTTATGATGTCCAGTGGGGATGGGCGATACCAATGATTTTGGAATCGATCCGATACCAAGTATTTCCTACCCAAAATACCCGATATTCGATCCGATATCGATACCGGAAGTGTAATTTCCCGCCCAAAAAACGATTTAAATGCAGTGGCATTCTTGCTCTTGGAGAGTCATCTATTGATTTTTGTAGAAAAAAGTATTACGTCACGTGAATTATTAACCTTTTTAGACATTAGTGCATTAGTGGAATATGCATATTAATAGTATAACTTTAATAAAAAGGAGCTATTCTTTACTTTTCTCTCTCTCTCTCTCTCTCTCTCTCTCTCTCTCTCTGTTGTTGGGAAAAAGTTTTGTCTTTTAGTATAATCTAAAAAGAGACATGGTACCAACAGAGATGCAGGGCTTAATCGTCATGAGCAGCAAAACTATCAATTTGTAAAGCCACTGGATACTTACATTTAATATTGTAATACTTGAGTGTTGTTTATAGGAAGTGGAGTTACAAATAAAACGTATGGCGTTCGACCACAAATTGAAAAGGGGAAAACTTTATTTATAAATGACTGACTAAAGCGTAGTAATTATTGCTTCAAATAGCACATCAACCACAAATGCTTACAATTTTTGGTTAGCACCTGATACCTGGATATGTCTTGCCTTTCTGAAACGCTGCTTCTAAGGTACTTTGATACCTTAGCCTCGGTGTGGCTGCAGGGTTTTCCGTCGCTGCCTTAGTGTCTGCGGCACGTTTCAACTGCAGCTCTTCATGAACCGTGGGGTGAATTTTGCTTAAATGTTTTGTCAAGTTTGTGGTGTTGCCACAATATTTAATTGTTTTGTGACATATTTCACATTTTGCCTCGTTGTTATTAAGTAAAATATAATATCCCCAAACTAGACTTCTCTTGCGTTCGGACTGGGCCGCCGCCGTGGCCATGCTTGTTTGTGTTTGTTTGGATTGGAACGGGAGGCGGAGGAGGAGGGCTTGGCTTGTGAGAAAAGGGGGCGGGAGCAAAGCAGAGCAGGACACGCCGGTGCAGCAGGCGGAAGGAAAAGTAGTGCTAGCATGAGTGCAAGTCGTCAAATTGGAGCAGAAAAAAATGAGGAAAAATATAATTAAATAATTGTAAGTATCGATATTTTAGCTAGGGAGATCGATACTCAAAAATGAGCAGCCTGGATCGATATATCGATACTTTTGTATCGATCCGCCCATCCCTATGTGATAGGCTCCAGCACGCCTACTAACCCCGTGGGGAGAATCAGTACAGAAATTGGATGGATGGGCAATATAAAATATTCTCTCTGGTGTCTGCAAGCGTTATCAGTACTCACGGCGGGTGGATTCTGAAACGTGTCTGCAATGTAAAGTTGATTGTTTGGCTACCATAGGCATTTTTAAAAGCCTCTATGTTAATTTTAAAACCTTTACTTTACATGGTCGTTTTTAAATAAAAGCCTTCATGTTTAAAACAAAAGCCTAGTATACACAGCCAGTTTTAAAGCCTTACAATTTAGACAATTTAAACAAGTATACTTGTAACACAACAAGTGTTAAAAAAATTGCTTGTTCTAAACATTGACGCAAAGGATCGTGGGTACGTGATCGAGCGCTCAGCCAATGATGGCTGTGTTGCCAAATACCCTAATGACGTCGGCACTCTTTCTAATACAATCTAAACATAGTCCTTTACTAGTCGTGGTTGCCCTCTGGGTAAAAATGGTACACTCGCAGATGACTTCCCGCCGCCCCTCGTTGATGAATTAAGACTATACTTTCTGGGATCATTTCTATAGTTATTAACTTGAGATATGTGTTTCTAAAGTGAACGGTCTCGCCAACTACGATGATGAGAATTGATGTTCCTTCCTGAGCGTGAAGCTAGCGGAGAATAATGATGTTTATATTTTTTTATATACTTTTGTTGAGCGTGGAGCATTGAGGGGAGGGACATGATCAGAGTAGTTCTTTGAAATTGGTTAAATAAAAATTAAGCTAATGTAGTGACGTACTCCTGATATTCAACTCAGTCGATTAACAGTATCGTCGTATTAGTTCAACTAACAAAAGCGTGTTATGTATTTCTGAAGTACTTTTGTACTGAAGTACTTATGGCTGTATTCATTTACACGGCTTAAATCTTTACAACTTCGACACAAATCTGAATTAACTTTAATAATAAATATATTAATGGCTAAATGCCTCCGTTTATTGTTCCTTACATATAGTATAATTAGTAGAAAATATATTTATTTATTGCTCATATTAGATATGGCAACAAAGCAGGAATTAAGATTACTTTCCATTGACAAGTACAGGAAGCTCCGCTTTCACAGAGCATCAAAAAATTGAGATATACTCTTGTAGTTCCTCCCCACGGAAATCTTTAGTAAAAGGCGAAAGATTTATACGATCTGAAGAGAAACAAGAGTGAACTGATTTCGGCTTGTCCAAACGGGCCACCCCATTGCTGGTCTCACCAAAGTAACAGGCGGTGTCACACTAGCAACCATTTCCTTTTAATAAAAATAGATCTTCATATATTTGCTAAATTTAGGAGGCCTTAACACTCAACTAAGATGTATAGTTCGAACAAGTATTTGGTGTTTGGCAATTCTATGGAAACGTTTACACTCTAAACGTGTCGTTGTGAGTCCATGCTTGCTCTGCTGCGTTCGGTTCCAACTCCCTGACCTGTTTGTTTGCATTGTGCACGTTCTCCACTCTGGTTTCCTTCCATTTCCCCCAAACATGCATGATAGGCCCATTGAGCGCTCCAAATTGCCCGTAGGTGCGAGTGCGGACGGTTTTTCGTCTCTGTGTGCCCTGCGAGTGATTATTATTTGTTAAAGCGTATATGCCGTTACACCGCTAGATGGCAGCAGCGTTGACTTCCGCACCTGACCACAAAAAGAAACGGGAATCACGTGATGCGCCGGAAAAGAAGCATTAGTATGAGTCGATATATTTAGACCGTAACTTGAATTGGTAGTCTTGTAGTGGGTTGACATAATTCACCCGGAACCTAAGTTCACGTTGCCGAGTTCCGGTGGGATGTTTTACACGTGTGGGAGTTTCCTGTTTGAGGAGTGTGTGTTAGGATCTCGAAGGGAAAAGAGTCGGCCCGTGGTTGAGATAAGCTAATTATAAATGTCATTAAAACAACTGCCGTTGGCACCGTCATTTATCACTCCGCCTCCGACTCCAGTCCTTGCACACCACAGTCTCTTTATTTAAGTGGTTTCCTCAGACCAGTTTCAGTACATCGCTTCTCGGCCTTTTGGCTAAGACCAGGTGTAGAATCTGTTCTTATCAGATTAATATCTGATACGTTCCCTATCCGGGGACCATGTATTAATTGGATTTTCGCAACAGGGAGATGGTATAGGGGCTTGCTCCGTCCACTCTATGCATCGACCTGGTATTGCAGTACCTCCAGGAGCGGTGCGCCCCCCTCTACTGGTCAAATAAAAAGTAGTTTACATCACAATCCGTTAGCTTCATTCTCACAGGATGAAGCAGAAAGTCAACGACGTCTTGATCGGATTTGATTCAAGTTCATGTTGTGTGCTCACCTTATATCTTTATTAGGTAATGCACTCTGAATTTAATCAGGACCCGAACCGATGTCTTTAATCACTTTTATTCATGAAACAGAGGGCCATCAACTTGCCGCTCTGTCTGCATATTCATTTCCCTGAACGTCACTCCTTCACTACGTCATCACGTAGGCCCACAGTACAATATCAGTACATGACAGTTCATGACGGCTCATCTTAGGCGGCAGCAAGAATTTACGTAACTGTTCTAAAATATGGTCAAAATGTCTTTTTTTGCTTGAGATTTTCCTATCATTGTTCCAGGATCTTTTAGTACAATTCTTGTTCTCCAAATGTTAAGAAAATGTCATTTTCAAAACTCGTTCAGAAAAAGAAGTATATATATTTTTCTGCGGTAATGTTGGAGATTTTCAATAAATACAAATTCATACCGTTTTAGGGTTCTCAGGAGAAAAGAGGCACTGCATGATGGGCATGTTTTGACTTCATTTATCGGTTTATTATAGTTGCTGGCATCACCACTAGATGGCGACTCTAGGAAAAAGGAGGTGAACAAAGACGTGGAGGCAGTAGAAAAAGAAGCAAGGCATGATGGTCATGTTTCTGAATCTATTTTTTACTTAATTTAAAATGTTTTGGTTTTGAATGACTAATAGACAGCTTCTCTCTAATACGATATACTATGTTAACAGTTCTACGAATGCTGTCTCATCCACTGAATATGTGTGCTCACACTTTTGTACCAAATTAGCCTCTGACTGTAGATGGTGTGCGCGGTGAAAAGGTCGGCCCCGGCGACGTATACAACTCATACTTACCTGGCAGTGGAGATACCATGATCAAGAAGGTGGTTCACCCAGTGTGAGGCTCAGCCATTGCACTCCGGTTGTGCTGACCCCTGCGAATTCCTCAAATGTGGGAATCTCGATTGCATAATTTCTGGTAGTGGGGGACTGCGTTCGCGCTCTCCCCTGATTCTCCTGTACAATACAAAATCCCTCACACGAAGCCAAATTTCATGGTCGCCACATACTGAGCGATGGTGCATCAAGCTGTGCTCTGCAACTGTGCACCTACTTGCCGAACTTCATTCAACAAATTAGTAATTGCAAAATAAAATGAAATTACTACGTTCCCGACCCGTTATTGATACGAACGTATATGATATAACTTTCATATAACCTGCTTTCTGGAATAGCCCCACGGATCATTTCCCGTTCTCCATTTACCTACACTATAAAGAAAAACTAATGGCCAAAAGGTACGTGGACCCAGACATACAACTGATTTTTGCACCCCCTACTCTACTGGTCAAATCAAGAGTAGTTTACATCACAGTCCGTTAGCTTCATTCTCACAGGATAAAGCAGAGGGTCAATGACGTCATTGATTCAAGTTCATGGCGGCTGGCAGCAAGGATATACGAAAAAATATGATCAAAATGTCTTTCTTTAAATCAGAAATTGTGCCAGAAATTTTTAGTACAATCCTTGTTCTCAAATTTTTAAGAGAATGTCATTTTCTAAACTTGCTCAGAAAAAGAAATATATATCTTTCTGCGGTACTGTTGGAGATTTTCTATAAATACAAATTCATATGGTTCTCAGGTGAAAAGAGGCAATGCATGATGGGTATGTTTTTACTTCATTTCTTATGCTGCCACCACCACTAGATGGCAACTCTAAGAAAAAGGAGGTGAACAAAGGCGTGGAGGCAGTAGAAAGAGAAGCAAAGCATCAGTTTATGGGTATTTACGAGGGTATTTTTATATTAATACTTTAATAGCTAAATGGCTCCTATTATTGTTCCTTACATATAGTATAATTTGTGGAAAATATATTAATTTATTGCTCAATGCATAATCAATAGTTTTATATTTGAATGGGTGGATGTCACCAAAAGCTGTCCCTAAAGCTTAACCAATTTGGTCTGTAAACTTTAGCAGAATTAATAACTACAAGGCAGGACTATTAACTATTTCCCATTGACAAGTATAGGTGGCTCCGCTTTCGCAGAGCATCAAAAAATTGAGATGAACTCTCATTGTTCCTCCCCACGGAAATCTTTAGTAAAAGGCGATCGGTGAAATTGCAGCAACCATTCCTTCTAATACAAACAATAGACGTTCATAGATTTACTACATTTAGAAGGACTCAACCTAAATAGACAGTTTAAACGAGTATTTTGTGTTCATCAATGTGTTTTTTCCTTGAAACATTGTTGGCGCACAGGATTATGGATACCTGATATTTCAAACAGCGTCACCTATCGATTGGGCAACTATTTTGAGTGTGAGTTTTGAACGTATAAACAGTTGTATGTCTTGGTCCGTGTACTTTTGGTATGAGAGAAATGGAAATGATCCGATTTCCGTGTGTTATTTTCAAATGTGTAATTTCAGATTTTTATTCAACACAAATCGGGAAACAAAAGACGATCGTAATTTCCTCAAATGAGTGTTAAGAAATGCTGGCGTGGATTGGAATGCGATTCACCTCCACTGCGATGGTGGCGTTCGAGGGTTAATGTAAATTGCCACAGCAGGAAACAGGAAGTAGTTTGGCGAAGTGGGCCGCGTGTTTTTTTGCTGCGTGTTTTTTTTCCCGTCAAAATGTTCGTCAAACAGCTATCTTGCCTTCGGTCCCGAAATGTATCCAAAGATCCGATTGTTTTTGGCGAATGACCAATTCGTTTTGTTGGTCATTAAAAGCTATTCCCATCAGGAGCTCAGTTCATCGTTATTCTATTGGGTCAACGTGAACCACGTGACACTAAACCTCCACGAACACACGAAAATCTGCAACCGATGCACAGGTTGAAAACAGCCCGGTGACGCATTATCATTCCAAACTGTTAATAGTTGAGGTTTGTTACGGTGGTCGGTACGTGGCATTAGTATGACTCAATATATTTAAACCGTAACTTGAATTGGTAGTCTCTTTATTTAAGTAGTTTTCTCAGACCAACTTTCGGTTATCGCTTCTCGGCCTTTTGGCTAAGATCAAGTGTAGTATCTGTTCTTATCAGTTTAATATCTGATACGTCCCCTATCCGGGGACCATATATTAAATTGATTTTTGGAACTGGGAGATGGAATTAGGGGCTTGCTCCGTCCACTCCACGCATCGACCTGGTATTGCAGTACTTCCAGGAACGGTGCACCCCCCTCTGCTGGTCAAATAAAGGATAGTTAAGTCAGGAAGCCATTAGAATCGGTTCGCTTCATTCTCACAGGATAAAGCAGAAAGTCAATAACGTCTTGAAAGGGTTTGATTCAGTCAAGTTCATGACCTTTATCTAAATGTGAATAGCAGAAGAATTCTATCCTTTACAACAAAATAGAAAACATATCGGCCCTACGATTGGCTGGCCACCAGTTTATGATGTCCAGTGGGGATGGGCGATACCAATGATTTTGGAATCGATCCGATACCAAGTATTTCCTACCCAAAATACCCGATATTCGATCCGATATCGATACCGGAAGTGTAATTTCCCGCCCAAAAAACGATTTAAATGCAGTGGCATTCTTGCTCTTGGAGAGTCATCTATTGATTTTTGTAGAAAAAAGTATTACGTCACGTGAATTATTAACCTTTTTAGACATTAGTGCATTAGTGGAATATGCATATTAATAGTATAACTTTAATAAAAAGGAGCTATTCTTTACTTTTCTCTCTCTCTCTCTCTCTCTCTCTCTCTCTCTCTGTTGTTGGGAAAAAGTTTTGTCTTTTAGTATAATCTAAAAAGAGACATGGTACCAACAGAGATGCAGGGCTTAATCGTCATGAGCAGCAAAACTATCAATTTGTAAAGCCACTGGATACTTACATTTAATATTGTAATACTTTAGTGTTGTTTATAGGAAGTGGAGTTACAAATAAAACGTATGGCGTTCGACCACAAATTGAAAAGGGGAAAACTTTATTTATAAATGACTGACTAAAGCGTAGTAATTATTGCTTCAAATAGCACATCAACCACAAATGCTTACAATTTTTGGTTAGCACCTGATACCTGGATATGTCTTGCCTTTCTGAAACGCTGCTTCTAAGGTACTTTGATACCTTAGCCTCGGTGTGGCTGCAGGGTTTTCCGTCGCTGCCTTAGTGTCTGCGGCACGTTTCAACTGCAGCTCTTCATGAACCGTGGGGTGAATTTTGCTTAAATGTTTTGTCAAGTTTGTGGTGTTGCCACAATATTTAATTGTTTTGTGACATATTTCACATTTTGCCTCGTTGTTATTAAGTAAAATATAATATCCCCAAACTAGACTTCTCTTGCGTTCGGACTGGGCCGCCGCCGTGGCCATGCTTGTTTGTGTTTGTTTGGATTGGAACGGGAGGCGGAGGAGGAGGGCTTGGCTTGTGAGAAAAGGGGGCGGGAGCAAAGCAGAGTGCAGCAGGCGGAAGGAAAAGTAGTGCTAGCATGAGTGCAAGTCGTCAAATTGGAGCAGAAAAAAATGAGGAAAAATATAATTAAATAATTGTAAGTATCGATATTTTAGCTAGGGAGATCGATACTCAAAAATGAGCAGCCTGGATCGATATATCGATACTTTTGTATCGATCCGCCCATCCCTATGTGATAGGCTCCAGCACGCCTACTAACCCCGTGGGGAGAATCAGTACAGAAATTGGATGGATGGGCAATATAAAATATTCTCTCTGGTGTCTGCAAGCGTTATCAGTACTCACGGCGGGTGGATTCTGAAACGTGTCTGCAATGTAAAGTTGATTGTTTGGCTACCATAGGCATTTTTAAAAGCCTCTATGTTAATTTTAAAACCTTTACTTTACATGGTCGTTTTTAAATAAAAGCCTTCATGTTTAAAACAAAAGCTTAGTATACACAGCCAGTTTTAAAGCCTTACAATTTAGACAATTTAAACAAGTATACTTGTAACACAACAAGTGTTAAAAAAATTGCTTGTTCTAAACATTGACGCAAAGGATCGTGGGTACGTGATCGAGCGCTCAGCCAATGATGGCTGTGTTGCCAAATACCCTAATGACGTCGGCACTCTTTCTAATACAATCTAAACATAGTCCTTTACTAGTCGTGGTTGCCCTCTGGGTAAAAATGGTACACTCGCAGATGACTTCCCGCCGCCCCTCGTTGATGAATTAAGACTATACTTTCTGGGATCATTTCTATAATTATTAACTTGAGATATGTGTTTCTAAAGTGAACGGTCTCGCCAACTACGATGATGAGAATTGATGTTCCTTCCTGAGCGTGAAGCTAGCGGAGAATAATGATGTTTATATCATAGATTCTCCACTTTTGATGAGCGTTCTATGCTTCCTAGTGGAGCATTGAGGGGAGGGACATGATCAGAGTAGTTCTTTGAAATTGGTTAAATAAAAATTAAGCTAATGTAGTGACGTACTCCTGATATTCAACTCAGTCGATTAACAGTATCGTCGTATTAGTTCAACTAACAAAAGCGTGTTATGTATTTCTGAAGTACTTTTGTACTGAAGTACTTATGGCTGTATTCATTTACACGGCTTAAATCTTTACAACTTCGACACAAATCTGAATTAACTTTAATAATAATTATATTAATGGCTAAATGCCTCCGTTTATTGTTCCTTACATATAGTATAATTAGTAGAAAATATATTTATTTATTGCTCATATTAGATAGTTTTATATTTGAATGGGTGGATGTTACCTGTAAGCTATGGCAGAATTAATGGCAACAAAGCAGGAATTTTGATTACTTTCCATTGACAAGTACAGGAAGCTCCGCTTTCACAGAGCATCAAAAAATTGAGATATACTCTTGTAGTTCCTCCCCACGGAAATCTTTAGTAAAAGGCGAAAGATTAAAAGTTGAGCTTCGGAGATATGTAGACGTGTCGTCTGAGCTCTCCCACATTTACCTAAAATATGCCAACGAGACCCCTTTTTTAAAATAATTTGCTACTCGTGGAACACCTATCAATCAATTATACACAGTATTTTCTGTTGTTTTATTCTTCTCTTTTTTCCTCTCTCGACGGTATTGTGGAGTTTCTTTACAATGCCGAGGCTGAGAGCTAATGAGCCCGGAGAGAGTAGCCTAGCCTCGGGAGAGTCCGCTGTCCTACAGGCGATTGGCGCTTTGAGGGCTGAATTGCTGACCAAGATTGACGAGAAGGCGGAAATGCAGAAGAAGGAGCTGTCCAAACAAATAAGCAGCCTTGGAGACGAACTGAAGGCGGCTATCGACCATGCTAGCAACAGAGTTGGCGTCCTGGAGGAACGTATGGCTAGCTTGGAGGAGGGTGCCAATGGTCAATCAGACAGAATCACCGAGTTGGAACAACAAGTGTCCGATTTACGGAAAGTAATGTCAGACATGACGGCGAAAACAGAGGACTTAGAAGCAAGGTCGAGGAGAGACAATTTGCGAGTGTTCGGTGTCAGAGAGGGTCGTGAATCTGGTGTAAGGGTGAGCACTTTTGTTGCGGAACTTCTGCAGCAACTACTGCAAATGGAAACCACACCGGTAATTGACCGGGCCCACCGCACCAATCCACAATCTGGCAAACCGGGACAAGATCAGCCACCGAGAGCCTTCGTAGTGAAGTTCCATTACTCTCAGGAAAAGGAGGCCATTCTGAAGAAAGCTGCTTCCCAGAAGCTCGTCTCTAAAGATGGGGACGTCATACGAATCTTCCCGGACTTCACGCAGCGAGTTGCAAGACAGAGAGCGGAGTTCGGCCCGGCGAGACAGATACTAAGACAGTGCGAGGGAGTGAAATATGGACTTTTGTTCCCTGCGAGATTGAAGGTAACGACCACGGATGGCGTGCAGCTAGTGTTCTCCGACCCAGTGAGGGCAATTGCGTTTGCCAAAGGTCTGATGTCGGCATGACTTGGGGACTCTTGAGACATTAAAAATTACATATTTGGGATGAGACGTTTTCATGGACAGCTATTTGGGTTGGTAAGTGGGTTCTTACTACATCTCTCTCATAACTCGTGATTTATACTGACTGATGCCAGTTCTATTGTCTATGTGTAAACTTAATTACTGTGGTTAATGTTAAGGCTTACTTATTTAGGGGTTATTATTATTGAGTTATGTCGATTATTTATATGTATATATGTGTGTGTGTATATATATGTGTGTATATATATGTATGTATGTATGTATGTATGTATGTATGTGTACGTGTGTGTGTATGTGTATATATATATATATATATATATATGTATATATATTTTTTTCCATGCAAGCAATTTTGCTTACTTGTTTATATTTCACACACACATGTCTCAATTCATTTCTCGCCTTGAATCATTTTTGTTTACATTTACCTGCTTGTTTACGGTACCATCGTTGGTATTTCTCGATCTGTTGTTTTGCTGAGTTATTATACTTCAATATGTTTGTTTTCCATGGGCTTAACGAGGGAATATGTATGTAGGTGGGTCTTGTTGGTGTTTCATAGTATAGATATTTGGTTAAATGTGTAATGTTAGGTTCATGTGGGGTCGCAGCCACTTGTGACAAGTGTCTGGAGTAGCCTTAACAATTCAGATGCTTCATAGTGGCGTGGGAGGTGGGCTGGGTGCAGTCTCTCATTTGGGGAGGGACCGGCAACAAAGGTTTTGTGTTGGGTGTGAAACCCTTTTGGGTGTTGGTGTTGTTGTTTTTTGTGGTTTTTCTTTTTTTTTTTTTTTCCTCTCTTTTCTCTGTTTTCTTTTTGTTGTTTTTTTTGCTTTTCCCCTTTCTTTCCTTTTCCTATCCAAGGGCTAGAGATGTGGAGCAACCTTTTTTTACATCCATCCTCCATTATTTTTTCTTCAATTTATGTTGAGTTCTTCCGGTGATGTGAAAGGACGATTAACAAAATTTGTAACCTGGAATGTGAGGGGTCTCAACCACCCAGTGAAGAGGAGTAAGGTGTTTTCTCATCTGAATAAATTAAAAGCGGAGGTAATTTTTCTACAGGAAACACACCTTCGTATTAACGATATCCATAAATTGAAGAGGGGTCCGATATCTCAGGTTTATCATTCTGGCTTAAATTCCAAATTACGCGGTACAGCCATTTTAATTGGTAAAAATGTGCAATTTACTCTCTATAGGGCTATAGATGATAAAGAAGGGAGGTTTGTTATTGTGCAGGGTAAGCTTTGTGGTATTCCAGTAGTGCTTATTAGTGTTTATGCCCCCAATTGGGATGACACTAAATTCTTTAAAGATTTGTTTGGGCGCATTCCGGATCTTGGGACACACCATCTTGTACTGGGCGGGGATCTAAATACGGTTCTTGAGCCCTCACTTGACCGATCTAGGGTTTCAAGTGGCCCCCCTTCTAAATCTGCATCTACTATTAAGACCTTTTGCCAATCTCTGGGAGCTGTCGATCCATGGAGATTTAAAAATCCAACCTCCAGAACGTTTTCATTTTTTTCTGCAGTCCACCAGACGTATTCAAGAATTGACCTTTTTTTAATAGATCAAAAATTACTCCCACTAATTAAATCAATTGATTATGATAGTATTGTAATCTCGGACCACGCCCCAGTAACCTTAGAACTTTGCCTTCAAAGTAGACTGCCCTTACAGTATGATTGGCGATTTAACACATATTTATTGTCGGATGAGAATTTTGTGGAATTTATTTCATCACAGGTTGATTTCTTTTTGGAGACGAATAATTTACCGGGCACGAATGTTTTTATATTATGGGAGACCTTTAAGGTTTACATTAGGGGCCAGATAATTGAATACAATGCCCGTCTCAATAAAACCCGTAGGGAAAGATTTGAGAAGTTGATCAAATTAATAAGAAATGTAGATCTGCAGCATTCTTCTTCACCAACAGCCGATTTACGTAAACAAAGAATAGCGTTACAAACAGAATTTGATCTTCTGACCTCTAAGGAGGCCAGTGAAAAATTCTTGAAGTCCAGGCAAAATTGTTATGAACATGGAGAACGGGCTGGCAGGCTTCTGTCTCACCAACTGCGCCAGCGCTCGGCAACTAATTTTATTGAGGGAATCCAGGCACTAGACGGAGAAATTAAATCTAATCCCAAAGACATCAACGACCAGTTCAAATACTTTTATTCGTCTCTCTATACAGCAGACTATTCTCGTTCTAACAGCTTTCTGGATAATATAGCTTTTCCCACGGTGGCTGAAGAGGACAGGGATTTTTTGGAACTGCCCATATCTGAAGCCGAGATAGGGGAAGCTATCAAATCCATGAAGAATTCGAAGGCACCCGGCCCGGATGGTTACCCAATTGAATTCTATAAGGCTTTTGCTAATAAATTAACTCCTTTATTATGTATAGTCTATAGCGAAGTCCTAAAACAGAAAAAGCTTCCAACTTCCATGACCCAGGCCACCATTTCAGTTCTTCTTAAAAAGGGCAAGGACCCAACAAAATGTGATTCTTATCGTCCAATAAGTTTGCTTACAAGTGATTATAAGATCCTTGCTAAAATTATGTCATCAAGGTTGGAGTCCATAGTGCCAAAGATCATACATCCGGACCAAACGGGGTTTCTGAAGGGCCGTCAACCATTTCACAACATTAGGCGGCTTTTTAACGTAATCTACTCCACGTCTACTGGAAACTCCCCAGAAATAGTTATATCATTAGATGCGCACAAAGCATTCGATTCAATTGAACATAAACATCTCTTTAAAACTTTGACCAAATTTGGATTTGGTCCAACCTTTGTTTCTTGGATAGAGATATTGTATGCTTCACCTCAAGCAAGGGTGAGGACAAATAATTTTATCTCGTCTTACTTTACCCTTCAACGGGGGACAAGACAGGGGTGCCCTCTATCCCCCCTCCTTTTTGATCTGGCCATAGAACCACTTGCTATTGCCCTGAGACATTGTGCGGATGTACGGGGAATCTTGAGAGGAGGCTTAGTTCATAAGGTTTCGTTGTATGCGGATGATTTGTTGTTGTTTGTGTCAGATCCGGATACCTCAATCCCGAAATGTTTAGACATAATGGAACATTTTGGTATGTCATCGGGGTATCGGATCAACCCTACTAAAAGTATTTTATTTCCTATTAATAATATAGCGAAAAATCATGTCTATGACTCTTACCCCTTCACGACCGCAGTAGGATCTATGACATATTTGGGGGTGAAAGTCACTAGTAGTCATACAGGTTTATTCGGAGCTAATTTCAAAAAGCTTTTGTATCAAATCAAGGAGGATTTGTTGCGCTGGTCTTCGCTTCCTATAAATTTGGCAGGCCGTATTAATTCGGTTAAAATGGTGATTCTGCCGAGGATCTTGTACTTGTTCCAAACAATTCCCATTTTTCTGCCAAAATCATTTTTTAAGGAGCTCGATGGATACATCAGCCGCTTTATTTGGAATAAATCGATACCTCGTGTTCGGAAATCAGTCCTTGAGAGACGTAAAGAAGACGGTGGACTGGGGCTACCTAATTTTTTGTACTACTACTGGGCTGCTAATATTTTTAAAATGGCTTTTTGGTATAATTTGAATCCGGATGAAGATGGGCCATCTTGGTTATTAATGGAACAGCATGATTGTTCTCCAGTATCTCTGGCATCGCTACTGTGTGCCCCTCTCCCGCTACCAGTGGGTGAGCATTCAACCAATTTAATCATCAGATCGGGCCTTCGCATTTGGACCCAGTTTCGTAAGCACTTTCGATATACACAACCCTTGCTATCTATGCCTTTGATTAAAAACGTTGCTTTTAAACCATCACTGATTGACACTGCTTTTTTGTCCTGGGCCAGACATGGGGTGAAATGCGTGGGAAATTTGTATGTAGGGGGTAGTTTTGCAACCTGGGAACAATTAATTACGAAATTTAATTTATCTCGTACTCAATTTTTTCGATATCTCCAAGTTCGAGATTTTGTTCGAGTTCAGTTTTCATCATTCCCCCTACAACCGGATTCCAGTCCCCTGGATGACTGTTTGACACTAAATTTGCAACAATCGGGTGGTGTGTCCCGAC
This sequence comes from Syngnathus typhle, assembly GCF_033458585.1. Classification (NCBI taxonomy): domain Eukaryota; kingdom Metazoa; phylum Chordata; class Actinopteri; order Syngnathiformes; family Syngnathidae; genus Syngnathus; species Syngnathus typhle. The sequence continues at coordinate 228,040 of NC_083758.1, forward strand.
TGTATAGAATGATTTGTAATATTAACTGCCCGCCACTTCACCATTTGAAGACCCAGTGGGAAGGAGATTTGAGTTTGAACATTTCTGATGAAATTTGGCGAAAGGCTATCAGTAAGATATACAGTACATCCATTTGTGTCAGACATAGGCTAATACAGTTTAAAGTATTTAATCGATTACATTATTCACGGACCAAATTGGCTAAAATGATTCCAAGCGTGGACCCTACTTGTACCCGCTGTAAGCAAGCTGAGGCAACCTTAGGGCATATGTTCTGGACATGCCCAAAATTACATACATTTTGGTCTAGAATTTTTGACACATTCTCCTACATATGTAAGAGAAGAATTGACCCAGATCCAGTCACGGCAGTATTTGGGGTTGTACAGACAAAAGGAGTCTCGAAGGCTCAGTCTCAGATGATGGCGTTTTCCTCATTACTCGCTCGACGTTTGGTTCTTATGTGTTGGAAATCTCCATTGCCCCCTAGGCACTCTCGCTGGGTGAGTGAGACCATGTCCTTCCTCCAGTTGGAAAAAGTTAGAACCACAATTCAGAAGGAGAATTTTAGAACTGTATGGCAACCTTTCCTGGATTATTATGAGGATGAGTTTGATGCAAATTTATTGGAGTAATAGCCCACTCTCACCCCCCCTCCCCTTGCCCTTCCCTTTTCTTGTTTTTTTTTTTTTTTTTTTTTTTTTCAAATTTAATTTTGTTTATTATTATTATTTTTATTATTATTATTTTTTTTTTTTTTATTTTTTATTTTATTAATTAGGTAACAATGAGGTGTTTTGTATGGGTGAAATGTTTGTTTAGTAGGCTGTATGCAATGCAAGGTCTGTTCCCATGCGAATTGTTCCAGAACATATGCTGTTGTCATTTCTGTGTGAAAACTAATAAAAACATTTTGAAATTAAAAAAAAAAAAAAAAAAAAAAAAAAAAAAAGGCGAAAGATTTATACGATCTGAAGAGGAAACAGGAAGTAGTTTGGCGAAGTGGGCCGCGTGTTTTTTTGCTGCGTGTTTTTTTTCCCGTCAAAATGTTCGTCAAACAGCTATCTTGCCTTCGGTCCCGAAATGTATCCAAAGATCCGATTGTTTTTGGCGAATGACCAATTCGTTTTGTTGGTCATTAAAAGCTATTCCCATCAGGAGCTCAGTTCATCGTTATTCTATTGGGTCAACGTGAACCACGTGACACTAAACCTCCACGAACACACGAAAATCTGCAACCGATGCACAGGTTGAAAACAGCCCGGTGACGCATTATCATTCCAAACTGTTAATAGTTGAGGTTTGTTACGGTGGTCGGTACGTGGCATTAGTATGACTCAATATATTTAAACCGTAACTTGAATTGGTAGTCTCTTTATTTAAGTAGTTTTCTCAGACCAACTTTCGGTTATCGCTTCTCGGCCTTTTGGCTAAGATCAAGTGTAGTATCTGTTCTTATCAGTTTAATATCTGATACGTCCCCTATCCGGGGACCATATATTAAATTGATTTTTGGAACTGGGAGATGGAATTAGGGGCTTGCTCCGTCCACTCCACGCATCGACCTGGTATTGCAGTACTTCCAGGAACGGTGCACCCCCCTCTGCTGGTCAAATAAAGGATAGTTAAGTCAGGAAGCCATTAGAATCGGTTCGCTTCATTCTCACAGGATAAAGCAGAAAGTCAATAACGTCTTGAAAGGGTTTGATTCAGTCAAGTTCATGACCTTTATCTAAATGTGAATAGCAGAAGAATTCTATCCTTTACAACAAAATAGAAAACATATCGGCCCTACGATTGGCTGGCCACCAGTTTATGATGTCCAGTGGGGATGGGCGATACCAATGATTTTGGAATCGATCCGATACCAAGTATTTCCTACCCAAAATACCCGATATTCGATCCGATATCGATACCGGAAGTGTAATTTCCCGCCCAGAAAACGATTTAAATGCAGTGGCATTCTTGCTCTTGGAGAGTCATCTATTGATTTTTGTAGAAAAAAGTATTACGTCACGTGAATTATTAACCTTTTTAGACATTAGTGCATTAGTGGAATATGCATATTAATAGTATAACTTTAATAAAAAGGAGCTATTCTTTACTTTTCTCTCTCTCTCTCTCTCTCTCTCTCTCTCTCTCTGTTGTTGGGAAAAAGTTTTGTCTTTTAGTATAATCTAAAAAGAGACATGGTACCAACAGAGATGCAGGGCTTAATCGTCATGAGCAGCAAAACTATCAATTTGTAAAGCCACTGGATACTTACATTTAATATTGTAATACTTTAGTGTTGTTTATAGGAAGTGGAGTTACAAATAAAACGTATGGCGTTCGACCACAAATTGAAAAGGGGAAAACTTTATTTATAAATGACTGACTAAAGCGTAGTAATTATTGCTTCAAATAGCACATCAACCACAAATGCTTACAATTTTTGGTTAGCACCTGATACCTGGATATGTCTTGCCTTTCTGAAACGCTGCTTCTAAGGTACTTTGATACCTTAGCCTCGGTGTGGCTGCAGGGTTTTCCGTCGCTGCCTTAGTGTCTGCGGCACGTTTCAACTGCAGCTCTTCATGAACCGTGGGGTGAATTTTGCTTAAATGTTTTGTCAAGTTTGTGGTGTTGCCACAATATTTAATTGTTTTGTGACATATTTCACATTTTGCCTCGTTGTTATTAAGTAAAATATAATATCCCCAAACTAGACTTCTCTTGCGTTCGGACTGGGCCGCCGCCGTGGCCATGCTTGTTTGTGTTTGTTTGGATTGGAACGGGAGGCGGAGGAGGAGGGCTTGGCTTGTGAGAAAAGGGGGCGGGAGCAAAGCAGAGTGCAGCAGGCGGAAGGAAAAGTAGTGCTAGCATGAGTGCAAGTCGTCAAATTGGAGCAGAAAAAAATGAGGAAAAATATAATTAAATAATTGTAAGTATCGATATTTTAGCTAGGGAGATCGATACTCAAAAATGAGCAGCCTGGATCGATATATCGATACTTTTGTATCGATCCGCCCATCCCTATGTGATAGGCTCCAGCACGCCTACTAACCCCGTGGGGAGAATCAGTACAGAAATTGGATGGATGGGCAATATAAAATATTCTCTCTGGTGTCTGCAAGCGTTATCAGTACTCACGGCGGGTGGATTCTGAAACGTGTCTGCAATGTAAAGTTGATTGTTTGGCTACCATAGGCATTTTTAAAAGCCTCTATGTTAATTTTAAAACCTTTACTTTACATGGTCGTTTTTAAATAAAAGCCTTCATGTTTAAAACAAAAGCTTAGTATACACAGCCAGTTTTAAAGCCTTACAATTTAGACAATTTAAACAAGTATACTTGTAACACAACAAGTGTTAAAAAAATTGCTTGTTCTAAACATTGACGCAAAGGATCGTGGGTACGTGATCGAGCGCTCAGCCAATGATGGCTGTGTTGCCAAATACCCTAATGACGTCGGCACTCTTTCTAATACAATCTAAACATAGTCCTTTACTAGTCGTGGTTGCCCTCTGGGTAAAAATGGTACACTCGCAGATGACTTCCCGCCGCCCCTCGTTGATGAATTAAGACTATACTTTCTGGGATCATTTCTATAATTATTAACTTGAGATATGTGTTTCTAAAGTGAACGGTCTCGCCAACTACGATGATGAGAATTGATGTTCCTTCCTGAGCGTGAAGCTAGCGGAGAATAATGATGTTTATATCATAGATTCTCCACTTTTGATGAGCGTTCTATGCTTCCTAGTGGAGCATTGAGGGGAGGGACATGATCAGAGTAGTTCTTTGAAATTGGTTAAATAAAAATTAAGCTAATGTAGTGACGTACTCCTGATATTCAACTCAGTCGATTAACAGTATCGTCGTATTAGTTCAACTAACAAAAGCGTGTTATGTATTTCTGAAGTACTTTTGTACTGAAGTACTTATGGCTGTATTCATTTACACGGCTTAAATCTTTACAACTTCGACACAAATCTGAATTAACTTTAATAATAATTATATTAATGGCTAAATGCCTCCGTTTATTGTTCCTTACATATAGTATAATTAGTAGAAAATATATTTATTTATTGCTCATATTAGATAGTTTTATATTTGAATGGGTGGATGTTACCTGTAAGCTATGGCAGAATTAATGGCAACAAAGCAGGAATTTTGATTACTTTCCATTGACAAGTACAGGAAGCTCCGCTTTCACAGAGCATCAAAAAATTGAGATATACTCTTGTAGTTCCTCCCCACGGAAATCTTTAGTAAAAGGCGAAAGATTAAAAGTTGAGCTTCGGAGATATGTAGACGTGTCGTCTGAGCTCTCCCACATTTACCTAAAATATGCCAACGAGACCCCTTTTTTAAAATAATTTGCTACTCGTGGAACACCTATCAATCAATTATACACAGTATTTTCTGTTGTTTTATTCTTCTCTTTTTTCCTCTCTCGACGGTATTGTGGAGTTTCTTTACAATGCCGAGGCTGAGAGCTAATGAGCCCGGAGAGAGTAGCCTAGCCTCGGGAGAGTCCGCTGTCCTACAGGCGATTGGCGCTTTGAGGGCTGAATTGCTGACCAAGATTGACGAGAAGGCGGAAATGCAGAAGAAGGAGCTGTCCAAACAAATAAGCAGCCTTGGAGACGAACTGAAGGCGGCTATCGACCATGCTAGCAACAGAGTTGGCGTCCTGGAGGAACGTATGGCTAGCTTGGAGGAGGGTGCCAATGGTCAATCAGACAGAATCACCGAGTTGGAACAACAAGTGTCCGATTTACGGAAAGTAATGTCAGACATGACGGCGAAAACAGAGGACTTAGAAGCAAGGTCGAGGAGAGACAATTTGCGAGTGTTCGGTGTCAGAGAGGGTCGTGAATCTGGTGTAAGGGTGAGCACTTTTGTTGCGGAACTTCTGCAGCAACTACTGCAAATGGAAACCACACCGGTAATTGACCGGGCCCACCGCACCAATCCACAATCTGGCAAACCGGGACAAGATCAGCCACCGAGAGCCTTCGTAGTGAAGTTCCATTACTCTCAGGAAAAGGAGGCCATTCTGAAGAAAGCTGCTTCCCAGAAGCTCGTCTCTAAAGATGGGGACGTCATACGAATCTTCCCGGACTTCACGCAGCGAGTTGCAAGACAGAGAGCGGAGTTCGGCCCGGCGAGACAGATACTAAGACAGTGCGAGGGAGTGAAATATGGACTTTTGTTCCCTGCGAGATTGAAGGTAACGACCACGGATGGCGTGCAGCTAGTGTTCTCCGACCCAGTGAGGGCAATTGCGTTTGCCAAAGGTCTGATGTCGGCATGACTTGGGGACTCTTGAGACATTAAAAATTACATATTTGGGATGAGACGTTTTCATGGACAGCTATTTGGGTTGGTAAGTGGGTTCTTACTACATCTCTCTCATAACTCGTGATTTATACTGACTGATGCCAGTTCTATTGTCTATGTGTAAACTTAATTACTGTGGTTAATGTTAAGGCTTACTTATTTAGGGGTTATTATTATTGAGTTATGTCGATTATTTATATGTATATATGTGTGTGTGTATATATATGTGTGTATATATATGTATGTATGTATGTATGTATGTATGTATGTGTACGTGTGTGTGTATGTGTATATATATATATATATATATATATGTATATATATTTTTTTCCATGCAAGCAATTTTGCTTACTTGTTTATATTTCACACACACATGTCTCAATTCATTTCTCGCCTTGAATCATTTTTGTTTACATTTACCTGCTTGTTTACGGTACCATCGTTGGTATTTCTCGATCTGTTGTTTTGCTGAGTTATTATACTTCAATATGTTTGTTTTCCATGGGCTTAACGAGGGAATATGTATGTAGGTGGGTCTTGTTGGTGTTTCATAGTATAGATATTTGGTTAAATGTGTAATGTTAGGTTCATGTGGGGTCGCAGCCACTTGTGACAAGTGTCTGGAGTAGCCTTAACAATTCAGATGCTTCATAGTGGCGTGGGAGGTGGGCTGGGTGCAGTCTCTCATTTGGGGAGGGACCGGCAACAAAGGTTTTGTGTTGGGTGTGAAACCCTTTTGGGTGTTGGTGTTGTTGTTTTTTGTGGTTTTTCTTTTTTTTTTTTTTTCCTCTCTTTTCTCTGTTTTCTTTTTGTTGTTTTTTTTGCTTTTCCCCTTTCTTTCCTTTTCCTATCCAAGGGCTAGAGATGTGGAGCAACCTTTTTTTACATCCATCCTCCATTATTTTTTCTTCAATTTATGTTGAGTTCTTCCGGTGATGTGAAAGGACGATTAACAAAATTTGTAACCTGGAATGTGAGGGGTCTCAACCACCCAGTGAAGAGGAGTAAGGTGTTTTCTCATCTGAATAAATTAAAAGCGGAGGTAATTTTTCTACAGGAAACACACCTTCGTATTAACGATATCCATAAATTGAAGAGGGGTCCGATATCTCAGGTTTATCATTCTGGCTTAAATTCCAAATTACGCGGTACAGCCATTTTAATTGGTAAAAATGTGCAATTTACTCTCTATAGGGCTATAGATGATAAAGAAGGGAGGTTTGTTATTGTGCAGGGTAAGCTTTGTGGTATTCCAGTAGTGCTTATTAGTGTTTATGCCCCCAATTGGGATGACACTAAATTCTTTAAAGATTTGTTTGGGCGCATTCCGGATCTTGGGACACACCATCTTGTACTGGGCGGGGATCTAAATACGGTTCTTGAGCCCTCACTTGACCGATCTAGGGTTTCAAGTGGCCCCCCTTCTAAATCTGCATCTACTATTAAGACCTTTTGCCAATCTCTGGGAGCTGTCGATCCATGGAGATTTAAAAATCCAACCTCCAGAACGTTTTCATTTTTTTCTGCAGTCCACCAGACGTATTCAAGAATTGACCTTTTTTTAATAGATCAAAAATTACTCCCACTAATTAAATCAATTGATTATGATAGTATTGTAATCTCGGACCACGCCCCAGTAACCTTAGAACTTTGCCTTCAAAGTAGACTGCCCTTACAGTATGATTGGCGATTTAACACATATTTATTGTCGGATGAGAATTTTGTGGAATTTATTTCATCACAGGTTGATTTCTTTTTGGAGACGAATAATTTACCGGGCACGAATGTTTTTATATTATGGGAGACCTTTAAGGTTTACATTAGGGGCCAGATAATTGAATACAATGCCCGTCTCAATAAAACCCGTAGGGAAAGATTTGAGAAGTTGATCAAATTAATAAGAAATGTAGATCTGCAGCATTCTTCTTCACCAACAGCCGATTTACGTAAACAAAGAATAGCGTTACAAACAGAATTTGATCTTCTGACCTCTAAGGAGGCCAGTGAAAAATTCTTGAAGTCCAGGCAAAATTGTTATGAACATGGAGAACGGGCTGGCAGGCTTCTGTCTCACCAACTGCGCCAGCGCTCGGCAACTAATTTTATTGAGGGAATCCAGGCACTAGACGGAGAAATTAAATCTAATCCCAAAGACATCAACGACCAGTTCAAATACTTTTATTCGTCTCTCTATACAGCAGACTATTCTCGTTCTAACAGCTTTCTGGATAATATAGCTTTTCCCACGGTGGCTGAAGAGGACAGGGATTTTTTGGAACTGCCCATATCTGAAGCCGAGATAGGGGAAGCTATCAAATCCATGAAGAATTCGAAGGCACCCGGCCCGGATGGTTACCCAATTGAATTCTATAAGGCTTTTGCTAATAAATTAACTCCTTTATTATGTATAGTCTATAGCGAAGTCCTAAAACAGAAAAAGCTTCCAACTTCCATGACCCAGGCCACCATTTCAGTTCTTCTTAAAAAGGGCAAGGACCCAACAAAATGTGATTCTTATCGTCCAATAAGTTTGCTTACAAGTGATTATAAGATCCTTGCTAAAATTATGTCATCAAGGTTGGAGTCCATAGTGCCAAAGATCATACATCCGGACCAAACGGGGTTTCTGAAGGGCCGTCAACCATTTCACAACATTAGGCGGCTTTTTAACGTAATCTACTCCACGTCTACTGGAAACTCCCCAGAAATAGTTATATCATTAGATGCGCACAAAGCATTCGATTCAATTGAACATAAACATCTCTTTAAAACTTTGACCAAATTTGGATTTGGTCCAACCTTTGTTTCTTGGATAGAGATATTGTATGCTTCACCTCAAGCAAGGGTGAGGACAAATAATTTTATCTCGTCTTACTTTACCCTTCAACGGGGGACAAGACAGGGGTGCCCTCTATCCCCCCTCCTTTTTGATCTGGCCATAGAACCACTTGCTATTGCCCTGAGACATTGTGCGGATGTACGGGGAATCTTGAGAGGAGGCTTAGTTCATAAGGTTTCGTTGTATGCGGATGATTTGTTGTTGTTTGTGTCAGATCCGGATACCTCAATCCCGAAATGTTTAGACATAATGGAACATTTTGGTATGTCATCGGGGTATCGGATCAACCCTACTAAAAGTATTTTATTTCCTATTAATAATATAGCGAAAAATCATGTCTATGACTCTTACCCCTTCACGACCGCAGTAGGATCTATGACATATTTGGGGGTGAAAGTCACTAGTAGTCATACAGGTTTATTCGGAGCTAATTTCAAAAAGCTTTTGTATCAAATCAAGGAGGATTTGTTGCGCTGGTCTTCGCTTCCTATAAATTTGGCAGGCCGTATTAATTCGGTTAAAATGGTGATTCTGCCGAGGATCTTGTACTTGTTCCAAACAATTCCCATTTTTCTGCCAAAATCATTTTTTAAGGAGCTCGATGGATACATCAGCCGCTTTATTTGGAATAAATCGATACCTCGTGTTCGGAAATCAGTCCTTGAGAGACGTAAAGAAGACGGTGGACTGGGGCTACCTAATTTTTTGTACTACTACTGGGCTGCTAATATTTTTAAAATGGCTTTTTGGTATAATTTGAATCCGGATGAAGATGGGCCATCTTGGTTATTAATGGAACAGCATGATTGTTCTCCAGTATCTCTGGCATCGCTACTGTGTGCCCCTCTCCCGCTACCAGTGGGTGAGCATTCAACCAATTTAATCATCAGATCGGGCCTTCGCATTTGGACCCAGTTTCGTAAGCACTTTCGATATACACAACCCTTGCTATCTATGCCTTTGATTAAAAACGTTGCTTTTAAACCATCACTGATTGACACTGCTTTTTTGTCCTGGGCCAGACATGGGGTGAAATGCGTGGGAAATTTGTATGTAGGGGGTAGTTTTGCAACCTGGGAACAATTAATTACGAAATTTAATTTATCTCGTACTCAATTTTTTCGATATCTCCAAGTTCGAGATTTTGTTCGAGTTCAGTTTTCATCATTCCCCCTACAACCGGATTCCAGTCCCCTGGATGACTGTTTGACACTAAATTTGCAACAATCGGGTGGTGTGTCCCGACTGTATAGAATGATTTGTAATATTAACTGCCCGCCACTTCACCATTTGAAGACCCAGTGGGAAGGAGATTTGAGTTTGAACATTTCTGATGAAATTTGGCGAAAGGCTATCAGTAAGATATACAGTACATCCATTTGTGTCAGACATAGGCTAATACAGTTTAAAGTATTTAATCGATTACATTATTCACGGACCAAATTGGCTAAAATGATTCCAAGCGTGGACCCTACTTGTACCCGCTGTAAGCAAGCTGAGGCAACCTTAGGGCATATGTTCTGGACATGCCCAAAATTACATACATTTTGGTCTAGAATTTTTGACACATTCTCCTACATATGTAAGAGAAGAATTGACCCAGATCCAGTCACGGCAGTATTTGGGGTTGTACAGACAAAAGGAGTCTCGAAGGCTCAGTCTCAGATGATGGCGTTTTCCTCATTACTCGCTCGACGTTTGGTTCTTATGTGTTGGAAATCTCCATTGCCCCCTAGGCACTCTCGCTGGGTGAGTGAGACCATGTCCTTCCTCCAGTTGGAAAAAGTTAGAACCACAATTCAGAAGGAGAATTTTAGAACTGTATGGCAACCTTTCCTGGATTATTATGAGGATGAGTTTGATGCAAATTTATTGGAGTAATAGCCCACTCTCACCCCCCCTCCCCTTGCCCTTCCCTTTTCTTGTTTTTTTTTTTTTTTTTTTTTTTTCAAATTTAATTTTGTTTATTATTATTATTTTTATTATTATTATTATTTTTTTTTTTTTTTTTTATTTTATTAATTAGGTAACAATGAGGTGTTTTGTATGGGTGAAATGTTTGTTTAGTAGGCTGTATGCAATGCAAGGTCTGTTCCCATGCGAATTGTTCCAGAACATATGCTGTTGTCATTTCTGTGTGAAAACTAATAAAAACATTTTGAAATTAAAAAAAAAAAAAAAAAAAAAAAAAAAAGGCGAAAGATTTATACGATCTGAAGAGGAAACAGGAAGTAGTTTGGCGAAGTGGGCCGCGTGTTTTTTTGCTGCGTGTTTTTTTTCCCGTCAAAATGTTCGTCAAACAGCTATCTTGCCTTCGGTCCCGAAATGTATCCAAAGATCCGATTGTTTTTGGCGAATGACCAATTCGTTTTGTTGGTCATTAAAAGCTATTCCCATCAGGAGCTCAGTTCATCGTTATTCTATTGGGTCAACGTGAACCACGTGACACTAAACCTCCACGAACACACGAAAATCTGCAACCGATGCACAGGTTGAAAACAGCCCGGTGACGCATTATCATTCCAAACTGTTAATAGTTGAGGTTTGTTACGGTGGTCGGTACGTGGCATTAGTATGACTCAATATATTTCAACCGTAACTTGAATTGGTAGTCTCTTTATTTAAGTAGTTTTCTCAGACCAACTTTCGGTTATCGCTTCTCGGCCTTTTGGCTAAGATCAAGTGTAGTATCTGTTCTTATCAGTTTAATATCTGATACGTCCCCTATCCGGGGACCATATATTAAATTGATTTTTGGAACTGGGAGATGGAATTAGGGGCTTGCTCCGTCCACTCCACGCATCGACCTGGTATTGCAGTACTTCCAGGAACGGTGCACCCCCCTCTGCTGGTCAAATAAAGGATAGTTAAGTCAGGAAGCCATTAGAATCGGTTCGCTTCATTCTCACAGGATAAAGCAGAAAGTCAATAACGTCTTGAAAGGGTTTGATTCAGTCAAGTTCATGACCTTTATCTAAATGTGAATAGCAGAAGAATTCTATCCTTTACAACAAAATAGAAAACATATCGGCCCTACGATTGGCTGGCCACCAGTTTATGATGTCCAGTGGGGATGGGCGATACCAATGATTTTGGAATCGATCCGATACCAAGTATTTCCTACCCAAAATACCCGATATTCGATCCGATATCGATACCGGAAGTGTAATTTCCCGCCCAGAAAACGATTTAAATGCAGTGGCATTCTTGCTCTTGGAGAGTCATCTATTGATTTTTGTAGAAAAAAGTATTACGTCACGTGAATTATTAACCTTTTTAGACATTAGTGCATTAGTGGAATATGCATATTAATAGTATAACTTTAATAAAAAGGAGCTATTCTTTACTTTTCTCTCTCTCTCTCTCTCTCTCTCTCTCTCTCTCTCTGTTGTTGGGAAAAAGTTTTGTCTTTTAGTATAATCTAAAAAGAGACATGGTACCAACAGAGATGCAGGGCTTAATCGTCATGAGCAGCAAAACTATCAATTTGTAAAGCCACTGGATACTTACATTTAATATTGTAATACTTTAGTGTTGTTTATAGGAAGTGGAGTTACAAATAAAACGTATGGCGTTCGACCACAAATTGAAAAGGGGAAAACTTTATTTATAAATGACTGACTAAAGCGTAGTAATTATTGCTTCAAATAGCACATCAACCACAAATGCTTACAATTTTTGGTTAGCACCTGATACCTGGATATGTCTTGCCTTTCTGAAACGCTGCTTCTAAGGTACTTTGATACCTTAGCCTCGGTGTGGCTGCAGGGTTTTCCGTCGCTGCCTTAGTGTCTGCGGCACGTTTCAACTGCAGCTCTTCATGAACCGTGGGGTGAATTTTGCTTAAATGTTTTGTCAAGTTTGTGGTGTTGCCACAATATTTAATTGTTTTGTGACATATTTCACATTTTGCCTCGTTGTTATTAAGTAAAATATAATATCCCCAAACTACACTTCTCTTGCGTTCGGACTGGGCCGCCGCCGTGGCCATGCTTGTTTGTGTTTGTTTGGATTGGAACGGGAGGCGGAGGAGGAGGGCTTGGCTTGTGAGAAAAGGGGGCGGGAGCAAAGCAGAGCAGGACACGCCGGTGCAGCAGGCGGAAGGAAAAGTAGTGCTAGCATGAGTGCAAGTCGTCAAATTGGAGCAGAAAAAAATGAGGAAAAATATAATTAAATAATTGTAAGTATCGATATTTTAGCTAGGGAGATCGATACTCAAAAATGAGCAGCCTGGATCGATATATCGATACTTTTGTATCGATCCGCCCATCCCTATGTGATAGGCTCCAGCACGCCTACTAACCCCGTGGGGAGAATCAGTACAGAAATTGGATGGATGGGCAATATAAAATATTCTCTCTGGTGTCTGCAAGCGTTATCAGTACTCACGGCGGGTGGATTCTGAAACGTGTCTGCAATGTAAAGTTGATTGTTTGGCTACCATAGGCATTTTTAAAAGCCTCTATGTTAATTTTAAAACCTTTACTTTACATGGTCGTTTTTAAATAAAAGCCTTCATGTTTAAAACAAAAGCCTAGTATACACAGCCAGTTTTAAAGCCTTACAATTTAGACAATTTAAACAAGTATACTTGTAACACAACAAGTGTTAAAAAAATTGCTTGTTCTAAACATTGACGCAAAGGATCGTGGGTACGTGATCGAGCGCTCAGCCAATGATGGCTGTGTTGCCAAATACCCTAATGACGTCGGCACTCTTTCTAATACAATCTAAACATAGTCCTTTACTAGTCGTGGTTGCCCTCTGGGTAAAAATGGTACACTCGCAGATGACTTCCCGCCGCCCCTCGTTGATGAATTAAGGCTATACTTTCTGGGATCATTTCTATAGTTATTAACTTGAGATATGTGTTTCTAAAGTGAACGGTCTCGCCAACTACGATGATGAGAATTGATGTTCCTTCCTGAGCGTGAAGCTAGCGGAGAATAATGATGTTTATATCATAGATTCTCCACTTTTGATGAGCGTTCTATGCTTCCTAGTGGAGCATTGAGGGGAGGGACATGATCAGAGTAGTTCTTTGAAATTGGTTAAATAAAAATTAAGCTAATGTAGTGACGTACTCCTGATATTCAACTCAGTCGATTAACAGTATCGTCGTATTAGTTCAACTAACAAAAGCGTGTTATGTATTTCTGAAGTACTTTTGTACTGAAGTACTTATGGCTGTATTCATTTACACGGCTTAAATCTTTACAACTTCGACACAAATCTGAATTAACTTTAATAATAAATATATTAATGGCTAAATGCCTCCGTTTATTGTTCCTTATAGTATAATTAGTAGAAAATATATTTATTTATTGCTCATATTAGATAGTTTTATATTTGAATGGGTGGATGGCAGAATTAATGGCAACAAAGCAGGAATTAAGATTACTTTCCATTGACAAGTACTGGAAGCTCCGCTTTCACAGAGCATCAAAATATTGAGATATACTCTTGTAGTTCCTCCCCACGGAAATCTTTAGTAAAAGGCGAAAGATTTATACGATCTGAAGAGAAACAAGAGTGAACTGATTTCGGCTTGTCCAAACGGGCCACCCCATTGCTGGTCTCACCAAAGTAACAGGCGGTGTCACACTAGCAACCATTTCCTTTTAATAAAAATAGATCTTCATATATTTGCTAAATTTAGGAGGCCTTAACACTCAACTAAGATGTATAGTTCGAACAAGTATTTGGTGTTTGGCAATTCTATGGAAACGTTTACACTCTAAACGTGTCGTTGTGAGTCCATGCTTGCTCTGCTGCGTTCGGTTCCAACTCCCTGACCTGTTTGTTTGCATTGTGCACGTTCTCCACTCTGGTTTCCTTCCATTTCCCCCAAACATGCATGATAGGCCCATTGAGCGCTCCAAATTGCCCGTAGGTGCGAGTGCGGACGGTTTTTCGTCTCTGTGTGCCCTGCGAGTGATTATTATTTGTTAAAGCGTATATGCCGTTACACCGCTAGATGGCAGCAGCGTTGACTTCCGCACCTGACCACAAAAAGAAACGGGAATCACGTGATGCGCCGGAAAAGAAGCATTAGTATGAGTCGATATATTTAGACCGTAACTTGAATTGGTAGTCTTGTAGTGGGTTGACATAATTCACCCGGAACCTAAGTTCACGTTGCCGAGTTCCGGTGGGATGTTTTACACGTGTGGGAGTTTCCTGTTTGAGGAGTGTGTGTTAGGATCTCGAAGGGAAAAGAGTCGGCCCGTGGTTGAGATAAGCTAATTATAAATGTCATTAAAACAACTGCCGTTGGCACCGTCATTTATCACTCCGCCTCCGACTCCAGTCCTTGCACACCACAGTCTCTTTATTTAAGTGGTTTCCTCAGACCAGTTTCAGTACATCGCTTCTCGGCCTTTTGGCTAAGACCAGGTGTAGAATCTGTTCTTATCAGATTAATATCTGATACGTTCCCTATCCGGGGACCATGTATTAATTGGATTTTCGCAACAGGGAGATGGTATAGGGGCTTGCTCCGTCCACTCTATGCATCGACCTGGTATTGCAGTACCTCCAGGAGCGGTGCGCCCCCCTCTACTGGTCAAATAAAAAGTAGTTTACATCACAATCCGTTAGCTTCATTCTCACAGGATGAAGCAGAAAGTCAACGACGTCTTGATCGGATTTGATTCAAGTTCATGTTGTGTGCTCACCTTATATCTTTATTAGGTAATGCACTCTGAATTTAATCAGGACCCGAACCGATGTCTTTAATCACTTTTATTCATGAAACAGAGGGCCATCAACTTGCCGCTCTGTCTGCATATTCATTTCCCTGAACGTCACTCCTTCACTACGTCATCACGTAGGCCCACAGTACAATATCAGTACATGACAGTTCATGACGGCTCATCTTAGGCGGCAGCAAGAATTTACGTAACTGTTCTAAAATATGGTCAAAATGTCTTTTTTTGCTTGAGATTTTCCTATCATTGTTCCAGGATCTTTTAGTACAATTCTTGTTCTCCAAATGTTAAGAAAATGTCATTTTCAAAACTCGTTCAGAAAAAGAAGTATATATATTTTTCTGCGGTAATGTTGGAGATTTTCAATAAATACAAATTCATACCGTTTTAGGGTTCTCAGGAGAAAAGAGGCACTGCATGATGGGCATGTTTTGACTTCATTTATCGGTTTATTATAGTTGCTGGCATCACCACTAGATGGCGACTCTAGGAAAAAGGAGGTGAACAAAGACGTGGAGGCAGTAGAAAAAGAAGCAAGGCATGATGGTCATGTTTCTGAATCTATTTTTTACTTAATTTAAAATGTTTTGGTTTTGAATGACTAATAGACAGCTTCTCTCTAATACGATATACTATGTTAACAGTTCTACGAATGCTGTCTCATCCACTGAATGTGTGCTCACACTTTTGTACCAAATTAGCCTCTGACTGTAGATGGTGTGCGCGGTGAAAAGGTCGGCCCCGGCGACGTATACAACTCATACTTACCTGGCAGGGGAGATACCATGATCAAGAAGGTGGTTCACCCAGGGTGAGGCTCAGCCATTGCACTCCGGTTGTGCTGACCCCTGCGAATTCCCCAAATGTGGGAATCTCGACTGCATAATTTCTGGTAGTGGGGGACTGCGTTCGCGCTCTCCCCTGATTCTCCTGTACAATACAAAATCCCTCACACGAAGCCAAATTTCATGGTCGCCACATACTGAGCGATGGTGCATCAAGCTGTGCTCTGCAACTGTGCACCTACTTGCCGAACTTCATTCAACAAATTAGTAATTGCAAAATAAAATGAAATTACTACGTTCCCGACCCGTTATTGATACGAACGTATATGATATAACTTTCATATAACCTGCTTTCTGGAATAGCCCCACGGATCATTTCCCGTTCTCCATTTACCTACACTATAAAGAAAAACTAATGGCCAAAAGGTACGTGGACCCAGACATACAACTGATTTTTGCACCCCCTACTCTACTGGTCAAATCAAGAGTAGTTTACATCACAGTCCGTTAGCTTCATTCTCACAGGATAAAGCAGAGGGTCAATGACGTCATTGATTCAAGTTCATGGCGGCTGGCAGCAAGGATATACGAAAAAATATGATCAAAATGTCTTTCTTTAAATCAGAAATTGTGCCAGAAATTTTTAGTACAATCCTTGTTCTCAAATTTTTAAGAGAATGTCATTTTCTAAACTTGCTCAGAAAAAGAAATATATATCTTTCTGCGGTACTGTTGGAGATTTTCTATAAATACAAATTCATATGGTTCTCAGGTGAAAAGAGGCAATGCATGATGGGTATGTTTTTACTTCATTTCTTATGCTGCCACCACCACTAGATGGCAACTCTAAGAAAAAGGAGGTGAACAAAGGCGTGGAGGCAGTAGAAAGAGAAGCAAAGCATCAGTTTATGGGTATTTACGAGGGTATTTTTATATTAATACTTTAATAGCTAAATGGCTCCTATTATTGTTCCTTACATATAGTATAATTTGTGGAAAATATATTAATTTATTGCTCAATGCATAATCAATAGTTTTATATTTGAATGGGTGGATGTCACCAAAAGCTGTCCCTAAAGCTTAACCAATTTGGTCTGTAAACTTTAGCAGAATTAATAACTACAAGGCAGGACTATTAACTATTTCCCATTGACAAGTATAGGTGGCTCCGCTTTCGCAGAGCATCAAAAAATTGAGATGAACTCTCATTGTTCCTCCCCACGGAAATCTTTAGTAAAAGGCGATCGGTGAAATTGCAGCAACCATTCCTTCTAATACAAACAATAGACGTTCATAGATTTTGTTAGGGTGGTGTTCACTCTAACTTATTTTGCAAGGACCACACTGGAGACAAGTTAGTCGTTTTAGACACCTGCAGGCGGAGAGTTCACTCGTCGCTGTGCTCTCAGCGATAGTCGAATGAAATCTCACTCAGGCCTCGTCAGGCACTTATTTATTGGGAGAACCAAAGTGGGGTTTCAAGTGGGGGTTTGGGAATACACAGGTTGGGCTGGAGACGCCCCCCTGCTGATCAAGGCATAGCAGGGGGCCTTTTACGACTTTCTGTAAACAAAGCACCTTTGATTGCTTCCTCTGAGTTTAGTCAATCAGTGGTAAACTAATTTGTCTAGACAGGACAAACTAATTAACTTATTACAGGTTACATTCCAACATAATCATACGATGAAGATATTCTGCAAACCCTAACATATCCCTCCTGTTTTATCATATGATTATGTCAAACCCGAACAATCAAACATAAGGAAGAAAATGAAATCAATGAAATGAAAACAATAACTTCCAGTGAGGTTTTTCCCTCAATACTCCAGTCCAAAGTATGCGCAACTCAAAAAACCTGCGGCCAGATTAAGTGCAGGAAAAGAGTTACACGGTCCCTCTGCCTTAGGTGACCAGACTGTTATCAATAAAAAAGGAAAAAGAAAAACACAGAAACGGTACATCATTGAATCCATCACTTGCAAGGCATTTTCGATGGTCAAATCATCAAGTTTCCGTAAAGCAATGCCGAGTCAAACAGCATCTACGCAATCCACGTTTTGCACCACATCATAGTTATCACATCCGTCATCTCTAAGAAGCTGTATATGTACTTGTGCCACGGTAGAAGACACAAACCGTGTCACAGCAGACTTCAAACACGGGATAACACAGGTCGTAAACAAGCACAACAATACCAGCACAGCAAGCACAGGAGCCAAAAGTTTCAACAGCAACTGCCACCAGGCGCCAGAGAACAGCCATGAAAAGAAATCCCATTGACGTGGGATTTTGTCCTCCGACATGGCCTGCTGTAAATTCCTCAATGAGTTCATGGCTTCCTTGATGTGCGTGTCGTTATCTCCTGGAATGTATGTGCAACAGGAAGTCCTGATGATGTGGCACACACCACCTTGTGCTGCCGTTAACAAGTCCAGAACCATCCTGTTTTGCAAGACCATTAGTCTTAGCCTGGATCTCTCTATTCTGTCCATCATCGACTTGCAGTGAGAGGTTCACAAAGGACTGAAAACGATAGTTCAGTGTCTCGATGAAGAGAGATTGTTTTCCAACTCCGATCCAAGGAAAAAGCGCATGAACAACTTTGTTTCCGACAGGCCATATTTTATGGTCGTCCGGAACATTCGCACCCCAGACAGGGTCATGGGGGTCAAAGGTTGTAATTGCCCTGCGTCGACGTCCAGTAGTGTTGTGTGCCGTCGTCAGCTGACGATGTTGTATCCTGTAGGTGTGGTCTGTCACCCACACTGGTGCACACACTCCTGTCCAGTTGGCGGGCAGCATCGGATAAACCTTGTGACCACAAAGCCACCAGCCATTCCGTATGAAGTATGTTCCGTTCGATGGTGCAGCCATGTTGGTCGGAGAGCCCTCACCACCTGAAATGGCTCTCTTATCCTGACACTCAGTGGCGATGTCCAAAGCTCCCATCCAGTTCCCTCCTGGAGAGCAGTCACTGTCAATGCATTTGTGGGTCTCGCTTCCTTGGATGTAACACGTATAGTTCACTCCAGGTGGCCGCTCTGTGTAGGCCACCTGCGGCAATGTCCGTCCTTTAACAGTCACATTGAGATTTGTCCAGAAAAGCTGATCACAGGTACCTTCCGCAAGTCCAGGGCGGGAAGGGTCGGCATCACTGACTGTGACAGCATGGTGTTGATATCCAACTCCTCCCATGGATGCCATGCATTTCGCTTCGGTGACATTCATTGCTCTGGCCTCCAAGTGAACTTGTGTAGAGGAAGGAGGAAGTTTGGAACACACATAGCAACCCTCCTGTGTGTGCGACCTCACAGTGAATATGACGTAGCGGTACCAGGTGTTGGTTTCGTATGGGTTTCTGGGGTCCCATGACCAGTCCTCAAAGTTCTCATCGTGTGACCATCGTCTTCCACGGTCAACATTGTCACTTGGTCTGTCCAGTTGAGTCCATAGACCATAGCACGCTCCAACCACAACGCAGCAGAGGATCCACCTGGCATACGGAGCCCCGCTGCTACTTGGATGACAGGGACTCCGAGGCATACTCTCGCCTAGCGGAGTGGGTGTGGTTGTTCTCTTCACCAACATTGAGACGTCTAACCCTAGACGATGAGGCTAGTTTGAAACCAGGCTTCCCAACCACTCCGAATTAGGGGTCCAGCACTCCTTGTAGCTTGCAGTGGCTGAGGTGAATCCAGCTGGGCCGTTCAGCGATCTTTACTGCAGTGGGGGTAGTCAGCAAGGCTTGAAATGGTCCCTCCCACCGTGGGCTGGCCCAGTTCTTTCTTTTGATGACTTTGATGTAGACCCAGTCTCCTGGCTTGATGGTGTTGTCGACCTGTGAGGATGACAGAGCAGGCGGCAGTAAATTTGCATTTGACACCTCTGTCAGTCTGAGCGTTCTGACCATGAAATCTGCCAAAGACTGTTCTTCCTCTGCCTTTTGTAAATCTGCATGGAACACAGGTAGTCTATATGGCCTCCCGTGGATGATTTCAAAAGGTGTTAGCCCTTCTGAAGTGGGAGTAATTCTCATATAGAGCTTTACTAAGTCTAGGCACTCCGGCCAAGGTCTGCCTGTTGTTTCCATGCATTTCTTCAACCTGCTTTTGATAGTATAGTTTGCTCGTTCAACCAGGCCAGCGCTGGCTGGGTGATAAGCGCAGTGGTTTTTTAACGTTATCCCATGGTGTACAGCCATGTTCTGTACCACTTGGTTCACAAAATGTGGACCATTATCACTGTAAATGGTTTGGGGAATGCCATGAGTCGGTATGATGGCTTTGCAAATGGCTTTTGCCACTGTTAAGGCATCGGCATGTTTAGATGGAACTATTTCCACCCATTTGGAAAATGCATCAATCATCACTAGGCAGTATTTGTGAGGTCCACTTTGTGTGAGCTCAATAAAATCCATGTGCATGATTTGAAATGGGTACGACGGTTTTGGAAATGAGCCTCTCTTAGGTCTCATGTTTCCTTGTGGATTATGTTTCACACAAACGGGACATGCTTTACAAAAATTTTTTAAGTAAACATCCAAACCAAAGGTAGTGAATTGTTGATGTATGATGGACCTCATCCCCCCTGTCGACACATGGCATGGCCCATGTGTCGCAATCGCTGCTGCCTTAAAAAGTGATTTAGGTAAAACAGGTTTGTCATTAATGCGGAGGATATTATCTGTATCCGCTATTGCACCTTTTGTTGTCCACATTCGTTTTTCCACCATTGGAGCATTGCCCTGCATATCTGTCAGTATAGTCTTATCTATGAGTTGCGTGTCCTCTGAATCTATTAAAAAAAATTCATGGCCATGTTTCCCTGCCGCTGCTTCCTTAGCAATCCTGTCTGCTAACCTGTTTCCATTCGAGGCTTCATCTGTGCCTGTGGTGTGAGCAGCACATTTACACACAGCTAGTTTAGCAGGTAACTGAATGGCCTGTAACAAGTCTTTTAACAAGGAGGCATGGGTAACCGGCTTACCAGTTGATGTTGTCATCCCCCTGCGCTCCCATTGTTTTGCAAAATAGAACAGAGTAGAAAACGCATACTGACTGTCTGTGTATACAGTGACTTCCTTATCTTCCGCCAATTCACAAGCTCTTGTTAGTGCAATTAGCTCAGCCGCCTGCGCTGACCTGTTGTATGGAAGCTTCTCTGCTTCAACAATTTGGTCTGGCAATCTCACAATTGCATACCCACTTTGATTGTTCCCTCTAGGATCCTTTGAACATGACCCATCCACAAACCACTTTTCCCCTTTGTCAAGTGGTGTGTCAATTAAATCTTGTCTGGGCAGCTGTAGATGTTCTGTAGTATCCAAACAGTTATGTGGTGAACCATCCCCCGGCAACGGAATCAACGTTGCTGGGTTAAGGACTGTGCACCTCTTTATCACAATGTGTGGTTGTGACAGAAGCGTAGCAGTGTAGGATAGGTGTCTGGCAGGTGACAAAAAGTTCATCTTGCTTTGCAGTAGCAACACATCTACAGCATGTGGAACTAGCAGCTCCATTTTGTGAAAGAGCACCACATCTGCAGATTGTCTCACTGCAAGCGCTGCCGCGCATACTGCTTGGACACAGTCTGGCAAGGATTGAGCCACTGGATCCAATTTTTTCGAATAAAATGCAATTGGTCGTAGTTTGCTGCCATGTCTCTGCAGCAACACTGAGGTCATAAAACCATTCCTGCAGTCTGCAGTTTGTACAAAGGTTTTACTGTAGTCCGGCAAGATAAGAGATGTGGTTTC
This sequence comes from Syngnathus typhle, assembly GCF_033458585.1. NCBI lineage: Eukaryota > Metazoa > Chordata > Actinopteri > Syngnathiformes > Syngnathidae > Syngnathus > Syngnathus typhle. Next base: position 249,458 of record NC_083758.1, read on the forward strand.
CATCAGAGCCTGTTTCAGCACTACAAAAGCATCGTCTGCTTCTGGAGTCCACATTAATTTTTCTGTCATTGCCATGGGGACTCCATGCGCAATATCTAACAGCGGTTGCGTCTTTTCCGCATAATGTGGGATCCATGCTCTGCAGTAATTGCAGAGCCCCAAAAATGACATAATTTGTTTTTTCGTCTCCGGTTTTGGTGCATCTGCAATGATTTGCTTCCTGGTTTTCTGTATCTGTCTTCCAGAAGCTGTCAACGTGTGACCTAAATAGTTCACTTCCTGTCTGACCCATTGGAGTTTGTTCTTGTTCACTTTATTCCCTGTTTTGCAGAGATAGCGTAACAATGCTACGGAGTCTTCCCTGCAAGCAGCTTCAGTTTCAGAGGCCACCAGGAGATCATCTACATAAACTAGAAGTTGGCTTTTGTTTGACATCTGAACATCAGCCAAACAGGCCATGATAGCTTGCATAAAAATAGTTGGACTATCAGCAAATCCCTGTGGCAATCTGGTGTACGTATAACTTTGCCCTTTAAAGGTGAACGCAAACCAGAACTGTGAGTCTGGGTGAATTGGCACCGAGAAAAACGCATTGCTAAGATCAATTACCGTGAAAAACTTCTGGGTAGGTTTCAAAGTGTTCAGAAGTGTGTGTGGGTCAGGCACATTAGGTGCTCTTGTCTGTACTGCATCATTCACTGCTCGTAAATCTTGTATCATTCGCCAATCAATTTTATTGGCCTTTCGAACTGGAAAAATAGGGGTGTTGCAAGGAGAATCCGAGCACTTCCTAATGATTCCCCCTGACAAAAGATCATTTATAACAGGGGCAATCCCGTTTATTGCCTCCTGTTTTAAAGGATATTGTTTAACTCTCGGACGCCACTCTGATCTTGGTTTGATCTGCACTGGCGGAATGGATGTTAACTGTCCTACATCAGATGGCCCCTTTGTCCACAGCTTGTCAGGAAGCCCAGCCAATTCCCCCTCCTCCTTCTCATTCAAACAAATGTTAACTAGTCAGGGACGCGCATAAGCGCCTGCCCTACCAACACCTACTTCACACACAGTTCGCTTCCACATGTCACAACTGGTACTGTAGCTCCACCCATCACCTTTATCCTCATAATCAGTGACAGAATCAGCAAGTTTAATCCGGCAACCCACATCTGCCCATGTTATACTGTGAGGTTTAAACAATGGAATGTGGGGTACAGCCGTCAACTTGTATTTGTCATCCTGAGGAGCGGGCAGAAGCACAGCAGCAGCTGCAAATGACCTGCGATCAGTGTAGAGAGCAGTGATTGTTAAAGTTACTTCTGTGTCACTGAGAAAACTTTCAATATAGTCATCATGTGGGTCAGTGAGGATGTTCATGGTGACATGTAAGTCATCACAAGTCATTTCCGATTCAGGTCGTGTCAATTGTTTTCGGGCTTCACTCAGCAAATTGCCTGGTAGCTTGGGATTCTGTTCAGCGGAGACGTCATAGGAACAGAAAATCCGCTCACCTGCTTGTGCAGCATATGAGTCCACATCTCTCACTCTACATGCTCGCATGCCATCTTTTACTGGAATTATTGCAATTCCCAATCTAGTCATCAGATCTCGTCCCAGAAGGTTTATGGGACATTTTGGGGATAGCACGATCGAGACTGAAGCTATGACTCCCGTTTCATCATCTCTCACTACAACTGGATTGGAGATACTCTCCTTGTGTACCTGCCCATCAGCTGATTTTACCCAAATAGTATTTTGGGAGGCCTTTAGATTTGGGACTTTAGTTTTTATTACGGTCTTACACGCTCCGGTATCACACAAAAATTCTACTTCACTTCCTCCGATGTTTAAGGTGACATACGGTTTTTCTTTCAATGCATTCAAAATGTCCCATGCCGCATGGACATCTACTATCTCTTCCTCTGTAGGAGGACAAGAGATCACAGGGGGGCAATCTAGTCATGCTGAGAATTTGGCTCTTCCTCTGCCATTTCCTCTGCCATGTCCTCCACCCTTTGATTGGTATTGTTTTGCAAAACGACACGATCTTGCCAAGTGTCCTCGTCTACCACAGTTCCAACAGGTCTCTGAATCTGGTGGGGGTCTTGAATTATATGGAGGCCTGCGACCTTGTTGGCCTCTACCTCTTCCTCTTGCCTGCTGGGACCCATGAAAGAAGACTGTTGTATCTTCATCTAGGTCAACATCATCATCATCGCCTAGATGAAATACATCAGAACTTTTGCCTCTTTTGATCACTTTTTCAGCATGTCTGGCCCATTGCATAGTTGTTGTCACACTTGCAACATCTACTTCCACCAAATGTTTCCTCACCCAGTTGCCGATTTCAGGGCGGAAATTAGTAAGGAGCGCATTTTTAAGCTGTTGCTGATAAGCACTCTCAGCTGCATCATTGAATGGGATGCCACTATGCACCCTGAACTCTTTTTCAAATCTTAAGCGAAAATCATCAGTATCTTCCCCAGGCTTCTGTTTAATTCCTGCCAAATGACCATAATTCGCTCGTCTTCGAAATATAGTTCTCACTCTTTGCACAAGATCATTCCATTGTGCTGCATACTCCCCTACCAATTGATTTCCCCCACCGGGATAGGGAAAAGGCCCTTGATTATTTCTACCTGTATAATGACCTCTAACCTTTGCCCAGTCTTTTCCCAAAGAAGACATTGCAGCTTCTCCTGCCTCATGTCCATTCAGTCTATAAGAATGTATGATCCCAGCCATGTCTTCTGCCCATGTATCTGGGTCTTCAGCAACAGGGGTAACCCCTTCAACTGCTTTTCTTGCCTCTTCCAAAGTCCATGGCCGAAAAACATACGTATGCGGAGGTTGTCCTTCCCCTACAATAGGGTTTGGCACCTGTATCATTGGGCACACATCAACATTGTCCAAATTTTGGGAAAACCTAGCAGCAGTGGTCAAACTTCTTGTTTGTACAGGACTTCTAGCAATGTGACACTGACTTTTCTTTCTGTTATATGGGGGAGGGTGCAGGTCTGCTAAACCTGGATACAAGTTTTGCATACGAGCGGAAGATCTCTCTTGCTCCGCTTGAGCTGCATTTCCAGCTGCGGCCGGAGCCGTGGCCGGGACAGTGCGCCTGCGCACTGTGGCCTCGTTGTCTTCCGGCCTGACAAACATAGATGCAGCCTCGTCACTTCTCAACTTTCTATCTTTTGTCTTTTGGATTTGTTCTCTTCTCTCTTGTGAAGCACTCAACCACATTCTAGCACAAATCAATTCCTTCTCTTTACTACTCTTTTTCAGTCCCTTTGACTTCCTCTTCACGCTCTCCTCCAATACATCCACCACTACCTTCCAGACTTCCACTTTCAACTTTGCTTCTACTCCAAACTTTTTCTTCCACTTTGGCATGTATTGCATACAATTAAGAAATCTACTCGCCATGTACTTCTCATCTCCTTCAAGAGCTAGGGATCTACCGTTCTTATTTCCCATCTTACTTCGGTTTTCTAGGTTTTAACAATTTTTTATTTCTTTTTTTTTTTCTTTACTTTGAGGATCCTCAATGCAGGTTTAAATTGACCTCTGACCAAATTCTCTCTGCAGTCAATTTATCCTACCAGTCGCACACTCAACCACACAACTTTCATGCAAACAGCTTGGAAAGACAGACAAAAAAAATGAGAATCTACGTCCTTCTTCAATTAAGAAAAAGAAACTCCTTTTTCTTAGCCCGTTCCTTCCACTGGGACTAGAATCCCAGCTGTTTCATAGCTTGGAAACACCAAAGCCGTATCTCATAACTCGGACAACCCGAAGATGTATCTCATAGCTCGGACAAACCAGAGCCGTATATCATAACTCGGACAAACCAAAGATGTATCTCATAGCTCGGACAAACCAGAGCTGTATCTCATAGCTCGGACAAACCAAAGCTGTATCTCATAGCTCGGACAAACCAAAGCTGTATCTCATAGCTCGGACAAACCAAAGCCGTATCTCATAGCTCGGACAAACCAAAGCCGTATCTGCGCTTTTTTCTATGACTTACTTGTCTCCCTTGGTCCGCTGCGCTGCCGGGTTCCCGTCAATCCACTTCTGACAGACGAAGGCAGACCTAAGATGCTGGCCCAGCGAAGAACTTCCTTCCCAGGTCTTTCGTTACCAGGTCCTCCAATGGACGCTGGCTTGTCGACAATGCAGCACGTCCTCCTCCGTCAGCCAGATGGCGGGTATGAGGGTCCCGGGTTTCGGCACCAAAAATGTTAGGGTGGTGTTCACTCTAACTTATTTTGCAAGGACCACACTGGAGACAAGTTAGTCGTTTTAGACACCTGCAGGCGGAGAGTTCACTCGTCGCTGTGCTCTCAGCGATAGTCGAATGAAATCTCACTCAGGCCTCGTCAGGCACTTATTTATTGGGAGAACCAAAGTGGGGTTTCAAGTGGGGGTTTGGGAATACACAGGTTGGGCTGGAGACGCCCCCCTGCTGATCAAGGCATAGCAGGGGGCCTTTTACGACTTTCTGTAAACAAAGCACCTTTGATTGCTTCCTCTGAGTTTAGTCAATCAGTGGTAAACTAATTTGTCTAGACAGGACAAACTAATTAACTTATTACAGGTTACATTCCAACATAATCATACGATGAAGATATTCTGCAAACCCTAACATATTTACTACATTTAGAAGGACTCAACCTAAATAGACAGTTTAAACGAGTATTTTGTGTTCATCAATGTGTTTTTTCCTTGAAACATTGTTGGCGCACAGGATTATGGATACCTGATATTTCAAACAGCGTCACCTATCGATTGGGCAACTATTTTGAGTGTGAGTTTTGAACGTATAAACAGTTGTATGTCTTGGTCCGTGTACTTTTGGTATGAGAGAAATGGAAATGATCCGATTTCCGTGTGTTATTTTCAAATGTGTAATTTCAGATTTTTATTCAACACAAATCGGGAAACAAAAGACGATCGTAATTTCCTCAAATGAGTGTTAAGAAATGCTGGCGTGGATTGGAATGCGATTCACCTCCACTGCGATGGTGGCGTTCGAGGGTTAATGTAAATTGCCACAGCAGGAAACAGGAAGTAGTTTGGCGAAGTGGGCCGCGTGTTTTTTTGCTGCGTGTTTTTTTTCCCGTCAAATGTTCGTCAAACAGCTATCTTGCCTTCGGTCCCGAAATGTATCCAAAGATCCGATTGTTTTTGGCGAATGACCAATTCGTTTTGTTGGTCATTAAAAGCTATTCCCATCAGGAGCTCAGTTCATCGTTATTCTATTGGGTCAACGTGAACCACGTGACACTAAACCTCCACGAACACACGAAAATCTGCAACCGATGCACAGGTTGAAAACAGCCCGGTGACGCATTATCATTCCAAACTGTTAATAGTTGAGGTTTGTTACGGTGGTCGGTACGTGGCATTAGTATGACTCAATATATTTAAACCGTAACTTGAATTGGTAGTCTCTTTATTTAAGTAGTTTTCTCAGACCAACTTTCGGTTATCGCTTCTCGGCCTTTTGGCTAAGATCAAGTGTAGTATCTGTTCTTATCAGTTTAATATCTGATACGTCCCCTATCCGGGGACCATATATTAAATTGATTTTTGGAACTGGGAGATGGAATTAGGGGCTTGCTCCGTCCACTCCACGCATCGACCTGGTATTGCAGTACTTCCAGGAACGGTGCACCCCCCTCTGCTGGTCAAATAAAGGATAGTTAAGTCAGGAAGCCATTAGAATCGGTTCGCTTCATTCTCACAGGATAAAGCAGAAAGTCAATAACGTCTTGAAAGGGTTTGATTCAGTCAAGTTCATGACCTTTATCTAAATGTGAATAGCAGAAGAATTCTATCCTTTACAACAAAATAGAAAACATATCGGCCCTACGATTGGCTGGCCACCAGTTTATGATGTCCAGTGGGGATGGGCGATACCAATGATTTTGGAATCGATCCGATACCAAGTATTTCCTACCCAAAATACCCGATATTCGATCCGATATCGATACCGGAAGTGTAATTTCCCGCCCAAAAAACGATTTAAATGCAGTGGCATTCTTGCTCTTGGAGAGTCATCTATTGATTTTTGTAGAAAAAAGTATTACGTCACGTGAATTATTAACCTTTTTAGACATTAGTGCATTAGTGGAATATGCATATTAATAGTATAACTTTAATAAAAAGGAGCTATTCTTTACTTTTCTCTCTCTCTCTCTCTCTCTCTCTCTCTCTCTCTCTGTTGTTGGGAAAAAGTTTTGTCTTTTAGTATAATCTAAAAAGAGACATGGTACCAACAGAGATGCAGGGCTTAATCGTCATGAGCAGCAAAACTATCAATTTGTAAAGCCACTGGATACTTACATTTAATATTGTAATACTTGAGTGTTGTTTATAGGAAGTGGAGTTACAAATAAAACGTATGGCGTTCGACCACAAATTGAAAAGGGGAAAACTTTATTTATAAATGACTGACTAAAGCGTAGTAATTATTGCTTCAAATAGCACATCAACCACAAATGCTTACAATTTTTGGTTAGCACCTGATACCTGGATATGTCTTGCCTTTCTGAAACGCTGCTTCTAAGGTACTTTGATACCTTAGCCTCGGTGTGGCTGCAGGGTTTTCCGTCGCTGCCTTAGTGTCTGCGGCACGTTTCAACTGCAGCTCTTCATGAACCGTGGGGTGAATTTTGCTTAAATGTTTTGTCAAGTTTGTGGTGTTGCCACAATATTTAATTGTTTTGTGACATATTTCACATTTTGCCTCGTTGTTATTAAGTAAAATATAATATCCCCAAACTAGACTTCTCTTGCGTTCGGACTGGGCCGCCGCCGTGGCCATGCTTGTTTGTGTTTGTTTGGATTGGAACGGGAGGCGGAGGAGGAGGGCTTGGCTTGTGAGAAAAGGGGGCGGGAGCAAAGCAGAGTGCAGCAGGCGGAAGGAAAAGTAGTGCTAGCATGAGTGCAAGTCGTCAAATTGGAGCAGAAAAAAATGAGGAAAAATATAATTAAATAATTGTAAGTATCGATATTTTAGCTAGGGAGATCGATACTCAAAAATGAGCAGCCTGGATCGATATATCGATACTTTTGTATCGATCCGCCCATCCCTATGTGATAGGCTCCAGCACGCCTACTAACCCCGTGGGGAGAATCAGTACAGAAATTGGATGGATGGGCAATATAAAATATTCTCTCTGGTGTCTGCAAGCGTTATCAGTACTCACGGCGGGTGGATTCTGAAACGTGTCTGCAATGTAAAGTTGATTGTTTGGCTACCATAGGCATTTTTAAAAGCCTCTATGTTAATTTTAAAACCTTTACTTTACATGGTCGTTTTTAAATAAAAGCCTTCATGTTTAAAACAAAAGCTTAGTATACACAGCCAGTTTTAAAGCCTTACAATTTAGACAATTTAAACAAGTATACTTGTAACACAACAAGTGTTAAAAAAATTGCTTGTTCTAAACATTGACGCAAAGGATCGTGGGTACGTGATCGAGCGCTCAGCCAATGATGGCTGTGTTGCCAAATACCCTAATGACGTCGGCACTCTTTCTAATACAATCTAAACATAGTCCTTTACTAGTCGTGGTTGCCCTCTGGGTAAAAATGGTACACTCGCAGATGACTTCCCGCCGCCCCTCGTTGATGAATTAAGACTATACTTTCTGGGATCATTTCTATAATTATTAACTTGAGATATGTGTTTCTAAAGTGAACGGTCTCGCCAACTACGATGATGAGAATTGATGTTCCTTCCTGAGCGTGAAGCTAGCGGAGAATAATGATGTTTATATCATAGATTCTCCACTTTTGATGAGCGTTCTATGCTTCCTAGTGGAGCATTGAGGGGAGGGACATGATCAGAGTAGTTCTTTGAAATTGGTTAAATAAAAATTAAGCTAATGTAGTGACGTACTCCTGATATTCAACTCAGTCGATTAACAGTATCGTCGTATCAGTTCAACTAACAAAAGCGTGTTATGTATTTCTGAAGTACTTTTGTACTGAAGTACTTATGGCTGTATTCATTTACACGGCTTAAATCTTTACAACTTCGACACAAATCTGAATTAACTTTAATAATAATTATATTAATGGCTAAATGCCTCCGTTTATTGTTCCTTACATATAGTATAATTAGTAGAAAATATATTTATTTATTGCTCATATTAGATAGTTTTATATTTGAATGGGTGGATGTTACCTGTAAGCTATGGCAGAATTAATGGCAACAAAGCAGGAATTTTGATTACTTTCCATTGACAAGTACAGGAAGCTCCGCTTTCACAGAGCATCAAAAAATTGAGATATACTCTTGTAGTTCCTCCCCACGGAAATCTTTAGTAAAAGGCGAAAGATTAAAAGTTGAGCTTCGGAGATATGTAGACGTGTCGTCTGAGCTCTCCCACATTTACCTAAAATATGCCAACGAGACCCCTTTTTTAAAATAATTTGCTACTCGTGGAACACCTATCAATCAATTATACACAGTATTTTCTGTTGTTTTATTCTTCTCTTTTTTCCTCTCTCGACGGTATTGTGGAGTTTCTTTACAATGCCGAGGCTGAGAGCTAATGAGCCCGGAGAGAGTAGCCTAGCCTCGGGAGAGTCCGCTGTCCTACAGGCGATTGGCGCTTTGAGGGCTGAATTGCTGACCAAGATTGACGAGAAGGCGGAAATGCAGAAGAAGGAGCTGTCCAAACAAATAAGCAGCCTTGGAGACGAACTGAAGGCGGCTATCGACCATGCTAGCAACAGAGTTGGCGTCCTGGAGGAACGTATGGCTAGCTTGGAGGAGGGTGCCAATGGTCAATCAGACAGAATCACCGAGTTGGAACAACAAGTGTCCGATTTACGGAAAGTAATGTCAGACATGACGGCGAAAACAGAGGACTTAGAAGCAAGGTCGAGGAGAGACAATTTGCGAGTGTTCGGTGTCAGAGAGGGTCGTGAATCTGGTGTAAGGGTGAGCACTTTTGTTGCGGAACTTCTGCAGCAACTACTGCAAATGGAAACCACACCGGTAATTGACCGGGCCCACCGCACCAATCCACAATCTGGCAAACCGGGACAAGATCAGCCACCGAGAGCCTTCGTAGTGAAGTTCCATTACTCTCAGGAAAAGGAGGCCATTCTGAAGAAAGCTGCTTCCCAGAAGCTCGTCTCTAAAGATGGGGACGTCATACGAATCTTCCCGGACTTCACGCAGCGAGTTGCAAGACAGAGAGCGGAGTTCGGCCCGGCGAGACAGATACTAAGACAGTGCGAGGGAGTGAAATATGGACTTTTGTTCCCTGCGAGATTGAAGGTAACGACCACGGATGGCGTGCAGCTAGTGTTCTCCGACCCAGTGAGGGCAATTGCGTTTGCCAAAGGTCTGATGTCGGCATGACTTGGGGACTCTTGAGACATTAAAAATTACATATTTGGGATGAGACGTTTTCATGGACAGCTATTTGGGTTGGTAAGTGGGTTCTTACTACATCTCTCTCATAACTCGTGATTTATACTGACTGATGCCAGTTCTATTGTCTATGTGTAAACTTAATTACTGTGGTTAATGTTAAGGCTTACTTATTTAGGGGTTATTATTATTGAGTTATGTCGATTATTTATATGTATATATGTGTGTGTGTATATATATGTGTGTATATATATGTATGTATGTATGTATGTATGTATGTATGTATGTGTACGTGTGTGTGTATGTGTATATATATATATATATATATATATGTATATATATTTTTTTCCATGCAAGCAATTTTGCTTACTTGTTTATATTTCACACACACATGTCTCAATTCATTTCTCGCCTTGAATCATTTTTGTTTACATTTACCTGCTTGTTTACGGTACCATCGTTGGTATTTCTCGATCTGTTGTTTTGCTGAGTTATTATACTTCAATATGTTTGTTTTCCATGGGCTTAACGAGGGAATATGTATGTAGGTGGGTCTTGTTGGTGTTTCATAGTATAGATATTTGGTTAAATGTGTAATGTTAGGTTCATGTGGGGTCGCAGCCACTTGTGACAAGTGTCTGGAGTAGCCTTAACAATTCAGATGCTTCATAGTGGCGTGGGAGGTGGGCTGGGTGCAGTCTCTCATTTGGGGAGGGACCGGCAACAAAGGTTTTGTGTTGGGTGTGAAACCCTTTTGGGTGTTGGTGTTGTTGTTTTTTGTGGTTTTTCTTTTTTTTTTTTTTTCCTCTCTTTTCTCTGTTTTCTTTTTGTTGTTTTTTTTGCTTTTCCCCTTTCTTTCCTTTTCCTATCCAAGGGCTAGAGATGTGGAGCAACCTTTTTTTACATCCATCCTCCATTATTTTTTCTTCAATTTATGTTGAGTTCTTCCGGTGATGTGAAAGGACGATTAACAAAATTTGTAACCTGGAATGTGAGGGGTCTCAACCACCCAGTGAAGAGGAGTAAGGTGTTTTCTCATCTGAATAAATTAAAAGCGGAGGTAATTTTTCTACAGGAAACACACCTTCGTATTAACGATATCCATAAATTGAAGAGGGGTCCGATATCTCAGGTTTATCATTCTGGCTTAAATTCCAAATTACGCGGTACAGCCATTTTAATTGGTAAAAATGTGCAATTTACTCTCTATAGGGCTATAGATGATAAAGAAGGGAGGTTTGTTATTGTGCAGGGTAAGCTTTGTGGTATTCCAGTAGTGCTTATTAGTGTTTATGCCCCCAATTGGGATGACACTAAATTCTTTAAAGATTTGTTTGGGCGCATTCCGGATCTTGGGACACACCATCTTGTACTGGGCGGGGATCTAAATACGGTTCTTGAGCCCTCACTTGACCGATCTAGGGTTTCAAGTGGCCCCCCTTCTAAATCTGCATCTACTATTAAGACCTTTTGCCAATCTCTGGGAGCTGTCGATCCATGGAGATTTAAAAATCCAACCTCCAGAACGTTTTCATTTTTTTCTGCAGTCCACCAGACGTATTCAAGAATTGACCTTTTTTTAATAGATCAAAAATTACTCCCACTAATTAAATCAATTGATTATGATAGTATTGTAATCTCGGACCACGCCCCAGTAACCTTAGAACTTTGCCTTCAAAGTAGACTGCCCTTACAGTATGATTGGCGATTTAACACATATTTATTGTCGGATGAGAATTTTGTGGAATTTATTTCATCACAGGTTGATTTCTTTTTGGAGACGAATAATTTACCGGGCACGAATGTTTTTATATTATGGGAGACCTTTAAGGTTTACATTAGGGGCCAGATAATTGAATACAATGCCCGTCTCAATAAAACCCGTAGGGAAAGATTTGAGAAGTTGATCAAATTAATAAGAAATGTAGATCTGCAGCATTCTTCTTCACCAACAGCCGATTTACGTAAACAAAGAATAGCGTTACAAACAGAATTTGATCTTCTGACCTCTAAGGAGGCCAGTGAAAAATTCTTGAAGTCCAGGCAAAATTGTTATGAACATGGAGAACGGGCTGGCAGGCTTCTGTCTCACCAACTGCGCCAGCGCTCGGCAACTAATTTTATTGAGGGAATCCAGGCACTAGACGGAGAAATTAAATCTAATCCCAAAGACATCAACGACCAGTTCAAATACTTTTATTCGTCTCTCTATACAGCAGACTATTCTCGTTCTAACAGCTTTCTGGATAATATAGCTTTTCCCACGGTGGCTGAAGAGGACAGGGATTTTTTGGAACTGCCCATATCTGAAGCCGAGATAGGGGAAGCTATCAAATCCATGAAGAATTCGAAGGCACCCGGCCCGGATGGTTACCCAATTGAATTCTATAAGGCTTTTGCTAATAAATTAACTCCTTTATTATGTATAGTCTATAGCGAAGTCCTAAAACAGAAAAAGCTTCCAACTTCCATGACCCAGGCCACCATTTCAGTTCTTCTTAAAAAGGGCAAGGACCCAACAAAATGTGATTCTTATCGTCCAATAAGTTTGCTTACAAGTGATTATAAGATCCTTGCTAAAATTATGTCATCAAGGTTGGAGTCCATAGTGCCAAAGATCATACATCCGGACCAAACGGGGTTTCTGAAGGGCCGTCAACCATTTCACAACATTAGGCGGCTTTTTAACGTAATCTACTCCACGTCTACTGGAAACTCCCCAGAAATAGTTATATCATTAGATGCGCACAAAGCATTCGATTCAATTGAACATAAACATCTCTTTAAAACTTTGACCAAATTTGGATTTGGTCCAACCTTTGTTTCTTGGATAGAGATATTGTATGCTTCACCTCAAGCAAGGGTGAGGACAAATAATTTTATCTCGTCTTACTTTACCCTTCAACGGGGGACAAGACAGGGGTGCCCTCTATCCCCCCTCCTTTTTGATCTGGCCATAGAACCACTTGCTATTGCCCTGAGACATTGTGCGGATGTACGGGGAATCTTGAGAGGAGGCTTAGTTCATAAGGTTTCGTTGTATGCGGATGATTTGTTGTTGTTTGTGTCAGATCCGGATACCTCAATCCCGAAATGTTTAGACATAATGGAACATTTTGGTATGTCATCGGGGTATCGGATCAACCCTACTAAAAGTATTTTATTTCCTATTAATAATATAGCGAAAAATCATGTCTATGACTCTTACCCCTTCACGACCGCAGTAGGATCTATGACATATTTGGGGGTGAAAGTCACTAGTAGTCATACAGGTTTATTCGGAGCTAATTTCAAAAAGCTTTTGTATCAAATCAAGGAGGATTTGTTGCGCTGGTCTTCGCTTCCTATAAATTTGGCAGGCCGTATTAATTCGGTTAAAATGGTGATTCTGCCGAGGATCTTGTACTTGTTCCAAACAATTCCCATTTTTCTGCCAAAATCATTTTTTAAGGAGCTCGATGGATACATCAGCCGCTTTATTTGGAATAAATCGATACCTCGTGTTCGGAAATCAGTCCTTGAGAGACGTAAAGAAGACGGTGGACTGGGGCTACCTAATTTTTTGTACTACTACTGGGCTGCTAATATTTTTAAAATGGCTTTTTGGTATAATTTGAATCCGGATGAAGATGGGCCATCTTGGTTATTAATGGAACAGCATGATTGTTCTCCAGTATCTCTGGCATCGCTACTGTGTGCCCCTCTCCCGCTACCAGTGGGTGAGCATTCAACCAATTTAATCATCAGATCGGGCCTTCGCATTTGGACCCAGTTTCGTAAGCACTTTCGATATACACAACCCTTGCTATCTATGCCTTTGATTAAAAACGTTGCTTTTAAACCATCACTGATTGACACTGCTTTTTTGTCCTGGGCCAGACATGGGGTGAAATGCGTGGGAAATTTGTATGTAGGGGGTAGTTTTGCAACCTGGGAACAATTAATTACGAAATTTAATTTATCTCGTACTCAATTTTTTCGATATCTCCAAGTTCGAGATTTTGTTCGAGTTCAGTTTTCATCATTCCCCCTACAACCGGATTCCAGTCCCCTGGATGACTGTTTGACACTAAATTTGCAACAATCGGGTGGTGTGTCCCGACTGTATAGAATGATTTGTAATATTAACTGCCCGCCACTTCACCATTTGAAGACCCAGTGGGAAGGAGATTTGAGTTTGAACATTTCTGATGAAATTTGGCGAAAGGCTATCAGTAAGATATACAGTACATCCATTTGTGTCAGACATAGGCTAATACAGTTTAAAGTATTTAATCGATTACATTATTCACGGACCAAATTGGCTAAAATGATTCCAAGCGTGGACCCTACTTGTACCCGCTGTAAGCAAGCTGAGGCAACCTTAGGGCATATGTTCTGGACATGCCCAAAATTACATACATTTTGGTCTAGAATTTTTGACACATTCTCCTACATATGTAAGAGAAGAATTGACCCAGATCCAGTCACGGCAGTATTTGGGGTTGTACAGACAAAAGGAGTCTCGAAGGCTCAGTCTCAGATGATGGCGTTTTCCTCATTACTCGCTCGACGTTTGGTTCTTATGTGTTGGAAATCTCCATTGCCCCCTAGGCACTCTCGCTGGGTGAGTGAGACCATGTCCTTCCTCCAGTTGGAAAAAGTTAGAACCACAATTCAGAAGGAGAATTTTAGAACTGTATGGCAACCTTTCCTGGATTATTATGAGGATGAGTTTGATGCAAATTTATTGGAGTAATAGCCCACTCTCACCCCCCCTCCCCTTGCCCTTCCCTTTTCTTGTTTTTTTTTTTTTTTTTTTTTTTTTCAAATTTAATTTTGTTTATTATTATTATTTTTATTATTATTATTATTTTTTTTTTTATTTTTTATTTTATTAATTAGGTAACAATGAGGTGTTTTGTATGGGTGAAATGTTTGTTTAGTAGGCTGTATGCAATGCAAGGTCTGTTCCCATGCGAATTGTTCCAGAACATATGCTGTTGTCATTTCTGTGTGAAAACTAATAAAAACATTTTGAAATTAAAAAAAAAAAAAAAAAAAAAAAAAAAGGCGAAAGATTTATACGATCTGAAGAGGAAACAGGAAGTAGTTTGGCGAAGTGGGCCGCGTGTTTTTTTGCTGCGTGTTTTTTTTCCCGTCAAAATGTTCGTCAAACAGCTATCTTGCCTTCGGTCCCGAAATGTATCCAAAGATCCGATTGTTTTTGGCGAATGACCAATTCGTTTTGTTGGTCATTAAAAGCTATTCCCATCAGGAGCTCAGTTCATCGTTATTCTATTGGGTCAACGTGAACCACGTGACACTAAACCTCCACGAACACACGAAAATCTGCAACCGATGCACAGGTTGAAAACAGCCCGGTGACGCATTATCATTCCAAACTGTTAATAGTTGAGGTTTGTTACGGTGGTCGGTACGTGGCATTAGTATGACTCAATATATTTCAACCGTAACTTGAATTGGTAGTCTCTTTATTTAAGTAGTTTTCTCAGACCAACTTTCGGTTATCGCTTCTTGGCCTTTTGGCTAAGATCAAGTGTAGTATCTGTTCTTATCAGTTTAATATCTGATACGTCCCCTATCCGGGGACCATATATTAAATTGATTTTTGGAACTGGGAGATGGAATTAGGGGCTTGCTCCGTCCACTCCACGCATCGACCTGGTATTGCAGTACTTCCAGGAACGGTGCACCCCCCTCTGCTGGTCAAATAAAGGATAGTTAAGTCAGGAAGCCATTAGAATCGGTTCGCTTCATTCTCACAGGATAAAGCAGAAAGTCAATAACGTCTTGAAAGGGTTTGATTCAGTCAAGTTCATGACCTTTATCTAAATGTGAATAGCAGAAGAATTCTATCCTTTACAACAAAATAGAAAACATATCGGCCCTACGATTGGCTGGCCACCAGTTTATGATGTCCAGTGGGGATGGGCGATACCAATGATTTTGGAATCGATCCGATACCAAGTATTTCCTACCCAAAATACCCGATATTCGATCCGATATCGATACCGGAAGTGTAATTTCCCGCCCAGAAAACGATTTAAATGCAGTGGCATTCTTGCTCTTGGAGAGTCATCTATTGATTTTTGTAGAAAAAAGTATTACGTCACGTGAATTATTAACCTTTTTAGACATTAGTGCATTAGTGGAATATGCATATTAATAGTATAACTTTAATAAAAAGGAGCTATTCTTTACTTTTCTCTCTCTCTCTCTCTCTCTCTCTCTCTCTCTGTTGTTGGGAAAAAGTTTTGTCTTTTAGTATAATCTAAAAAGAGACATGGTACCAACAGAGATGCAGGGCTTAATCGTCATGAGCAGCAAAACTATCAATTTGTAAAGCCACTGGATACTTACATTTAATATTGTAATACTTTAGTGTTGTTTATAGGAAGTGGAGTTACAAATAAAACGTATGGCGTTCGACCACAAATTGAAAAGGGGAAAACTTTATTTATAAATGACTGACTAAAGCGTAGTAATTATTGCTTCAAATAGCACATCAACCACAAATGCTTACAATTTTTGGTTAGCACCTGATACCTGGATATGTCTTGCCTTTCTGAAACGCTGCTTCTAAGGTACTTTGATACCTTAGCCTCGGTGTGGCTGCAGGGTTTTCCGTCGCTGCCTTAGTGTCTGCGGCACGTTTCAACTGCAGCTCTTCATGAACCGTGGGGTGAATTTTGCTTAAATGTTTTGTCAAGTTTGTGGTGTTGCCACAATATTTAATTGTTTTGTGACATATTTCACATTTTGCCTCGTTGTTATTAAGTAAAATATAATATCCCCAAACTAGACTTCTCTTGCGTTCGGACTGGGCCGCCGCCGTGGCCATGCTTGTTTGTGTTTGTTTGGATTGGAACGGGAGGCGGAGGAGGAGGGCTTGGCTTGTGAGAAAAGGGGGCGGGAGCAAAGCAGAGCAGGACACGCCGGTGCAGCAGGCGGAAGGAAAAGTAGTGCTAGCATGAGTGCAAGTCGTCAAATTGGAGCAGAAAAAAATGAGGAAAAATATAATTAAATAATTGTAAGTATCGATATTTTAGCTAGGGAGATCGATACTCAAAAATGAGCAGCCTGGATCGATATATCGATACTTTTGTATCGATCCGCCCATCCCTATGTGATAGGCTCCAGCACGCCTACTAACCCCGTGGGGAGAATCAGTACAGAAATTGGATGGATGGGCAATATAAAATATTCTCTCTGGTGTCTGCAAGCGTTATCAGTACTCACGGCGGGTGGATTCTGAAACGTGTCTGCAATGTAAAGTTGATTGTTTGGCTACCATAGGCATTTTTAAAAGCCTCTATGTTAATTTTAAAACCTTTACTTTACATGGTCGTTTTTAAATAAAAGCCTTCATGTTTAAAACAAAAGCCTAGTATACACAGCCAGTTTTAAAGCCTTACAATTTAGACAATTTAAACAAGTATACTTGTAACACAACAAGTGTTAAAAAAATTGCTTGTTCTAAACATTGACGCAAAGGATCGTGGGTACGTGATCGAGCGCTCAGCCAATGATGGCTGTGTTGCCAAATACCCTAATGACGTCGGCACTCTTTCTAATACAATCTAAACATAGTCCTTTACTAGTCGTGGTTGCCCTCTGGGTAAAAATGGTACACTCGCAGATGACTTCCCGCCGCCCCTCGTTGATGAATTAAGGCTATACTTTCTGGGATCATTTCTATAGTTATTAACTTGAGATATGTGTTTCTAAAGTGAACGGTCTCGCCAACTACGATGATGAGAATTGATGTTCCTTCCTGAGCGTGAAGCTAGCGGAGAATAATGATGTTTATATCATAGATTCTCCACTTTTGATGAGCGTTCTATGCTTCCTAGTGGAGCATTGAGGGGAGGGACATGATCAGAGTAGTTCTTTGAAATTGGTTAAATAAAAATTAAGCTAATGTAGTGACGTACTCCTGATATTCAACTCAGTCGATTAACAGTATCGTCGTATTAGTTCAACTAACAAAAGCGTGTTATGTATTTCTGAAGTACTTTTGTACTGAAGTACTTATGGCTGTATTCATTTACACGGCTTAAATCTTTACAACTTCGACACAAATCTGAATTAACTTTAATAATAAATATATTAATGGCTAAATGCCTCCGTTTATTGTTCCTTACATATAGTATAATTAGTAGAAAATATATTTATTTATTGCTCATATTAGATAGTTTTATATTTGAATGGGTGGATGGCAGAATTAATGGCAACAAAGCAGGAATTAAGATTACTTTCCATTGACAAGTACTGGAAGCTCCGCTTTCACAGAGCATCAAAATATTGAGATATACTCTTGTAGTTCCTCCCCACGGAAATCTTTAGTAAAAGGCGAAAGATTTATACGATCTGAAGAGAAACAAGAGTGAACTGATTTCGGCTTGTCCAAACGGGCCACCCCATTGCTGGTCTCACCAAAGTAACAGGCGGTGTCACACTAGCAACCATTTCCTTTTAATAAAAATAGATCTTCATATATTTGCTAAATTTAGGAGGCCTTAACACTCAACTAAGATGTATAGTTCGAACAAGTATTTGGTGTTTGGCAATTCTATGGAAACGTTTACACTCTAAACGTGTCGTTGTGAGTCCATGCTTGCTCTGCTGCGTTCGGTTCCAACTCCCTGACCTGTTTGTTTGCATTGTGCACGTTCTCCACTCTGGTTTCCTTCCATTTCCCCCAAACATGCATGATAGGCCCATTGAGCGCTCCAAATTGCCCGTAGGTGCGAGTGCGGACGGTTTTTCGTCTCTGTGTGCCCTGCGAGTGATTATTATTTGTTAAAGCGTATATGCCGTTACACCGCTAGATGGCAGCAGCGTTGACTTCCGCACCTGACCACAAAAAGAAACGGGAATCACGTGATGCGCCGGAAAAGAAGCATTAGTATGAGTCGATATATTTAGACCGTAACTTGAATTGGTAGTCTTGTAGTGGGTTGACATAATTCACCCGGAACCTAAGTTCACGTTGCCGAGTTCCGGTGGGATGTTTTACACGTGTGGGAGTTTCCTGTTTGAGGAGTGTGTGTTAGGATCTCGAAGGGAAAAGAGTCGGCCCGTGGTTGAGATAAGCTAATTATAAATGTCATTAAAACAACTGCCGTTGGCACCGTCATTTATCACTCCGCCTCCGACTCCAGTCCTTGCACACCACAGTCTCTTTATTTAAGTGGTTTCCTCAGACCAGTTTCAGTACATCGCTTCTCGGCCTTTTGGCTAAGACCAGGTGTAGAATCTGTTCTTATCAGATTAATATCTGATACGTTCCCTATCCGGGGACCATGTATTAATTGGATTTTCGCAACAGGGAGATGGTATAGGGGCTTGCTCCGTCCACTCTATGCATCGACCTGGTATTGCAGTACCTCCAGGAGCGGTGCGCCCCCCTCTACTGGTCAAATAAAAAGTAGTTTACATCACAATCCGTTAGCTTCATTCTCACAGGATGAAGCAGAAAGTCAACGACGTCTTGATCGGATTTGATTCAAGTTCATGTTGTGTGCTCACCTTATATCTTTATTAGGTAATGCACTCTGAATTTAATCAGGACCCGAACCGATGTCTTTAATCACTTTTATTCATGAAACAGAGGGCCATCAACTTGCCGCTCTGTCTGCATATTCATTTCCCTGAACGTCACTCCTTCACTACGTCATCACGTAGGCCCACAGTACAATATCAGTACATGACAGTTCATGACGGCTCATCTTAGGCGGCAGCAAGAATTTACGTAACTGTTCTAAAATATGGTCAAAATGTCTTTTTTTGCTTGAGATTTTCCTATCATTGTTCCAGGATCTTTTAGTACAATTCTTGTTCTCCAAATGTTAAGAAAATGTCATTTTCAAAACTCGTTCAGAAAAAGAAGTATATATATTTTTCTGCGGTAATGTTGGAGATTTTCAATAAATACAAATTCATACCGTTTTAGGGTTCTCAGGAGAAAAGAGGCACTGCATGATGGGCATGTTTTGACTTCATTTATCGGTTTATTATAGTTGCTGGCATCACCACTAGATGGCGACTCTAGGAAAAAGGAGGTGAACAAAGACGTGGAGGCAGTAGAAAAAGAAGCAAGGCATGATGGTCATGTTTCTGAATCTATTTTTTACTTAATTTAAAATGTTTTGGTTTTGAATGACTAATAGACAGCTTCTCTCTAATACGATATACTATGTTAACAGTTCTACGAATGCTGTCTCATCCACTGAATATGTGTGCTCACACTTTTGTACCAAATTAGCCTCTGACTGTAGATGGTGTGCGCGGTGAAAAGGTCGGCCCCGGCGACGTATACAACTCATACTTACCTGGCAGGGGAGATACCATGATCAAGAAGGTGGTTCACCCAGGGTGAGGCTCAGCCATTGCACTCCGGTTGTGCTGACCCCTGCGAATTCCCCAAATGTGGGAATCTCGACTGCATAATTTCTGGTAGTGGGGGACTGCGTTCGCGCTCTCCCCTGATTCTCCTGTACAATACAAAATCCCTCACACGAAGCCAAATTTCATGGTCGCCACATACTGAGCGATGGTGCATCAAGCTGTGCTCTGCAACTGTGCACCTACTTGCCGAACTTCATTCAACAAATTAGTAATTGCAAAATAAAATGAAATTACTACGTTCCCGACCCGTTATTGATACGAACGTATATGATATAACTTTCATATAACCTGCTTTCTGGAATAGCCCCACGGATCATTTCCCGTTCTCCATTTACCTACACTATAAAGAAAAACTAATGGCCAAAAGGTACGTGGACCCAGACATACAACTGATTTTTGCACCCCCTACTCTACTGGTCAAATCAAGAGTAGTTTACATCACAGTCCGTTAGCTTCATTCTCACAGGATAAAGCAGAGGGTCAATGACGTCATTGATTCAAGTTCATGGCGGCTGGCAGCAAGGATATACGAAAAAATATGATCAAAATGTCTTTCTTTAAATCAGAAATTGTGCCAGAAATTTTTAGTACAATCCTTGTTCTCAAATTTTTAAGAGAATGTCATTTTCTAAACTTGCTCAGAAAAAGAAATATATATCTTTCTGCGGTACTGTTGGAGATTTTCTATAAATACAAATTCATATGGTTCTCAGGTGAAAAGAGGCAATGCATGATGGGTATGTTTTTACTTCATTTCTTATGCTGCCACCACCACTAGATGGCAACTCTAAGAAAAAGGAGGTGAACAAAGGCGTGGAGGCAGTAGAAAGAGAAGCAAAGCATCAGTTTATGGGTATTTACGAGGGTATTTTTATATTAATACTTTAATAGCTAAATGGCTCCTATTATTGTTCCTTACATATAGTATAATTTGTGGAAAATATATTAATTTATTGCTCAATGCATAATCAATAGTTTTATATTTGAATGGGTGGATGTCACCAAAAGCTGTCCCTAAAGCTTAACCAATTTGGTCTGTAAACTTTAGCAGAATTAATAACTACAAGGCAGGACTATTAACTATTTCCCATTGACAAGTATAGGTGGCTCCGCTTTCGCAGAGCATCAAAAAATTGAGATGAACTCTCATTGTTCCTCCCCACGGAAATCTTTAGTAAAAGGCGATCGGTGAAATTGCAGCAACCATTCCTTCTAATACAAACAATAGACGTTCATAGATTTTGTTAGGGTGGTGTTCACTCTAACTTATTTTGCAAGGACCACACTGGAGACAAGTTAGTCGTTTTAGACACCTGCAGGCGGAGAGTTCACTCGTCGCTGTGCTCTCAGCGATAGTCGAATGAAATCTCACTCAGGCCTCGTCAGGCACTTATTTATTGGGAGAACCAAAGTGGGGTTTCAAGTGGGGGTTTGGGAATACACAGGTTGGGCTGGAGACGCCCCCCTGCTGATCAAGGCATAGCAGGGGGCCTTTTACGACTTTCTGTAAACAAAGCACCTTTGATTGCTTCCTCTGAGTTTAGTCAATCAGTGGTAAACTAATTTGTCTAGACAGGACAAACTAATTAACTTATTACAGGTTACATTCCAACATAATCATACGATGAAGATATTCTGCAAACCCTAACATATCCCTCCTGTTTTATCATATGATTATGTCAAACCCGAACAATCAAACATAAGGAAGAAAATGAAATCAATGAAATGAAAACAATAACTTCCAGTGAGGTTTTTCCCTCAATACTCCAGTCCAAAGTATGCGCAACTCAAAAAACCTGCGGCCAGATTAAGTGCAGGAAAAGAGTTACACGGTCCCTCTGCCTTAGGTGACCAGACTGTTATCAATAAAAAAGGAAAAAGAAAAACACAGAAACGGTACATCATTGAATCCATCACTTGCAAGGCATTTTCGATGGTCAAATCATCAAGTTTCCGTAAAGCAATGCCGAGTCAAACAGCATCTACGCAATCCACGTTTTGCACCACATCATAGTTATCACATCCGTCATCTCTAAGAAGCTGTATATGTACTTGTGCCACGGTAGAAGACACAAACCGTGTCACAGCAGACTTCAAACACGGGATAACACAGGTCGTAAACAAGCACAACAATACCAGCACAGCAAGCACAGGAGCCAAAAGTTTCAACAGCAACTGCCACCAGGCGCCAGAGAACAGCCATGAAAAGAAATCCCATTGACGTGGGATTTTGTCCTCCGACATGGCCTGCTGTAAATTCCTCAATGAGTTCATGGCTTCCTTGATGTGCGTGTCGTTATCTCCTGGAATGTATGTGCAACAGGAAGTCCTGATGATGTGGCACACACCACCTTGTGCTGCCGTTAACAAGTCCAGAACCATCCTGTTTTGCAAGACCATTAGTCTTAGCCTGGATCTCTCTATTCTGTCCATCATCGACTTGCAGTGAGAGGTTCACAAAGGACTGAAAACGATAGTTCAGTGTCTCGATGAAGAGAGATTGTTTTCCAACTCCGATCCAAGGAAAAAGCGCATGAACAACTTTGTTTCCGACAGGCCATATTTTATGGTCGTCCGGAACATTCGCACCCCAGACAGGGTCATGGGGGTCAAAGGTTGTAATTGCCCTGCGTCGACGTCCAGTAGTGTTGTGTGCCGTCGTCAGCTGACGATGTTGTATCCTGTAGGTGTGGTCTGTCACCCACACTGGTGCACACACTCCTGTCCAGTTGGCGGGCAGCATCGGATAAACCTTGTGACCACAAAGCCACCAGCCATTCCGTATGAAGTATGTTCCGTTCGATGGTGCAGCCATGTTGGTCGGAGAGCCCTCACCACCTGAAATGGCTCTCTTATCCTGACACTCAGTGGCGATGTCCAAAGCTCCCATCCAGTTCCCTCCTGGAGAGCAGTCACTGTCAATGCATTTGTGGGTCTCGCTTCCTTGGATGTAACACGTATAGTTCACTCCAGGTGGCCGCTCTGTGTAGGCCACCTGCGGCAATGTCCGTCCTTTAACAGTCACATTGAGATTTGTCCAGAAAAGCTGATCACAGGTACCTTCCGCAAGTCCAGGGCGGGAAGGGTCGGCATCACTGACTGTGACAGCATGGTGTTGATATCCAACTCCTCCCATGGATGCCATGCATTTCGCTTCGGTGACATTCATTGCTCTGGCCTCCAAGTGAACTTGTGTAGAGGAAGGAGGAAGTTTGGAACACACATAGCAACCCTCCTGTGTGTGCGACCTCACAGTGAATATGACGTAGCGGTACCAGGTGTTGGTTTCGTATGGGTTTCTGGGGTCCCATGACCAGTCCTCAAAGTTCTCATCGTGTGACCATCGTCTTCCACGGTCAACATTGTCACTTGGTCTGTCCAGTTGAGTCCATAGACCATAGCACGCTCCAACCACAACGCAGCAGAGGATCCACCTGGCATACGGAGCCCCGCTGCTACTTGGATGACAGGGACTCCGAGGCATACTCTCGCCTAGCGGAGTGGGTGTGGTTGTTCTCTTCACCAACATTGAGACGTCTAACCCTAGACGATGAGGCTAGTTTGAAACCAGGCTTCCCAACCACTCCGAATTAGGGGTCCAGCACTCCTTGTAGCTTGCAGTGGCTGAGGTGAATCCAGCTGGGCCGTTCAGCGATCTTTACTGCAGTGGGGGTAGTCAGCAAGGCTTGAAATGGTCCCTCCCACCGTGGGCTGGCCCAGTTCTTTCTTTTGATGACTTTGATGTAGACCCAGTCTCCTGGCTTGATGGTGTTGTCGACCTGTGAGGATGACAGAGCAGGCGGCAGTAAATTTGCATTTGACACCTCTGTCAGTCTGAGCGTTCTGACCATGAAATCTGCCAAAGACTGTTCTTCCTCTGCCTTTTGTAAATCTGCATGGAACACAGGTAGTCTATATGGCCTCCCGTGGATGATTTCAAAAGGTGTTAGCCCTTCTGAAGTGGGAGTAATTCTCATATAGAGCTTTACTAAGTCTAGGCACTCCGGCCAAGGTCTGCCTGTTGTTTCCATGCATTTCTTCAACCTGCTTTTGATAGTATAGTTTGCTCGTTCAACCAGGCCAGCGCTGGCTGGGTGATAAGCGCAGTGGTTTTTTAACGTTATCCCATGGTGTACAGCCATGTTCTGTACCACTTGGTTCACAAAATGTGGACCATTATCACTGTAAATGGTTTGGGGAATGCCATGAGTCGGTATGATGGCTTTGCAAATGGCTTTTGCCACTGTTAAGGCATCGGCATGTTTAGATGGAACTATTTCCACCCATTTGGAAAATGCATCAATCATCACTAGGCAGTATTTGTGAGGTCCACTTTGTGTGAGCTCAATAAAATCCATGTGCATGATTTGAAATGGGTACGACGGTTTTGGAAATGAGCCTCTCTTAGGTCTCATGTTTCCTTGTGGATTATGTTTCACACAAACGGGACATGCTTTACAAAAATTTTTTAAGTAAACATCCAAACCAAAGGTAGTGAATTGTTGATGTATGATGGACCTCATCCCCCCTGTCGACACATGGCATGGCCCATGTGTCGCAATCGCTGCTGCCTTAAAAAGTGATTTAGGTAAAACAGGTTTGTCATTAATGCGGAGGATATTATCTGTATCCGCTATTGCACCTTTTGTTGTCCACATTCGTTTTTCCACCATTGGAGCATTGCCCTGCATATCTGTCAGTATAGTCTTATCTATGAGTTGCGTGTCCTCTGAATCTATTAAAAAAAATTCATGGCCATGTTTCCCTGCCGCTGCTTCCTTAGCAATCCTGTCTGCTAACCTGTTTCCATTCGAGGCTTCATCTGTGCCTGTGGTGTGAGCAGCACATTTACACACAGCTAGTTTAGCAGGTAACTGAATGGCCTGTAACAAGTCTTTTAACAAGGAGGCATGGGTAACCGGCTTACCAGTTGATGTTGTCATCCCCCTGCGCTCCCATTGTTTTGCAAAATAGAACAGAGTAGAAAACGCATACTGACTGTCTGTGTATACAGTGACTTCCTTATCTTCCGCCAATTCACAAGCTCTTGTTAGTGCAATTAGCTCAGCCGCCTGCGCTGACCTGTTGTATGGAAGCTTCTCTGCTTCAACAATTTGGTCTGGCAATCTCACAATTGCATACCCACTTTGATTGTTCCCTCTAGGATCCTTTGAACATGACCCATCCACAAACCACTTTTCCCCTTTGTCAAGTGGTGTGTCAATTAAATCTTGTCTGGGCAGCTGTAGATGTTCTGTAGTATCCAAACAGTTATGTGGTGAACCATCCCCCGGCAACGGAATCAACGTTGCTGGGTTAAGGACTGTGCACCTCTTTATCACAATGTGTGGTTGTGACAGAAGCGTAGCAGTGTAGGATAGGTGTCTGGCAGGTGACAAAAAGTTCATCTTGCTTTGCAGTAGCAACACATCTACAGCATGTGGAACTAGCAGCTCCATTTTGTGAAAGAGCACCACATCTGCAGATTGTCTCACTGCAAGCGCTGCCGCGCATACTGCTTGGACACAGTCTGGCAAGGATTGAGCCACTGGATCCAATTTTTTCGAATAAAATGCAATTGGTCGTAGTTTGCTGCCATGTCTCTGCAGCAACACTGAGGTCATAAAACCATTCCTGCAGTCTGCGGTTTGTACAAAGGTTTTACTGTAGTCCGGCAAGATAAGAGATGTGGTTTCCATCAGAGCCTGTTTCAGCACTACAAAAGCATCGTCTGCTTCTGGAGTCCACATTAATTTTTCTGTCATTGCCATGGGGACTCCATGCGCAATATCTAACAGCGGTTGCGTCTTTTCCGCATAATGTGGGATCCATGCTCTGCAGTAATTGCAGAGCCCCAAAAATGACATAATTTGTTTTTTCGTCTCCGGTTTTGGTGCATCTGCAATGATTTGCTTCCTGGTTTTCTGTATCTGTCTTCCAGAAGCTGTCAACGTGTGACCTAAATAGTTCACTTCCTGTCTGACCCATTGGAGTTTGTTCTTGTTCACTTTATTCCCTGTTTTGCAGAGATAGCGTAACAATGCTACGGAGTCTTCCCTGCAAGCAGCTTCAGTTTCAGAGGCCACCAGGAGATCATCTACATAAACTAGAAGTTGGCTTTTGTTTGACATCTGAACATCAGCCAAACAGGCCATGATAGCTTGCATAAAAATAGTTGGACTATCAGCAAATCCCTGTGGCAATCTGGTGTACGTATAACTTTGCCCTTTAAAGGTGAACGCAAACCAGAACTGTGAGTCTGGGTGAATTGGCACCGAGAAAAACGCATTGCTAAGATCAATTACCGTGAAAAACTTCTGGGTAGGTTTCAAAGTGTTCAGAAGTGTGTGTGGGTCAGGCACATTAGGTGCTCTTGTCTGTACTGCATCATTCACTGCTCGTAAATCTTGTATCATTCGCCAATCAATTTTATTGGCCTTTCGAACTGGAAAAATAGGGGTGTTGCAAGGAGAATCCGAGCACTTCCTAATGATTCCCCCTGACAAAAGATCATTTATAACAGGGGCAATCCCGTTTATTGCCTCCTGTTTTAAAGGATATTGTTTAACTCTCGGACGCCACTCTGATCTTGGTTTGATCTGCACTGGCGGAATGGATGTTAACTGTCCTACATCAGATGGCCCCTTTGTCCACAGCTTGTCAGGAAGCCCAGCCAATTCCCCCTCCTCCTTCTCATTCAAACAAATGTTAACTAGTCAGGGACGCGCATAAGCGCCTGCCCTACCAACACCTACTTCACACACAGTTCGCTTCCACATGTCACAACTGGTACTGTAGCTCCACCCATCACCTTTATCCTCATAATCAGTGACAGAATCAGCAAGTTTAATCCGGCAACCCACATCTGCCCATGTTATACTGTGAGGTTTAAACAATGGAATGTGGGGTACAGCCGTCAACTTGTATTTGTCATCCTGAGGAGCGGGCAGAAGCACAGCAGCAGCTGCAAATGACCTGCGATCAGTGTAGAGAGCAGTGATTGTTAAAGTTACTTCTGTGTCACTGAGAAAACTTTCAATATAGTCATCATGTGGGTCAGTGAGGATGTTCATGGTGACATGTAAGTCATCACAAGTCATTTCCGATTCAGGTCGTGTCAATTGTTTTCGGGCTTCACTCAGCAAATTGCCTGGTAGCTTGGGATTCTGTTCAGCGGAGACGTCATAGGAACAGAAAATCCGCTCACCTGCTTGTGCAGCATATGAGTCCACATCTCTCACTCTACATGCTCGCATGCCATCTTTTACTGGAATTATTGCAATTCCCAATCTAGTCATCAGATCTCGTCCCAGAAGGTTTATGGGACATTTTGGGGATAGCACGATCGAGACTGAAGCTATGACTCCCGTTTCATCATCTCTCACTACAACTGGATTGGAGATACTCTCCTTGTGTACCTGCCCATCAGCTGATTTTACCCAAATAGTATTTTGGGAGGCCTTTAGATTTGGGACTTTAGTTTTTATTACGGTCTTACACGCTCCGGTATCACACAAAAATTCTACTTCACTTCCTCCGATGTTTAAGGTGACATACGGTTTTTCTTTCAATGCATTCAAAATGTCCCATGCCGCATGGACATCTACTATCTCTTCCTCTGTAGGAGGACAAGAGATCACAGGGGGGCAATCTAGTCATGCTGAGAATTTGGCTCTTCCTCTGCCATTTCCTCTGCCATGTCCTCCACCCTTTGATTGGTATTGTTTTGCAAAACGACACGATCTTGCCAAGTGTCCTCGTCTACCACAGTTCCAACAGGTCTCTGAATCTGGTGGGGGTCTTGAATTATATGGAGGCCTGCGACCTTGTTGGCCTCTACCTCTTCCTCTTGCCTGCTGGGACCCATGAAAGAAGACTGTTGTATCTTCATCTAGGTCAACATCATCATCATCGCCTAGATGAAATACATCAGAACTTTTGCCTCTTTTGATCACTTTTTCAGCATGTCTGGCCCATTGCATAGTTGTTGTCACACTTGCAACATCTACTTCCACCAAATGTTTCCTCACCCAGTTGCCGATTTCAGGGCGGAAATTAGTAAGGAGCGCATTTTTAAGCTGTTGCTGATAAGCACTCTCAGCTGCATCATTGAATGGGATGCCACTATGCACCCTGAACTCTTTTTCAAATCTTAAGCGAAAATCATCAGTATCTTCCCCAGGCTTCTGTTTAATTCCTGCCAAATGACCATAATTCGCTCGTCTTCGAAATATAGTTCTCACTCTTTGCACAAGATCATTCCATTGTGCTGCATACTCCCCTACCAATTGATTTCCCCCACCGGGATAGGGAAAAGGCCCTTGATTATTTCTACCTGTATAATGACCTCTAACCTTTGCCCAGTCTTTTCCCAAAGAAGACATTGCAGCTTCTCCTGCCTCATGTCCATTCAGTCTATAAGAATGTATGATCCCAGCCATGTCTTCTGCCCATGTATCTGGGTCTTCAGCAACAGGGGTAACCCCTTCAACTGCTTTTCTTGCCTCTTCCAAAGTCCATGGCCGAAAAACATACGTATGCGGAGGTTGTCCTTCCCCTACAATAGGGTTTGGCACCTGTATCATTGGGCACACATCAACATTGTCCAAATTTTGGGAAAACCTAGCAGCAGTGGTCAAACTTCTTGTTTGTACAGGACTTCTAGCAATGTGACACTGACTTTTCTTTCTGTTATATGGGGGAGGGTGCAGGTCTGCTAAACCTGGATACAAGTTTTGCATACGAGCGGAAGATCTCTCTTGCTCCGCTTGAGCTGCATTTCCAGCTGCGGCCGGAGCCGTGGCCGGGACAGTGCGCCTGCGCACTGTGGCCTCGTTGTCTTCCGGCCTGACAAACATAGATGCAGCCTCGTCACTTCTCAACTTTCTATCTTTTGTCTTTTGGATTTGTTCTCTTCTCTCTTGTGAAGCACTCAACCACATTCTAGCACAAATCAATTCCTTCTCTTTACTACTCTTTTTCAGTCCCTTTGACTTCCTCTTCACGCTCTCCTCCAATACATCCACCACTACCTTCCAGACTTCCACTTTCAACTTTGCTTCTACTCCAAACTTTTTCTTCCACTTTGGCATGTATTGCATACAATTAAGAAATCTACTCGCCATGTACTTCTCATCTCCTTCAAGAGCTAGGGATCTACCGTTCTTATTTCCCATCTTACTTCGGTTTTCTAGGTTTTAACAATTTTTTATTTCTTTTTTTTTTTCTTTACTTTGAGGATCCTCAATGCAGGTTTAAATTGACCTCTGACCAAATTCTCTCTGCAGTCAATTTATCCTACCAGTCGCACACTCAACCACACAACTTTCATGCAAACAGCTTGGAAAGACAGACAAAAAAAATGAGAATCTACGTCCTTCTTCAATTAAGAAAAAGAAACTCCTTTTTCTTAGCCCGTTCCTTCCACTGGGACTAGAATCCCAGCTGTTTCATAGCTTGGAAACACCAAAGCCGTATCTCATAACTCGGACAACCCGAAGATGTATCTCATAGCTCGGACAAACCAGAGCCGTATATCATAACTCGGACAAACCAAAGATGTATCTCATAGCTCGGACAAACCAGAGCTGTATCTCATAGCTCGGACAAACCAAAGCTGTATCTCATAGCTCGGACAAACCAAAGCTGTATCTCATAGCTCGGACAAACCAAAGCCGTATCTCATAGCTCGGACAAACCAAAGCCGTATCTGCGCTTTTTTCTATGACTTACTTGTCTCCCTTGGTCCGCTGCGCTGCCGGGTTCCCGTCAATCCACTTCTGACAGACGAAGGCAGACCTAAGATGCTGGCCCAGCGAAGAACTTCCTTCCCAGGTCTTTCGTTACCAGGTCCTCCAATGGACGCTGGCTTGTCGACAATGCAGCACGTCCTCCTCCGTCAGCCAGATGGCGGGTATGAGGGTCCCGGGTTTCGGCACCAAAAATGTTAGGGTGGTGTTCACTCTAACTTATTTTGCAAGGACCACACTGGAGACAAGTTAGTCGTTTTAGACACCTGCAGGCGGAGAGTTCACTCGTCGCTGTGCTCTCAGCGATAGTCGAATGAAATCTCACTCAGGCCTCGTCAGGCACTTATTTATTGGGAGAACCAAAGTGGGGTTTCAAGTGGGGGTTTGGGAATACACAGGTTGGGCTGGAGACGCCCCCCTGCTGATCAAGGCATAGCAGGGGGCCTTTTACGACTTTCTGTAAACAAAGCACCTTTGATTGCTTCCTCTGAGTTTAGTCAATCAGTGGTAAACTAATTTGTCTAGACAGGACAAACTAATTAACTTATTACAGGTTACATTCCAACATAATCATACGATGAAGATATTCTGCAAACCCTAACATATTTACTACATTTAGAAGGACTCAACCTAAATAGACAGTTTAAACGAGTATTTTGTGTTCATCAATGTGTTTTTTCCTTGAAACATTGTTGGCGCACAGGATTATGGATACCTGATATTTCAAACAGCGTCACCTATCGATTGGGCAACTATTTTGAGTGTGAGTTTTGAACGTATAAACAGTTGTATGTCTTGGTCCGTGTACTTTTGGTATGAGAGAAATGGAAATGATCCGATTTCCGTGTGTTATTTTCAAATGTGTAATTTCAGATTTTTATTCAACACAAATCGGGAAACAAAAGACGATCGTAATTTCCTCAAATGAGTGTTAAGAAATGCTGGCGTGGATTGGAATGCGATTCACCTCCACTGCGATGGTGGCGTTCGAGGGTTAATGTAAATTGCCACAGCAGGAAACAGGAAGTAGTTTGGCGAAGTGGGCCGCGTGTTTTTTTGCTGCGTGTTTTTTTTCCCGTCAAATGTTCGTCAAACAGCTATCTTGCCTTCGGTCCCGAAATGTATCCAAAGATCCGATTGTTTTTGGCGAATGACCAATTCGTTTTGTTGGTCATTAAAAGCTATTCCCATCAGGAGCTCAGTTCATCGTTATTCTATTGGGTCAACGTGAACCACGTGACACTAAACCTCCACGAACACACGAAAATCTGCAACCGATGCACAGGTTGAAAACAGCCCGGTGACGCATTATCATTCCAAACTGTTAATAGTTGAGGTTTGTTACGGTGGTCGGTACGTGGCATTAGTATGACTCAATATATTTAAACCGTAACTTGAATTGGTAGTCTCTTTATTTAAGTAGTTTTCTCAGACCAACTTTCGGTTATCGCTTCTCGGCCTTTTGGCTAAGATCAAGTGTAGTATCTGTTCTTATCAGTTTAATATCTGATACGTCCCCTATCCGGGGACCATATATTAAATTGATTTTTGGAACTGGGAGATGGAATTAGGGGCTTGCTCCGTCCACTCCACGCATCGACCTGGTATTGCAGTACTTCCAGGAACGGTGCACCCCCCTCTGCTGGTCAAATAAAGGATAGTTAAGTCAGGAAGCCATTAGAATCGGTTCGCTTCATTCTCACAGGATAAAGCAGAAAGTCAATAACGTCTTGAAAGGGTTTGATTCAGTCAAGTTCATGACCTTTATCTAAATGTGAATAGCAGAAGAATTCTATCCTTTACAACAAAATAGAAAACATATCGGCCCTACGATTGGCTGGCCACCAGTTTATGATGTCCAGTGGGGATGGGCGATACCAATGATTTTGGAATCGATCCGATACCAAGTATTTCCTACCCAAAATACCCGATATTCGATCCGATATCGATACCGGAAGTGTAATTTCCCGCCCAAAAAACGATTTAAATGCAGTGGCATTCTTGCTCTTGGAGAGTCATCTATTGATTTTTGTAGAAAAAAGTATTACGTCACGTGAATTATTAACCTTTTTAGACATTAGTGCATTAGTGGAATATGCATATTAATAGTATAACTTTAATAAAAAGGAGCTATTCTTTACTTTTCTCTCTCTCTCTCTCTCTCTCTCTCTCTCTCTCTCTCTCTCTCTCTCTGTTGTTGGGAAAAAGTTTTGTCTTTTAGTATAATCTAAAAAGAGACATGGTACCAACAGAGATGCAGGGCTTAATCGTCATGAGCAGCAAAACTATCAATTTGTAAAGCCACTGGATACTTACATTTAATATTGTAATACTTGAGTGTTGTTTATAGGAAGTGGAGTTACAAATAAAACGTATGGCGTTCGACCACAAATTGAAAAGGGGAAAACTTTATTTATAAATGACTGACTAAAGCGTAGTAATTATTGCTTCAAATAGCACATCAACCACAAATGCTTACAATTTTTGGTTAGCACCTGATACCTGGATATGTCTTGCCTTTCTGAAACGCTGCTTCTAAGGTACTTTGATACCTTAGCCTCGGTGTGGCTGCAGGGTTTTCCGTCGCTGCCTTAGTGTCTGCGGCACGTTTCAACTGCAGCTCTTCATGAACCGTGGGGTGAATTTTGCTTAAATGTTTTGTCAAGTTTGTGGTGTTGCCACAATATTTAATTGTTTTGTGACATATTTCACATTTTGCCTCGTTGTTATTAAGTAAAATATAATATCCCCAAACTAGACTTCTCTTGCGTTCGGACTGGGCCGCCGCCGTGGCCATGCTTGTTTGTGTTTGTTTGGATTGGAACGGGAGGCGGAGGAGGAGGGCTTGGCTTGTGAGAAAAGGGGGCGGGAGCAAAGCAGAGTGCAGCAGGCGGAAGGAAAAGTAGTGCTAGCATGAGTGCAAGTCGTCAAATTGGAGCAGAAAAAAATGAGGAAAAATATAATTAAATAATTGTAAGTATCGATATTTTAGCTAGGGAGATCGATACTCAAAAATGAGCAGCCTGGATCGATATATCGATACTTTTGTATCGATCCGCCCATCCCTATGTGATAGGCTCCAGCACGCCTACTAACCCCGTGGGGAGAATCAGTACAGAAATTGGATGGATGGGCAATATAAAATATTCTCTCTGGTGTCTGCAAGCGTTATCAGTACTCACGGCGGGTGGATTCTGAAACGTGTCTGCAATGTAAAGTTGATTGTTTGGCTACCATAGGCATTTTTAAAAGCCTCTATGTTAATTTTAAAACCTTTACTTTACATGGTCGTTTTTAAATAAAAGCCTTCATGTTTAAAACAAAAGCTTAGTATACACAGCCAGTTTTAAAGCCTTACAATTTAGACAATTTAAACAAGTATACTTGTAACACAACAAGTGTTAAAAAAATTGCTTGTTCTAAACATTGACGCAAAGGATCGTGGGTACGTGATCGAGCGCTCAGCCAATGATGGCTGTGTTGCCAAATACCCTAATGACGTCGGCACTCTTTCTAATACAATCTAAACATAGTCCTTTACTAGTCGTGGTTGCCCTCTGGGTAAAAATGGTACACTCGCAGATGACTTCCCGCCGCCCCTCGTTGATGAATTAAGACTATACTTTCTGGGATCATTTCTATAATTATTAACTTGAGATATGTGTTTCTAAAGTGAACGGTCTCGCCAACTACGATGATGAGAATTGATGTTCCTTCCTGAGCGTGAAGCTAGCGGAGAATAATGATGTTTATATCATAGATTCTCCACTTTTGATGAGCGTTCTATGCTTCCTAGTGGAGCATTGAGGGGAGGGACATGATCAGAGTAGTTCTTTGAAATTGGTTAAATAAAAATTAAGCTAATGTAGTGACGTACTCCTGATATTCAACTCAGTCGATTAACAGTATCGTCGTATTAGTTCAACTAACAAAAGCGTGTTATGTATTTCTGAAGTACTTTTGTACTGAAGTACTTATGGCTGTATTCATTTACACGGCTTAAATCTTTACAACTTCGACACAAATCTGAATTAACTTTAATAATAATTATATTAATGGCTAAATGCCTCCGTTTATTGTTCCTTACATATAGTATAATTAGTAGAAAATATATTTATTTATTGCTCATATTAGATAGTTTTATATTTGAATGGGTGGATGTTACCTGTAAGCTATGGCAGAATTAATGGCAACAAAGCAGGAATTTTGATTACTTTCCATTGACAAGTACAGGAAGCTCCGCTTTCACAGAGCATCAAAAAATTGAGATATACTCTTGTAGTTCCTCCCCACGGAAATCTTTAGTAAAAGGCGAAAGATTAAAAGTTGAGCTTCGGAGATATGTAGACGTGTCGTCTGAGCTCTCCCACATTTACCTAAAATATGCCAACGAGACCCCTTTTTTAAAATAATTTGCTACTCGTGGAACACCTATCAATCAATTATACACAGTATTTTCTGTTGTTTTATTCTTCTCTTTTTTCCTCTCTCGACGGTATTGTGGAGTTTCTTTACAATGCCGAGGCTGAGAGCTAATGAGCCCGGAGAGAGTAGCCTAGCCTCGGGAGAGTCCGCTGTCCTACAGGCGATTGGCGCTTTGAGGGCTGAATTGCTGACCAAGATTGACGAGAAGGCGGAAATGCAGAAGAAGGAGCTGTCCAAACAAATAAGCAGCCTTGGAGACGAACTGAAGGCGGCTATCGACCATGCTAGCAACAGAGTTGGCGTCCTGGAGGAACGTATGGCTAGCTTGGAGGAGGGTGCCAATGGTCAATCAGACAGAATCACCGAGTTGGAACAACAAGTGTCCGATTTACGGAAAGTAATGTCAGACATGACGGCGAAAACAGAGGACTTAGAAGCAAGGTCGAGGAGAGACAATTTGCGAGTGTTCGGTGTCAGAGAGGGTCGTGAATCTGGTGTAAGGGTGAGCACTTTTGTTGCGGAACTTCTGCAGCAACTACTGCAAATGGAAACCACACCGGTAATTGACCGGGCCCACCGCACCAATCCACAATCTGGCAAACCGGGACAAGATCAGCCACCGAGAGCCTTCGTAGTGAAGTTCCATTACTCTCAGGAAAAGGAGGCCATTCTGAAGAAAGCTGCTTCCCAGAAGCTCGTCTCTAAAGATGGGGACGTCATACGAATCTTCCCGGACTTCACGCAGCGAGTTGCAAGACAGAGAGCGGAGTTCGGCCCGGCGAGACAGATACTAAGACAGTGCGAGGGAGTGAAATATGGACTTTTGTTCCCTGCGAGATTGAAGGTAACGACCACGGATGGCGTGCAGCTAGTGTTCTCCGACCCAGTGAGGGCAATTGCGTTTGCCAAAGGTCTGATGTCGGCATGACTTGGGGACTCTTGAGACATTAAAAATTACATATTTGGGATGAGACGTTTTCATGGACAGCTATTTGGGTTGGTAAGTGGGTTCTTACTACATCTCTCTCATAACTCGTGATTTATACTGACTGATGCCAGTTCTATTGTCTATGTGTAAACTTAATTACTGTGGTTAATGTTAAGGCTTACTTATTTAGGGGTTATTATTATTGAGTTATGTCGATTATTTATATGTATATATGTGTGTGTGTATATATATGTGTGTATATATATGTATGTATGTATGTATGTATGTATGTATGTGTACGTGTGTGTGTATGTGTATATATATATATATATATATATATGTATATATATTTTTTTCCATGCAAGCAATTTTGCTTACTTGTTTATATTTCACACACACATGTCTCAATTCATTTCTCGCCTTGAATCATTTTTGTTTACATTTACCTGCTTGTTTACGGTACCATCGTTGGTATTTCTCGATCTGTTGTTTTGCTGAGTTATTATACTTCAATATGTTTGTTTTCCATGGGCTTAACGAGGGAATATGTATGTAGGTGGGTCTTGTTGGTGTTTCATAGTATAGATATTTGGTTAAATGTGTAATGTTAGGTTCATGTGGGGTCGCAGCCACTTGTGACAAGTGTCTGGAGTAGCCTTAACAATTCAGATGCTTCATAGTGGCGTGGGAGGTGGGCTGGGTGCAGTCTCTCATTTGGGGAGGGACCGGCAACAAAGGTTTTGTGTTGGGTGTGAAACCCTTTTGGGTGTTGGTGTTGTTGTTTTTTGTGGTTTTTCTTTTTTTTTTTTTTTCCTCTCTTTTCTCTGTTTTCTTTTTGTTGTTTTTTTTGCTTTTCCCCTTTCTTTCCTTTTCCTATCCAAGGGCTAGAGATGTGGAGCAACCTTTTTTTACATCCATCCTCCATTATTTTTTCTTCAATTTATGTTGAGTTCTTCCGGTGATGTGAAAGGACGATTAACAAAATTTGTAACCTGGAATGTGAGGGGTCTCAACCACCCAGTGAAGAGGAGTAAGGTGTTTTCTCATCTGAATAAATTAAAAGCGGAGGTAATTTTTCTACAGGAAACACACCTTCGTATTAACGATATCCATAAATTGAAGAGGGGTCCGATATCTCAGGTTTATCATTCTGGCTTAAATTCCAAATTACGCGGTACAGCCATTTTAATTGGTAAAAATGTGCAATTTACTCTCTATAGGGCTATAGATGATAAAGAAGGGAGGTTTGTTATTGTGCAGGGTAAGCTTTGTGGTATTCCAGTAGTGCTTATTAGTGTTTATGCCCCCAATTGGGATGACACTAAATTCTTTAAAGATTTGTTTGGGCGCATTCCGGATCTTGGGACACACCATCTTGTACTGGGCGGGGATCTAAATACGGTTCTTGAGCCCTCACTTGACCGATCTAGGGTTTCAAGTGGCCCCCCTTCTAAATCTGCATCTACTATTAAGACCTTTTGCCAATCTCTGGGAGCTGTCGATCCATGGAGATTTAAAAATCCAACCTCCAGAACGTTTTCATTTTTTTCTGCAGTCCACCAGACGTATTCAAGAATTGACCTTTTTTTAATAGATCAAAAATTACTCCCACTAATTAAATCAATTGATTATGATAGTATTGTAATCTCGGACCACGCCCCAGTAACCTTAGAACTTTGCCTTCAAAGTAGACTGCCCTTACAGTATGATTGGCGATTTAACACATATTTATTGTCGGATGAGAATTTTGTGGAATTTATTTCATCACAGGTTGATTTCTTTTTGGAGACGAATAATTTACCGGGCACGAATGTTTTTATATTATGGGAGACCTTTAAGGTTTACATTAGGGGCCAGATAATTGAATACAATGCCCGTCTCAATAAAACCCGTAGGGAAAGATTTGAGAAGTTGATCAAATTAATAAGAAATGTAGATCTGCAGCATTCTTCTTCACCAACAGCCGATTTACGTAAACAAAGAATAGCGTTACAAACAGAATTTGATCTTCTGACCTCTAAGGAGGCCAGTGAAAAATTCTTGAAGTCCAGGCAAAATTGTTATGAACATGGAGAACGGGCTGGCAGGCTTCTGTCTCACCAACTGCGCCAGCGCTCGGCAACTAATTTTATTGAGGGAATCCAGGCACTAGACGGAGAAATTAAATCTAATCCCAAAGACATCAACGACCAGTTCAAATACTTTTATTCGTCTCTCTATACAGCAGACTATTCTCGTTCTAACAGCTTTCTGGATAATATAGCTTTTCCCACGGTGGCTGAAGAGGACAGGGATTTTTTGGAACTGCCCATATCTGAAGCCGAGATAGGGGAAGCTATCAAATCCATGAAGAATTCGAAGGCACCCGGCCCGGATGGTTACCCAATTGAATTCTATAAGGCTTTTGCTAATAAATTAACTCCTTTATTATGTATAGTCTATAGCGAAGTCCTAAAACAGAAAAAGCTTCCAACTTCCATGACCCAGGCCACCATTTCAGTTCTTCTTAAAAAGGGCAAGGACCCAACAAAATGTGATTCTTATCGTCCAATAAGTTTGCTTACAAGTGATTATAAGATCCTTGCTAAAATTATGTCATCAAGGTTGGAGTCCATAGTGCCAAAGATCATACATCCGGACCAAACGGGGTTTCTGAAGGGCCGTCAACCATTTCACAACATTAGGCGGCTTTTTAACGTAATCTACTCCACGTCTACTGGAAACTCCCCAGAAATAGTTATATCATTAGATGCGCACAAAGCATTCGATTCAATTGAACATAAACATCTCTTTAAAACTTTGACCAAATTTGGATTTGGTCCAACCTTTGTTTCTTGGATAGAGATATTGTATGCTTCACCTCAAGCAAGGGTGAGGACAAATAATTTTATCTCGTCTTACTTTACCCTTCAACGGGGGACAAGACAGGGGTGCCCTCTATCCCCCCTCCTTTTTGATCTGGCCATAGAACCACTTGCTATTGCCCTGAGACATTGTGCGGATGTACGGGGAATCTTGAGAGGAGGCTTAGTTCATAAGGTTTCGTTGTATGCGGATGATTTGTTGTTGTTTGTGTCAGATCCGGATACCTCAATCCCGAAATGTTTAGACATAATGGAACATTTTGGTATGTCATCGGGGTATCGGATCAACCCTACTAAAAGTATTTTATTTCCTATTAATAATATAGCGAAAAATCATGTCTATGACTCTTACCCCTTCACGACCGCAGTAGGATCTATGACATATTTGGGGGTGAAAGTCACTAGTAGTCATACAGGTTTATTCGGAGCTAATTTCAAAAAGCTTTTGTATCAAATCAAGGAGGATTTGTTGCGCTGGTCTTCGCTTCCTATAAATTTGGCAGGCCGTATTAATTCGGTTAAAATGGTGATTCTGCCGAGGATCTTGTACTTGTTCCAAACAATTCCCATTTTTCTGCCAAAATCATTTTTTAAGGAGCTCGATGGATACATCAGCCGCTTTATTTGGAATAAATCGATACCTCGTGTTCGGAAATCAGTCCTTGAGAGACGTAAAGAAGACGGTGGACTGGGGCTACCTAATTTTTTGTACTACTACTGGGCTGCTAATATTTTTAAAATGGCTTTTTGGTATAATTTGAATCCGGATGAAGATGGGCCATCTTGGTTATTAATGGAACAGCATGATTGTTCTCCAGTATCTCTGGCATCGCTACTGTGTGCCCCTCTCCCGCTACCAGTGGGTGAGCATTCAACCAATTTAATCATCAGATCGGGCCTTCGCATTTGGACCCAGTTTCGTAAGCACTTTCGATATACACAACCCTTGCTATCTATGCCTTTGATTAAAAACGTTGCTTTTAAACCATCACTGATTGACACTGCTTTTTTGTCCTGGGCCAGACATGGGGTGAAATGCGTGGGAAATTTGTATGTAGGGGGTAGTTTTGCAACCTGGGAACAATTAATTACGAAATTTAATTTATCTCGTACTCAATTTTTTCGATATCTCCAAGTTCGAGATTTTGTTCGAGTTCAGTTTTCATCATTCCCCCTACAACCGGATTCCAGTCCCCTGGATGACTGTTTGACACTAAATTTGCAACAATCGGGTGGTGTGTCCCGACTGTATAGAATGATTTGTAATATTAACTGCCCGCCACTTCACCATTTGAAGACCCAGTGGGAAGGAGATTTGAGTTTGAACATTTCTGATGAAATTTGGCGAAAGGCTATCAGTAAGATATACAGTACATCCATTTGTGTCAGACATAGGCTAATACAGTTTAAAGTATTTAATCGATTACATTATTCACGGACCAAATTGGCTAAAATGATTCCAAGCGTGGACCCTACTTGTACCCGCTGTAAGCAAGCTGAGGCAACCTTAGGGCATATGTTCTGGACATGCCCAAAATTACATACATTTTGGTCTAGAATTTTTGACACATTCTCCTACATATGTAAGAGAAGAATTGACCCAGATCCAGTCACGGCAGTATTTGGGGTTGTACAGACAAAAGGAGTCTCGAAGGCTCAGTCTCAGATGATGGCGTTTTCCTCATTACTCGCTCGACGTTTGGTTCTTATGTGTTGGAAATCTCCATTGCCCCCTAGGCACTCTCGCTGGGTGAGTGAGACCATGTCCTTCCTCCAGTTGGAAAAAGTTAGAACCACAATTCAGAAGGAGAATTTTAGAACTGTATGGCAACCTTTCCTGGATTATTATGAGGATGAGTTTGATGCAAATTTATTGGAGTAATAGCCCACTCTCACCCCCCCTCCCCTTGCCCTTCCCTTTTCTTGTTTTTTTTTTTTTTTTTTTTTTTTTCAAATTTAATTTTGTTTATTATTATTATTTTTATTATTATTATTATTTTTTTTTTTATTTTTTATTTTATTAATTAGGTAACAATGAGGTGTTTTGTATGGGTGAAATGTTTGTTTAGTAGGCTGTATGCAATGCAAGGTCTGTTCCCATGCGAATTGTTCCAGAACATATGCTGTTGTCATTTCTGTGTGAAAACTAATAAAAACATTTTGAAATTAAAAAAAAAAAAAAAAAAAAAAAAAAAGGCGAAAGATTTATACGATCTGAAGAGGAAACAGGAAGTAGTTTGGCGAAGTGGGCCGCGTGTTTTTTTGCTGCGTGTTTTTTTTCCCGTCAAAATGTTCGTCAAACAGCTATCTTGCCTTCGGTCCCGAAATGTATCCAAAGATCCGATTGTTTTTGGCGAATGACCAATTCGTTTTGTTGGTCATTAAAAGCTATTCCCATCAGGAGCTCAGTTCATCGTTATTCTATTGGGTCAACGTGAACCACGTGACACTAAACCTCCACGAACACACGAAAATCTGCAACCGATGCACAGGTTGAAAACAGCCCGGTGACGCATTATCATTCCAAACTGTTAATAGTTGAGGTTTGTTACGGTGGTCGGTACGTGGCATTAGTATGACTCAATATATTTCAACCGTAACTTGAATTGGTAGTCTCTTTATTTAAGTAGTTTTCTCAGACCAACTTTCGGTTATCGCTTCTTGGCCTTTTGGCTAAGATCAAGTGTAGTATCTGTTCTTATCAGTTTAATATCTGATACGTCCCCTATCCGGGGACCATATATTAAATTGATTTTTGGAACTGGGAGATGGAATTAGGGGCTTGCTCCGTCCACTCCACGCATCGACCTGGTATTGCAGTACTTCCAGGAACGGTGCACCCCCCTCTGCTGGTCAAATAAAGGATAGTTAAGTCAGGAAGCCATTAGAATCGGTTCGCTTCATTCTCACAGGATAAAGCAGAAAGTCAATAACGTCTTGAAAGGGTTTGATTCAGTCAAGTTCATGACCTTTATCTAAATGTGAATAGCAGAAGAATTCTATCCTTTACAACAAAATAGAAAACATATCGGCCCTACGATTGGCTGGCCACCAGTTTATGATGTCCAGTGGGGATGGGCGATACCAATGATTTTGGAATCGATCCGATACCAAGTATTTCCTACCCAAAATACCCGATATTCGATCCGATATCGATACCGGAAGTGTAATTTCCCGCCCAGAAAACGATTTAAATGCAGTGGCATTCTTGCTCTTGGAGAGTCATCTATTGATTTTTGTAGAAAAAAGTATTACGTCACGTGAATTATTAACCTTTTTAGACATTAGTGCATTAGTGGAATATGCATATTAATAGTATAACTTTAATAAAAAGGAGCTATTCTTTACTTTTCTCTCTCTCTCTCTCTCTCTCTCTCTCTCTCTGTTGTTGGGAAAAAGTTTTGTCTTTTAGTATAATCTAAAAAGAGACATGGTACCAACAGAGATGCAGGGCTTAATCGTCATGAGCAGCAAAACTATCAATTTGTAAAGCCACTGGATACTTACATTTAATATTGTAATACTTTAGTGTTGTTTATAGGAAGTGGAGTTACAAATAAAACGTATGGCGTTCGACCACAAATTGAAAAGGGGAAAACTTTATTTATAAATGACTGACTAAAGCGTAGTAATTATTGCTTCAAATAGCACATCAACCACAAATGCTTACAATTTTTGGTTAGCACCTGATACCTGGATATGTCTTGCCTTTCTGAAACGCTGCTTCTAAGGTACTTTGATACCTTAGCCTCGGTGTGGCTGCAGGGTTTTCCGTCGCTGCCTTAGTGTCTGCGGCACGTTTCAACTGCAGCTCTTCATGAAC
The DNA here is from genome assembly GCF_033458585.1 of Syngnathus typhle. NCBI lineage: Eukaryota > Metazoa > Chordata > Actinopteri > Syngnathiformes > Syngnathidae > Syngnathus > Syngnathus typhle. Next base: position 291,066 of record NC_083758.1, read on the forward strand.
CGTGGGGTGAATTTTGCTTAAATGTTTTGTCAAGTTTGTGGTGTTGCCACAATATTTAATTGTTTTGTGACATATTTCACATTTTGCCTCGTTGTTATTAAGTAAAATATAATATCCCCAAACTAGACTTCTCTTGCGTTCGGACTGGGCCGCCGCCGTGGCCATGCTTGTTTGTGTTTGTTTGGATTGGAACGGGAGGCGGAGGAGGAGGGCTTGGCTTGTGAGAAAAGGGGGCGGGAGCAAAGCAGAGCAGGACACGCCGGTGCAGCAGGCGGAAGGAAAAGTAGTGCTAGCATGAGTGCAAGTCGTCAAATTGGAGCAGAAAAAAATGAGGAAAAATATAATTAAATAATTGTAAGTATCGATATTTTAGCTAGGGAGATCGATACTCAAAAATGAGCAGCCTGGATCGATATATCGATACTTTTGTATCGATCCGCCCATCCCTATGTGATAGGCTCCAGCACGCCTACTAACCCCGTGGGGAGAATCAGTACAGAAATTGGATGGATGGGCAATATAAAATATTCTCTCTGGTGTCTGCAAGCGTTATCAGTACTCACGGCGGGTGGATTCTGAAACGTGTCTGCAATGTAAAGTTGATTGTTTGGCTACCATAGGCATTTTTAAAAGCCTCTATGTTAATTTTAAAACCTTTACTTTACATGGTCGTTTTTAAATAAAAGCCTTCATGTTTAAAACAAAAGCCTAGTATACACAGCCAGTTTTAAAGCCTTACAATTTAGACAATTTAAACAAGTATACTTGTAACACAACAAGTGTTAAAAAAATTGCTTGTTCTAAACATTGACGCAAAGGATCGTGGGTACGTGATCGAGCGCTCAGCCAATGATGGCTGTGTTGCCAAATACCCTAATGACGTCGGCACTCTTTCTAATACAATCTAAACATAGTCCTTTACTAGTCGTGGTTGCCCTCTGGGTAAAAATGGTACACTCGCAGATGACTTCCCGCCGCCCCTCGTTGATGAATTAAGGCTATACTTTCTGGGATCATTTCTATAGTTATTAACTTGAGATATGTGTTTCTAAAGTGAACGGTCTCGCCAACTACGATGATGAGAATTGATGTTCCTTCCTGAGCGTGAAGCTAGCGGAGAATAATGATGTTTATATCATAGATTCTCCACTTTTGATGAGCGTTCTATGCTTCCTAGTGGAGCATTGAGGGGAGGGACATGATCAGAGTAGTTCTTTGAAATTGGTTAAATAAAAATTAAGCTAATGTAGTGACGTACTCCTGATATTCAACTCAGTCGATTAACAGTATCGTCGTATTAGTTCAACTAACAAAAGCGTGTTATGTATTTCTGAAGTACTTTTGTACTGAAGTACTTATGGCTGTATTCATTTACACGGCTTAAATCTTTACAACTTCGACACAAATCTGAATTAACTTTAATAATAAATATATTAATGGCTAAATGCCTCCGTTTATTGTTCCTTACATATAGTATAATTAGTAGAAAATATATTTATTTATTGCTCATATTAGATAGTTTTATATTTGAATGGGTGGATGGCAGAATTAATGGCAACAAAGCAGGAATTAAGATTACTTTCCATTGACAAGTACTGGAAGCTCCGCTTTCACAGAGCATCAAAATATTGAGATATACTCTTGTAGTTCCTCCCCACGGAAATCTTTAGTAAAAGGCGAAAGATTTATACGATCTGAAGAGAAACAAGAGTGAACTGATTTCGGCTTGTCCAAACGGGCCACCCCATTGCTGGTCTCACCAAAGTAACAGGCGGTGTCACACTAGCAACCATTTCCTTTTAATAAAAATAGATCTTCATATATTTGCTAAATTTAGGAGGCCTTAACACTCAACTAAGATGTATAGTTCGAACAAGTATTTGGTGTTTGGCAATTCTATGGAAACGTTTACACTCTAAACGTGTCGTTGTGAGTCCATGCTTGCTCTGCTGCGTTCGGTTCCAACTCCCTGACCTGTTTGTTTGCATTGTGCACGTTCTCCACTCTGGTTTCCTTCCATTTCCCCCAAACATGCATGATAGGCCCATTGAGCGCTCCAAATTGCCCGTAGGTGCGAGTGCGGACGGTTTTTCGTCTCTGTGTGCCCTGCGAGTGATTATTATTTGTTAAAGCGTATATGCCGTTACACCGCTAGATGGCAGCAGCGTTGACTTCCGCACCTGACCACAAAAAGAAACGGGAATCACGTGATGCGCCGGAAAAGAAGCATTAGTATGAGTCGATATATTTAGACCGTAACTTGAATTGGTAGTCTTGTAGTGGGTTGACATAATTCACCCGGAACCTAAGTTCACGTTGCCGAGTTCCGGTGGGATGTTTTACACGTGTGGGAGTTTCCTGTTTGAGGAGTGTGTGTTAGGATCTCGAAGGGAAAAGAGTCGGCCCGTGGTTGAGATAAGCTAATTATAAATGTCATTAAAACAACTGCCGTTGGCACCGTCATTTATCACTCCGCCTCCGACTCCAGTCCTTGCACACCACAGTCTCTTTATTTAAGTGGTTTCCTCAGACCAGTTTCAGTACATCGCTTCTCGGCCTTTTGGCTAAGACCAGGTGTAGAATCTGTTCTTATCAGATTAATATCTGATACGTTCCCTATCCGGGGACCATGTATTAATTGGATTTTCGCAACAGGGAGATGGTATAGGGGCTTGCTCCGTCCACTCTATGCATCGACCTGGTATTGCAGTACCTCCAGGAGCGGTGCGCCCCCCTCTACTGGTCAAATAAAAAGTAGTTTACATCACAATCCGTTAGCTTCATTCTCACAGGATGAAGCAGAAAGTCAACGACGTCTTGATCGGATTTGATTCAAGTTCATGTTGTGTGCTCACCTTATATCTTTATTAGGTAATGCACTCTGAATTTAATCAGGACCCGAACCGATGTCTTTAATCACTTTTATTCATGAAACAGAGGGCCATCAACTTGCCGCTCTGTCTGCATATTCATTTCCCTGAACGTCACTCCTTCACTACGTCATCACGTAGGCCCACAGTACAATATCAGTACATGACAGTTCATGACGGCTCATCTTAGGCGGCAGCAAGAATTTACGTAACTGTTCTAAAATATGGTCAAAATGTCTTTTTTTGCTTGAGATTTTCCTATCATTGTTCCAGGATCTTTTAGTACAATTCTTGTTCTCCAAATGTTAAGAAAATGTCATTTTCAAAACTCGTTCAGAAAAAGAAGTATATATATTTTTCTGCGGTAATGTTGGAGATTTTCAATAAATACAAATTCATACCGTTTTAGGGTTCTCAGGAGAAAAGAGGCACTGCATGATGGGCATGTTTTGACTTCATTTATCGGTTTATTATAGTTGCTGGCATCACCACTAGATGGCGACTCTAGGAAAAAGGAGGTGAACAAAGACGTGGAGGCAGTAGAAAAAGAAGCAAGGCATGATGGTCATGTTTCTGAATCTATTTTTTACTTAATTTAAAATGTTTTGGTTTTGAATGACTAATAGACAGCTTCTCTCTAATACGATATACTATGTTAACAGTTCTACGAATGCTGTCTCATCCACTGAATATGTGTGCTCACACTTTTGTACCAAATTAGCCTCTGACTGTAGATGGTGTGCGCGGTGAAAAGGTCGGCCCCGGCGACGTATACAACTCATACTTACCTGGCAGGGGAGATACCATGATCAAGAAGGTGGTTCACCCAGGGTGAGGCTCAGCCATTGCACTCCGGTTGTGCTGACCCCTGCGAATTCCCCAAATGTGGGAATCTCGACTGCATAATTTCTGGTAGTGGGGGACTGCGTTCGCGCTCTCCCCTGATTCTCCTGTACAATACAAAATCCCTCACACGAAGCCAAATTTCATGGTCGCCACATACTGAGCGATGGTGCATCAAGCTGTGCTCTGCAACTGTGCACCTACTTGCCGAACTTCATTCAACAAATTAGTAATTGCAAAATAAAATGAAATTACTACGTTCCCGACCCGTTATTGATACGAACGTATATGATATAACTTTCATATAACCTGCTTTCTGGAATAGCCCCACGGATCATTTCCCGTTCTCCATTTACCTACACTATAAAGAAAAACTAATGGCCAAAAGGTACGTGGACCCAGCGTACAACTGATTTTTGCACCCCCTACTCTACTGGTCAAATCAAGAGTAGTTTACATCACAGTCCGTTAGCTTCATTCTCACAGGATAAAGCAGAGGGTCAATGACGTCATTGATTCAAGTTCATGGCGGCTGGCAGCAAGGATATACGAAAAAATATGATCAAAATGTCTTTCTTTAAATCAGAAATTGTGCCAGAAATTTTTAGTACAATCCTTGTTCTCAAATTTTTAAGAGAATGTCATTTTCTAAACTTGCTCAGAAAAAGAAATATATATCTTTCTGCGGTACTGTTGGAGATTTTCTATAAATACAAATTCATATGGTTCTCAGGTGAAAAGAGGCAATGCATGATGGGTATGTTTTTACTTCATTTCTTATGCTGCCACCACCACTAGATGGCAACTCTAAGAAAAAGGAGGTGAACAAAGGCGTGGAGGCAGTAGAAAGAGAAGCAAAGCATCAGTTTATGGGTATTTACGAGGGTATTTTTATATTAATACTTTAATAGCTAAATGGCTCCTATTATTGTTCCTTACATATAGTATAATTTGTGGAAAATATATTAATTTATTGCTCAATGCATAATCAATAGTTTTATATTTGAATGGGTGGATGTCACCAAAAGCTGTCCCTAAAGCTTAACCAATTTGGTCTGTAAACTTTAGCAGAATTAATAACTACAAGGCAGGACTATTAACTATTTCCCATTGACAAGTATAGGTGGCTCCGCTTTCGCAGAGCATCAAAAAATTGAGATGAACTCTCATTGTTCCTCCCCACGGAAATCTTTAGTAAAAGGCGATCGGTGAAATTGCAGCAACCATTCCTTCTAATACAAACAATAGACGTTCATAGATTTTGTTAGGGTGGTGTTCACTCTAACTTATTTTGCAAGGACCACACTGGAGACAAGTTAGTCGTTTTAGACACCTGCAGGCGGAGAGTTCACTCGTCGCTGTGCTCTCAGCGATAGTCGAATGAAATCTCACTCAGGCCTCGTCAGGCACTTATTTATTGGGAGAACCAAAGTGGGGTTTCAAGTGGGGGTTTGGGAATACACAGGTTGGGCTGGAGACGCCCCCCTGCTGATCAAGGCATAGCAGGGGGCCTTTTACGACTTTCTGTAAACAAAGCACCTTTGATTGCTTCCTCTGAGTTTAGTCAATCAGTGGTAAACTAATTTGTCTAGACAGGACAAACTAATTAACTTATTACAGGTTACATTCCAACATAATCATACGATGAAGATATTCTGCAAACCCTAACATATCCCTCCTGTTTTATCATATGATTATGTCAAACCCGAACAATCAAACATAAGGAAGAAAATGAAATCAATGAAATGAAAACAATAACTTCCAGTGAGGTTTTTCCCTCAATACTCCAGTCCAAAGTATGCGCAACTCAAAAAACCTGCGGCCAGATTAAGTGCAGGAAAAGAGTTACACGGTCCCTCTGCCTTAGGTGACCAGACTGTTATCAATAAAAAAGGAAAAAGAAAAACACAGAAACGGTACATCATTGAATCCATCACTTGCAAGGCATTTTCGATGGTCAAATCATCAAGTTTCCGTAAAGCAATGCCGAGTCAAACAGCATCTACGCAATCCACGTTTTGCACCACATCATAGTTATCACATCCGTCATCTCTAAGAAGCTGTATATGTACTTGTGCCACGGTAGAAGACACAAACCGTGTCACAGCAGACTTCAAACACGGGATAACACAGGTCGTAAACAAGCACAACAATACCAGCACAGCAAGCACAGGAGCCAAAAGTTTCAACAGCAACTGCCACCAGGCGCCAGAGAACAGCCATGAAAAGAAATCCCATTGACGTGGGATTTTGTCCTCCGACATGGCCTGCTGTAAATTCCTCAATGAGTTCATGGCTTCCTTGATGTGCGTGTCGTTATCTCCTGGAATGTATGTGCAACAGGAAGTCCTGATGATGTGGCACACACCACCTTGTGCTGCCGTTAACAAGTCCAGAACCATCCTGTTTTGCAAGACCATTAGTCTTAGCCTGGATCTCTCTATTCTGTCCATCATCGACTTGCAGTGAGAGGTTCACAAAGGACTGAAAACGATAGTTCAGTGTCTCGATGAAGAGAGATTGTTTTCCAACTCCGATCCAAGGAAAAAGCGCATGAACAACTTTGTTTCCGACAGGCCATATTTTATGGTCGTCCGGAACATTCGCACCCCAGACAGGGTCATGGGGGTCAAAGGTTGTAATTGCCCTGCGTCGACGTCCAGTAGTGTTGTGTGCCGTCGTCAGCTGACGATGTTGTATCCTGTAGGTGTGGTCTGTCACCCACACTGGTGCACACACTCCTGTCCAGTTGGCGGGCAGCATCGGATAAACCTTGTGACCACAAAGCCACCAGCCATTCCGTATGAAGTATGTTCCGTTCGATGGTGCAGCCATGTTGGTCGGAGAGCCCTCACCACCTGAAATGGCTCTCTTATCCTGACACTCAGTGGCGATGTCCAAAGCTCCCATCCAGTTCCCTCCTGGAGAGCAGTCACTGTCAATGCATTTGTGGGTCTCGCTTCCTTGGATGTAACACGTATAGTTCACTCCAGGTGGCCGCTCTGTGTAGGCCACCTGCGGCAATGTCCGTCCTTTAACAGTCACATTGAGATTTGTCCAGAAAAGCTGATCACAGGTACCTTCCGCAAGTCCAGGGCGGGAAGGGTCGGCATCACTGACTGTGACAGCATGGTGTTGATATCCAACTCCTCCCATGGATGCCATGCATTTCGCTTCGGTGACATTCATTGCTCTGGCCTCCAAGTGAACTTGTGTAGAGGAAGGAGGAAGTTTGGAACACACATAGCAACCCTCCTGTGTGTGCGACCTCACAGTGAATATGACGTAGCGGTACCAGGTGTTGGTTTCGTATGGGTTTCTGGGGTCCCATGACCAGTCCTCAAAGTTCTCATCGTGTGACCATCGTCTTCCACGGTCAACATTGTCACTTGGTCTGTCCAGTTGAGTCCATAGACCATAGCACGCTCCAACCACAACGCAGCAGAGGATCCACCTGGCATACGGAGCCCCGCTGCTACTTGGATGACAGGGACTCCGAGGCATACTCTCGCCTAGCGGAGTGGGTGTGGTTGTTCTCTTCACCAACATTGAGACGTCTAACCCTAGACGATGAGGCTAGTTTGAAACCAGGCTTCCCAACCACTCCGAATTAGGGGTCCAGCACTCCTTGTAGCTTGCAGTGGCTGAGGTGAATCCAGCTGGGCCGTTCAGCGATCTTTACTGCAGTGGGGGTAGTCAGCAAGGCTTGAAATGGTCCCTCCCACCGTGGGCTGGCCCAGTTCTTTCTTTTGATGACTTTGATGTAGACCCAGTCTCCTGGCTTGATGGTGTTGTCGACCTGTGAGGATGACAGAGCAGGCGGCAGTAAATTTGCATTTGACACCTCTGTCAGTCTGAGCGTTCTGACCATGAAATCTGCCAAAGACTGTTCTTCCTCTGCCTTTTGTAAATCTGCATGGAACACAGGTAGTCTATATGGCCTCCCGTGGATGATTTCAAAAGGTGTTAGCCCTTCTGAAGTGGGAGTAATTCTCATATAGAGCTTTACTAAGTCTAGGCACTCCGGCCAAGGTCTGCCTGTTGTTTCCATGCATTTCTTCAACCTGCTTTTGATAGTATAGTTTGCTCGTTCAACCAGGCCAGCGCTGGCTGGGTGATAAGCGCAGTGGTTTTTTAACGTTATCCCATGGTGTACAGCCATGTTCTGTACCACTTGGTTCACAAAATGTGGACCATTATCACTGTAAATGGTTTGGGGAATGCCATGAGTCGGTATGATGGCTTTGCAAATGGCTTTTGCCACTGTTAAGGCATCGGCATGTTTAGATGGAACTATTTCCACCCATTTGGAAAATGCATCAATCATCACTAGGCAGTATTTGTGAGGTCCACTTTGTGTGAGCTCAATAAAATCCATGTGCATGATTTGAAATGGGTACGACGGTTTTGGAAATGAGCCTCTCTTAGGTCTCATGTTTCCTTGTGGATTATGTTTCACACAAACGGGACATGCTTTACAAAAATTTTTTAAGTAAACATCCAAACCAAAGGTAGTGAATTGTTGATGTATGATGGACCTCATCCCCCCTGTCGACACATGGCATGGCCCATGTGTCGCAATCGCTGCTGCCTTAAAAAGTGATTTAGGTAAAACAGGTTTGTCATTAATGCGGAGGATATTATCTGTATCCGCTATTGCACCTTTTGTTGTCCACATTCGTTTTTCCACCATTGGAGCATTGCCCTGCATATCTGTCAGTATAGTCTTATCTATGAGTTGCGTGTCCTCTGAATCTATTAAAAAAAATTCATGGCCATGTTTCCCTGCCGCTGCTTCCTTAGCAATCCTGTCTGCTAACCTGTTTCCATTCGAGGCTTCATCTGTGCCTGTGGTGTGAGCAGCACATTTACACACAGCTAGTTTAGCAGGTAACTGAATGGCCTGTAACAAGTCTTTTAACAAGGAGGCATGGGTAACCGGCTTACCAGTTGATGTTGTCATCCCCCTGCGCTCCCATTGTTTTGCAAAATAGAACAGAGTAGAAAACGCATACTGACTGTCTGTGTATACAGTGACTTCCTTATCTTCCGCCAATTCACAAGCTCTTGTTAGTGCAATTAGCTCAGCCGCCTGCGCTGACCTGTTGTATGGAAGCTTCTCTGCTTCAACAATTTGGTCTGGCAATCTCACAATTGCATACCCACTTTGATTGTTCCCTCTAGGATCCTTTGAACATGACCCATCCACAAACCACTTTTCCCCTTTGTCAAGTGGTGTGTCAATTAAATCTTGTCTGGGCAGCTGTAGATGTTCTGTAGTATCCAAACAGTTATGTGGTGAACCATCCCCCGGCAACGGAATCAACGTTGCTGGGTTAAGGACTGTGCACCTCTTTATCACAATGTGTGGTTGTGACAGAAGCGTAGCAGTGTAGGATAGGTGTCTGGCAGGTGACAAAAAGTTCATCTTGCTTTGCAGTAGCAACACATCTACAGCATGTGGAACTAGCAGCTCCATTTTGTGAAAGAGCACCACATCTGCAGATTGTCTCACTGCAAGCGCTGCCGCGCATACTGCTTGGACACAGTCTGGCAAGGATTGAGCCACTGGATCCAATTTTTTCGAATAAAATGCAATTGGTCGTAGTTTGCTGCCATGTCTCTGCAGCAACACTGAGGTCATAAAACCATTCCTGCAGTCTGCGGTTTGTACAAAGGTTTTACTGTAGTCCGGCAAGATAAGAGATGTGGTTTCCATCAGAGCCTGTTTCAGCACTACAAAAGCATCGTCTGCTTCTGGAGTCCACATTAATTTTTCTGTCATTGCCATGGGGACTCCATGCGCAATATCTAACAGCGGTTGCGTCTTTTCCGCATAATGTGGGATCCATGCTCTGCAGTAATTGCAGAGCCCCAAAAATGACATAATTTGTTTTTTCGTCTCCGGTTTTGGTGCATCTGCAATGATTTGCTTCCTGGTTTTCTGTATCTGTCTTCCAGAAGCTGTCAACGTGTGACCTAAATAGTTCACTTCCTGTCTGACCCATTGGAGTTTGTTCTTGTTCACTTTATTCCCTGTTTTGCAGAGATAGCGTAACAATGCTACGGAGTCTTCCCTGCAAGCAGCTTCAGTTTCAGAGGCCACCAGGAGATCATCTACATAAACTAGAAGTTGGCTTTTGTTTGACATCTGAACATCAGCCAAACAGGCCATGATAGCTTGCATAAAAATAGTTGGACTATCAGCAAATCCCTGTGGCAATCTGGTGTACGTATAACTTTGCCCTTTAAAGGTGAACGCAAACCAGAACTGTGAGTCTGGGTGAATTGGCACCGAGAAAAACGCATTGCTAAGATCAATTACCGTGAAAAACTTCTGGGTAGGTTTCAAAGTGTTCAGAAGTGTGTGTGGGTCAGGCACATTAGGTGCTCTTGTCTGTACTGCATCATTCACTGCTCGTAAATCTTGTATCATTCGCCAATCAATTTTATTGGCCTTTCGAACTGGAAAAATAGGGGTGTTGCAAGGAGAATCCGAGCACTTCCTAATGATTCCCCCTGACAAAAGATCATTTATAACAGGGGCAATCCCGTTTATTGCCTCCTGTTTTAAAGGATATTGTTTAACTCTCGGACGCCACTCTGATCTTGGTTTGATCTGCACTGGCGGAATGGATGTTAACTGTCCTACATCAGATGGCCCCTTTGTCCACAGCTTGTCAGGAAACCCAGCCAATTCCCCCTCCTCCTTCTCATTCAAACAAATGTTAACTAGTCAGGGACGCGCATAAGCGCCTGCCCTACCAACACCTACTTCACACACAGTTCGCTTCCACATGTCACAACTGGTACTGTAGCTCCACCCATCACCTTTATCCTCATAATCAGTGACAGAATCAGCAAGTTTAATCCGGCAACCCACATCTGCCCATGTTATACTGTGAGGTTTAAACAATGGAATGTGGGGTACAGCCGTCAACTTGTATTTGTCATCCTGAGGAGCGGGCAGAAGCACAGCAGCAGCTGCAAATGACCTGCGATCAGTGTAGAGAGCAGTGATTGTTAAAGTTACTTCTGTGTCACTGAGAAAACTTTCAATATAGTCATCATGTGGGTCAGTGAGGATGTTCATGGTGACATGTAAGTCATCACAAGTCATTTCCGATTCAGGTCGTGTCAATTGTTTTCGGGCTTCACTCAGCAAATTGCCTGGTAGCTTGGGATTCTGTTCAGCGGAGACGTCATAGGAACAGAAAATCCGCTCACCTGCTTGTGCAGCATATGAGTCCACATCTCTCACTCTACATGCTCGCATGCCATCTTTTACTGGAATTATTGCAATTCCCAATCTAGTCATCAGATCTCGTCCCAGAAGGTTTATGGGACATTTTGGGGATAGCACGATCGAGACTGAAGCTATGACTCCCGTTTCATCATCTCTCACTACAACTGGATTGGAGATACTCTCCTTGTGTACCTGCCCATCAGCTGATTTTACCCAAATAGTATTTTGGGAGGCCTTTAGATTTGGGACTTTAGTTTTTATTACGGTCTTACACGCTCCGGTATCACACAAAAATTCTACTTCACTTCCTCCGATGTTTAAGGTGACATACGGTTTTTCTTTCAATGCATTCAAAATGTCCCATGCCGCATGGACATCTACTATCTCTTCCTCTGTAGGAGGACAAGAGATCACAGGGGGGCAATCTAGTCATGCTGAGAATTTGGCTCTTCCTCTGCCATTTCCTCTGCCATGTCCTCCACCCTTTGATTGGTATTGTTTTGCAAAACGACACGATCTTGCCAAGTGTCCTCGTCTACCACAGTTCCAACAGGTCTCTGAATCTGGTGGGGGTCTTGAATTATATGGAGGCCTGCGACCTTGTTGGCCTCTACCTCTTCCTCTTGCCTGCTGGGACCCATGAAAGAAGACTGTTGTATCTTCATCTAGGTCAACATCATCATCATCGCCTAGATGAAATACATCAGAACTTTTGCCTCTTTTGATCACTTTTTCAGCATGTCTGGCCCATTGCATAGTTGTTGTCACACTTGCAACATCTACTTCCACCAAATGTTTCCTCACCCAGTTGCCGATTTCAGGGCGGAAATTAGTAAGGAGCGCATTTTTAAGCTGTTGCTGATAAGCACTCTCAGCTGCATCATTGAATGGGATGCCACTATGCACCCTGAACTCTTTTTCAAATCTTAAGCGAAAATCATCAGTATCTTCCCCAGGCTTCTGTTTAATTCCTGCCAAATGACCATAATTCGCTCGTCTTCGAAATATAGTTCTCACTCTTTGCACAAGATCATTCCATTGTGCTGCATACTCCCCTACCAATTGATTTCCCCCACCGGGATAGGGAAAAGGCCCTTGATTATTTCTACCTGTATAATGACCTCTAACCTTTGCCCAGTCTTTTCCCAAAGAAGACATTGCAGCTTCTCCTGCCTCATGTCCATTCAGTCTATAAGAATGTATGATCCCAGCCATGTCTTCTGCCCATGTATCTGGGTCTTCAGCAACAGGGGTAACCCCTTCAACTGCTTTTCTTGCCTCTTCCAAAGTCCATGGCCGAAAAACATACGTATGCGGAGGTTGTCCTTCCCCTACAATAGGGTTTGGCACCTGTATCATTGGGCACACATCAACATTGTCCAAATTTTGGGAAAACCTAGCAGCAGTGGTCAAACTTCTTGTTTGTACAGGACTTCTAGCAATGTGACACTGACTTTTCTTTCTGTTATATGGGGGAGGGTGCAGGTCTGCTAAACCTGGATACAAGTTTTGCATACGAGCGGAAGATCTCTCTTGCTCCGCTTGAGCTGCATTTCCAGCTGCGGCCGGAGCCGTGGCCGGGACAGTGCGCCTGCGCACTGTGGCCTCGTTGTCTTCCGGCCTGACAAACATAGATGCAGCCTCGTCACTTCTCAACTTTCTATCTTTTGTCTTTTGGATTTGTTCTCTTCTCTCTTGTGAAGCACTCAACCACATTCTAGCACAAATCAATTCCTTCTCTTTACTACTCTTTTTCAGTCCCTTTGACTTCCTCTTCACGCTCTCCTCCAATACATCCACCACTACCTTCCAGACTTCCACTTTCAACTTTGCTTCTACTCCAAACTTTTTCTTCCACTTTGGCATGTATTGCATACAATTAAGAAATCTACTCGCCATGTACTTCTCATCTCCTTCAAGAGCTAGGGATCTACCGTTCTTATTTCCCATCTTACTTCGGTTTTCTAGGTTTTAACAATTTTTTATTTCTTTTTTTTTTTCTTTACTTTGAGGATCCTCAATGCAGGTTTAAATTGACCTCTGACCAAATTCTCTCTGCAGTCAATTTATCCTACCAGTCGCACACTCAACCACACAACTTTCATGCAAACAGCTTGGAAAGACAGACAAAAAAAATGAGAATCTACGTCCTTCTTCAATTAAGAAAAAGAAACTCCTTTTTCTTAGCCCGTTCCTTCCACTGGGACTAGAATCCCAGCTGTTTCATAGCTTGGAAACACCAAAGCCGTATCTCATAACTCGGACAACCCGAAGATGTATCTCATAGCTCGGACAAACCAGAGCCGTATATCATAACTCGGACAAACCAAAGATGTATCTCATAGCTCGGACAAACCAGAGCTGTATCTCATAGCTCGGACAAACCAAAGCTGTATCTCATAGCTCGGACAAACCAAAGCTGTATCTCATAGCTCGGACAAACCAAAGCCGTATCTCATAGCTCGGACAAACCAAAGCCGTATCTGCGCTTTTTTCTATGACTTACTTGTCTCCCTTGGTCCGCTGCGCTGCCGGGTTCCCGTCAATCCACTTCTGACAGACGAAGGCAGACCTAAGATGCTGGCCCAGCGAAGAACTTCCTTCCCAGGTCTTTCGTTACCAGGTCCTCCAATGGACGCTGGCTTGTCGACAATGCAGCACGTCCTCCTCCGTCAGCCAGATGGCGGGTATGAGGGTCCCGGGTTTCGGCACCAAAAATGTTAGGGTGGTGTTCACTCTAACTTATTTTGCAAGGACCACACTGGAGACAAGTTAGTCGTTTTAGACACCTGCAGGCGGAGAGTTCACTCGTCGCTGTGCTCTCAGCGATAGTCGAATGAAATCTCACTCAGGCCTCGTCAGGCACTTATTTATTGGGAGAACCAAAGTGGGGTTTCAAGTGGGGGTTTGGGAATACACAGGTTGGGCTGGAGACGCCCCCCTGCTGATCAAGGCATAGCAGGGGGCCTTTTACGACTTTCTGTAAACAAAGCACCTTTGATTGCTTCCTCTGAGTTTAGTCAATCAGTGGTAAACTAATTTGTCTAGACAGGACAAACTAATTAACTTATTACAGGTTACATTCCAACATAATCATACGATGAAGATATTCTGCAAACCCTAACATATTTACTACATTTAGAAGGACTCAACCTAAATAGACAGTTTAAACGAGTATTTTGTGTTCATCAATGTGTTTTTTCCTTGAAACATTGTTGGCGCACAGGATTATGGATACCTGATATTTCAAACAGCGTCACCTATCGATTGGGCAACTATTTTGAGTGTGAGTTTTGAACGTATAAACAGTTGTATGTCTTGGTCCGTGTACTTTTGGTATGAGAGAAATGGAAATGATCCGATTTCCGTGTGTTATTTTCAAATGTGTAATTTCAGATTTTTATTCAACACAAATCGGGAAACAAAAGACGATCGTAATTTCCTCAAATGAGTGTTAAGAAATGCTGGCGTGGATTGGAATGCGATTCACCTCCACTGCGATGGTGGCGTTCGAGGGTTAATGTAAATTGCCACAGCAGGAAACAGGAAGTAGTTTGGCGAAGTGGGCCGCGTGTTTTTTTGCTGCGTGTTTTTTTTCCCGTCAAATGTTCGTCAAACAGCTATCTTGCCTTCGGTCCCGAAATGTATCCAAAGATCCGATTGTTTTTGGCGAATGACCAATTCGTTTTGTTGGTCATTAAAAGCTATTCCCATCAGGAGCTCAGTTCATCGTTATTCTATTGGGTCAACGTGAACCACGTGACACTAAACCTCCACGAACACACGAAAATCTGCAACCGATGCACAGGTTGAAAACAGCCCGGTGACGCATTATCATTCCAAACTGTTAATAGTTGAGGTTTGTTACGGTGGTCGGTACGTGGCATTAGTATGACTCAATATATTTAAACCGTAACTTGAATTGGTAGTCTCTTTATTTAAGTAGTTTTCTCAGACCAACTTTCGGTTATCGCTTCTCGGCCTTTTGGCTAAGATCAAGTGTAGTATCTGTTCTTATCAGTTTAATATCTGATACGTCCCCTATCCGGGGACCATATATTAAATTGATTTTTGGAACTGGGAGATGGAATTAGGGGCTTGCTCCGTCCACTCCACGCATCGACCTGGTATTGCAGTACTTCCAGGAACGGTGCACCCCCCTCTGCTGGTCAAATAAAGGATAGTTAAGTCAGGAAGCCATTAGAATCGGTTCGCTTCATTCTCACAGGATAAAGCAGAAAGTCAATAACGTCTTGAAAGGGTTTGATTCAGTCAAGTTCATGACCTTTATCTAAATGTGAATAGCAGAAGAATTCTATCCTTTACAACAAAATAGAAAACATATCGGCCCTACGATTGGCTGGCCACCAGTTTATGATGTCCAGTGGGGATGGGCGATACCAATGATTTTGGAATCGATCCGATACCAAGTATTTCCTACCCAAAATACCCGATATTCGATCCGATATCGATACCGGAAGTGTAATTTCCCGCCCAAAAAACGATTTAAATGCAGTGGCATTCTTGCTCTTGGAGAGTCATCTATTGATTTTTGTAGAAAAAAGTATTACGTCACGTGAATTATTAACCTTTTTAGACATTAGTGCATTAGTGGAATATGCATATTAATAGTATAACTTTAATAAAAAGGAGCTATTCTTTACTTTTCTCTCTCTCTCTCTCTCTCTCTCTCTCTCTCTCTCTCTCTCTCTCTCTGTTGTTGGGAAAAAGTTTTGTCTTTTAGTATAATCTAAAAAGAGACATGGTACCAACAGAGATGCAGGGCTTAATCGTCATGAGCAGCAAAACTATCAATTTGTAAAGCCACTGGATACTTACATTTAATATTGTAATACTTTAGTGTTGTTTATAGGAAGTGGAGTTACAAATAAAACGTATGGCGTTCGACCACAAATTGAAAAGGGGAAAACTTTATTTATAAATGACTGACTAAAGCGTAGTAATTATTGCTTCAAATAGCACATCAACCACAAATGCTTACAATTTTTGGTTAGCACCTGATACCTGGATATGTCTTGCCTTTCTGAAACGCTGCTTCTAAGGTACTTTGATACCTTAGCCTCGGTGTGGCTGCAGGGTTTTCCGTCGCTGCCTTAGTGTCTGCGGCACGTTTCAACTGCAGCTCTTCATGAACCGTGGGGTGAATTTTGCTTAAATGTTTTGTCAAGTTTGTGGTGTTGCCACAATATTTAATTGTTTTGTGACATATTTCACATTTTGCCTCGTTGTTATTAAGTAAAATATAATATCCCCAAACTAGACTTCTCTTGCGTTCGGACTGGGCCGCCGCCGTGGCCATGCTTGTTTGTGTTTGTTTGGATTGGAACGGGAGGCGGAGGAGGAGGGCTTGGCTTGTGAGAAAAGGGGGCGGGAGCAAAGCAGAGCAGGACACGCCGGTGCAGCAGGCGGAAGGAAAAGTAGTGCTAGCATGAGTGCAAGTCGTCAAATTGGAGCAGAAAAAAATGAGGAAAAATATAATTAAATAATTGTAAGTATCGATATTTTAGCTAGGGAGATCGATACTCAAAAATGAGCAGCCTGGATCGATATATCGATACTTTTGTATCGATCCGCCCATCCCTATGTGATAGGCTCCAGCACGCCTACTAACCCCGTGGGGAGAATCAGTACAGAAATTGGATGGATGGGCAATATAAAATATTCTCTCTGGTGTCTGCAAGCGTTATCAGTACTCACGGCGGGTGGATTCTGAAACGTGTCTGCAATGTAAAGTTGATTGTTTGGCTACCATAGGCATTTTTAAAAGCCTCTATGTTAATTTTAAAACCTTTACTTTACATGGTCGTTTTTAAATAAAAGCCTTCATGTTTAAAACAAAAGCCTAGTATACACAGCCAGTTTTAAAGCCTTACAATTTAGACAATTTAAACAAGTATACTTGTAACACAACAAGTGTTAAAAAAATTGCTTGTTCTAAACATTGACGCAAAGGATCGTGGGTACGTGATCGAGCGCTCAGCCAATGATGGCTGTGTTGCCAAATACCCTAATGACGTCGGCACTCTTTCTAATACAATCTAAACATAGTCCTTTACTAGTCGTGGTTGCCCTCTGGGTAAAAATGGTACACTCGCAGATGACTTCCCGCCGCCCCTCGTTGATGAATTAAGACTATACTTTCTGGGATCATTTCTATAGTTATTAACTTGAGATATGTGTTTCTAAAGTGAACGGTCTCGCCAACTACGATGATGAGAATTGATGTTCCTTCCTGAGCGTGAAGCTAGCGGAGAATAATGATGTTTATATTTTTTTATATACTTTTGATGAGCGTTCTATGCTTCCTAGTGGAGCATTGAGGGGAGGGACATGATCAGAGTAGTTCTTTGAAATTGGTTAAATAAAAATTAAGCTAATGTAGCGACGTACTCCTGATATTCAACTCAGTCGATTAACAGTATCGTCGTATTAGTTCAACTAACAAAAGCGTGTTATGTATTTCTGAAGTACTTTTGTACTGAAGTACTTATGGCTGTATTCATTTACACGGCTTAAATCTTTACAACTTCGACACAAATCTGAATTAACTTTAATAATAAATATATTAATGGCTAAATGCCTCCGTTTATTGTTCCTTACATATAGTATAATTAGTAGAAAATATATTTATTTATTGCTCATATTAGATATGGCAACAAAGCAGGAATTAAGATTACTTTCCATTGACAAGTACAGGAAGCTCCGCTTTCACAGAGCATCAAAAAATTGAGATATACTCTTGTAGTTCCTCCCCACGGAAATCTTTAGTAAAATATACGATCTGAAGAGAAACAAGAGTGAACTGATTTCGGCTTGTCCAAACGGGCCACCCCATTGCTGGTCTCACCAAAGTAACAGGCGGTGTCACACTAGCAACCATTTCCTTTTAATAAAAATAGATCTTCATATATTTGCTAAATTTAGGAGGCCTTAACACTCAACTAAGATGTATAGTTCGAACAAGTATTTGGTGTTTGGCAATTCTATGGAAACGTTTACACTCTAAACGTGTCGTTGTGAGTCCATGCTTGCTCTGCTGCGTTCGGTTCCAACTCCCTGACCTGTTTGTTTGCATTGTGCACGTTCTCCACTCTGGTTTCCTTCCATTTCCCCCAAACATGCATGATAGGCCCATTGAGCGCTCCAAATTGCCCGTAGGTGCGAGTGCGGACGGTTTTTCGTCTCTGTGTGCCCTGCGAGTGATTATTATTTGTTAAAGCGTATATGCCGTTACACCGCTAGATGGCAGCAGCGTTGACTTCCGCACCTGACCACAAAAAGAAACGGGAATCACGTGATGCGCCGGAAAAGAAGCATTAGTATGAGTCGATATATTTAGACCGTAACTTGAATTGGTAGTCTTGTAGTGGGTTGACATAATTCACCCGGAACCTAAGTTCACGTTGCCGAGTTCCGGTGGGATGTTTTACACGTGTGGGAGTTTCCTGTTTGAGGAGTGTGTGTTAGGATCTCGAAGGGAAAAGAGTCGGCCCGTGGTTGAGATAAGCTAATTATAAATGTCATTAAAACAACTGCCGTTGGCACCGTCATTTATCACTCCGCCTCCGACTCCAGTCCTTGCACACCACAGTCTCTTTATTTAAGTGGTTTCCTCAGACCAGTTTCAGTACATCGCTTCTCGGCCTTTTGGCTAAGACCAGGTGTAGAATCTGTTCTTATCAGATTAATATCTGATACGTTCCCTATCCGGGGACCATGTATTAATTGGATTTTCGCAACAGGGAGATGGTATAGGGGCTTGCTCCGTCCACTCTATGCATCGACCTGGTATTGCAGTACCTCCAGGAGCGGTGCGCCCCCCTCTACTGGTCAAATAAAAAGTAGTTTACATCACAATCCGTTAGCTTCATTCTCACAGGATGAAGCAGAAAGTCAACGACGTCTTGATCGGATTTGATTCAAGTTCATGTTGTGTGCTCACCTTATATCTTTATTAGGTAATGCACTCTGAATTTAATCAGGACCCGAACCGATGTCTTTAATCACTTTTATTCATGAAACAGAGGGCCATCAACTTGCCGCTCTGTCTGCATATTCATTTCCCTGAACGTCACTCCTTCACTACGTCATCACGTAGGCCCACAGTACAATATCAGTACATGACAGTTCATTGTTTGTGCGTGATATATGTATTGATATGAATCAGACCCAAGACGACAGCTGTTGTTTCAGTCACTTTCTGTATTGAACTGCCGCGCCTCCCCTCATGACGTCACACAACACAACCTGACATCCCTAACATCTCACCTTCCATAGATGGCAACTATACATGCAGATCGAAGATAAATTCCCACATTTCCCCCCACTTGACTTTACGTATCAGCGAACACTTAAACACCTCCTAACTCACATGTCAAAGAACAGTGTACATGTAACTCACATTTCAAAGAGCAGTGTACAACATATAACCCTTTTCTGTTTTTTTTTTTTTTGTTTTTTTTTTTTCTTGTTTCTTCGTTTTTTCTTGTTTCCACATTCAACAACAACCCAATTGACCGCGAGGCCCCTCAGTACCCACACAGCTCACAAGTCCAGTCTCTTCGGCGCTCTTATAATCCTGCCACTGGCCGTCCTGCGCCCTGGCACAGGTGTATGTGGAGGCGATCCATTCTGAGGCTGGCGGACGTCACTCTGCTCCTGCAGTGCGACCTCCTGGGCGACTGTGTCAGTGTCGCCCGTAGTGTCGATCGCGGTGCCAGGTGGATCCCCGGGTTTGTCAGCTGGTGGGCTGATGTGCTGCACCCCGTGCTGCCCCGGCATTGCGGCGCTGCTCTCCGCAGGTCGCAGATCCACCCTGTTACGGCGGTACAGTGTCCCCTCGACGTCCACCAGGTATGACCTGGGGCCCACCAGCCGTAAGCATACTCCTCTTCGCCACCTGCCCGTCCTGTCCCCAGGCAGGGGCTTCATCCTTATGTCCTGTCCGATACACAACTCGGGCAGATCTCTGGCCGATTTGTCATACCAGAGTTTGGCTGTCTGGTGTTTCACTCGCAGCCGGTCTGGGACCCCCCCCACCACACTCGGCTCCAAAAGTGTGTCGGCAACCGGGAGTGGCGTCCTCAGTCTGCGAGACATCAACCTCTGCGCGGGGCTGCTCAGCATGCCTTCCGTAGGCGTGTTCCTCCACTGCAAGATGGCCAGCCAAGGGTCGGTCCCCGCCCTTGCTGCCCTCCTGCACAGGCTCTTGACAATCTTCACGGCTGACTCAGCCTTCCCATTCGACCTTGGGTACCTGGGAGAGGATTTGACATGGTCAAAGTCCCAGTCTCTCGCAAACCTCCTGAACGCCTCGCAGTCGAACTGGGCACCACAGTCCGTAATTACGCGATCAGGCTGACCGTGCCGTGCAAACTGGGCCTTGCACCTCAGCACCGTGGTCTCAGCCGAAAGATCTGGGAGCAACTCTACCTCCCAGAAATCCGAATAATGATCAACCATGATCAGAAAGTCTTTGCCAGCCTGCGTGAACAGATCCATGCTGAGGATCTGCCATGGTCGAGTAGGGAGTGCATGGGACATCATCGTCTCCCGCTGCTGTCCGTGTGCGTATTCGTTGCAGGCTGAGCACTGGCTCACATAGTCCACGATCTCACCGTGCATGTTGGGCCAGTATAGCGTGTCTCTGGCCTGTCTGTAACAGGCATCTCCTCCCACATGGCTGGCATGGATGCGTTTCAACATTTCAGCACGCAATGATTTGGGCACTATAACTCGCTGACTCTTGAAAAGCACTCCATCCTGTGCGCTGATCTCGTCCCTGATGGACCAGTACTCTCTGATTGCCAGTGGAGTGTCCTCCCGGCGATCTGGCCAACCACGGAGCACCACCTCCTGCAACAGCTGAAGACTCCCATCACTCACTGTGTGCAATTTTATCTGCCTCAGCCGTTGGCTGGTGACGTTCAGATGCTCAGCCTGATTTACCTGTTCAGCGTCCACTTGTGCTTCCTGCATGCAGCAAACAGTCTGTTTCGAATATCTCGAGCCAGGCCCCTGCGGCGAAGCCGTGGCCCTACTCAAGGTGTCACTGAGGTGCATGTCGGGCCCTGGCTTGTACACCACCTTCAGATTGTATCCCTGTAGTGTGAGCAGCATGCTCTGGAGTCGTTTGGGCGCTGAGAGGAGTGGCTTGGTGAAAATGGAGATGAGTGGCTTGTGGTCGGTTTCAGCTGTGATCTCCCCCCGCCCATACAAATAGTAATGAAATCGCTGACACGCGAACACTATGCTCAGACATTCCTTTTCGATTTGTGCATAGTTCTGCTCCGTCTGAGTAAGTGCCCGCGAAGCAAAGCTTACCGGCTGATTCTCCTGCAGCAGGCAACAGCCAAGTCCCTTCTGACTCGCGTCACTCTGTATGGTGACTGGCTTGGTCACATCGTAGTATCGCAGGATCGGGGCCGACGTGACGAGTCGCTTAATCTCCTCGACCGCTGCGTCGTGTTTTGGCAGCCAATGCCATGGGACATCTTTGTCCAACAATCTCCGTAGTGGCTCACACACCTCAGACAGGCGTGGCATGAACCTTGCGAGGTAGGTCACAAACCCAATGAATCGCTGCACGGCCTTGGCGTCCACGGGGTGTGGCATGTCCCGGACCGCTCTGATTTTCTCCGGGTCTGCTCTAAGGCCCTCCGCTGATAGGATGTGTCCGTGAAAGTTGACCTCTCTGACCCTGAACACTAGTTTCTTTAAACTCAGTCTCAGCTTTACCTCCCTGCATCTTTGCATGAGCGCTAACAGCTTTGCATCATGGTCCCGTGTGGCTATCTCATCTGTCCCCCCACACCCCACAATCAAAATGTCGTCCGCTATAGGTTCCACCCCATCTAACCCTGCCAGTAGCTCATGCTGCTTCCGCTGGTAAATCTCAGGGGCCACAGACACTCCAAACGGCAGCTTTAACCACCGCTTCCTGCCCCACGGCGTCCAGAACGTGGTGGTATAACTGCTCTCCTCGTCTAACCTGCACTGTAGGAAGGCATCTCTTGCATCTACTAGTGTAAAGATGCGGGCCCTGGGCAGCTTGTGCAACACATCTTCAAGCGTCGGCATAATGTAGTGGGACCTCTTTAGAGCCTGATTTAATGACTTGGGATCTATGCAAATTCTCAACTTTTCTGCCTGCCTGACAATCACCATGTTGCTAATCCACTCAGTAGGCTCAGACACTGACGTCAGGTGGCCATCAGCCTCATACCTATCTAACTGGGCCTTGACTGCCTCCCTGAAGGCCACCGGGACGTTGCGTGGGGAAGCCTGCACCGGGGGTACATTACTATCTAGCACAAAATGAACATCCCCTGGGAGTGACTCAACTGGATCGTTGAAAACATCTGCGTACGTCAGTACAAGCTGCTGTCTGGTCAATGGCCCTGAGCTGCTGTGTCTCACCATAAGAAGTTCTTCTGGGATGGTGAAGTGCACCAATCCTAGCCGCACACTCGTTTCGCCTGACAACAGAGGTCTCTGCCCACTTCTCACTATTTCGAACCGCAGTCTGTGTACCCTACCCCTCACTACGCACTTTGTGTGGAATATGCCCGCGGATTGCATGGATTGGCCTGAATACAATACTAGCCTGGTCTGGCTAGGTAGTAGCTTTGCCCCAGGGTCAAGTCTTCTCATGTCTTTTATGCTCATGACATCACATGTGGCCCCCGAATCTATCTGGCACCTCTGAAACCCACCATGCATTTTCAAGTTGACAAACCATTTCTTCCCTCGCCCCTGAACTGCCCCTATGCTCTCCATTGTGTAAATGTGTGCTCCCATGTCAGACCTGTCCATGTCCTCGGGAACTTCACCGTCTGCCGCGTGAAGCTGTCTTGTGGCTTGGCCCCTCTTCATGCAAACCTTGGCAAAATGATTTGCGGTCCCACAGCTCCTACAGTTCTTTCCAAAGGCTGGGCAAAAATCACGCCCACGCCTGTGCGTGATGCCGCAGAATCTGCACATAGCGCTGTCATATGTGTTAGGTGCCTGATTCCGGATTCCGTCCGGACGCTCCTGCCTGGGCGGGGGACGTGGCCGCGGGCCATCCATTTTGTGCACTGTCTCCGGAGGCCTGTCCTGCGTGATTGCTTGTATCCTCGTGTCTGTCATCTCCGCCGTTCTGCATATGTCTATGGCCGATGCCAGTGTGAGATCTCTTTGTCTGAGCAGCCGGCGGCGCACACTTTCATCAATCACACCCAGCACCAGTCTGTCTCTGATCAAGTCCTCTTTGAGTTGTCCATACTCGCACGAAGCAGCTTTCTCCCTCAGTTTCGTCACAAACACATCAATGGGCTCCCCTTCATCTTGCTTGCAGGTTCCAAAAACAAATCTCTCAAATATGACGTTTCTAGCTGGTTTGAAGTACTCCTCTAAAGCATCAAGAATAACTTTAACATCCTTCCCTTGGTCCACCGTGAGACCCAAGTTATGCTTGTAAATGTGACGACATTCATTACCCATTACTCTCCGTAGGGTTGCTGCTTGCACTGGTTGCTCTTTCTCTGATAATCCCGTTGCCAGTAGATAGTCTTCAAATTCCCCTCTGAAATTGTCCCAATTGCTCGCCAGGTCGCCGCTCATCTTCATCTCCTCCGGCGGTGGTATATTCGTTGCCATGGCGGGTGGTGTCGTTAGCCTAGCAGGCCGCTAACCGCCGTTTCGCTCGTCTTTGCCTTCTGTCCGTCTGTCTCTCCACACCGTCTTTCACTGGCCCCGCAGCGAAGCACAGCGCCGTCCAGCCACTTCTGACACCATGTTTGTGCGTGATATATGTATTGATATGAATCAGACCCAAGACGACAGCTGTTGTTTCAGTCACTTTCTGTATTGAACTGCCGCGCCTCCCCTCATGACGTCACACAACACAACCTGACATCCCTAACATTCATGACGGCTCATCTTAGGCGGCAGCAAGAATTTACGTAACTGTTCTAAAATATGGTCAAAATGTCTTTTTTTGCTTGAGATTTTCCTATCATTGTTCCAGGATCTTTTAGTACAATTCTTGTTCTCCAAATGTTAAGAAAATGTCATTTTCAAAACTCGTTCAGAAAAAGAAGTATATATATTTTTCTGCGGTAATGTTGGAGATTTTCAATAAATACAAATTCATACCGTTTTAGGGTTCTCAGGAGAAAAGAGGCACTGCATGATGGGCATGTTTTGACTTCATTTATCGGTTTATTATAGTTGCTGGCATCACCACTAGATGGCGACTCTAGGAAAAAGGAGGTGAACAAAGACGTGGAGGCAGTAGAAAAAGAAGCAAGGCATGATGGTCATGTTTCTGAATCTATTTTTTACTTAATTTAAAATGTTTTGGTTTTGAATGACTAATAGACAGCTTCTCTCTAATACGATATACTATGTTAACAGTTCTACGAATGCTGTCTCATCCACTGAATATGTGTGCTCACACTTTTGTACCAAATTAGCCTCTGACTGTAGATGGTGTGCGCGGTGAAAAGGTCGGCCCCGGCGACGTATACAACTCATACTTACCTGGCAGGGGAGATACCATGATCAAGAAGGTGGTTCACCCAGGGTGAGGCTCAGCCATTGCACTCCGGTTGTGCTGACCCCTGCGAATTCCCCAAATGTGGGAATCTCGACTGCATAATTTCTGGTAGTGGGGGACTGCGTTCGCGCTTTCCCTGATTCTCCTGTACAATACAAAATCCCTCACACGAAGCCAAATTTCATGGTCGCCACATACTGAGCGATGGTGCATCAAGCTGTGCTCTGCAACTGTGCACCTACTTGCCGAACTTCATTCAACAAATTAGTAATTGCAAAATAAAATGAAATTACTACGTTCCCGACCCGTTATTGATACGAACGTATATGATATAACTTTCATATAACCTGCTTTCTGGAATAGCCCCACGGATCATTTCCCGTTCTCCATTTACCTACACTATAAAGAAAAACTAATGGCCAAAAGGTACGTGGACCCAGACATACAACTGATTTTTGCACCCCCTACTCTACTGGTCAAATCAAGAGTAGTTTACATCACAGTCCGTTAGCTTCATTCTCACAGGATAAAGCAGAGGGTCAATGACGTCATTGATTCAAGTTCATGGCGGCTGGCAGCAAGGATATACGAAAAAATATGATCAAAATGTCTTTCTTTAAATCAGAAATTGTGCCAGAAATTTTTAGTACAATCCTTGTTCTCAAATTTTTAAGAGAATGTCATTTTCTAAACTTGCTCAGAAAAAGAAATATATATCTTTCTGCGGTACTGTTGGAGATTTTCTATAAATACAAATTCATATGGTTCTCAGGTGAAAAGAGGCAATGCATGATGGGTATGTTTTTACTTCATTTCTTATGCTGCCACCACCACTAGATGGCAACTCTAAGAAAAAGGAGGTGAACAAAGGCGTGGAGGCAGTAGAAAGAGAAGCAAAGCATCAGTTTATGGGTATTTACGAGGGTATTTTTATATTAATACTTTAATAGCTAAATGGCTCCTATTATTGTTCCTTACATATAGTATAATTTGTGGAAAATATATTAATTTATTGCTCAATGCATAATCAATAGTTTTATATTTGAATGGGTGGATGTCACCAAAAGCTGTCCCTAAAGCTTAACCAATTTGGTCTGTAAACTTTAGCAGAATTAATAACTACAAGGCAGGACTATTAACTATTTCCCATTGACAAGTATAGGTGGCTCCGCTTTCGCAGAGCATCAAAAAATTGAGATGAACTCTCATTGTTCCTCCCCACGGAAATCTTTAGTAAAAGGCGATCGGTGAAATTGCAGCAACCATTCCTTCTAATACAAACAATAGACGTTCATAGATTTACTACATTTAGAAGGACTCAACCTAAATAGACAGTTTAAACGAGTATTTTGTGTTCATCAATGTGTTTTTTCCTTGAAACATTGTTGGCGCACAGGATTATGGATACCTGATATTTCAAACAGCGTCACCTATCGATTGGGCAACTATTTTGAGTGTGAGTTTTGAACGTATAAACAGTTGTATGTCTTGGTCCGTGTACTTTTGGTATGAGAGAAATGGAAATGATCCGATTTCCGTGTGTTATTTTCAAATGTGTAATTTCAGATTTTTATTCAACACAAATCGGGAAACAAAAGACGATCGTAATTTCCTCAAATGAGTGTTAAGAAATGCTGGCGTGGATTGGAATGCGATTCACCTCCACTGCGATGGTGGCGTTCGAGGGTTAATGTAAATTGCCACAGCAGGAAACAGGAAGTAGTTTGGCGAAGTGGGCCGCGTGTTTTTTTGCTGCGTGTTTTTTTTCCCGTCAAAATGTTCGTCAAACAGCTATCTTGCCTTCGGTCCCGAAATGTATCCAAAGATCCGATTGTTTTTGGCGAATGACCAATTCGTTTTGTTGGTCATTAAAAGCTATTCCCATCAGGAGCTCAGTTCATCGTTATTCTATTGGGTCAACGTGAACCACGTGACACTAAACCTCCACGAACACACGAAAATCTGCAACCGATGCACAGGTTGAAAACAGCCCGGTGACGCATTATCATTCCAAACTGTTAATAGTTGAGGTTTGTTACGGTGGTCGGTACGTGGCATTAGTATGACTCAATATATTTAAACCGTAACTTGAATTGGTAGTCTCTTTATTTAAGTAGTTTTCTCAGACCAACTTTCGGTTATCGCTTCTCGGCCTTTTGGCTAAGATCAAGTGTAGTATCTGTTCTTATCAGTTTAATATCTGATACGTCCCCTATCCGGGGACCATATATTAAATTGATTTTTGGAACTGGGAGATGGAATTAGGGGCTTGCTCCGTCCACTCCACGCATCGACCTGGTATTGCAGTACTTCCAAGAACGGTGCACCCCCCTCTGCTGGTCAAATAAAGGATAGTTAAGTCAGGAAGCCATTAGAGTCGGTTTGCTTCATTCTCACAGGATAAAGCAGAAAGTCAAAACGTCTTGAAAGGGTTTGATTCAGTCAAGTTCATGACCTTTATCTAAATGTGAATAGCAGAAGAATTCTATCCTTTACAACAAAATAGAAAACATATCGGCCCTACGATTGGCTGGCCACCAGTTTATGATGTCCAGTGGGGATGGGCGATACCAATGATTTTGGAATCGATCCGATACCAAGTATTTCCTACCCAAAATACCCGATATTCGATCCGATATCGATACCGGAAGTGTAATTTCCCGCCCAAAAAACGATTTAAATGCAGTGGCATTCTTGCTCTTGGAGAGTCATCTATTGATTTTTGTAGAAAAAAGTATTACGTCACGTGAATTATTAACCTTTTTAGACATTAGTGCATTAGTGGAATATGCATATTAATAGTATAACTTTAATAAAAAGGAGCTATTCTTTACTTTTCTCTCTCTCTCTCTCTCTCTCTCTCTCTCTCTCTCTCTCTCTCTCTCTCT
Organism: Syngnathus typhle; assembly: GCF_033458585.1. Classification (NCBI taxonomy): domain Eukaryota; kingdom Metazoa; phylum Chordata; class Actinopteri; order Syngnathiformes; family Syngnathidae; genus Syngnathus; species Syngnathus typhle. Next base: position 318,474 of record NC_083758.1, read on the forward strand.
CTCTCTCTCTCTCTGTTGTTGGGAAAAAGTTTTGTCTTTTAGTATAATCTAAAAAGAGACATGGTACCAACAGAGATGCAGGGCTTAATCGTCATGAGCAGCAAAACTATCAATTTGTAAAGCCACTGGATACTTACATTTAATATTGTAATACTTTAGTGTTGTTTATAGGAAGTGGAGTTACAAATAAAACGTATGGCGTTCGACCACAAATTGAAAAGGGGAAAACTTTATTTATAAATGACTGACTAAAGCGTAGTAATTATTGCTTCAAATAGCACATAAACCACAAATGCTTACAATTTTTGGTTAGCACCTGATACCTGGATATGTCTTGCCTTTCTGAAACGCTGCTTCTAAGGTACTTTGATACCTTAGCCTCGGTGTGGCTGCAGGGTTTTCCGTCGCTGCCTTAGTGTCTGCGGCACGTTTCAACTGCAGCTCTTCATGAACCGTGGGGTGAATTTTGCTTAAATGTTTTGTCAAGTTTGTGGTGTTGCCACAATATTTAATTGTTTTGTGACATATTTCACATTTTGCCTCGTTGTTATTAAGTAAAATATAATATCCCCAAACTAGACTTCTCTTGCGTTCGGACTGGGCCGCCGCCGTGGCCATGCTTGTTTGTGTTTGTTTGGATTGGAACGGGAGGCGGAGGAGGAGGGCTTGTGAGAAAAGGGGGCGGGAGCAAAGCAGAGCAGGACACGCCGGTGCAGCAGGCGGAAGGAAAAGTAGTGCTAGCATGAGTGCAAGTCGTCAAATTGGAGCAGAAAAAAATGAGGAAAAATATAATTAAATAATTGTAAGTATCGATATTTTAGCTAGGGAGATCGATACTCAAAAATGAGCAGCCTGGATCGATATATCGATACTTTTGTATCGATCCGCCCATCCCTATGTGATAGGCTCCAGCACGCCTACTAACCCCGTGGGGAGAATCAGTACAGAAATTGGATGGATGGGCAATATAAAATATTCTCTCTGGTGTCTGCAAGCGTTATCAGTACTCACGGCGGGTGGATTCTGAAACGTGTCTGCAATGTAAAGTTGATTGTTTGGCTACCATAGGCATTTTTAAAAGCCTCTATGTTAATTTTAAAACCTTTACTTTACATGGTCGTTTTTAAATAAAAGCCTTCATGTTTAAAACAAAAGCCTAGTATACACAGCCAGTTTTAAAGCCTTACAATTTAGACAATTTAAACAAGTATACTTGTAACACAACAAGTGTTAAAAAAATTGCTTGTTCTAAACATTGACGCAAAGGATCGTGGGTACGTGATCGAGCGCTCAGCCAATGATGGCTGTGTTGCCAAATACCCTAATGACGTCGGCACTCTTTCTAATACAATCTAAACATAGTCCTTTACTAGTCGTGGTTGCCCTCTGGGTAAAAATGGTACACTCGCAGATGACTTCCCGCCGCCCCTCGTTGATGAATTAAGACTATACTTTCTGGGATCATTTCTATAGTTATTAACTTGAGATATGTGTTTCTAAAGTAAACGGTCTCGCCAACTACGATGATGAGAATTGATGTTCCTTCCTGAGCGTGAAGCTAGCGGAGAATAATGATGTTTATATCATAGATTCTCCACTTTTGATGAGCGTTCTATGCTTCCTAGTGGAGCATTGAGGGGAGGGACATGATCAGAGTAGTTCTTTGAAATTGGTTAAATAAAAATTAAGCTAATGTAGTGACGTACTCCTGATATTCAACTCAGTCGATTAACAGTATCGTCGTATTAGTTCAACTAACAAAAGCGTGTTATGTATTTCTGAAGTACTTTTGTACTGAAGTACTTATGGCTGTATTCATTTACACGGCTTAAATCTTTACAACTTCGACACAAATCTGAATTAACTTTAATAATAAATATATTAATGGCTAAATGCCTCCGTTTATTGTTCCTTACATATAGTATAATTAGTAGAAAATAAATTTATTTATTGCTCATATTAGATAAGCTATGGCAGAATTAATGGCAACAAAGCAGGAATTAAGATTACTTTCCATTGACAAGTACAGGAAGCTCCGCTTTCACAGAGCATCAAAAAATTGAAAAAATCTCCCCACGGAAATCTTTAGTAAAAGGCGAAAGATTTATACGATCTGAAGAGAAACAAGAGTGAACTGATTTCGGCTTGTCCAAACGGGCCACCCCATTGCTGGTCTCACCAAAGTAACAGGCGGTGTCACACTAGCAACCATTTCCTTTTAATAAAAATAGATCTTCATATATTTGCTAAATTTAGGAGGCCTTAACACTCAACTAAGATGTATAGTTCGAACAAGTATTTGGTGTTTGGCAATTCTATGGAAACGTTTACACTCTAAACGTGTCGTTGTGAGTCCATGCTTGCTCTGCTGCGTTCGGTTCCAACTCCCTGACCTGTTTGTTTGCATTGTGCACGTTCTCCACTCTGGTTTCCTTCCATTTCCCCCAAACATGCATGATAGGCCCATTGAGCGCTCCAAATTGCCCGTAGGTGCGAGTGCGGACGGTTTTTCGTCTCTGTGTGCCCTGCGAGTGATTATTATTTGTTAAAGCGTATATGCCGTTACACCGCTAGATGGCAGCAGCGTTGACTTCCGCACCTGACCACAAAAAGAAACGGGAATCACGTGATGCGCCGGAAAAGAAGCATTAGTATGAGTCGATATATTTAGACCGTAACTTGAATTGGTAGTCTTGTAGTGGGTTGACATAATTCACCCGGAACCTAAGTTCACGTTGCCGAGTTCCGGTGGGATGTTTTACACGTGTGGGAGTTTCCTGTTTGAGGAGTGTGTGTTAGGATCTCGAAGGGAAAAGAGTCGGCCCGTGGTTGAGATAAGCTAATTATAAATGTCATTAAAACAACTGCCGTTGGCACCGTCATTTATCACTCCGCCTCCGACTCCAGTCCTTGCACACCACAGTCTCTTTATTTAAGTGGTTTCCTCAGACCAGTTTCAGTACATCGCTTCTCGGCCTTTTGGCTAAGACCAGGTGTAGAATCTGTTCTTATCAGATTAATATCTGATACGTTCCCTATCCGGGGACCATGTATTAATTGGATTTTCGCAACAGGGAGATGGTATAGGGGCTTGCTCCGTCCACTCTATGCATCGACCTGGTATTGCAGTACCTCCAGGAGCGGTGCGCCCCCCTCTACTGGTCAAATAAAAAGTAGTTTACATCACAATCCGTTAGCTTCATTCTCACAGGATGAAGCAGAAAGTCAACGACGTCTTGATCGGATTTGATTCAAGTTCATGTTGTGTGCTCACCTTATATCTTTATTAGGTAATGCACTCTGAATTTAATCAGGACCCGAACCGATGTCTTTAATCACTTTTATTCATGAAACAGAGGGCCATCAACTTGCCGCTCTGTCTGCATATTCATTTCCCTGAACGTCACTCCTTCACTACGTCATCACGTAGGCCCACAGTACAATATCAGTACATGACAGTTCATGACGGCTCATCTTAGGCGGCAGCAAGAATTTACGTAACTGTTCTAAAATATGGTCAAAATGTCTTTTTTTGCTTGAGATTTTCCTATCATTGTTCCAGGATCTTTTAGTACAATTCTTGTTCTCCAAATGTTAAGAAAATGTCATTTTCAAAACTCGTTCAGAAAAAGAAGTATATATATTTTTCTGCGGTAATGTTGGAGATTTTCAATAAATACAAATTCATACCGTTTTAGGGTTCTCAGGAGAAAAGAGGCACTGCATGATGGGCATGTTTTGACTTCATTTATCGGTTTATTATAGTTGCTGGCATCACCACTAGATGGCGACTCTAGGAAAAAGGAGGTGAACAAAGACGTGGAGGCAGTAGAAAAAGAAGCAAGGCATGATGGTCATGTTTCTGAATCTATTTTTTACTTAATTTAAAATGTTTTGGTTTTGAATGACTAATAGACAGCTTCTCTCTAATACGATATACTATGTTAACAGTTCTACGAATGCTGTCTCATCCACTGAATATGTGTGCTCACACTTTTGTACCAAATTAGCCTCTGACTGTAGATGGTGTGCGCGGTGAAAAGGTCGGCCCCGGCGACGTATACAACTTATACTTACCTGGCAGGGGCGATACCATGATCAAGAAGGTGGTTCATCCAGGGTGAGGCCCAGCCATTGCACTCCGGTTGTGCTGACCCCTGCGAATTCCCCAAATGTGGGAATCTCGACTGCATAATTTCTGGTAGTGGGGGACTGGTAGTGGGGGACTGCGTCCCCTGATTCTCCTGTACAATACAAAATCCCTCACACGAAGCCAAATTTCATGGTCGCCACATACTGAGCGATGGTGCATCAAGCTGTGCTCTGCAACTGTGCACCTACTTGCCGAACTTCATTCAACAAATTAGTAATTGCAAAATAAAATGTAATTACTACGTTCCCGACCCGTTATTGATACGAACGTATATGATATAACTTTCATATAACCTGCTTTCTGGAATAGCCCCACGGATCATTTCCCGTTCTCCATTTACCTACACTATAAAGAAAAACTAATGGCCAAAAGGTACGTGGACCCAGACATACAACTGATTTTTGCACCCCCTACTCTACTGGTCAAATCAAGAGTAGTTTACATCACAGTCCGTTAGCTTCATTCTCACAGGATAAAGCAGAGGGTCAATGACGTCATTGATTCAAGTTCATGGCGGCTGGCAGCAAGGATATACGAAAAAATATGATCAAAATGTCTTTCTTTAAATCAGAAATTGTGCCAGAAATTTTTAGTACAATCCTTGTTCTCAAATTTTTAAGAGAATGTCATTTTCTAAACTTGCTCAGAAAAAGAAATATATATCTTTCTGCGGTACTGTTGGAGATTTTCTATAAATACAAATTCATATGGTTCTCAGGTGAAAAGAGGCAATGCATGATGGGTATGTTTTTACTTCATTTCTTATGCTGCCACCACCACTAGATGGCAACTCTAAGAAAAAGGAGGTGAACAAAGGCGTGGAGGCAGTAGAAAGAGAAGCAAAGCATCAGTTTATGGGTATTTACGAGGGTATTTTTATATTAATACTTTAATAGCTAAATGGCTCCTATTATTGTTCCTTACATATAGTATAATTTGTGGAAAATATATTAATTTATTGCTCAATGCATAATCAATAGTTTTATATTTGAATGGGTGGATGTCACCAAAAGCTGTCCCTAAAGCTTAACCAATTTGGTCTGTAAACTTTAGCAGAATTAATAACTACAAGGCAGGACTATTAACTATTTCCCATTGACAAGTATAGGTGGCTCCGCTTTCGCAGAGCATCAAAAAATTGAGATGAACTCTCATTGTTCCTCCCCACGGAAATCTTTAGTAAAAGGCGATCGGTGAAATTGCAGCAACCATTCCTTCTAATACAAACAATAGACGTTCATAGATTTACTACATTTAGAAGGACTCAACCTAAATAGACAGTTTAAACGAGTATTTTGTGTTCATCAATGTGTTTTTTCCTTGAAACATTGTTGGCGCACAGGATTATGGATACCTGATATTTCAAACAGCGTCACCTATCGATTGGGCAACTATTTTGAGTGTGAGTTTTGAACGTATAAACAGTTGTATGTCTTGGTCCGTGTACTTTTGGTATGAGAGAAATGGAAATGATCCGATTTCCGTGTGTTATTTTCAAATGTGTAATTTCAGATTTTTATTCAACACAAATCGGGAAACAAAAGACGATCGTAATTTCCTCAAATGAGTGTTAAGAAATGCTGGCGTGGATTGGAATGCGATTCACCTCCACTGCGATGGTGGCGTTCGAGGGTTAATGTAAATTGCCACAGCAGGAAACAGGAAGTAGTTTGGCGAAGTGGGCCGCGTGTTTTTTTGCTGCGTGTTTTTTTTTCCCGTCAAAATGTTCGTCAAACAGCTATCTTGCCTTCGGTCCCGAAATGTATCCAAAGATCCGATTGTTTTTGGCGAATGACCAATTCGTTTTGTTGGTCATTAAAAGCTATTCCCATCAGGAGCTCAGTTCATCGTTATTCTATTGGGTCAACGTGAACCACGTGACACTAAACCTCCACGAACACACGAAAATCTGCAACCGATGCACAGGTTGAAAACAGCCCGGTGACGCATTATCATTCCAAACTGTTAATAGTTGAGGTTTGTTACGGTGGTCGGTACGTGGCATTAGTATGACTCAATATATTTAAACCGTAACTTGAATTGGTAGTCTCTTTATTTAAGTAGTTTTCTCAGACCAACTTTCGGTTATCGCTTCTCGGCCTTTTGGCTAAGATCAAGTGTAGTATCTGTTCTTATCAGTTTAATATCTGATACGTCCCCTATCCGGGGACCATATATTAAATTGATGTTTGGAACTGGGAGATGGAATTAGGGGCTTGCTCCGTCCACTCCACGCATCGACCTGGTATTGCAGTACTTCCAGGAACGGTGCACCCCCCTCTGCTGGTCAAATAAAGGATAGTTAAGTCAGGAAGCCATTAGAGTCGGTTTGCTTCATTCTCACAGGATAAAGCAGAAAGTCAATAACGTCTTGAAAGGGTTTGATTCAGTCAAGTTCATGACCTTTATCTAAATGTGAATAGCAGAAGAATTCTATCCTTTACAACAAAATAGAAAACATATCGGCCCTACGATTGGCTGGCCACCAGTTTATGATGTCCAGTGGGGATGGGCGATACCAATGATTTTGGAATCGATCCGATACCAAGTAATTCCTACCCAAAATACCCGATATTCGATCCGATATCGATACCGGAAGTGTAATTTCCCGCCCAAAAAACGATTTAAATGCAGTGGCATTCTTGCTCTTGGAGAGTCATCTATTGATTTTTGTAGAAAAAAGTATTACGTCACGTGAATTATTAACCTTTTTAGACATTAGTGCATTAGTGGAATATGCATATTAATAGTATAACTTTAATAAAAAGGAGCTATTCTTTACTTTTCTCTCTCTCTCTCTCTCTCTCTCTCTCTCTCTCTCTCTCTCTCTGTTGTTGGGAAAAAGTTTTGTCTTTTAGTATAATCTAAAAAGAGACATGGTACCAACAGAGATGCAGGGCTTAATCGTCATGAGCAGCAAAACTATCAATTTGTAAAGCCACTGGATACTTACATTTAATATTGTAATACTTTAGTGTTGTTTATAGGAAGTGGAGTTACAAATAAAACGTATGGCGTTCGACCACAAATTGAAAAGGGGAAAACTTTATTTATAAATGACTGACTAAAGCGTAGTAATTATTGCTTCAAATAGCACATCAACCACAAATGCTTACAATTTTTGGTTAGCACCTGATACCTGGATATGTCTTGCCTTTCTGAAACGCTGCTTCTAAGGTACTTTGATACCTTAGCCTCGGTGTGGCTGCAGGGTTTTCCGTCGCTGCCTTAGTGTCTGCGGCACGTTTCAACTGCAGCTCTTCATGAACCGTGGGGTGAATTTTGCTTAAATGTTTTGTCAAGTTTGTGGTGTTGCCACAATATTTAATTGTTTTGTGACATATTTCACATTTTGCCTCGTTGTTATTAAGTAAAATATAATATCCCCAAACTAGACTTCTCTTGCGTTCGGACTGGGCCGCCGCCGTGGCCATGCTTGTTTGTGTTTGTTTGGATTGGAACGGGAGGCGGAGGAGGAGGGCTTGTGAGAAAAGGGGGCGGGAGCAAAGCAGAGCAGGACACGCCGGTGCAGCAGGCGGAAGGAAAAGTAGTGCTAGCATGAGTGCAAGTCGTCAAATTGGAGCAGAAAAAAATGAGGAAAAATATAATTAAATAATTGTAAGTATCGATATTTTAGCTAGGGAGATCGATACTCAAAAATGAGCAGCCTGGATCGATATATCGATACTTTTGTATCGATCCGCCCATCCCTATGTGATAGGCTCCAGCACGCCTACTAACCCCGTGGGGAGAATCAGTACAGAAATTGGATGGATGGGCAATATAAAATATTCTCTCTGGTGTCTGCAAGCGTTATCAGTACTCACGGCGGGTGGATTCTGAAACGTGTCTGCAATGTAAAGTTGATTGTTTGGCTACCATAGGCATTTTTAAAAGCCTCTATGTTAATTTTAAAACCTTTACTTTACATGGTCGTTTTTAAATAAAAGCCTTCATGTTTAAAACAAAAGCCTAGTATACACAGCCAGTTTTAAAGCCTTACAATTTAGACAATTTAAACAAGTATACTTGTAACACAACAAGTGTTAAAAAAATTGCTTGTTCTAAACATTGACGCAAAGGATCGTGGGTACGTGATCGAGCGCTCAGCCAATGATGGCTGTGTTGCCAAATACCCTAATGACGTCGGCACTCTTTCTAATACAATCTAAACATAGTCCTTTACTAGTCGTGGTTGCCCTCTGGGTAAAAATGGTACACTCGCAGATGACTTCCCGCCGCCCCTCGTTGATGAATTAAGACTATACTTTCTGGGATCATTTCTATAGTTATTAACTTGAGATATGTGTTTCTAAAGTGAACGGTCTCGCCAACTACGATGATGAGAATTGATGTTCCTTCCTGAGCGTGAAGCTAGCGGAGAATAATGATGTTTATATCATAGATTCTCCACTTTTGATGAGCGTTCTATGCTTCCTAGTGGAGCATTGAGGGGAGGGACATGATCAGAGTAGTTCTTTGAAATTGGTTAAATAAAAATTAAGCTAATGTAGTGACGTACTCCTGATATTCAACTCAGTCGATTAACAGTATCGTCGTATTAGTTCAACTAACAAAAGCGTGTTATGTATTTCTGAAGTACTTTTGTACTGAAGTACTTATGGCTGTATTCATTTACACGGCTTAAATCTTTACAACTTCGACACAAATCTGAATTAACTTTAATAATAAATATATTAATGGCTAAATGCCTCCGTTTATTGTTCCTTACATATAGTATAATTAGTAGAAAATATATTTATTTATTGCTCATATTAGATAAGCTATGGCAGAATTAATGGCAACAAAGCAGGAATTAAGATTACTTTCCATTGACAAGTACAGGAAGCTCCGCTTTCACAGAGCATCAAAAAATTGAGATATACTCTTGTAGTTCCTCCCCACGGAAATCTTTAGTAAAAGGCGAAAGATTTATACGATCTGAAGAGAAACAAGAGTGAACTGATTTCGGCTTGTCCAAACGGGCCACCCCATTGCTGGTCTCACCAAAGTAACAGGCGGTGTCACACTAGCAACCATTTCCTTTTAATAAAAATAGATCTTCATATATTTGCTAAATTTAGGAGGCCTTAACACTCAACTAAGATGTATAGTTCGAACAAGTATTTGGTGTTTGGCAATTCTATGGAAACGTTTACACTCTAAACGTGTCGTTGTGAGTCCATGCTTGCTCTGCTGCGTTCGGTTCCAACTCCCTGACCTGTTTGTTTGCATTGTGCACGTTCTCCACTCTGGTTTCCTTCCATTTCCCCCAAACATGCATGATAGGCCCATTGAGCGCTCCAAATTGCCCGTAGGTGCGAGTGCGGACGGTTTTTCGTCTCTGTGTGCCCTGCGAGTGATTATTATTTGTTAAAGCGTATATGCCGTTACACCGCTAGATGGCAGCAGCGTTGACTTCCGCACCTGACCACAAAAAGAAACGGGAATCACGTGATGCGCCGGAAAAGAAGCATTAGTATGAGTCGATATATTTAGACCGTAACTTGAATTGGTAGTCTTGTAGTGGGTTGACATAATTCACCCGGAACCTAAGTTCACGTTGCCGAGTTCCGGTGGGATGTTTTACACGTGTGGGAGTTTCCTGTTTGAGGAGTGTGTGTTAGGATCTCGAAGGGAAAAGAGTCGGCCCGTGGTTGAGATAAGCTAATTATAAATGTCATTAAAACAACTGCCGTTGGCACCGTCATTTATCACTCCGCCTCCGACTCCAGTCCTTGCACACCACAGTCTCTTTATTTAAGTGGTTTCCTCAGACCAGTTTCAGTACATCGCTTCTCGGCCTTTTGGCTAAGACCAGGTGTAGAATCTGTTCTTATCAGATTAATATCTGATACGTTCCCTATCCGGGGACCATGTATTAATTGGATTTTCGCAACAGGGAGATGGTATAGGGGCTTGCTCCGTCCACTCTATGCATCGACCTGGTATTGCAGTACCTCCAGGAGCGGTGCGCCCCCCTCTACTGGTCAAATAAAAAGTAGTTTACATCACAATCCGTTAGCTTCATTCTCACAGGATGAAGCAGAAAGTCAACGACGTCTTGATCGGATTTGATTCAAGTTCATGTTGTGTGCTCACCTTATATCTTTATTAGGTAATGCACTCTGAATTTAATCAGGACCCGAACCGATGTCTTTAATCACTTTTATTCATGAAACAGAGGGCCATCAACTTGCCGCTCTGTCTGCATATTCATTTCCCTGAACGTCACTCCTTCACTACGTCATCACGTAGGCCCACAGTACAATATCAGTACATGACAGTTCATGACGGCTCATCTTAGGCGGCAGCAAGAATTTACGTAACTGTTCTAAAATATGGTCAAAATGTCTTTTTTTGCTTGAGATTTTCCTATCATTGTTCCAGGATCTTTTAGTACAATTCTTGTTCTCCAAATGTTAAGAAAATGTCATTTTCAAAACTCGTTCAGAAAAAGAAGTATATATATTTTTCTGCGGTAATGTTGGAGATTTTCAATAAATACAAATTCATACCGTTTTAGGGTTCTCAGGAGAAAAGAGGCACTGCATGATGGGCATGTTTTGACTTCATTTATCGGTTTATTATAGTTGCTGGCATCACCACTAGATGGCGACTCTAGGAAAAAGGAGGTGAACAAAGACGTGGAGGCAGTAGAAAAAGAAGCAAGGCATGATGGTCATGTTTCTGAATCTATTTTTTACTTAATTTAAAATGTTTTGGTTTTGAATGACTAATAGACAGCTTCTCTCTAATACGATATACTATGTTAACAGTTCTACGAATGCTGTCTCATCCACTGAATATGTGTGCTCACACTTTTGTACCAAATTAGCCTCTGACTGTAGATGGTGTGCGCGGTGAAAAGGTCGGCCCCGGCGACGTATACAACTCATACTTACCTGGCAGGAGAGATACCATGATCAAGAAGGTGGTTCATCCAGGGTGAGGCCCAGCCATTGCACTCCGGTTGTGCTGACCCCTGCGAATTCCCCAAATGTGGGAATCTCGACTGCATAATTTCTGGTAGTGGGGGACTGCGTTCGCGCTCTCCCCTGATTCTCCTGTACAATACAAAATCCCTCACACGAAGCCAAATTTCATGGTCGCCACATACTGAGCGATGGTGCATCAAGCTGTGCTCTGCAACTGTGCACCTACTTGCCGAACTTCATTCAACAAATTGCAAAATAAAATGTAATTACTACGTTCCCGACCCGTTATTGATACGAACGTATATGATATAACTTTCATATAACCTGCTTTCTGGAATAGCCCCACGGATCATTTCCCGTTCTCCATTTACCTACACTATAAAGAAAAACTAATGGCCAAAAGGTACGTGGACCCAGACATACAACTGATTTTTGCACCCCCTACTCTACTGGTCAAATCAAGAGTAGTTTACATCACAGTCCGTTAGCTTCATTCTCACAGGATAAAGCAGAGGGTCAATGACGTCATTGATTCAAGTTCATGGCGGCTGGCAGCAAGGATATACGAAAAAATATGATCAAAATGTCTTTCTTTAAATCAGAAATTGTGCCAGAAATTTTTAGTACAATCCTTGTTCTCAAATTTTTAAGAGAATGTCATTTTCTAAACTTGCTCAGAAAAAGAAATATATATCTTTCTGCGGTACTGTTGGAGATTTTCTATAAATACAAATTCATATGGTTCTCAGGTGAAAAGAGGCAATGCATGATGGGTATGTTTTTACTTCATTTCTTATGCTGCCACCACCACTAGATGGCAACTCTAAGAAAAAGGAGGTGAACAAAGGCGTGGAGGCAGTAGAAAGAGAAGCAAAGCATCAGTTTATGGGTATTTACGAGGGTATTTTTATATTAATACTTTAATAGCTAAATGGCTCCTATTATTGTTCCTTACATATAGTATAATTTGTGGAAAATATATTAATTTATTGCTCAATGCATAATCAATAGTTTTATATTTGAATGGGTGGATGTCACCAAAAGCTGTCCCTAAAGCTTAACCAATTTGGTCTGTAAACTTTAGCAGAATTAATAACTACAAGGCAGGACTATTAACTATTTCCCATTGACAAGTATAGGTGGCTCCGCTTTCGCAGAGCATCAAAAAATTGAGATGAACTCTCATTGTTCCTCCCCACGGAAATCTTTAGTAAAAGGCGATCGGTGAAATTGCAGCAACCATTCCTTCTAATACAAACAATAGACGTTCATAGATTTACTACATTTAGAAGGACTCAACCTAAATAGACAGTTTAAACGAGTATTTTGTGTTCATCAATGTGTTTTTTCCTTGAAACATTGTTGGCGCACAGGATTATGGATACCTGATATTTCAAACAGCGTCACCTATCGATTGGGCAACTATTTTGAGTGTGAGTTTTGAACGTATAAACAGTTGTATGTCTTGGTCCGTGTACTTTTGGTATGAGAGAAATGGAAATGATCCGATTTCCGTGTGTTATTTTCAAATGTGTAATTTCAGATTTTTATTCAACACAAATCGGGAAACAAAAGACGATCGTAATTTCCTCAAATGAGTGTTAAGAAATGCTGGCGTGGATTGGAATGCGATTCACCTCCACTGCGATGGTGGCGTTCGAGGGTTAATGTAAATTGCCACAGCAGGAAACAGGAAGTAGTTTGGCGAAGTGGGCCGCGTGTTTTTTTGCTGCGTGTTTTTTTTTCCCGTCAAAATGTTCGTCAAACAGCTATCTTGCCTTCGGTCCCGAAATGTATCCAAAGATCCGATTGTTTTTGGCGAATGACCAATTCGTTTTGTTGGTCATTAAAAGCTATTCCCATCAGGAGCTCAGTTCATCGTTATTCTATTGGGTCAACGTGAACCACGTGACACTAAACCTCCACGAACACACGAAAATCTGCAACCGATGCACAGGTTGAAAACAGCCCGGTGACGCATTATCATTCCAAACTGTTAATAGTTGAGGTTTGTTACGGTGGTCGGTACGTGGCATTAGTATGACTCAATATATTTAAACCGTAACTTGAATTGGTAGTCTCTTTATTTAAGTAGTTTTCTCAGACCAACTTTCGGTTATCGCTTCTCGGCCTTTTGGCTAAGATCAAGTGTAGTATCTGTTCTTATCAGTTTAATATCTGATACGTCCCCTATCCGGGGACCATATATTAAATTGATTTTTGGAACTGGGAGATGGAATTAGGGGCTTGCTCCGTCCACTCCACGCATCGACCTGGTATTGCAGTACTTCCAGGAACGGTGCACCCCCCTCTGCTGGTCAAATAAAGGATAGTTAAGTCAGGAAGCCATTAGAGTCGGTTTGCTTCATTCTCACAGGATAAAGCAGAAAGTCAATAACGTCTTGAAAGGGTTTGATTCAGTCAAGTTCATGACCTTTATCTAAATGTGAATAGCAGAAGAATTCTATCCTTTACAACAAAATAGAAAACATATCGGCCCTACGATTGGCTGGCCACCAGTTTATGATGTCCAGTGGGGATGGGCGATACCAATGATTTTGGAATCGATCCGATACCAAGTAATTCCTACCCAAAATACCCGATATTCGATCCGATATCGATACCGGAAGTGTAATTTCCCGCCCAAAAAACGATTTAAATGCAGTGGCATTCTTGCTCTTGGAGAGTCATCTATTGATTTTTGTAGAAAAAAGTATTACGTCACGTGAATTATTAACCTTTTTAGACATTAGTGCATTAGTGGAATATGCATATTAATAGTATAACTTTAATAAAAAGGAGCTATTCTTTACTTTTCTCTCTCTCTCTCTCTCTCTCTCTCTCTCTCTCTCTCTCTCTCTCTCTCTCTCTCTCTCTCTCTCTCTCTCTCTCTGTTGTTGGGAAAAAGTTTTGTCTTTTAGTATAATCTAAAAAGAGACATGGTACCAACAGAGATGCAGGGCTTAATCGTCATGAGCAGCAAAACTATCAATTTGTAAAGCCACTGGATACTTACATTTAATATTGTAATACTTTAGTGTTGTTTATAGGAAGTGGAGTTACAAATAAAACGTATGGCGTTCGACCACAAATTGAAAAGGGGAAAACTTTATTTATAAATGACTGACTAAAGCGTAGTAATTATTGCTTCAAATAGCACATCAACCACAAATGCTTACAATTTTTGGTTAGCACCTGATACCTGGATATGTCTTGCCTTTCTGAAACGCTGCTTCTAAGGTACTTTGATACCTTAGCCTCGGTGTGGCTGCAGGGTTTTCCGTCGCTGCCTTAGTGTCTGCGGCACGTTTCAACTGCAGCTCTTCATGAACCGTGGGGTGAATTTTGCTTAAATGTTTTGTCAAGTTTGTGGTGTTGCCACAATATTTAATTGTTTTGTGACATATTTCACATTTTGCCTCGTTGTTATTAAGTAAAATATAATATCCCCAAACTAGACTTCTCTTGCGTTCGGACTGGGCCGCCGCCGTGGCCATGCTTGTTTGTGTTTGTTTGGATTGGAACGGGAGGCGGAGGAGGAGGGCTTGTGAGAAAAGGGGGCGGGAGCAAAGCAGAGCAGGACACGCCGGTGCAGCAGGCGGAAGGAAAAGTAGTGCTAGCATGAGTGCAAGTCGTCAAATTGGAGCAGAAAAAAATGAGGAAAAATATAATTAAATAATTGTAAGTATCGATATTTTAGCTAGGGAGATCGATACTCAAAAATGAGCAGCCTGGATCGATATATCGATACTTTTGTATCGATCCGCCCATCCCTATGTGATAGGCTCCAGCACGCCTACTAACCCCGTGGGGAGAATCAGTACAGAAATTGGATGGATGGGCAATATAAAATATTCTCTCTGGTGTCTGCAAGCGTTATCAGTACTCACGGCGGGTGGATTCTGAAACGTGTCTGCAATGTAAAGTTGATTGTTTGGCTACCATAGGCATTTTTAAAAGCCTCTATGTTAATTTTAAAACCTTTACTTTACATGGTCGTTTTTAAATAAAAGCCTTCATGTTTAAAACAAAAGCCTAGTATACACAGCCAGTTTTAAAGCCTTACAATTTAGACAATTTAAACAAGTATACTTGTAACACAACAAGTGTTAAAAAAATTGCTTGTTCTAAACATTGACGCAAAGGATCGTGGGTACGTGATCGAGCGCTCAGCCAATGATGGCTGTGTTGCCAAATACCCTAATGACGTCGGCACTCTTTCTAATACAATCTAAACATAGTCCTTTACTAGTCGTGGTTGCCCTCTGGGTAAAAATGGTACACTCGCAGATGACTTCCCGCCGCCCCTCGTTGATGAATTAAGACTATACTTTCTGGGATCATTTCTATAGTTATTAACTTGAGATATGTGTTTCTAAAGTGAACGGTCTCGCCAACTACGATGATGAGAATTGATGTTCCTTCCTGAGCGTGAAGCTAGCGGAGAATAATGATGTTTATATCATAGATTCTCCACTTTTGATGAGCGTTCTATGCTTCCTAGTGGAGCATTGAGGGGAGGGACATGATCAGAGTAGTTCTTTGAAATTGGTTAAATAAAAATTAAGCTAATGTAGTGACGTACTCCTGATATTCAACTCAGTCGATTAACAGTATCGTCGTATTAGTTCAACTAACAAAAGCGTGTTATGTATTTCTGAAGTACTTTTGTACTGAAGTACTTATGGCTGTATTCATTTACACGGCTTAAATCTTTACAACTTCGACACAAATCTGAATTAACTTTAATAATAAATATATTAATGGCTAAATGCCTCCGTTTATTGTTCCTTACATATAGTATAATTAGTAGAAAATATATTTATTTATTGCTCATATTAGATAAGCTATGGCAGAATTAATGGCAACAAAGCAGGAATTAAGATTACTTTCCATTGACAAGTACAGGAAGCTCCGCTTTCACAGAGCATCAAAAAATTGAGATATACTCTTGTAGTTCCTCCCCACGGAAATCTTTAGTAAAAGGCGAAAGATTTATACGATCTGAAGAGAAACAAGAGTGAACTGATTTCGGCTTGTCCAAACGGGCCACCCCATTGCTGGTCTCACCAAAGTAACAGGCGGTGTCACACTAGCAACCATTTCCTTTTAATAAAAATAGATCTTCATATATTTGCTAAATTTAGGAGGCCTTAACACTCAACTAAGATGTATAGTTCGAACAAGTATTTGGTGTTTGGCAATTCTATGGAAACGTTTACACTCTAAACGTGTCGTTGTGAGTCCATGCTTGCTCTGCTGCGTTCGGTTCCAACTCCCTGACCTGTTTGTTTGCATTGTGCACGTTCTCCACTCTGGTTTCCTTCCATTTCCCCCAAACATGCATGATAGGCCCATTGAGCGCTCCAAATTGCCCGTAGGTGCGAGTGCGGACGGTTTTTCGTCTCTGTGTGCCCTGCGAGTGATTATTATTTGTTAAAGCGTATATGCCGTTACACCGCTAGATGGCAGCAGCGTTGACTTCCGCACCTGACCACAAAAAGAAACGGGAATCACGTGATGCGCCGGAAAAGAAGCATTAGTATGAGTCGATATATTTAGACCGTAACTTGAATTGGTAGTCTTGTAGTGGGTTGACATAATTCACCCGGAACCTAAGTTCACGTTGCCGAGTTCCGGTGGGATGTTTTACACGTGTGGGAGTTTCCTGTTTGAGGAGTGTGTGTTAGGATCTCGAAGGGAAAAGAGTCGGCCCGTGGTTGAGAGAAGCTAATTATAAATGTCATTAAAACAACTGCCGTTGGCACCGTCATTTATCACTCCGCCTCCGACTCCAGTCCTTGCACACCACAGTCTCTTTATTTAAGTGGTTTCCTCAGACCAGTTTCAGTACATCGCTTCTCGGCCTTTTGGCTAAGACCAGGTGTAGAATCTGTTCTTATCAGATTAATATCTGATACGTTCCCTATCCGGGGACCATGTATTAATTGGATTTTCGCAACAGGGAGATGGTATAGGGGCTTGCTCCGTCCACTCTATGCATCGACCTGGTATTGCAGTACCTCCAGGAGCGGTGCGCCCCCCTCTACTGGTCAAATAAAAAGTAGTTTACATCACAATCCGTTAGCTTCATTCTCACAGGATGAAGCAGAAAGTCAACGACGTCTTGATCGGATTTGATTCAAGTTCATGTTGTGTGCTCACCTTATATCTTTATTAGGTAATGCACTCTGAATTTAATCAGGACCCGAACCGATGTCTTTAATCACTTTTATTCATGAAACAGAGGGCCATCAACTTGCCGCTCTGTCTGCATATTCATTTCCCTGAACGTCACTCCTTCACTACGTCATCACGTAGGCCCACAGTACAATATCAGTACATGACAGTTCATGACGGCTCATCTTAGGCGGCAGCAAGAATTTACGTAACTGTTCTAAAATATGGTCAAAATGTCTTTTTTTGCTTGAGATTTTCCTATCATTGTTCCAGGATCTTTTAGTACAATTCTTGTTCTCCAAATGTTAAGAAAATGTCATTTTCAAAACTCGTTCAGAAAAAGAAGTATATATATTTTTCTGCGGTAATGTTGGAGATTTTCAATAAATACAAATTCATACCGTTTTAGGGTTCTCAGGAGAAAAGAGGCACTGCATGATGGGCATGTTTTGACTTCATTTATCGGTTTATTATAGTTGCTGGCATCACCACTAGATGGCGACTCTAGGAAAAAGGAGGTGAACAAAGACGTGGAGGCAGTAGAAAAAGAAGCAAGGCATGATGGTCATGTTTCTGAATCTATTTTTTACTTAATTTAAAATGTTTTGGTTTTGAATGACTAATACTAATAGACAGCTTCTCTCTAATACGATATACTATGTTAACAGTTCTACGAATGCTGTCTCATCCACTGAATATGTGTGCTCACACTTTTGTACCAAATTAGCCTCTGACTGTAGATGGTGTGCGCGGTGAAAACGTCGGCCCCGGCGACGTATACAACTCATACTTACCTGGCAGGGGAGATACCATGATCAAGAAGGTGGTTCACCCAGGGTGAGGCTCAGCCATTGCACTCCGGTTGTGCTGACCCCTGCGAATTCCCCAAATGTGGGAATCTCGACTGCATAATTTCTGGTAGTGGGGGACTGCGTTCGCGCTCTCCCCTGATTCTCCTGTACAATACAAAATCCCTCACACGAAGCCAAATTTCATGGTCGCCACATACTGAGCGATGGTGCATCAAGCTGTGCTCTGCAACTGTGCACCTACTTGCCGAACTTCATTCAACAAATTAGTAATTGCAAAATAAAATGAAATTACTACGTTCCCGACCCGTTATTGATACGAACGTATATGATATAACTTTCATATAACCTGCTTTCTGGAATAGCCCCACGGATCATTTCCCGTTCTCCATTTACCTACACTATAAAGAAAAACTAATGGCCAAAAGGTACGTGGACCCAGACATACAACTGATTTTTGCACCCCCTACTCTACTGGTCAAATCAAGAGTAGTTTACATCACAGTCCGTTAGCTTCATTCTCACAGGATAAAGCAGAGGGTCAATGACGTCATTGATTCAAGTTCATGGCGGCTGGCAGCAAGGATATACGAAAAAATATGATCAAAATGTCTTTCTTTAAATCAGAAATTGTGCCAGAAATTTTTAGTACAATCCTTGTTCTCAAATTTTTAAGAGAATGTCATTTTCTAAACTTGCTCAGAAAAAGAAATATATATCTTTCTGCGGTACTGTTGGAGATTTTCTATAAATACAAATTCATATGGTTCTCAGGTGAAAAGAGGCAATGCATGATGGGTATGTTTTTACTTCATTTCTTATGCTGCCACCACCACTAGATGGCAACTCTAAGAAAAAGGAGGTGAACAAAGGCGTGGAGGCAGTAGAAAGAGAAGCAAAGCATCAGTTTATGGGTATTTACGAGGGTATTTTTATATTAATACTTTAATAGCTAAATGGCTC
Source organism: Syngnathus typhle (assembly GCF_033458585.1). NCBI lineage: Eukaryota > Metazoa > Chordata > Actinopteri > Syngnathiformes > Syngnathidae > Syngnathus > Syngnathus typhle. Next base: position 337,517 of record NC_083758.1, read on the forward strand.
CTATTATTGTTACTTACATATAGTATAATTTGTGGAAAATATATTAATTTATTGCTCAATGCATAATCAATAGTTTTATATTTGAATGGGTGGACGTCACCAAAAGCTGTCCCTAAAGCTTAACCAATTTGGTCTGTAAACTTTAGCAGAATTAATAACTACAAGGCAGGACTATTAACTATTTCCCATTGACAAGTATAGGTGGCTCCGCTTTCGCAGAGCATCAAAAAATTGAGATGAACTCTCATTGTTCCTCCCCACGGAAATCTTTAGTAAAAGGCGATCGGTGAAATTGCAGCAACCATTCCTTCTAATACAAACAATAGACGTTCATAGATTTACTACATTTAGAAGGACTCAACCTAAATAGACAGTTTAAACGAGTATTTTGTGTTCATCAATGTGTTTTTTCCTTGAAACATTGTTGGCGCACAGGATTATGGATACCTGATATTTCAAACAGCGTCACCTATCGATTGGGCAACTATTTTGAGTGTGAGTTTTGAACGTATAAACAGTTGTATGTCTTGGTCCGTGTACTTTTGGTATGAGAGAAATGGAAATGATCCGATTTCCGTGTGTTATTTTCAAATGTGTAATTTCAGATTTTTATTCAACACAAATCGGGAAACAAAAGACGATCGTAATTTCCTCAAATGAGTGTTAAGAAATGCTGGCGTGGATTGGAATGCGATTCACCTCCACTGCGATGGTGGCGTTCGAGGGTTAATGTAAATTGCCACAGCAGGAAACAGGAAGTAGTTTGGCGAAGTGGGCCGCGTGTTTTTTTGCTGCGTGTTTTTTTTCCCGTCAAAATGTTCGTCAAACAGCTATCTTGCCTTCGGTCCCGAAATGTATCCAAAGATCCGATTGTTTTTGGCGAATGACCAATTCGTTTTGTTGGTCATTAAAAGCTATTCCCATCAGGAGCTCAGTTCATCGTTATTCTATTGGGTCAACGTGAACCACGTGACACTAAACCTCCACGAACACACGAAAATCTGCAACCGATGCACAGGTTGAAAACAGCCCGGTGACGCATTATCATTCCAAACTGTTAATAGTTGAGGTTTGTTACGGTGGTCGGTACGTGGCATTAGTATGACTCAATATATTTAAACCGTAACTTGAATTGGTAGTCTCTTTATTTAAGTAGTTTTCTCAGACCAACTTTCGGTTATCGCTTCTCGGCCTTTTGGCTAAGATCAAGTGTAGTATCTGTTCTTATCAGTTTAATATCTGATACGTCCCCTATCCGGGGACCATATATTAAATTGATTTTTGGAACTGGGAGATGGAATCAGGGGCTTGCTCCGTCCACTCTACGCATCGACCTGGTATTGCAGTACTTCCAGGAACGGTGCACCCCCCTCTGCTTGTCAAATAAAGGATAGTTAAGTCAGGAAGCCATTAGAATCGGTTCGCTTCATTCTCACAGGATAAAGCAGAAAGTCAATAACGTGTTGAAAGGGTTTGATTCAGTCAAGTTCATGACCTTTATCTAAATGTGAATAGCAGAAGAATTCTATCCTTTACAACAAAATAGAAAACATATCGGCCCTACGATTGGCTGGCCACCAGTTTATGATGTCCAGTGGGGATGGGCGATACCAATGATTTTGGAATCATCCGATACCAAGTATTTCCTACCCAAAATACCCGATATTCGATCCGATATCGATACCGGAAGTGTAATTTCCCGCCCAAAAAACGATTTAAATGCAGTGGCATTCTTGCTCTTGGAGAGTCATCTATTGAATTTTGTAGAAAAAAGTATTACGTCACGTGAATTATGAACCTGAAGTACTTATGGCTGTATTCATTTACACGGCTTAAATCTTTACAACTTCGACACAAATCTGAATTAACTTTAATAATAAATATATTAATGGCTAAATGGCTCCGTTTATTGTTCCTTACATATAGTATAATTAGTAGAAAATATATTTATTTATTGCTCATATTAGATAGTTTTATATTTGAATGGGTGGATGTTACCTGTAAGCTATGGCAGAATTAATGGCAACAAAGCAGGAATTTTGATTACTTTCCATTGACAAGTACAGGAAGCTCCGCTTTCACAGAGCATCAAACAATTGAGATATACTCTTGTTGTTCCTCCCCACGGAAATCTTTAGTAAAAGGCGAAAGATTTATACGATCTGAAGAGAAACAAGAGTGAACTGATTTCGGCTTGTCCAAACGGGCCACCCCATTGCTGGTCTCACCAAAGTAACAGGCGGTGTCACACTAGCAACCATTTCCTTTTAATAAAAATAGATCTTCATATATTTGCTAAATTTAGGAGGCCTTAACACTCAACTAAGATGTATAGTTCGAACAAGTATTTGGTGTTTGGCAATTCTATGGAAACGTTTACACTCTAAACGTGTCGTTGTGAGTCCATGCTTGCTCTGCTGCGTTCGGTTCCAACTCCCTGACCTGTTTGTTTGCATTGTGCACGTTCTCCACTCTGGTTTCCTTCCATTTCCCCCAAACATGCATGATAGGCCCATTGAGCGCTCCAAATTGCCCGTAGGTGCGAGTGCGGACGGTTTTTCGTCTCTGTGTGCCCTGCGAGTGATTATTATTTGTTAAAGCGTATATGCCGTTACACCGCTAGATGGCAGCAGCGTTGACTTCCGCACCTGACCACAAAAAGAAACGGGAATCACGTGATGCGCAGGAAAAGAAGCATTAGTATGAGTCGATATATTTAAACCGTAACTTGAATTGGTAGTCTTGTAGTGGGTTGACATAATTCACCCGGAACCTAAGTTCACGTTGCCGAGTTCCGGTGGGATGTTTTACACGTGTGGGAGTTTCCTGTTTGAGGAGTGTGTGTTAGGATCTCGAAGGGAAAAGAGTCGGCCCGTGGTTGAGAGAAGCTAATTATAAATGTCATTAAAACAACTGCCGTTGGCACCGTCATTTATCACTCCGCCTCCGACTCCAGTCCTTGCACACCACAGTCTCTTTATTTAAGTGGTTTCCTCAGACCAGTTTCAGTACATCGCTTCTCGGCCTTTTGGCTAAGACCAGGTGTAGAATCTGTTCTTATCAGATTAATATCTGATACGTTCCCTATCCGGGGACCATGTATTAATTGGATTTTCGCAACAGGGAGATGGTATAGGGGCTTGCTCCGTCCACTCTATGCATCGACCTGGTATTGCAGTACCTCCAGGAGCGGTGCGCCCCCCTCTACTGGTCAAATAAAAAGTAGTTTACATCACAATCCGTTAGCTTCATTCTCACAGGATAAAGCAGAAAGTCAACGACGTCTTGATCGGATTTGATTCAAGTTCATGTTGTGTGCTCACCTTATATCTTTATTAGGTAATGCACTCTGAATTTAATCAGGACCCGAACCGATGTCTTTAATCACTTTTATTCATGAAACAGAGGGCCATCAACTTGCCGCTCTGTCTGCATATTCATTTCCCTGAACGTCACTCCTTCACTACGTCATCACGTAGGCCCACAGTACAATATCAGTACATGACAGTTCATGACGGCTCATCTTAGGCGGCAGCAAGAATTTACGTAACTGTTCTAAAATATGGTCAAAATGTCTTTTTTTGCTTGAGATTTTCCTATCATTGTTCCAGGATCTTTTAGTACAATTCTTGTTCTCCAAATGTTAAGAAAATGTCATTTTCAAAACTCGTTCAGAAAAAGAAGTATATATATTTTTCTGCGGTAATGTTGGAGATTTTCAATAAATACAAATTCATACCGTTTTAGGGTTCTCAGGAGAAAAGAGGCACTGCATGATGGGCATGTTTTGACTTCATTTATCGGTTTATTATAGTTGCTGGCATCACCACTAGATGGCGACTCTAGGAAAAAGGAGGTGAACAAAGACGTGGAGGCAGTAGAAAAAGAAGCAAGGCATGATGGTCATGTTTCTGAATCTATTTTTTACTTAATTTAAAATGTTTTGGTTTTGAATGACTAATACTAATAGACAGCTTCTCTCTAATACGATATACTATGTTAACAGTTCTACGAATGCTGTCTCATCCACTGAATATGTGTGCTCACACTTTTGTACCAAATTAGCCTCTGACTGTAGATGGTGTGCGCGGTGAAAACCTCGGCCCCGGCGACGTATACAACTCATACTTACCTGGCAGGGTAGATACCATGATCAAGAAGGTGGTTCACCCAGGGTGAGGCTCAGCCATTGCACTCCGGTTGTGCTGACCCCTGCGAATTCCCCAAATGTGGGAATCTCGACTGCATAATTTCTGGTAGTGGGGGACTGCGTTCGCGCTCTCCCCTGATTCTCCTGTACAATACAAAATCCCTCACACGAAGCCAAATTTCATGGTCGCCGCATACTGAGCGATGGTGCATCAAGCTGTGCTCTGCAACTGTGCACCTACTTGCCGAACTTCATTCAACAAATTAGTAATTGCAAAATAAAATGTAATTACTACGTTCCCGACCCGTTATTGATACGAACGTATATGTTATAACTTTCATATAACCTGCTTTCTGGAATAGCCCCACGGATCATTTCCGGTTCTCCATTTACCTACACTATAAAGAAAAACTAATGGCCAACAGGTACGTGGACCCAGACATACAACTGATTTTAGCACCCCCTACTCTACTGGTCAAATCAAGAGTAGTTTACATCACAGTCCGTTAGCTTCATTCTCACAGGATAAAGCAGAGGGTCAATGACGTCATTGATTCAAGTTCATGGCGGCTGGCAGCAAGGATATACGAAATAATATGATCAAAATGTCTTTCTTTAAATCAGAAATTGTGCCAGAAATTTTTAGTACAATCCTTGTTCTCAAATTTTTAAGAGAATGTCATTTTCTAAACTTGCTCAGAAAAAGAAATATATATCTTTCTGCGGTACTGTTGGAGATTTTCTATAAATACAAATTCATATGGTTCTCAGGTGAAAAGAGGCAATGCATGATGGGTATGTTTTTACTTCATTTCTTATGCTGCCACCACCACTAGATGGCAACTCTAAGAAAAAGGAGGTGAACAAAGGCGTGGAGGCAGTAGAAAGAGAAGCAAAGCATCAGTTTATGGGTATTTACGAGGGTATTTTTATATTAATACTTTAATAGCTAAATGGCTCCTATTATTGTTACTTACATATAGTATAATTTGTGGAAAATATATTAATTTATTGCTCAATGCATAATCAATAGTTTTATATTTGAATGGGTGGATGTCACCAAAAGCTGTCCCTAAAGCTTAACCAATTTGGTCTGTAAACTTTAGCAGAATTAATAACTACAAGGCAGGACTATTAACTATTTCCCATTGACAAGTATAGGTGGCTCCGCTTTCGCAGAGCATCAAAAAATTGAGATGAACTCTCATTGTTCCTCCCCACGGAAATCTTTAGTAAAAGGCGATCGGTGAAATTGCAGCAACCATTCCTTCTAATACAAACAATAGACGTTCATAGATTTACTACATTTAGAAGGACTCAACCTAAATAGACAGTTTAAACGAGTATTTTGTGTTCATCAATGTGTTTTTTCCTTGAAACATTGTTGGCGCACAGGATTATGGATACCTGATATTTCAAACAGCGTCACCTATCGATTGGGCAACTATTTTGAGTGTGAGTTTTGAACGTATAAACAGTTGTATGTCTTGGTCCGTGTACTTTTGGTATGAGAGAAATGGAAATGATCCGATTTCCGTGTGTTATTTTCAAATGTGTAATTTCAGATTTTTATTCAACACAAATCGGGAAACAAAAGACGATCGTAATTTCCTCAAATGAGTGTTAAGAAATGCTGGCGTGGATTGGAATGCGATTCACCTCCACTGCGATGGTGGCGTTCGAGGGTTAATGTAAATTGCCACAGCAGGAAACAGGAAGTAGTTTGGCGAAGTGGGCCGCGTGTTTTTTTGCTGCGTGTTTTTTTTCCCGTCAAAATGTTCGTCAAACAGCTATCTTGCCTTCGGTCCCGAAATGTATCCAAAGATCCGATTGTTTTTGGCCAATGACCAATTCGTTTTGTTGGTCATTAAAAGCTATTCCCATCAGGAGCTCAGTTCATCGTTATTCTATTGGGTCAACGTGAACCACGTGACACTAAACCTCCACGAACACACGAAAATCTGCAACCGATGCACAGGTTGAAAACAGCCCGGTGACGCATTATCATTCCAAACTGTTAATAGTTGAGGTTTGTTACGGTGGTCGGTACGTGGCATTAGTATGACTCAATATATTTAAACCGTAACTTGAATTGGTAGTCTCTTTATTTAAGTAGTTTTCTCAGACCAACTTTCGGTTATCGCTTCTCGGCCTTTTGGCTAAGATCAAGTGTAGTATCTGTTCTTATCAGTTTAATATCTGATACGTCCCCTATCCGGGGACCATATATTAAATTGATTTTTGGAACTGGGAGATGGAATCAGGGGCTTGCTCCGTCCACTCCACGCATCGACCTGGTATTGCAGTACTTCCAGGAACGGTGCACCCCCCTCTGCTTGTCAAATAAAGGATAGTTAAGTCAGGAAGCCATTAGAATCGGTTCGCTTCATTCTCACAGGATAAAGCAGAAAGTCAATAACGTGTTGAAAGGGTTTGATTCAGTCAAGTTCATGACCTTTATCTAAATGTGAATAGCAGAAGAATTCTATCCTTTACAACAAAATAGAAAACATATCGGCCCTACGATTGGCTGGCCACCAGTTTATGATGTCCAGTGGGGATGGGCGATACCAATGATTTTGGAATCGATCCGATACCAAGTATTTCCTACCCAAAATACCCGATATTCGATCCGATATCGATACCGGAAGTGTAATTTCCCGCCCAAAAAACGATTTAAATGCAGTGGCATTCTTGCTCTTGGAGAGTCATCTATTGAATTTTGTAGAAAAAAGTATTACGTCACGTGAATTATGAACCTGAAGTACTTATGGCTGTATTCATTTACACGGCTTAAATCTTTACAACTTCGACACAAATCTGAATTAACTTTAATAATAAATATATTAATGGCTAAATGGCTCCGTTTATTGTTCCTTACATATAGTATAATTAGTAGAAAATATATTTATTTATTGCTCATATTAGATAGTTTTATATTTGAATGGGTGGATGTTACCTGTAAGCTATGGCAGAATTAATGGCAACAAAGCAGGAATTTTGATTACTTTCCATTGACAAGTACAGGAAGCTCCGCTTTCACAGAGCATCAAAAAATTGAGATATACTCTTGTTGTTCCTCCCCACGGAAATCTTTAGTAAAAGGCGAAAGATTTATACGATCTGAAGAGAAACAAGAGTGAACTGATTTCGGCTTGTCCAAACGGGCCACCCCATTGCTGGTCTCACCAAAGTAACAGGCGGTGTCACACTAGCAACCATTTCCTTTTAATAAAAATAGATCTTCATATATTTGCTAAATTTAGGAGGCCTTAACACTCAACTAAGATGTATAGTTCGAACAAGTATTTGGTGTTTGGCAATTCTATGGAAACGTTTACACTCTAAACGTGTCGTTGTGAGTCCATGCTTGCTCTGCTGCGTTCGGTTCCAACTCCCTGACCTGTTTGTTTGCATTGTGCACGTTCTCCACTCTGGTTTCCTTCCATTTCCCCCAAACATGCATGATAGGCCCATTGAGCGCTCCAAATTGCCCGTTGTTAGGGTGGTGTTCACTCTAACTTATTTTGCAAGGACCACACTGGAGACAAGATAGTCGTTTTAGACACCTGCAGGCGGAGAGTTCACTCGTCGCTGTGCTCTCAGCGATGATCGAATGAAGTCTGACTCAGGCCTCGTCAGGCGCTTATTTATTGAGAGAAACAAAGTGGGGTTGCAAGTGGGGGTTTCGGAATACACAGGTTGGGGTGAAGCAGCCGGTCCTTGCTGATCAAAGCATAGCAGGGGACCTTTTACGACGTTCTGTAAACAAAGCAACTTTGATTGCTTCCTCTGCAGCTAGTCAATAAGTTGAAATGATCTTAGCACTTTGGTAAACTAATTTTGTCTAGACAGGACAAACTAGTTAAATTATTACAGGTTATATTCCAACATAATCATACGATGAAGATATTCTGCAAACCCTAACATATCCCTCCTGTTTTATCATATGATTATGTCAACCTCGATCAATCAAACGCAAGTAAGAAAATACAATGAAAGCAATAACTTCCAGTGAAGGTGAGGTTCTCCCACAATACTCCAGTCCAAAGTATGTGTAACTCAAAAAACCTGCGGCCAGATTATGTGCAGGAAAAGAGTTACACGGTCCCTCTGCCTTAGGCGACCAGACTGTTATCAATCAAGATAAAAATTGCTCGTGATTGTTCAGCCGTTGGGGGCTTGGCACGCCCACTGGTGGAGGGTGAGCTCGATTCTCACCCCCTTTGCAGATCTGCTCCGTCCGGGGAGAACTCGGGAATGTCTGCTGCGTGGTCGTTGTCTTCAGTGGCTCAGGGTGGACTACCTGGCCACCAAGGGGGAAGAGGATTATTCTGCCTCTGTATGAACTGGGGCGGGGACTGTCGATGGCTGGTCTGGTTCCTTGCAGGAACCCCTCACTGGGGTGCACTGGGACAGATGATACCACGATCCTCCTTTGCCGGCCAGCCGGACGGCATGTGAGATGCGCTCCACCAATTTATAGGGTCCAGTCGACGCAGGCTCCGTCCCCCTCCTTCTTGGGAACGTTGGGGTGATCTGGACCTGGATCCGCCACCGAAAGGACAGCAGCACGTCCAGAAAACAGCAAAAAACAGCACCTTTTCTGCAACCTTTGCATTAGTCATTTGAGATGTTCTGCTCCTCTCATCACTGTTTTGGTTGCCCTGGTTACAGAGGCGTTGCTACACCAAAGGGAGGGAAGATTGTGTCTGTAGCAACGTTGATTAGCTAAGGAATGTAGTGTGGTGTGAACTAGCACTTCATTGTCGGCCCGTGACCCCCGCAGAGTTTGTCCATCTGTTCTCCTCCAGTTGTTGGCCGAGCCGTCCGCGAGTGAGATCAGATAACTTCAATTGCCACTTTCCTGTGGAACAATGCAACTAAACCTTGGCTAGACTTTATCTACTTAGTAAATTAACACGCAATAAGAATGAGTGACTTGTCCAAACATTGAGTAAATATGGGATAACTTCTAACCATCTATGAACCAAAGCTACAGTTAACTAAAAGGAATGAAGTTTCTTTCAACCAAATAAGAACATTTTGCCTATGCAAATAAGCTCTGCTCATTGTTAGTGAAGGCTTCTTACAGAAACAAAAACACACAGATAACATAAGGACAGGAAGGACACATATGGCTGACAGGGATCAAAAGAAACTAAAGAGACTTCCCTGTCACTAAAGAGAAAGAACGTAGATAAAAGGAAAGCCATAAACTCGTAAAGACAAGGCCTACAGGTCTGGCAGGCCAAGGCTTCACTTAAATTATTCCAACATTTCCCTCCTGCTTATCACGCATTTGCTAAATTTTTACATTACCAAAAACAACCACTTCACTTGATTTTCAGTTGTCGGATCACAAGTATGCGCACAAGTATTTCCACCAAAGAGGATAAATGTTGCGACATCATTATTCGGAAACACACAGATCTGGGAAAAAGTCTGCAAACTCAAGTGCAAAAACTGCATCACCATCATCGTTATCAACATGCTGTCGTTCAGACATTAGGCATACCCGGGCCATCTCGTCGTCCATGGGCGAGATTGCTGTAGTGATAAGACGATTAAACAGAGCACGGAGACATGGAATACAACAACCTCCACACAAGGTGAGTATAGCAGTTATTTAGGACACGAGGGCTTCATACTTCCCAAAAGCAGTCATCCACTTGTTGTGCTCTTTCATCCTCGTGTTGAGGGATTGCAAGTTTGCAATCATCTTCGTCAGGCTCCCATCAGGGGCGGTGTCCTTCTGGATGAAGGTGCAGCATTGTTCCCTGAACATTGCGCAGACCCTTCCTTTCCCAGACAACAACATAACAAGAGCATTGCGGTTCTGGATTGACATTAGGGAAGGCATGGCTAGCTGTTCGTGCACTGCCTCAAGTCCCACTTGTGTCCGTTTGCCCAATTTCTGCATGTTGCAATGGATGTAATTTATCCTGTCAACGTTCTTGTTCATCGTCCACCAGCAGCAAATGGAGGACTCCCATCCCGCTTCAATTTGGTCAATTAATTCTTATTAATCAGGAACTCCTCTGGGGACTTTAATTGCATCAATTTTAGTCAGATCATCGTCGCCTCTCAAATTTAAAGACATTATGTTTTTGTTTTTTCCAGCTTTTTCTCAGATCTTGGCATGTCGGTACATATATAATTTTGGTTGACTACAGTCTCTAAAAGCAATGGTTTCTTTTCTTTTTCTTCCATTCAACGGATATTATATAGGACACTTTGTCAAACATTTTCACAATCAGTAAACAAACTATCCACATTCATTTTCGAGATATTGATTCCATTCTTTAACATCTACAGCAGTTGTTGACAAACTATTATTTCTTTACATAACGTTTTTGCCACTGTTAAGGCCTTCAGTGTTTATTTTGAAGCCAATTCAATCCATTTTTAGAATGCATCTATTATGACCAGGCATTATAACCCTGTGGATCGTGTTAAGCACATGTTAAACAAGCTCTACAAAAAAAAATTATAAACGTTTTGAATATGAATCAAATTCATATGTTGTATAAAGCTGACTGAACTGCCCTTCCATCCCCCCTGTTGAGCCAGGTGTCAACGGCACGTGACAACACCATGGCTCAATACAGCTGCCCATTTGTATCGTTTCCTTTCCTTTCTCAACGTGACAACCCAATCCACCAATCGAATAACAAAAAAATAAAAAAAATAAAAAAAATAACTGCTGATAAAATAATATAATAGTTAACTGTTGTAGTTCCATAACTTTAACAAACTCAATCGCTCTCTTATTCTGAAATTTTAAATTTAGCTTTGAAATGTCGGTATTTCATAATTGTACATCATCTAATTCCAGAAAGCAAGTTCTTTCCATCTCTCAAATTTTGTCTAACCAAGGCTAGGCACTAAAGGAGCGTGGACCAGTTACTGCCCATAAACAAATTGCTCGCTTTTTATTTTTTATTTTTTTATTTTTCCTTCCTATCTTAACAAAATCGGTTTTGTTTTGCGGTGCAAATCAGATAGACTACAGATAAATAAATTCTTTAGTGCACCTATATTAGCGAAACACATAACACAACACACAGACAACACAAAAACAGCAGAGACAGAGCTCACAAACAACACCAACAAACAACGCTGCGCAGACGTCATCCTCTATTTTGACGTGTTGGTTATACTTTTTCTTTTTCTTTTTTCTTTCCTCAGTGCCTTTTAGTCTTCGTGCAACTATTGTCACACCTTCCCTAGGCATCACCCTGCTTCAACATCACTTGCCACCACGCACTCAGCACATCCCTGGAGTGGGTACGACCCACTCCGCGCGCAGCCACAGCAAGGGAAGCAAGAGGGGGGGCCCGGCATTTTCATACTGATTTATCCCAGCCTGGCCAGTACTGGGACAATCAATGCCGCTGACCCCCACTCGCGCCAACCCAGCAAACAGCTACCCGCAGAGTCCAGAGCCCCACACCTACATCAGTCTCCCCCACAATCAAATTACAATATCAATCACCACAGGAGCCGGCTCCTACACCCTTTTCACACCACAATACCACACTCCCCCCTCCACAGTCCAGTCTAAGTGGAGACAATGGAAGGCAGGAAGGCACAGGTGAGACACCGAAGGAGCAAGCTCCAGCAGTCCTCCCACTAACCAATTACAACATACAACAAAAGCGCAAATCACTTATGTCTGTCTGGGAGGATCACAACAGCCAAACGTTACAAATGACAAACCACAAGACACAGGTCTGGGAACCACATCAACGACCGCCAAACGCAAATGCCGGGTCAAGGACTGTTCTTCGTCTGTTCTTCGCAACTCTTGTCAAAAGCAACCTTTATTTTTCTTTCGTTTGTATTTGCTCGGGTTTTTTATTTCCCTTCCTAGCATCTAACTTACTCAAAATAATTCTTCCTTCAAAGTCGCTCAACTACTTGCCCATAGCAGTCTCAAACAACTTCAATCATTCAACCTGTATTTTCCCTTCAGTCGGGCATTCAGTCATCAATGCTCATTTGCATCTCACACACATTCCATCACATTGGTCCCAATTCATCCAAGCACTCCACACAACATTCACATACCATTTTCAATTCAAGGTTCCTGATAGAACAATCCACTAATCCCAAAAAAACCTCAATACAATAAAAACGGCTGGCAAATTAATTAAATTAAGTTTTTTCTTTGTTTTCAAATTTAAAGAACTCAACCTCTCAGATTCAGCTTGCATATAGAAGATCGTATAATCTTACAACACAACCAATCAATAATTTCTATTAAATGTAGCATACCATGTCTCTGTATTAGCATGAGCGGTCAAAAAAGGGGGGGGGAAGCTTGACATGTTGAAAATTTGGCTTTTCCTCTGCCTCTTCCTCCACCCTTTGATTGGTATTGTTTTGCACGACGACACGCTCTCGCCAAGTGGCCCCGTTTCCCACAGTTCCAACAGTCCAAATTTGAGCTGGAGTTTGAATTGAATGGCGGCCTGCCGCCTTGTTGGTCTCTAATGCAGGTTTAAATTGACCTTCCACCAAATTCTCTCTGCAGTCAATTTATCCTACCAGTCGCACACTCTCAACCACACAACATTCATGCAAACAGCTTGGAACAACGGACAAAAAAAAGAATCCACGCCCTTCTTCACTTAAGAAAAAGAAGCTCTGTTCTTTTTCTTAGCCCGTTCCTTCCACTGGGACTTGAAACCCCAGCTGTTTCATAGCTTGGAAACACCAAAGTCGTATCTCATAGCTTGGAAACACCAAAGCCGTATCTCATAGCTTGGAAACACCAAAGCCGTATCTCATAGCTTGGAAACACCAAAGCCGTATCTCATAGCTTGGAAACACCAAAGCCGTATCTCATAGCTCGGACAAACCAAAGCCGTATCTGCGCTTTTTTCTATGACTTACTTGTCTCCCTTGGTCCGCTGTAATGTGGGACCCCGTCAAACCACCTCTGACAGACGAAGGCAGACCTAAGATGCTGGCCCAGCGAAGAAATTCTCTTCCCAGGACTTTCTTCTCCAGGTCCCCATAAAGGACGCTGGCTTGTCGACAATGCAGCACGTCCTCCTCCGTCAGCCAGATGGCGGGTATGAGGGTCCCGGGTTTCGGCACCAAAAATGTTAGGGTGGTGTTCACTCTAACTTATTTTGCAAGGACCACACTGGAGACAAGTTAGTCGTTTTAGACACCTGCAGGCGGAGAGTTCACTCGTCGCTGTGCTCTCAGCGATGATCGAATGAAGTCTGACTCAGGCCTCGTCAGGCGCTTATTTATTGAGAGAAACAAAGTGGGGTTGCAAGTGGGGGTTTCGGAATACACAGGTTGGGGTGAAGCAGCCGGTCCCTGCTGATCAAAGCATAGCAGGGGACCTTTTACGACGTTCTGTAAACAAAGCAACTTTGATTGCTTCCTCTGCAGCTAGTCAATAAGTTGAAATGATCTTAGCACTTTGGTAAACTAATTTTGTCTAGACAGGACAAACTAGTTAAATTATTACAGGTTATATTCCAACATAATCATACGATGAAGATATTCTGCAAACCCTAACACCCGTAGGTGCGAGTGCGGACGGTTTTTCGTCTCTGTGTGCCCTGCGAGTGATTATTATTTGTTAAAGCGTATATGCCGTTACACCGCTAGATGGCAGCAGCGTTGACTTCCGCACCTGACCACAAAAAGAAACGGGAATCACGTGATGCGCAGGAAAAGAAGCATTAGTATGAGTCGATATATTTAAACCGTAACTTGAATTGGTAGTCTTGTAGTGGGTTGACATAATTCACCCGGAACCTAAGTTCACGTTGCCGAGTTCCGGTGGGATGTTTTACACGTGTGGGAGTTTCCTGTTTGAGGAGTGTGTGTTAGGATCTCGAAGGGAAAAGAGTCGGCCCGTGGTTGAGAGAAGCTAATTATAAATGTCATTAAAACAACTGCCGTTGGCACCGTCATTTATCACTCCGCCTCCGACTCCAGTCCTTGCACACCACAGTCTCTTTATTTAAGTGGTTTCCTCAGACCAGTTTCAGTACATCGCTTCTCGGCCTTTTGGCTAAGACCAGGTGTAGAATCTGTTCTTATCAGATTAATATCTGATACGTTCCCTATCCGGGGACCATGTATTAATTGGATTTTCGCAACAGGGAGATGGTATAGGGGCTTGCTCCGTCCACTCTATGCATCGACCTGGTATTGCAGTACCTCCAGGAGCGGTGCGCCCCCCTCTACTGGTCAAATAAAAAGTAGTTTACATCACAATCCGTTAGCTTCATTCTCACAGGATGAAGCAGAAAGTCAACGACGTCTTGATCGGATTTGATTCAAGTTCATGTTGTGTGCTCACCTTATATCTTTATTAGGTAATGCACTCTGAATTTAATCAGGACCCGAACCGATGTCTTTAATCACTTTTATTCATGAAACAGAGGGCCATCAACTTGCCGCTCTGTCTGCATATTCATTTCCCTGAACGTCACTCCTTCACTACGTCATCACGTAGGCCCACAGTACAATATCAGTACATGACAGTTCATGACGGCTCATCTTAGGCGGCAGCAAGAATTTACGTAACTGTTCTAAAATATGGTCAAAATGTCTTTTTTTGCTTGAGATTTTCCTATCATTGTTCCAGGATCTTTTAGTACAATTCTTGTTCTCCAAATGTTAAGAAAATGTCATTTTCAAAACTCGTTCAGAAAAAGAAGTATATATATTTTTCTGCGGTAATGTTGGAGATTTTCAATAAATACAAATTCATACCGTTTTAGGGTTCTCAGGAGAAAAGAGGCACTGCATGATGGGCATGTTTTGACTTCATTTATCGGTTTATTATAGTTGCTGGCATCACCACTAGATGGCGACTCTAGGAAAAAGGAGGTGAACAAAGACGTGGAGGCAGTAGAAAAAGAAGCAAGGCATGATGGTCATGTTTCTGAATCTATTTTTTACTTAATTTAAAATGTTTTGGTTTTGAATGACTAATACTAATAGACAGCTTCTCTCTAATACGATATACTATGTTAACAGTTCTACGAATGCTGTCTCATCCACTGAATATGTGTGCTCACACTTTTGTACCAAATTAGCCTCTGACTGTAGATGGTGTGCGCGGTGAAAACGTCGGCCCCGGCGACGTATACAACTCATACTTACCTGGCAGGGGAGATACCATGATCAAGAAGGTGGGTCACCCAGCGTGAGACTCAGCCATTGCACTCCGGTTGTGCTGACCCCTGCGAATTCCCCAAATGTGGGAATCTCGACTGCACAATTTCTGGTGGTGGGGGACTGCGTTCGCGCTCTCCCCTGATTCTCCTGTACAATACAAAAACCCTCACACGAAGCCAAATTTCATGGTCGCCACATACTGAGCGATGGTGCATCAAGCTGTGCTCTGCAACTGTGCACCTACTTGCCGAACTTCATTCAACAAATTAGTAATTGCAAAATAAAATGTAATTACTACGTTCCCGACCCGTTATTGATACGAACGTATATGTTATAACTTTCATATAACCTGCTTTCTGGAATAGCCCCACGGATCATTTCCGGTTCTCCATTTACCTACACTATAAAGAAAAACTGGCCAACAGGTACGTGGACCCAGACATACAACTGATTTTTGCACCCCCTACTCTACTGGTCAAATCAAGAGTAGTTTACATCACAGTCCGTTAGCTTCATTCTCACAGGATAAAGCAGAGGGTCAATGACGTCATTGATTCAAGTTCATGGCGGCTGGCAGCAAGGATATACGAAAAAATATGATCAAAATGTCTTTCTTTAAATCAGAAATTGTGCCAGAAATTTTTAGTACAATCCTTGTTCTCAAATTTTTAAGAGAATGTCATTTTCTAAACTTGCTCAGAAAAAGAAATATATATCTTTCTGCGGTACTGTTGGAGATTTTCTATAAATACAAATTCATATGGTTCTCAGGTGAAAAGAGGCAATGCATGATGGGTATGTTTTTACTTCATTTCTTATGCTGCCACCACCACTAGATGGCAACTCTAAGAAAAAGGAGGTGAACAAAGGCGTGGAGGCAGTAGAAAGAGAAGCAAAGCATCAGTTTATGGGTATTTACGAGGGTATTTTTATATTAATACTTTAATAGCTAAATGGCTCCTATTATTGTTACTTACATATAGTATAATTTGTGGAAAATATATTAATTTATTGCTCAATGCATAATCAATAGTTTTATATTTGAATGGGTGGATGTCACCAAAAGCTGTCCCTAAAGCTTAACCAATTTGGTCTGTAAACTTTAGCAGAATTAATAACTACAAGGCAGGACTATTAACTATTTCCCATTGACAAGTATAGGTGGCTCCGCTTTCGCAGAGCATCAAAAAATTGAGATGAACTCTCATTGTTCCTCCCCACGGAAATCTTTAGTAAAAGGCGATCGGTGAAATTGCAGCAACCATTCCTTCTAATACAAACAATAGACGTTCATAGATTTACTACATTTAGAAGGACTCAACCTAAATAGACAGTTTAAACGAGTATTTTGTGTTCATCAATGTGTTTTTTCCTTGAAACATTGTTGGCGCACAGGATTATGGATACCTGATATTTCAAACAGCGTCACCTATCGATTGGGCAACTATTTTGAGTGTGAGTTTTGAACGTATAAACAGTTGTATGTCTTGGTCCGTGTACTTTTGGTATGAGAGAAATGGAAATGATCCGATTTCCGTGTGTTATTTTCAAATGTGTAATTTCAGATTTTTATTCAACACAAATCGGGAAACAAAAGACGATCGTAATTTCCTCAAATGAGTGTTAAGAAATGCTGGCGTGGATTGGAATGCGATTCACCTCCACTGCGATGGTGGCGTTCGAGGGTTAATGTAAATTGCCACAGCAGGAAACAGGAAGTAGTTTGGCGAAGTGGGCCGCGTGTTTTTTTGCTGCGTGTTTTTTTTCCCGTCAAAATGTTCGTCAAACAGCTATCTTGCCTTCGGTCCCGAAATGTATCCAAAGATCCGATTGTTTTTGGCGAATGACCAATTCGTTTTGTTGGTCATTAAAAGCTATTCCCATCAGGAGCTCAGTTCATCGTTATTCTATTGGGTCAACGTGAACCACGTGACACTAAACCTCCACGAACACACGAAAATCTGCAACCGATGCACAGGTTGAAAACAGCCCGGTGACGCATTATCATTCCAAACTGTTAATAGTTGAGGTTTGTTACGGTGGTCGGTACGTGGCATTAGTATGACTCAATATATTTAAACCGTAACTTGAATTGGTAGTCTCTTTATTTAAGTAGTTTTCTCAGACCAACTTTCGGTTATCGCTTCTCGGCCTTTTGGCTAAGATCAAGTGTAGTATCTGTTCTTATCAGTTTAATATCTGATACGTCCCCTATCCGGGGACCATATATTAAATTGATTTTTGGAACTGGGAGATGGAATCAGGGGCTTGCTCCGTCCACTCCACGCATCGACCTGGTATTGCAGTACTTCCAGGAACGGTGCACCCCCCTCTGCTTGTCAAATAAAGGATAGTTAAGTCAGGAAGCCATTAGAATCGGTTCGCTTCATTCTCACAGGATAAAGCAGAAAGTCAAAAACGTGTTGAAAGGGTTTGATTCAGTCAAGTTCATGACCTTTATCTAAATGTGAATAGCAGAAGAATTCTATCCTTTACAACAAAATAGAAAACATATCGGCCCTACGATTGGCTGGCCACCAGTTTATGATGTCCAGTGGGGATGGGCGATACCAATGATTTTGGAATCGATCCGATACCAAGTATTTCCTACCCAAAATACCCGATATTCGATCCGATATCGATACCGGAAGTGTAATTTCCCGCCCAAAAAACGATTTAAATGCAGTGGCATTCTTGCTCTTGGAGAGTCATCTATTGAATTTTGTAGAAAAAAGTATTACGTCACGTGAATTATGAACCTGAAGTACTTATGGCTGTATTCATTTACACGGCTTAAATCTTTACAACTTCGACACAAATCTGAATTAACTTTAATAATAAATATATTAATGGCTAAATGGCTCCGTTTATTGTTCCTTACATATAGTATAATTAGTAGAAAATATATTTATTTATTGCTCATATTAGATAGTTTTATATTTGAATGGGTGGATGTTACCTGTAAGCTATGGCAGAATTAATGGCAACAAAGCAGGAATTTTGATTACTTTCCATTGACAAGTAGAGGAAGCTCCGCTTTCACAGAGCATCAAAAATTTGAGATATACTCTTGTTGTTCCTCCCCACGGAAATCTTTAGTAAAAGGCGAAAGATTTATACGATCTGAAGAGAAACAAGAGTGAACTGATTTCGGCTTGTCCAAACGGGCCACCCCATTGCTGGTCTCACCAAAGTAACAGGCGGTGTCACACTAGCAACCATTTCCTTTTAATAAAAATAGATCTTCATATATTTGCTAAATTTAGGAGGCCTTAACACTCAACTAAGATGTATAGTTCGAACAAGTATTTGGTGTTTGGCAATTCTATGGAAACGTTTACACTCTAAACGTGTCGTTGTGAGTCCATGCTTGCTCTGCTGCGTTCGGTTCCAACTCCCTGACCTGTTTGTTTGCATTGTGCACGTTCTCCACTCTGGTTTCCTTCCATTTCCCCCAAACATGCATGATAGGCCCATTGAGCGCTCCAAATTGCCCGTAGGTGCGAGTGCGGACGGTTTTTCGTCTCTGTGTGCCCTGCGAGTGATTATTATTTGTTAAAGCGTATATGCCGTTACACCGCTAGATGGCAGCAGCGTTGACTTCCGCACCTGACCACAAAAAGAAACGGGAATCACGTGATGCGCAGGAAAAGAAGCATTAGTATGAGTCGATATATTTAAACCGTAACTTGAATTGGTAGTCTTGTAGTGGGTTGACATAATTCACCCGGAACCTAAGTTCACGTTGCCGAGTTCCGGTGGGATGTTTTACACGTGTGGGAGTTTCCTGTTTGAGGAGTGTGTGTTAGGATCTCGAAGGGAAAAGAGTCGGCCCGTGGTTGAGAGAAGCTAATTATAAATGTCATTAAAACAACTGCCGTTGGCACCGTCATTTATCACTCCGCCTCCGACTCCAGTCCTTGCACACCACAGTCTCTTTATTTAAGTGGTTTCCTCAGACCAGTTTCAGTACATCGCTTCTCGGCCTTTTGGCTAAGACCAGGTGTAGAATCTGTTCTTATCAGATTAATATCTGATACGTTCCCTATCCGGGGACCATGTATTAATTGGATTTTCGCAACAGGGAGATGGTATAGGGGCTTGCTCCGTCCACTCTATGCATCGACCTGGTATTGCAGTACCTCCAGGAGCGGTGCGCCCCCCTCTACTGGTCAAATAAAAAGTAGTTTACATCACAATCCGTTAGCTTCATTCTCACAGGATGAAGCAGAAAGTCAACGACGTCTTGATCGGATTTGATTCAAGTTCATGTTGTGTGCTCACCTTATATCTTTATTAGGTAATGCACTCTGAATTTAATCAGGACCCGAACCGATGTCTTTAATCACTTTTATTCATGAAACAGAGGGCCATCAACTTGCCGCTCTGTCTGCATATTCATTTCCCTGAACGTCACTCCTTCACTACGTCATCACGTAGGCCCACAGTACAATATCAGTACATGACAGTTCATGACGGCTCATCTTAGGCGGCAGCAAGAATTTACGTAACTGTTCTAAAATATGGTCAAAATGTCTTTTTTTGCTTGAGATTTTCCTATCATTGTTCCAGGATCTTTTAGTACAATTCTTGTTCTCCAAATGTTAAGAAAATGTCATTTTCAAAACTCGTTCAGAAAAAGAAGTATATATATTTTTCTGCGGTAATGTTGGAGATTTTCAATAAATACAAATTCATACCGTTTTAGGGTTCTCAGGAGAAAAGAGGCACTGCATGATGGGCATGTTTTGACTTCATTTATCGGTTTATTATAGTTGCTGGCATCACCACTAGATGGCGACTCTAGGAAAAAGGAGGTGAACAAAGACGTGGAGGCAGTAGAAAAAGAAGCAAGGCATGATGGTCATGTTTCTGAATCTATTTTTTACTTAATTTAAAATGTTTTGGTTTTGAATGACTAATACTAATAGACAGCTTCTCTCTAATACGATATACTATGTTAACAGTTCTACGAATGCTGTCTCATCCACTGAATATGTGTGCTCACACTTTTGTACCAAATTAGCCTCTGACTGTAGATGGTGTGCGCGGTGAAAACGTCGGCCCCGGCGACGTATACAACTCATACTTACCTGGCAGGGGAGATACCATGATCAAGAAGGTGGGTCACCCAGGGTGAGACTCAGCCATTGCACTCCGGTTGTGCTGACCCCTGCGAATTCCCCAAATGTGGGAATCTCGACTGCACAATTTCTGGTGGTGGGGGACTGCGTTCGCGCTCTCCCCTGATTCTCCTGTACAATACAAAAACCCTCACACGAAGCCAAATTTCATGGTCGCCACATACTGAGCGATGGTGCATCAAGCTGTGCTCTGCAACTGTGCACCTACTTGCCGAACTTCATTCAACAAATTAGTAATTGCAAAATAAAATGTAATTACTACGTTCCCGACCCGTTATTGATACGAACGTATATGTTATAACTTTCATATAACCTGCTTTCTGGAATAGCCCCACGGATCATTTCCGGTTCTCCATTTACCTACACTATAAAGAAAAACTGGCCAACAGGTACGTGGACCCAGACATACAACTGATTTTTGCACCCCCTACTCTACTGGTCAAATCAAGAGTAGTTTACATCACAGTCCGTTAGCTTCATTCTCACAGGATAAAGCAGAGGGTCAATGACGTCATTGATTCAAGTTCATGGCGGCTGGCAGCAAGGATATACGAAAAAATATGATCAAAATGTCTTTCTTTAAATCAGAAATTGTGCCAGAAATTTTTAGTACAATCCTTGTTCTCAAATTTTTAAGAGAATGTCATTTTCTAAACTTGCTCAGAAAAAGAAATATATATCTTTCTGCGGTACTGTTGGAGATTTTCTATAAATACAAATTCATATGGTTCTCAGGTGAAAAGAGGCAATGCATGATGGGTATGTTTTTACTTCATTTCTTATGCTGCCACCACCACTAGATGGCAACTCTAAGAAAAAGGAGGTGAACAAAGGCGTGGAGGCAGTAGAAAGAGAAGCAAAGCATCAGTTTATGGGTATTTACGAGGGTATTTTTATATTAATACTTTAATAGCTAAATGGCTCCTATTATTGTTACTTACATATAGTATAATTTGTGGAAAATATATTAATTTATTGCTCAATGCATAATCAATAGTTTTATATTTGAATGGGTGGATGTCACCAAAAGCTGTCCCTAAAGCTTAACCAATTTGGTCTGTAAACTTTAGCAGAATTAATAACTACAAGGCAGGACTATTAACTATTTCCCATTGACAAGTATAGGTGGCTCCGCTTTCGCAGAGCATCAAAAAATTGAGATGAACTCTCATTGTTCCTCCCCACGGAAATCTTTAGTAAAAGGCGATCGGTGAAATTGCAGCAACCATTCCTTCTAATACAAACAATAGACGTTCATAGATTTACTACATTTAGAAGGACTCAACCTAAATAGACAGTTTAAACGAGTATTTTGTGTTCATCAATGTGTTTTTTCCTTGAAACATTGTTGGCGCACAGGATTATGGATACCTGATATTTCAAACAGCGTCACCTATCGATTGGGCAACTATTTTGAGTGTGAGTTTTGAACGTATAAACAGTTGTATGTCTTGGTCCGTGTACTTTTGGTATGAGAGAAATGGAAATGATCCGATTTCCGTGTGTTATTTTCAAATGTGTAATTTCAGATTTTTATTCAACACAAATCGGGAAACAAAAGACGATCGTAATTTCCTCAAATGAGTGTTAAGAAATGCTGGCGTGGATTGGAATGCGATTCACCTCCACTGCGATGGTGGCGTTCGAGGGTTAATGTAAATTGCCACAGCAGGAAACAGGAAGTAGTTTGGCGAAGTGGGCCGCGTGTTTTTTTGCTGCGTGTTTTTTTTCCCGTCAAAATGTTCGTCAAACAGCTATCTTGCCTTCGGTCCCGAAATGTATCCAAAGATCCGATTGTTTTTGGCGAATGACCAATTCGTTTTGTTGGTCATTAAAAGCTATTCCCATCAGGAGCTCAGTTCATCGTTAT
The DNA here is from genome assembly GCF_033458585.1 of Syngnathus typhle. NCBI lineage: Eukaryota > Metazoa > Chordata > Actinopteri > Syngnathiformes > Syngnathidae > Syngnathus > Syngnathus typhle. The sequence continues at coordinate 359,841 of NC_083758.1, forward strand.
TCTATTGGGTCAACGTGAACCACGTGACACTAAACCTCCACGAACACACGAAAATCTGCAACCGATGCACAGGTTGAAAACAGCCCGGTGACGCATTATCATTCCAAACTGTTAATAGTTGAGGTTTGTTACGGTGGTCGGTACGTGGCATTAGTATGACTCAATATATTTAAACCGTAACTTGAATTGGTAGTCTCTTTATTTAAGTAGTTTTCTCAGACCAACTTTCGGTTATCGCTTCTCGGCCTTTTGGCTAAGATCAAGTGTAGTATCTGTTCTTATCAGTTTAATATCTGATACGTCCCCTATCCGGGGACCATATATTAAATTGATTTTTGGAACTGGGAGATGGAATCAGGGGCTTGCTCCGTCCACTCCACGCATCGACCTGGTATTGCAGTACTTCCAGGAACGGTGCACCCCCCTCTGCTTGTCAAATAAAGGATAGTTAAGTCAGGAAGCCATTAGAATCGGTTCGCTTCATTCTCACAGGATAAAGCAGAAAGTCAAAAACGTGTTGAAAGGGTTTGATTCAGTCAAGTTCATGACCTTTATCTAAATGTGAATAGCAGAAGAATTCTATCCTTTACAACAAAATAGAAAACATATCGGCCCTACGATTGGCTGGCCACCAGTTTATGATGTCCAGTGGGGATGGGCGATACCAATGATTTTGGAATCGATCCGATACCAAGTATTTCCTACCCAAAATACCCGATATTCGATCCGATATCGATACCGGAAGTGTAATTTCCCGCCCAAAAAACGATTTAAATGCAGTGGCATTCTTGCTCTTGGAGAGTCATCTATTGAATTTTGTAGAAAAAAGTATTACGTCACGTGAATTATGAACCTGAAGTACTTATGGCTGTATTCATTTACACGGCTTAAATCTTTACAACTTCGACACAAATCTGAATTAACTTTAATAATAAATATATTAATGGCTAAATGGCTCCGTTTATTGTTCCTTACATATAGTATAATTAGTAGAAAATATATTTATTTATTGCTCATATTAGATAGTTTTATATTTGAATGGGTGGATGTTACCTGTAAGCTATGGCAGAATTAATGGCAACAAAGCAGGAATTTTGATTACTTTCCATTGACAAGTACAGGAAGCTCCGCTTTCACAGAGCATCAAAAATTTGAGATATACTCTTGTTGTTCCTCCCCACGGAAATCTTTAGTAAAAGGCGAAAGATTTATACGATCTGAAGAGAAACAAGAGTGAACTGATTTCGGCTTGTCCAAACGGGCCACCCCATTGCTGGTCTCACCAAAGTAACAGGCGGTGTCACACTAGCAACCATTTCCTTTTAATAAAAATAGATCTTCATATATTTGCTAAATTTAGGAGGCCTTAACACTCAACTAAGATGTATAGTTCGAACAAGTATTTGGTGTTTGGCAATTCTATGGAAACGTTTACACTCTAAACGTGTCGTTGTGAGTCCATGCTTGCTCTGCTGCGTTCGGTTCCAACTCCCTGACCTGTTTGTTTGCATTGTGCACGTTCTCCACTCTGGTTTCCTTCCATTTCCCCCAAACATGCATGATAGGCCCATTGAGCGCTCCAAATTGCCCGTAGGTGCGAGTGCGGACGGTTTTTCGTCTCTGTGTGCCCTGCGAGTGATTATTATTTGTTAAAGCGTATATGCCGTTACACCGCTAGATGGCAGCAGCGTTGACTTCCGCACCTGACCACAAAAAGAAACGGGAATCACGTGATGCGCAGGAAAAGAAGCATTAGTATGAGTCGATATATTTAAACCGTAACTTGAATTGGTAGTCTTGTAGTGGGTTGACATAATTCACCCGGAACCTAAGTTCACGTTGCCGAGTTCCGGTGGGATGTTTTACACGTGTGGGAGTTTCCTGTTTGAGGAGTGTGTGTTAGGATCTCGAAGGGAAAAGAGTCGGCCCGTGGTTGAGAGAAGCTAATTATAAATGTCATTAAAACAACTGCCGTTGGCACCGTCATTTATCACTCCGCCTCCGACTCCAGTCCTTGCACACCACAGTCTCTTTATTTAAGTGGTTTCCTCAGACCAGTTTCAGTACATCGCTTCTCGGCCTTTTGGCTAAGACCAGGTGTAGAATCTGTTCTTATCAGATTAATATCTGATACGTTCCCTATCCGGGGACCATGTATTAATTGGATTTTCGCAACAGGGAGATGGTATAGGGGCTTGCTCCGTCCACTCTATGCATCGACCTGGTATTGCAGTACCTCCAGGAGCGGTGCGCCCCCCTCTACTGGTCAAATAAAAAGTAGTTTACATCACAATCCGTTAGCTTCATTCTCACAGGATGAAGCAGAAAGTCAACGACGTCTTGATCGGATTTGATTCAAGTTCATGTTGTGTGCTCACCTTATATCTTTATTAGGTAATGCACTCTGAATTTAATCAGGACCCGAACCGATGTCTTTAATCACTTTTATTCATGAAACAGAGGGCCATCAACTTGCCGCTCTGTCTGCATATTCATTTCCCTGAACGTCACTCCTTCACTACGTCATCACGTAGGCCCACAGTACAATATCAGTACATGACAGTTCATGACGGCTCATCTTAGGCGGCAGCAAGAATTTACGTAACTGTTCTAAAATATGGTCAAAATGTCTTTTTTTGCTTGAGATTTTCCTATCATTGTTCCAGGATCTTTTAGTACAATTCTTGTTCTCCAAATGTTAAGAAAATGTCATTTTCAAAACTCGTTCAGAAAAAGAAGTATATATATTTTTCTGCGGTAATGTTGGAGATTTTCAATAAATACAAATTCATACCGTTTTAGGGTTCTCAGGAGAAAAGAGGCACTGCATGATGGGCATGTTTTGACTTCATTTATCGGTTTATTATAGTTGCTGGCATCACCACTAGATGGCGACTCTAGGAAAAAGGAGGTGAACAAAGACGTGGAGGCAGTAGAAAAAGAAGCAAGGCATGATGGTCATGTTTCTGAATCTATTTTTTACTTAATTTAAAATGTTTTGGTTTTGAATGACTAATACTAATAGACAGCTTCTCTCTAATACGATATACTATGTTAACAGTTCTACGAATGCTGTCTCATCCACTGAATATGTGTGCTCACACTTTTGTACCAAATTAGCCTCTGACTGTAGATGGTGTGCGCGGTGAAAACGTCGGCCCCGGCGACGTATACAACTCATACTTACCTGGCAGGGGAGATACCATGATCAAGAAGGTGGTTCACTCAGGGTGAGGCTCAGCCATTGCACTCCGGTTGTGCTGACCCCTGCGAATTCCCCAAATGTGGGAATCTCGACCGCACAATTTCTGGCAGTGGGGGACTGCGTTCGCGCTCTCCCCTGATTCTCCTGTACAATACAAAATCCCTCACACGAAGCCAAATTTCATGGTCGCCACATACTGAGCGATGGTGCATCAAGCTGTGCTCTGCAACTGTGCACCTACTTGCCGAACTTCATTCAACAAATTAGTAATTGCAAAATAAAATGTAATTACTACGTTCCCGACCCGTTATTGATACGAACGTATATGTTATAACTTTCATATAACCTGCTTTCTGGAATAGCCCCACGGATCATTTCCGGTTCTCCATTTACCTACACTTTAAAGAAAAACTGGCCAACAGGTACGTGGACCCAGACATACAACTGATTTTTGCACCCCCTACTCTACTGGTCAAATCAAGAGTAGTTTACATCACAGTCCGTTAGCTTCATTCTCACAGGATAAAGCAGAGGGTCAATGACGTCATTGATTCAAGTTCATGGCGGCTGGCAGCAAGGATATACGAAAAAATATGATCAAAATGTCTTTCTTTAAATCAGAAATTGTGCCAGAAATTTTTAGTACAATCCTTGTTCTCAAATTTTTAAGAGAATGTCATTTTCTAAACTTGCTCAGAAAAAGAAATATATATCTTTCTGCGGTACTGTTGGAGATTTTCTATAAATACAAATTCATATGGTTCTCAGGTGAAAAGAGGCAATGCATGATGGGTATGTTTTTACTTCATTTCTTATGCTGCCACCACCACTAGATGGCAACTCTAAGAAAAAGGAGGTGAACAAAGGCGTGGAGGCAGTAGAAAGAGAAGCAAAGCATCAGTTTATGGGTATTTACGAGGGTATTTTTATATTAATACTTTAATAGCTAAATGGCTCCTATTATTGTTACTTACATATAGTATAATTTGTGGAAAATATATTAATTTATTGCTCAATGCATAATCAATAGTTTTATATTTGAATGGGTGGATGTCACCAAAAGCTGTCCCTAAAGCTTAACCAATTTGGTCTGTAAACTTTAGCAGAATTAATAACTACAAGGCAGGACTATTAACTATTTCCCATTGACAAGTATAGGTGGCTCCGCTTTCGCAGAGCATCAAAAAATTGAGATGAACTCTCATTGTTCCTCCCCACGGAAATCTTTAGTAAAAGGCGATCGGTGAAATTGCAGCAACCATTCCTTCTAATACAAACAATAGACGTTCATAGATTTACTACATTTAGAAGGACTCAACCTAAATAGACAGTTTAAACGAGTATTTTGTGTTCATCAATGTGTTTTTTCCTTGAAACATTGTTGGCGCACAGGATTATGGATACCTGATATTTCAAACAGCGTCACCTATCGATTGGGCAACTATTTTGAGTGTGAGTTTTGAACGTATAAACAGTTGTATGTCTTGGTCCGTGTACTTTTGGTATGAGAGAAATGGAAATGATCCGATTTCCGTGTGTTATTTTCAAATGTGTAATTTCAGATTTTTATTCAACACAAATCGGGAAACAAAAGACGATCGTAATTTCCTCAAATGAGTGTTAAGAAATGCTGGCGTGGATTGGAATGCGATTCACCTCCACTGCGATGGTGGCGTTCGAGGGTTAATGTAAATTGCCACAGCAGGAAACAGGAAGTAGTTTGGCGAAGTGGGCCGCGTGTTTTTTTGCTGCGTGTTTTTTTTCCCGTCAAAATGTTCGTCAAACAGCTATCTTGCCTTCGGTCCCGAAATGTATCCAAAGATCCGATTGTTTTTGGCCAATGACCAATTCGTTTTGTTGGTCATTAAAAGCTATTCCCATCAGGAGCTCAGTTCATCGTTATTCTATTGGGTCAACGTGAACCACGTGACACTAAACCTCCACGAACACACGAAAATCTGCAACCGATGCACAGGTTGAAAACAGCCCGGTGACGCATTATCATTCCAAACTGTTAATAGTTGAGGTTTGTTACGGTGGTCGGTACGTGGCATTAGTATGACTCAATATATTTAAACCGTAACTTGAATTGGTAGTCTCTTTATTTAAGTAGTTTTCTCAGACCAACTTTCGGTTATCGCTTCTCGGCCTTTTGGCTAAGATCAAGTGTAGTATCTGTTCTTATCAGTTTAATATCTGATACGTCCCCTATCCGGGGACCATATATTAAATTGATTTTTAGAACTGGGAGATGGAATCAGGGGCTTGCTCCGTCCACTCCACGCATCGACCTGGTATTGCAGTACTTCCAGGAACGGTGCACCCCCCTCTGCTTGTCAAATAAAGGATAGTTAAGTCAGGAAGCCATTAGAATCGGTTCGCTTCATTCTCACAGGATAAAGCAGAAAGTCAATAACGTGTTGAAAGGGTTTGATTCAGTCAAGTTCATGACCTTTATCTAAATGTGAATAGCAGAAGAATTCTATCCTTTACAACAAAATAGAAAACATATCGGCCCTACGATTGGCTGGCCACCAGTTTATGATGTCCAGTGGGGATGGGCGATACCAATGATTTTGGAATCGATCCGATACCAAGTATTTCCTACCCAAAATACCCGATATTCGATCCGATATCGATACCGGAAGTGTAATTTCCCGCCCAAAAAACGATTTAAATGCAGTGGCATTCTTGCTCTTGGAGAGTCATCTATTGAATTTTGTAGAAAAAAGTATTACGTCACGTGAATTATGAACCTGAAGTACTTATGGCTGTATTCATTTACACGGCTTAAATCTTTACAACTTCGACACAAATCTGAATTAACTTTAATAATAAATATATTAATGGCTAAATGGCTCCGTTTATTGTTCCTTACATATAGTATAATTAGTAGAAAATATATTTATTTATTGCTCATATTAGATAGTTTTATATTTGAATGGGTGGATGTTACCTGTAAGCTATGGCAGAATTAATGGCAACAAAGCAGGAATTTTGATTACTTTCCATTGACAAGTACAGGTGTCAGGTTCAAAATCAGCAAAAGGATCAGCAGACAAAACCAGTGAGGCAGAATGTTGAGTCTTTTCTCGCGAGGAGTGCAACCAGACTTACAGCAGTCCAAAATACACTAAAGATCTGTCACACCCCTCGCTCTTTTTATTTTGGGATGCCCTACCTACAATGTGAGACTAGCCCCTAACAGGTGGGGGGGGGAAAGCATGGCCTAGTCTCATGAGAAACAAAAAGAGCGCAAGGACAAAATGCTATGTAAAACAAGTGCTCACAAGACGTCATGAGAAAATAAAGGAGCGCAAGGACATAAACAAGTAGTCACAGACAAGACGTCATGACAAAATTCTATGTGAAACAAGTAGTTACAGACAGGACGCCATGGGAAAGGAGTGCAAGGACAGAATGCCATGTGCAGACATCAACAGAGTAGATTGAGCTATCAGCAACTTTCTTGGATTCCCAGAGGTGTAGAAGGTCAGGAAGCCCCAGACAGCATCGTATGACTTGTTGTGGACTGGTGGACGTCTGGAAGGCGAAACAGCAAGCATTCTGCGCAATAACTTATTAATAAGTACTCATTAGGGAACGCATGATAACATATATATACAATTTATCTAACAACAGGAAGCTCCGCTTTCACAGAGCATCAAAAAATTGAGATATACTCTTGTTGTTCCTCCCCACGGAAATCTTTAGTAAAAGGCGAAAGATTTATACGATCTGAAGAGAAACAAGAGTGAACTGATTTCGGCTTGTCCAAACGGGCCACCCCATTGCTGGTCTCACCAAAGTAACAGGCGGTGTCACACTAGCAACCATTTCCTTTTAATAAAAATAGATCTTCATATATTTGCTAAATTTAGGAGGCCTTAACACTCAACTAAGATGTATAGTTCGAACAAGTATTTGGTGTTTGGCAATTCTATGGAAACGTTTACACTCTAAACGTGTCGTTGTGAGTCCATGCTTGCTCTGCTGCGTTCGGTTCCAACTCCCTGACCTGTTTGTTTGCATTGTGCACGTTCTCCACTCTGGTTTCCTTCCATTTCCCCCAAACATGCATGATAGGCCCATTGAGCGCTCCAAATTGCCCGTAGGTGCGAGTGCGGACGGTTTTTCGTCTCTGTGTGCCCTGCGAGTGATTATTATTTGTTAAAGCGTATATGCCGTTACACCGCTAGATGGCAGCAGCGTTGACTTCCGCACCTGACCACAAAAAGAAACGGGAATCACGTGATGCGCAGGAAAAGAAGCATTAGTATGAGTCGATATATTTAAACCGTAACTTGAATTGGTAGTCTTGTAGTGGGTTGACATAATTCACCCGGAACCTAAGTTCACGTTGCCGAGTTCCGGTGGGATGTTTTACACGTGTGGGAGTTTCCTGTTTGAGGAGTGTGTGTTAGGATCTCGAAGGGAAAAGAGTCGGCCCGTGGTTGAGAGAAGCTAATTATAAATGTCATTAAAACAACTGCCGTTGGCACCGTCATTTATCACTCCGCCTCCGACTCCAGTCCTTGCACACCACAGTCTCTTTATTTAAGTGGTTTCCTCAGACCAGTTTCAGTACATCGCTTCTCGGCCTTTTGGCTAAGACCAGGTGTAGAATCTGTTCTTATCAGATTAATATCTGATACGTTCCCTATCCGGGGACCATGTATTAATTGGATTTTCGCAACAGGGAGATGGTATAGGGGCTTGCTCCGTCCACTCTATGCATCGACCTGGTATTGCAGTACCTCCAGGAGCGGTGCGCCCCCCTCTACTGGTCAAATAAAAAGTAGTTTACATCACAATCCGTTAGCTTCATTCTCACAGGATGAAGCAGAAAGTCAACGACGTCTTGATCGGATTTGATTCAAGTTCATGTTGTGTGCTCACCTTATATCTTTATTAGGTAATGCACTCTGAATTTAATCAGGACCCGAACCGATGTCTTTAATCACTTTTATTCATGAAACAGAGGGCCATCAACTTGCCGCTCTGTCTGCATATTCATTTCCCTGAACGTCACTCCTTCACTACGTCATCACGTAGGCCCACAGTACAATATCAGTACATGACAGTTCATGACGGCTCATCTTAGGCGGCAGCAAGAATTTACGTAACTGTTCTAAAATATGGTCAAAATGTCTTTTTTTGCTTGAGATTTTCCTATCATTGTTCCAGGATCTTTTAGTACAATTCTTGTTCTCCAAATGTTAAGAAAATGTCATTTTCAAAACTCGTTCAGAAAAAGAAGTATATATATTTTTCTGCGGTAATGTTGGAGATTTTCAATAAATACAAATTCATACCGTTTTAGGGTTCTCAGGAGAAAAGAGGCACTGCATGATGGGCATGTTTTGACTTCATTTATCGGTTTATTATAGTTGCTGGCATCACCACTAGATGGCGACTCTAGGAAAAAGGAGGTGAACAAAGACGTGGAGGCAGTAGAAAAAGAAGCAAGGCATGATGGTCATGTTTCTGAATCTATTTTTTACTTAATTTAAAATGTTTTGGTTTTGAATGACTAATACTAATAGACAGCTTCTCTCTAATACGATATACTATGTTAACAGTTCTACGAATGCTGTCTCATCCACTGAATATGTGTGCTCACACTTTTGTACCAAATTAGCCTCTGACTGTAGATGGTGTGCGCGGTGAAAACGTCGGCCCCGGCGACGTATACAACTCATACTTACCTGGCAGGGGAGATACCATGATCAAGAAGGTGGGTCACCCAGGGTGAGGCTCAGCCATTGCACTCCGGTTGTGCTGACCCCTGCGAATTCCCCAAATGTGGGAATCTCGACTGCACAATTTCTGGTAGTGGGGGACTGCGTTCGCGCTCTCCCCTGATTCTCCTGTACAATACAAAATCCCTCACACGAAGCCAAATTTCATGGTCGCCACATACTGAGCGATGGTGCATCAAGCTGTGCTCTGCAACTGTGCACCTACTTGCCGAACTTCATTCAACAAATTAGTAATTGCAAAATAAAATGTAATTACTACGTTCCCGACCCGTTATTGATACGAACGTATATGTTATAACTTTCATATAACCTGCTTTCTGGAATAGCCCCACGGATCATTTCCGGTTCTCCATTTACCTACACTTTAAAGAAAAACTGGCAAACAGGTACGTGGACCCAGACATACAACTGATTTTTGCACCCCCTACTCTACTGGTCAAATCAAGAGTAGTTTACATCACAGTCCGTTAGCTTCATTCTCACAGGATAAAGCAGAGGGTCAATGACGTCATTGATTCAAGTTCATGGCGGCTGGCAGCAAGGATATACGAAAAAATATGATCAAAATGTCTTTCTTTAAATCAGAAATTGTGCCAGAAATTTTTAGTACAATCCTTGTTCTCAAATTTTTAAGAGAATGTCATTTTCTAAACTTGCTCAGAAAAAGAAATATATATCTTTCTGCGGTACTGTTGGAGATTTTCTATAAATACAAATTCATATGGTTCTCAGGTGAAAAGAGGCAATGCATGATGGGTATGTTTTTACTTCATTTCTTATGCTGCCACCACCACTAGATGGCAACTCTAAGAAAAAGGAGGTGAACAAAGGCGTGGAGGCAGTAGAAAGAGAAGCAAAGCATCAGTTTATGGGTATTTACGAGGGTATTTTTATATTAATACTTTAATAGCTAAATGGCTCCTATTATTGTTACTTACATATAGTATAATTTGTGGAAAATATATTAATTTATTGCTCAATGCATAATCAATAGTTTTATATTTGAATGGGTGGATGTCACCAAAAGCTGTCCCTAAAGCTTAACCAATTTGGTCTGTAAACTTTAGCAGAATTAATAACTACAAGGCAGGACTATTAACTATTTCCCATTGACAAGTATAGGTGGCTCCGCTTTCGCAGAGCATCAAAAAATTGAGATGAACTCTCATTGTTCCTCCCCACGGAAATCTTTAGTAAAAGGCGATCGGTGAAATTGCAGCAACCATTCCTTCTAATACAAACAATAGACGTTCATAGATTTACTACATTTAGAAGGACTCAACCTAAATAGACAGTTTAAACGAGTATTTTGTGTTCATCAATGTGTTTTTTCCTTGAAACATTGTTGGCGCACAGGATTATGGATACCTGATATTTCAAACAGCGTCACCTATCGATTGGGCAACTATTTTGAGTGTGAGTTTTGAACGTATAAACAGTTGTATGTCTTGGTCCGTGTACTTTTGGTATGAGAGAAATGGAAATGATCCGATTTCCGTGTGTTATTTTCAAATGTGTAATTTCAGATTTTTATTCAACACAAATCGGGAAACAAAAGACGATCGTAATTTCCTCAAATGAGTGTTAAGAAATGCTGGCGTGGATTGGAATGCGATTCACCTCCACTGCGATGGTGGCGTTCGAGGGTTAATGTAAATTGCCACAGCAGGAAACAGGAAGTAGTTTGGCGAAGTGGGCCGCGTGTTTTTTTGCTGCGTGTTTTTTTTCCCGTCAAAATGTTCGTCAAACAGCTATCTTGCCTTCGGTCCCGAAATGTATCCAAAGATCCGATTGTTTTTGGCCAATGACCAATTCGTTTTGTTGGTCATTAAAAGCTATTCCCATCAGGAGCTCAGTTCATCGTTATTCTATTGGGTCAACGTGAACCACGTGACACTAAACCTCCACGAACACACGAAAATCTGCAACCGATGCACAGGTTGAAAACAGCCCGGTGACGCATTATCATTCCAAACTGTTAATAGTTGAGGTTTGTTACGGTGGTCGGTACGTGGCATTAGTATGACTCAATATATTTAAACCGTAACTTGAATTGGTAGTCTCTTTATTTAAGTAGTTTTCTCAGACCAACTTTCGGTTATCGCTTCTCGGCCTTTTGGCTAAGATCAAGTGTAGTATCTGTTCTTATCAGTTTAATATCTGATACGTCCCCTATCCGGGGACCATATATTAAATTGATTTTTGGAACTGGGAGATGGAATCAGGGGCTTGCTCCGTCCACTCCACGCATCGACCTGGTATTGCAGTACTTCCAGGAACGGTGCACCCCCCTCTGCTTGTCAAATAAAGGATAGTTAAGTCAGGAAGCCATTAGAATCGGTTCGCTTCATTCTCACAGGATAAAGCAGAAAGTCAATAACGTGTTGAAAGGGTTTGATTCAGTCAAGTTCATGACCTTTATCTAAATGTGAATAGCAGAAGAATTCTATCCTTTACAACAAAATAGAAAACATATCGGCCCTACGATTGGCTGGCCACCAGTTTATGATGTCCAGTGGGGATGGGCGATACCAATGATTTTGGAATCGATCCGATACCAAGTATTTCCTACCCAAAATACCCGATATTCGATCCGATATCGATACCGGAAGTGTAATTTCCCGCCCAAAAAACGATTTAAATGCAGTGGCATTCTTGCTCTTGGAGAGTCATCTATTGAATTTTGTAGAAAAAAGTATTACGTCACGTGAATTATGAACCTGAAGTACTTATGGCTGTATTCATTTACACGGCTTAAATCTTTACAACTTCGACACAAATCTGAATTAACTTTAATAATAAATATATTAATGGCTAAATGGCTCCGTTTATTGTTCCTTACATATAGTATAATTAGTAGAAAATATATTTATTTATTGCTCATATTAGATAGTTTTATATTTGAATGGGTGGATGTTACCTGTAAGCTATGGCAGAATTAATGGCAACAAAGCAGGAATTTTGATTACTTTCCATTGACAAGTACAGGAAGCTCCGCTTTCACAGAGCATCAAAAAATTGAGATATACTCTTGTTGTTCCTCCCCACGGAAATCTTTAGTAAAAGGCGAAAGATTTATACGATCTGAAGAGAAACAAGAGTGAACTGATTTCGGCTTGTCCAAACGGGCCACCCCATTGCTGGTCTCACCAAAGTAACAGGCGGTGTCACACTAGCAACCATTTCCTTTTAATAAAAATAGATCTTCATATATTTGCTAAATTTAGGAGGCCTTAACACTCAACTAAGATGTATAGTTCGAACAAGTATTTGGTGTTTGGCAATTCTATGGAAACGTTTACACTCTAAACGTGTCGTTGTGAGTCCATGCTTGCTCTGCTGCGTTCGGTTCCAACTCCCTGACCTGTTTGTTTGCATTGTGCACGTTCTCCACTCTGGTTTCCTTCCATTTCCCCCAAACATGCATGATAGGCCCATTGAGCGCTCCAAATTGCCCGTTGTTAGGGTGGTGTTCACTCTAACTTATTTTGCAAGGACCACACTGGAGACAAGATAGTCGTTTTAGACACCTGCAGGCGGAGAGTTCACTCGTCGCTGTGCTCTCAGCGATGATCGAATGAAGTCTGACTCAGGCCTCGTCAGGCGCTTATTTATTGAGAGAAACAAAGTGGGGTTGCAAGTGGGGGTTTCGGAATACACAGGTTGGGGTGAAGCAGCCGGTCCTTGCTGATCAAAGCATAGCAGGGGACCTTTTACGACGTTCTGTAAACAAAGCAACTTTGATTGCTTCCTCTGCAGCTAGTCAATAAGTTGAAATGATCTTAGCACTTTGGTAAACTAATTTTGTCTAGACAGGACAAACTAGTTAAATTATTACAGGTTATATTCCAACATAATCATACGATGAAGATATTCTGCAAACCCTAACATATCCCTCCTGTTTTATCATATGATTATGTCAACCTCGATCAATCAAACGCAAGTAAGAAAATACAATGAAAGCAATAACTTCCAGTGAAGGTGAGGTTCTCCCACAATACTCCAGTCCAAAGTATGTGTAACTCAAAAAACCTGCGGCCAGATTATGTGCAGGAAAAGAGTTACACGGTCCCTCTGCCTTAGGCGACCAGACTGTTATCAATCAAGATAAAAATTGCTCGTGATTGTTCAGCCGTTGGGGGCTTGGCACGCCCACTGGTGGAGGGTGAGCTCGATTCTCACCCCCTTTGCAGATCTGCTCCGTCCGGGGAGAACTCGGGAATGTCTGCTGCGTGGTCGTTGTCTTCAGTGGCTCAGGGTGGACTACCTGGCCACCAAGGGGGAAGAGGATTATTCTGCCTCTGTATGAACTGGGGCGGGGACTGTCGATGGCTGGTCTGGTTCCTTGCAGGAACCCCTCACTGGGGTGCACTGGGACAGATGATACCACGATCCTCCTTTGCCGGCCAGCCGGACGGCATGTGAGATGCGCTCCACCAATTTATAGGGTCCAGTCGACGCAGGCTCCGTCCCCCTCCTTCTTGGGAACGTTGGGGTGATCTGGACCTGGATCCGCCACCGAAAGGACAGCAGCACGTCCAGAAAACAGCAAAAAACAGCACCTTTTCTGCAACCTTTGCATTAGTCATTTGAGATGTTCTGCTCCTCTCATCACTGTTTTGGTTGCCCTGGTTACAGAGGCGTTGCTACACCAAAGGGAGGGAAGATTGTGTCTGTAGCAACGTTGATTAGCTAAGGAATGTAGTGTGGTGTGAACTAGCACTTCATTGTCGGCCCGTGACCCCCGCAGAGTTTGTCCATCTGTTCTCCTCCAGTTGTTGGCCGAGCCGTCCGCGAGTGAGATCAGATAACTTCAATTGCCACTTTCCTGTGGAACAATGCAACTAAACCTTGGCTAGACTTTATCTACTTAGTAAATTAACACGCAATAAGAATGAGTGACTTGTCCAAACATTGAGTAAATATGGGATAACTTCTAACCATCTATGAACCAAAGCTACAGTTAACTAAAAGGAATGAAGTTTCTTTCAACCAAATAAGAACATTTTGCCTATGCAAATAAGCTCTGCTCATTGTTAGTGAAGGCTTCTTACAGAAACAAAAACACACAGATAACATAAGGACAGGAAGGACACATATGGCTGACAGGGATCAAAAGAAACTAAAGAGACTTCCCTGTCACTAAAGAGAAAGAACGTAGATAAAAGGAAAGCCATAAACTCGTAAAGACAAGGCCTACAGGTCTGGCAGGCCAAGGCTTCACTTAAATTATTCCAACATTTCCCTCCTGCTTATCACGCATTTGCTAAATTTTTACATTACCAAAAACAACCACTTCACTTGATTTTCAGTTGTCGGATCACAAGTATGCGCACAAGTATTTCCACCAAAGAGGATAAATGTTGCGACATCATTATTCGGAAACACACAGATCTGGGAAAAAGTCTGCAAACTCAAGTGCAAAAACTGCATCACCATCATCGTTATCAACATGCTGTCGTTCAGACATTAGGCATACCCGGGCCATCTCGTCGTCCATGGGCGAGATTGCTGTAGTGATAAGACGATTAAACAGAGCACGGAGACATGGAATACAACAACCTCCACACAAGGTGAGTATAGCAGTTATTTAGGACACGAGGGCTTCATACTTCCCAAAAGCAGTCATCCACTTGTTGTGCTCTTTCATCCTCGTGTTGAGGGATTGCAAGTTTGCAATCATCTTCGTCAGGCTCCCATCAGGGGCGGTGTCCTTCTGGATGAAGGTGCAGCATTGTTCCCTGAACATTGCGCAGACCCTTCCTTTCCCAGACAACAACATAACAAGAGCATTGCGGTTCTGGATTGACATTAGGGAAGGCATGGCTAGCTGTTCGTGCACTGCCTCAAGTCCCACTTGTGTCCGTTTGCCCAATTTCTGCATGTTGCAATGGATGTAATTTATCCTGTCAACGTTCTTGTTCATCGTCCACCAGCAGCAAATGGAGGACTCCCATCCCGCTTCAATTTGGTCAATTAATTCTTATTAATCAGGAACTCCTCTGGGGACTTTAATTGCATCAATTTTAGTCAGATCATCGTCGCCTCTCAAATTTAAAGACATTATGTTTTTGTTTTTTCCAGCTTTTTCTCAGATCTTGGCATGTCGGTACATATATAATTTTGGTTGACTACAGTCTCTAAAAGCAATGGTTTCTTTTCTTTTTCTTCCATTCAACGGATATTATATAGGACACTTTGTCAAACATTTTCACAATCAGTAAACAAACTATCCACATTCATTTTCGAGATATTGATTCCATTCTTTAACATCTACAGCAGTTGTTGACAAACTATTATTTCTTTACATAACGTTTTTGCCACTGTTAAGGCCTTCAGTGTTTATTTTGAAGCCAATTCAATCCATTTTTAGAATGCATCTATTATGACCAGGCATTATAACCCTGTGGATCGTGTTAAGCACATGTTAAACAAGCTCTACAAAAAAAAATTATAAACGTTTTGAATATGAATCAAATTCATATGTTGTATAAAGCTGACTGAACTGCCCTTCCATCCCCCCTGTTGAGCCAGGTGTCAACGGCACGTGACAACACCATGGCTCAATACAGCTGCCCATTTGTATCGTTTCCTTTCCTTTCTCAACGTGACAACCCAATCCACCAATCGAATAACAAAAAAATAAAAAAAATAAAAAAAATAACTGCTGATAAAATAATATAATAGTTAACTGTTGTAGTTCCATAACTTTAACAAACTCAATCGCTCTCTTATTCTGAAATTTTAAATTTAGCTTTGAAATGTCGGTATTTCATAATTGTACATCATCTAATTCCAGAAAGCAAGTTCTTTCCATCTCTCAAATTTTGTCTAACCAAGGCTAGGCACTAAAGGAGCGTGGACCAGTTACTGCCCATAAACAAATTGCTCGCTTTTTATTTTTTATTTTTTTATTTTTCCTTCCTATCTTAACAAAATCGGTTTTGTTTTGCGGTGCAAATCAGATAGACTACAGATAAATAAATTCTTTAGTGCACCTATATTAGCGAAACACATAACACAACACACAGACAACACAAAAACAGCAGAGACAGAGCTCACAAACAACACCAACAAACAACGCTGCGCAGACGTCATCCTCTATTTTGACGTGTTGGTTATACTTTTTCTTTTTCTTTTTTCTTTCCTCAGTGCCTTTTAGTCTTCGTGCAACTATTGTCACACCTTCCCTAGGCATCACCCTGCTTCAACATCACTTGCCACCACGCACTCAGCACATCCCTGGAGTGGGTACGACCCACTCCGCGCGCAGCCACAGCAAGGGAAGCAAGAGGGGGGGCCCGGCATTTTCATACTGATTTATCCCAGCCTGGCCAGTACTGGGACAATCAATGCCGCTGACCCCCACTCGCGCCAACCCAGCAAACAGCTACCCGCAGAGTCCAGAGCCCCACACCTACATCAGTCTCCCCCACAATCAAATTACAATATCAATCACCACAGGAGCCGGCTCCTACACCCTTTTCACACCACAATACCACACTCCCCCCTCCACAGTCCAGTCTAAGTGGAGACAATGGAAGGCAGGAAGGCACAGGTGAGACACCGAAGGAGCAAGCTCCAGCAGTCCTCCCACTAACCAATTACAACATACAACAAAAGCGCAAATCACTTATGTCTGTCTGGGAGGATCACAACAGCCAAACGTTACAAATGACAAACCACAAGACACAGGTCTGGGAACCACATCAACGACCGCCAAACGCAAATGCCGGGTCAAGGACTGTTCTTCGTCTGTTCTTCGCAACTCTTGTCAAAAGCAACCTTTATTTTTCTTTCGTTTGTATTTGCTCGGGTTTTTTATTTCCCTTCCTAGCATCTAACTTACTCAAAATAATTCTTCCTTCAAAGTCGCTCAACTACTTGCCCATAGCAGTCTCAAACAACTTCAATCATTCAACCTGTATTTTCCCTTCAGTCGGGCATTCAGTCATCAATGCTCATTTGCATCTCACACACATTCCATCACATTGGTCCCAATTCATCCAAGCACTCCACACAACATTCACATACCATTTTCAATTCAAGGTTCCTGATAGAACAATCCACTAATCCCAAAAAAACCTCAATACAATAAAAACGGCTGGCAAATTAATTAAATTAAGTTTTTTCTTTGTTTTCAAATTTAAAGAACTCAACCTCTCAGATTCAGCTTGCATATAGAAGATCGTATAATCTTACAACACAACCAATCAATAATTTCTATTAAATGTAGCATACCATGTCTCTGTATTAGCATGAGCGGTCAAAAAAGGGGGGGGGAAGCTTGACATGTTGAAAATTTGGCTTTTCCTCTGCCTCTTCCTCCACCCTTTGATTGGTATTGTTTTGCACGACGACACGCTCTCGCCAAGTGGCCCCGTTTCCCACAGTTCCAACAGTCCAAATTTGAGCTGGAGTTTGAATTGAATGGCGGCCTGCCGCCTTGTTGGTCTCTAATGCAGGTTTAAATTGACCTTCCACCAAATTCTCTCTGCAGTCAATTTATCCTACCAGTCGCACACTCTCAACCACACAACATTCATGCAAACAGCTTGGAACAACGGACAAAAAAAAGAATCCACGCCCTTCTTCACTTAAGAAAAAGAAGCTCTGTTCTTTTTCTTAGCCCGTTCCTTCCACTGGGACTTGAAACCCCAGCTGTTTCATAGCTTGGAAACACCAAAGTCGTATCTCATAGCTTGGAAACACCAAAGCCGTATCTCATAGCTTGGAAACACCAAAGCCGTATCTCATAGCTTGGAAACACCAAAGCCGTATCTCATAGCTTGGAAACACCAAAGCCGTATCTCATAGCTCGGACAAACCAAAGCCGTATCTGCGCTTTTTTCTATGACTTACTTGTCTCCCTTGGTCCGCTGTAATGTGGGACCCCGTCAAACCACCTCTGACAGACGAAGGCAGACCTAAGATGCTGGCCCAGCGAAGAAATTCTCTTCCCAGGACTTTCTTCTCCAGGTCCCCATAAAGGACGCTGGCTTGTCGACAATGCAGCACGTCCTCCTCCGTCAGCCAGATGGCGGGTATGAGGGTCCCGGGTTTCGGCACCAAAAATGTTAGGGTGGTGTTCACTCTAACTTATTTTGCAAGGACCACACTGGAGACAAGTTAGTCGTTTTAGACACCTGCAGGCGGAGAGTTCACTCGTCGCTGTGCTCTCAGCGATGATCGAATGAAGTCTGACTCAGGCCTCGTCAGGCGCTTATTTATTGAGAGAAACAAAGTGGGGTTGCAAGTGGGGGTTTCGGAATACACAGGTTGGGGTGAAGCAGCCGGTCCCTGCTGATCAAAGCATAGCAGGGGACCTTTTACGACGTTCTGTAAACAAAGCAACTTTGATTGCTTCCTCTGCAGCTAGTCAATAAGTTGAAATGATCTTAGCACTTTGGTAAACTAATTTTGTCTAGACAGGACAAACTAGTTAAATTATTACAGGTTATATTCCAACATAATCATACGATGAAGATATTCTGCAAACCCTAACACCCGTAGGTGCGAGTGCGGACGGTTTTTCGTCTCTGTGTGCCCTGCGAGTGATTATTATTTGTTAAAGCGTATATGCCGTTACACCGCTAGATGGCAGCAGCGTTGACTTCCGCACCTGACCACAAAAAGAAACGGGAATCACGTGATGCGCAGGAAAAGAAGCATTAGTATGAGTCGATATATTTAAACCGTAACTTGAATTGGTAGTCTTGTAGTGGGTTGACATAATTCACCCGGAACCTAAGTTCACGTTGCCGAGTTCCGGTGGGATGTTTTACACGTGTGGGAGTTTCCTGTTTGAGGAGTGTGTGTTAGGATCTCGAAGGGAAAAGAGTCGGCCCGTGGTTGAGAGAAGCTAATTATAAATGTCATTAAAACAACTGCCGTTGGCACCGTCATTTATCACTCCGCCTCCGACTCCAGTCCTTGCACACCACAGTCTCTTTATTTAAGTGGTTTCCTCAGACCAGTTTCAGTACATCGCTTCTCGGCCTTTTGGCTAAGACCAGGTGTAGAATCTGTTCTTATCAGATTAATATCTGATACGTTCCCTATCCGGGGACCATGTATTAATTGGATTTTCGCAACAGGGAGATGGTATAGGGGCTTGCTCCGTCCACTCTATGCATCGACCTGGTATTGCAGTACCTCCAGGAGCGGTGCGCCCCCCTCTACTGGTCAAATAAAAAGTAGTTTACATCACAATCCGTTAGCTTCATTCTCACAGGATGAAGCAGAAAGTCAACGACGTCTTGATCGGATTTGATTCAAGTTCATGTTGTGTGCTCACCTTATATCTTTATTAGGTAATGCACTCTGAATTTAATCAGGACCCGAACCGATGTCTTTAATCACTTTTATTCATGAAACAGAGGGCCATCAACTTGCCGCTCTGTCTGCATATTCATTTCCCTGAACGTCACTCCTTCACTACGTCATCACGTAGGCCCACAGTACAATATCAGTACATGACAGTTCATGACGGCTCATCTTAGGCGGCAGCAAGAATTTACGTAACTGTTCTAAAATATGGTCAAAATGTCTTTTTTTGCTTGAGATTTTCCTATCATTGTTCCAGGATCTTTTAGTACAATTCTTGTTCTCCAAATGTTAAGAAAATGTCATTTTCAAAACTCGTTCAGAAAAAGAAGTATATATATTTTTCTGCGGTAATGTTGGAGATTTTCAATAAATACAAATTCATACCGTTTTAGGGTTCTCAGGAGAAAAGAGGCACTGCATGATGGGCATGTTTTGACTTCATTTATCGGTTTATTATAGTTGCTGGCATCACCACTAGATGGCGACTCTAGGAAAAAGGAGGTGAACAAAGACGTGGAGGCAGTAGAAAAAGAAGCAAGGCATGATGGTCATGTTTCTGAATCTATTTTTTACTTAATTTAAAATGTTTTGGTTTTGAATGACTAATACTAATAGACAGCTTCTCTCTAATACGATATACTATGTTAACAGTTCTACGAATGCTGTCTCATCCACTGAATATGTGTGCTCACACTTTTGTACCAAATTAGCCTCTGACTGTAGATGGTGTGCGCGGTGAAAACGTCGGCCCCGGCGACGTATACAACTCATACTTACCTGGCAGGGGAGATACCATGATCAAGAAGGTGGGTCACCCAGGGTGAGACTCAGCCATTGCACTCCGGTTGTGCTGACCCCTGCGAATTCCCCAAATGTGGGAATCTCGACTGCACAATTTCTGGTGGTGGGGGACTGCGTTCGCGCTCTCCCCTGATTCTCCTGTACAATACAAAAACCCTCACACGAAGCCAAATTTCATGGTCGCCACATACTGAGCGATGGTGCATCAAGCTGTGCTCTGCAACTGTGCACCTACTTGCCGAACTTCATTCAACAAATTAGTAATTGCAAAATAAAATGTAATTACTACGTTCCCGACCCGTTATTGATACGAACGTATATGTTATAACTTTCATATAACCTGCTTTCTGGAATAGCCCCACGGATCATTTCCGGTTCTCCATTTACCTACACTATAAAGAAAAACTGGCCAACAGGTACGTGGACCCAGACATACAACTGATTTTTGCACCCCCTACTCTACTGGTCAAATCAAGAGTAGTTTACATCACAGTCCGTTAGCTTCATTCTCACAGGATAAAGCAGAGGGTCAATGACGTCATTGATTCAAGTTCATGGCGGCTGGCAGCAAGGATATACGAAAAAATATGATCAAAATGTCTTTCTTTAAATCAGAAATTGTGCCAGAAATTTTTAGTACAATCCTTGTTCTCAAATTTTTAAGAGAATGTCATTTTCTAAACTTGCTCAGAAAAAGAAATATATATCTTTCTGCGGTACTGTTGGAGATTTTCTATAAATACAAATTCATATGGTTCTCAGGTGAAAAGAGGCAATGCATGATGGGTATGTTTTTACTTCATTTCTTATGCTGCCACCACCACTAGATGGCAACTCTAAGAAAAAGGAGGTGAACAAAGGCGTGGAGGCAGTAGAAAGAGAAGCAAAGCATCAGTTTATGGGTATTTACGAGGGTATTTTTATATTAATACTTTAATAGCTAAATGGCTCCTATTATTGTTACTTACATATAGTATAATTTGTGGAAAATATATTAATTTATTGCTCAATGCATAATCAATAGTTTTATATTTGAATGGGTGGATGTCACCAAAAGCTGTCCCTAAAGCTTAACCAATTTGGTCTGTAAACTTTAGCAGAATTAATAACTACAAGGCAGGACTATTAACTATT
Source organism: Syngnathus typhle (assembly GCF_033458585.1). Lineage (NCBI taxonomy): Eukaryota > Metazoa > Chordata > Actinopteri > Syngnathiformes > Syngnathidae > Syngnathus > Syngnathus typhle. Next base: position 381,072 of record NC_083758.1, read on the forward strand.
TCCCATTGACAAGTATAGGTGGCTCCGCTTTCGCAGAGCATCAAAAAATTGAGATGAACTCTCATTGTTCCTCCCCACGGAAATCTTTAGTAAAAGGCGATCGGTGAAATTGCAGCAACCATTCCTTCTAATACAAACAATAGACGTTCATAGATTTACTACATTTAGAAGGACTCAACCTAAATAGACAGTTTAAACGAGTATTTTGTGTTCATCAATGTGTTTTTTCCTTGAAACATTGTTGGCGCACAGGATTATGGATACCTGATATTTCAAACAGCGTCACCTATCGATTGGGCAACTATTTTGAGTGTGAGTTTTGAACGTATAAACAGTTGTATGTCTTGGTCCGTGTACTTTTGGTATGAGAGAAATGGAAATGATCCGATTTCCGTGTGTTATTTTCAAATGTGTAATTTCAGATTTTTATTCAACACAAATCGGGAAACAAAAGACGATCGTAATTTCCTCAAATGAGTGTTAAGAAATGCTGGCGTGGATTGGAATGCGATTCACCTCCACTGCGATGGTGGCGTTCGAGGGTTAATGTAAATTGCCACAGCAGGAAACAGGAAGTAGTTTGGCGAAGTGGGCCGCGTGTTTTTTTGCTGCGTGTTTTTTTTCCCGTCAAAATGTTCGTCAAACAGCTATCTTGCCTTCGGTCCCGAAATGTATCCAAAGATCCGATTGTTTTTGGCGAATGACCAATTCGTTTTGTTGGTCATTAAAAGCTATTCCCATCAGGAGCTCAGTTCATCGTTATTCTATTGGGTCAACGTGAACCACGTGACACTAAACCTCCACGAACACACGAAAATCTGCAACCGATGCACAGGTTGAAAACAGCCCGGTGACGCATTATCATTCCAAACTGTTAATAGTTGAGGTTTGTTACGGTGGTCGGTACGTGGCATTAGTATGACTCAATATATTTAAACCGTAACTTGAATTGGTAGTCTCTTTATTTAAGTAGTTTTCTCAGACCAACTTTCGGTTATCGCTTCTCGGCCTTTTGGCTAAGATCAAGTGTAGTATCTGTTCTTATCAGTTTAATATCTGATACGTCCCCTATCCGGGGACCATATATTAAATTGATTTTTGGAACTGGGAGATGGAATCAGGGGCTTGCTCCGTCCACTCCACGCATCGACCTGGTATTGCAGTACTTCCAGGAACGGTGCACCCCCCTCTGCTTGTCAAATAAAGGATAGTTAAGTCAGGAAGCCATTAGAATCGGTTCGCTTCATTCTCACAGGATAAAGCAGAAAGTCAAAAACGTGTTGAAAGGGTTTGATTCAGTCAAGTTCATGACCTTTATCTAAATGTGAATAGCAGAAGAATTCTATCCTTTACAACAAAATAGAAAACATATCGGCCCTACGATTGGCTGGCCACCAGTTTATGATGTCCAGTGGGGATGGGCGATACCAATGATTTTGGAATCGATCCGATACCAAGTATTTCCTACCCAAAATACCCGATATTCGATCCGATATCGATACCGGAAGTGTAATTTCCCGCCCAAAAAACGATTTAAATGCAGTGGCATTCTTGCTCTTGGAGAGTCATCTATTGAATTTTGTAGAAAAAAGTATTACGTCACGTGAATTATGAACCTGAAGTACTTATGGCTGTATTCATTTACACGGCTTAAATCTTTACAACTTCGACACAAATCTGAATTAACTTTAATAATAAATATATTAATGGCTAAATGGCTCCGTTTATTGTTCCTTACATATAGTATAATTAGTAGAAAATATATTTATTTATTGCTCATATTAGATAGTTTTATATTTGAATGGGTGGATGTTACCTGTAAGCTATGGCAGAATTAATGGCAACAAAGCAGGAATTTTGATTACTTTCCATTGACAAGTAGAGGAAGCTCCGCTTTCACAGAGCATCAAAAATTTGAGATATACTCTTGTTGTTCCTCCCCACGGAAATCTTTAGTAAAAGGCGAAAGATTTATACGATCTGAAGAGAAACAAGAGTGAACTGATTTCGGCTTGTCCAAACGGGCCACCCCATTGCTGGTCTCACCAAAGTAACAGGCGGTGTCACACTAGCAACCATTTCCTTTTAATAAAAATAGATCTTCATATATTTGCTAAATTTAGGAGGCCTTAACACTCAACTAAGATGTATAGTTCGAACAAGTATTTGGTGTTTGGCAATTCTATGGAAACGTTTACACTCTAAACGTGTCGTTGTGAGTCCATGCTTGCTCTGCTGCGTTCGGTTCCAACTCCCTGACCTGTTTGTTTGCATTGTGCACGTTCTCCACTCTGGTTTCCTTCCATTTCCCCCAAACATGCATGATAGGCCCATTGAGCGCTCCAAATTGCCCGTAGGTGCGAGTGCGGACGGTTTTTCGTCTCTGTGTGCCCTGCGAGTGATTATTATTTGTTAAAGCGTATATGCCGTTACACCGCTAGATGGCAGCAGCGTTGACTTCCGCACCTGACCACAAAAAGAAACGGGAATCACGTGATGCGCAGGAAAAGAAGCATTAGTATGAGTCGATATATTTAAACCGTAACTTGAATTGGTAGTCTTGTAGTGGGTTGACATAATTCACCCGGAACCTAAGTTCACGTTGCCGAGTTCCGGTGGGATGTTTTACACGTGTGGGAGTTTCCTGTTTGAGGAGTGTGTGTTAGGATCTCGAAGGGAAAAGAGTCGGCCCGTGGTTGAGAGAAGCTAATTATAAATGTCATTAAAACAACTGCCGTTGGCACCGTCATTTATCACTCCGCCTCCGACTCCAGTCCTTGCACACCACAGTCTCTTTATTTAAGTGGTTTCCTCAGACCAGTTTCAGTACATCGCTTCTCGGCCTTTTGGCTAAGACCAGGTGTAGAATCTGTTCTTATCAGATTAATATCTGATACGTTCCCTATCCGGGGACCATGTATTAATTGGATTTTCGCAACAGGGAGATGGTATAGGGGCTTGCTCCGTCCACTCTATGCATCGACCTGGTATTGCAGTACCTCCAGGAGCGGTGCGCCCCCCTCTACTGGTCAAATAAAAAGTAGTTTACATCACAATCCGTTAGCTTCATTCTCACAGGATGAAGCAGAAAGTCAACGACGTCTTGATCGGATTTGATTCAAGTTCATGTTGTGTGCTCACCTTATATCTTTATTAGGTAATGCACTCTGAATTTAATCAGGACCCGAACCGATGTCTTTAATCACTTTTATTCATGAAACAGAGGGCCATCAACTTGCCGCTCTGTCTGCATATTCATTTCCCTGAACGTCACTCCTTCACTACGTCATCACGTAGGCCCACAGTACAATATCAGTACATGACAGTTCATGACGGCTCATCTTAGGCGGCAGCAAGAATTTACGTAACTGTTCTAAAATATGGTCAAAATGTCTTTTTTTGCTTGAGATTTTCCTATCATTGTTCCAGGATCTTTTAGTACAATTCTTGTTCTCCAAATGTTAAGAAAATGTCATTTTCAAAACTCGTTCAGAAAAAGAAGTATATATATTTTTCTGCGGTAATGTTGGAGATTTTCAATAAATACAAATTCATACCGTTTTAGGGTTCTCAGGAGAAAAGAGGCACTGCATGATGGGCATGTTTTGACTTCATTTATCGGTTTATTATAGTTGCTGGCATCACCACTAGATGGCGACTCTAGGAAAAAGGAGGTGAACAAAGACGTGGAGGCAGTAGAAAAAGAAGCAAGGCATGATGGTCATGTTTCTGAATCTATTTTTTACTTAATTTAAAATGTTTTGGTTTTGAATGACTAATACTAATAGACAGCTTCTCTCTAATACGATATACTATGTTAACAGTTCTACGAATGCTGTCTCATCCACTGAATATGTGTGCTCACACTTTTGTACCAAATTAGCCTCTGACTGTAGATGGTGTGCGCGGTGAAAACGTCGGCCCCGGCGACGTATACAACTCATACTTACCTGGCAGGGGAGATACCATGATCAAGAAGGTGGTTCACCCAGGGTGAGGCTCAGCCATTGCACTCCGGTTGTGCTGACCCCTGCGAATTCCCCAAATGTGGGAATCTCGACTGCACAATTTCTGGTGGTGGGGGACTGCGTTCGCGCTCTCCCCTGATTCTCCTGTACAATACAAAAACCCTCACACGAAGTCAAATTTCATGGTCGCCACATACTGAGCGATGGTGCATCAAGCTGTGCTCTGCAACTGTGCACCTACTTGCCGAACTTCATTCAACAAATTAGTAATTGCAAAATAAAATGTAATTACTACGTTCCCGACCCGTTATTGATACGAACGTATATGTTATAACTTTCATATAACCTGCTTTCTGGAATAGCCCCACGGATCATTTCCGGTTCTCCATTTACCTACACTATAAAGAAAAACTGGCCAACAGGTACGTGGACCCAGACATACAACTGATTTTTGCACCCCCTACTCTACTGGTCAAATCAAGAGTAGTTTACATCACAGTCCGTTAGCTTCATTCTCACAGGATAAAGCAGAGGGTCAATGACGTCATTGATTCAAGTTCATGGCGGCTGGCAGCAAGGATATACGAAAAAATATGATCAAAATGTCTTTCTTTAAATCAGAAATTGTGCCAGAAATTTTTAGTACAATCCTTGTTCTCAAATTTTTAAGAGAATGTCATTTTCTAAACTTGCTCAGAAAAAGAAATATATATCTTTCTGCGGTACTGTTGGAGATTTTCTATAAATACAAATTCATATGGTTCTCAGGTGAAAAGAGGCAATGCATGATGGGTATGTTTTTACTTCATTTCTTATGCTGCCACCACCACTAGATGGCAACTCTAAGAAAAAGGAGGTGAACAAAGGCGTGGAGGCAGTAGAAAGAGAAGCAAAGCATCAGTTTATGGGTATTTACGAGGGTATTTTTATATTAATACTTTAATAGCTAAATGGCTCCTATTATTGTTACTTACATATAGTATAATTTGTGGAAAATATATTAATTTATTGCTCAATGCATAATCAATAGTTTTATATTTGAATGGGTGGATGTCACCAAAAGCTGTCCCTAAAGCTTAACCAATTTGGTCTGTAAACTTTAGCAGAATTAATAACTACAAGGCAGGACTATTAACTATTTCCCATTGACAAGTATAGGTGGCTCCGCTTTCGCAGAGCATCAAAAAATTGAGATGAACTCTCATTGTTCCTCCCCACGGAAATCTTTAGTAAAAGGCGATCGGTGAAATTGCAGCAACCATTCCTTCTAATACAAACAATAGACGTTCATAGATTTACTACATTTAGAAGGACTCAACCTAAATAGACAGTTTAAACGAGTATTTTGTGTTCATCAATGTGTTTTTTCCTTGAAACATTGTTGGCGCACAGGATTATGGATACCTGATATTTCAAACAGCGTCACCTATCGATTGGGCAACTATTTTGAGTGTGAGTTTTGAACGTATAAACAGTTGTATGTCTTGGTCCGTGTACTTTTGGTATGAGAGAAATGGAAATGATCCGATTTCCGTGTGTTATTTTCAAATGTGTAATTTCAGATTTTTATTCAACACAAATCGGGAAACAAAAGACGATCGTAATTTCCTCAAATGAGTGTTAAGAAATGCTGGCGTGGATTGGAATGCGATTCACCTCCACTGCGATGGTGGCGTTCGAGGGTTAATGTAAATTGCCACAGCAGGAAACAGGAAGTAGTTTGGCGAAGTGGGCCGCGTGTTTTTTTGCTGCGTGTTTTTTTTCCCGTCAAAATGTTCGTCAAACAGCTATCTTGCCTTCGGTCCCGAAATGTATCCAAAGATCCGATTGTTTTTGGCGAATGACCAATTCGTTTTGTTGGTCATTAAAAGCTATTCCCATCAGGAGCTCAGTTCATCGTTATTCTATTGGGTCAACGTGAACCACGTGACACTAAACCTCCACGAACACACGAAAATCTGCAACCGATGCACAGGTTGAAAACAGCCCGGTGACGCATTATCATTCCAAACTGTTAATAGTTGAGGTTTGTTACGGTGGTCGGTACGTGGCATTAGTATGACTCAATATATTTAAACCGTAACTTGAATTGGTAGTCTCTTTATTTAAGTAGTTTTCTCAGACCAACTTTCGGTTATCGCTTCTCGGCCTTTTGGCTAAGATCAAGTGTAGTATCTGTTCTTATCAGTTTAATATCTGATACATCCAGGGACCATATATTAAATTGATTTTTGGAACTGGGAGATGGAATCAGGGGCTTGCTCCGTCCACTCCACGCATCGACCTGGTATTGCAGTACTTCCAGGAACGGTGCACCCCCCTCTGCTTGTCAAATAAAGGATAGTTAAGTCAGGAAGCCATTAGAATCGGTTCGCTTCATTCTCACAGGATAAAGCAGAAAGTCAAAAACGTGTTGAAAGGGTTTGATTCAGTCAAGTTCATGACCTTTATCTAAATGTGAATAGCAGAAGAATTCTATCCTTTACAACAAAATAGAAAACATATCGGCCCTACGATTGGCTGGCCACCAGTTTATGATGTCCAGTGGGGATGGGCGATACCAATGATTTTGGAATCGATCCGATACCAAGTATTTCCTACCCAAAATACCCGATATTCGATCCGATATCGATACCGGAAGTGTAATTTCCCGCCCAAAAAACGATTTAAATGCAGTGGCATTCTTGCTCTTGGAGAGTCATCTATTGAATTTTGTAGAAAAAAGTATTACGTCACGTGAATTATGAACCTGAAGTACTTATGGCTGTATTCATTTACACGGCTTAAATCTTTACAACTTCGACACAAATCTGAATTAACTTTAATAATAAATATATTAATGGCTAAATGGCTCCGTTTATTGTTCCTTACATATAGTATAATTAGTAGAAAATATATTTATTTATTGCTCATATTAGATAGTTTTATATTTGAATGGGTGGATGTTACCTGTAAGCTATGGCAGAATTAATGGCAACAAAGCAGGAATTTTGATTACTTTCCATTGACAAGTACAGGAAGCTCCGCTTTCACAGAGCATCAAAAATTTGAGATATACTCTTGTTGTTCCTCCCCACGGAAATCTTTAGTAAAAGGCGAAAGATTTATACGATCTGAAGAGAAACAAGAGTGAACTGATTTCGGCTTGTCCAAACGGGCCACCCCATTGCTGGTCTCACCAAAGTAACAGGCGGTGTCACACTAGCAACCATTTCCTTTTAATAAAAATAGATCTTCATATATTTGCTAAATTTAGGAGGCCTTAACACTCAACTAAGATGTATAGTTCGAACAAGTATTTGGTGTTTGGCAATTCTATGGAAACGTTTACACTCTAAACGTGTCGTTGTGAGTCCATGCTTGCTCTGCTGCGTTCGGTTCCAACTCCCTGACCTGTTTGTTTGCATTGTGCACGTTCTCCACTCTGGTTTCCTTCCATTTCCCCCAAACATGCATGATAGGCCCATTGAGCGCTCCAAATTGCCCGTAGGTGCGAGTGCGGACGGTTTTTCGTCTCTGTGTGCCCTGCGAGTGATTATTATTTGTTAAAGCGTATATGCCGTTACACCGCTAGATGGCAGCAGCGTTGACTTCCGCACCTGACCACAAAAAGAAACGGGAATCACGTGATGCGCAGGAAAAGAAGCATTAGTATGAGTCGATATATTTAAACCGTAACTTGAATTGGTAGTCTTGTAGTGGGTTGACATAATTCACCCGGAACCTAAGTTCACGTTGCCGAGTTCCGGTGGGATGTTTTACACGTGTGGGAGTTTCCTGTTTGAGGAGTGTGTGTTAGGATCTCGAAGGGAAAAGAGTCGGCCCGTGGTTGAGAGAAGCTAATTATAAATGTCATTAAAACAACTGCCGTTGGCACCGTCATTTATCACTCCGCCTCCGACTCCAGTCCTTGCACACCACAGTCTCTTTATTTAAGTGGTTTCCTCAGACCAGTTTCAGTACATCGCTTCTCGGCCTTTTGGCTAAGACCAGGTGTAGAATCTGTTCTTATCAGATTAATATCTGATACGTTCCCTATCCGGGGACCATGTATTAATTGGATTTTCGCAACAGGGAGATGGTATAGGGGCTTGCTCCGTCCACTCTATGCATCGACCTGGTATTGCAGTACCTCCAGGAGCGGTGCGCCCCCCTCTACTGGTCAAATAAAAAGTAGTTTACATCACAATCCGTTAGCTTCATTCTCACAGGATGAAGCAGAAAGTCAACGACGTCTTGATCGGATTTGATTCAAGTTCATGTTGTGTGCTCACCTTATATCTTTATTAGGTAATGCACTCTGAATTTAATCAGGACCCGAACCGATGTCTTTAATCACTTTTATTCATGAAACAGAGGGCCATCAACTTGCCGCTCTGTCTGCATATTCATTTCCCTGAACGTCACTCCTTCACTACGTCATCACGTAGGCCCACAGTACAATATCAGTACATGACAGTTCATGACGGCTCATCTTAGGCGGCAGCAAGAATTTACGTAACTGTTCTAAAATATGGTCAAAATGTCTTTTTTTGCTTGAGATTTTCCTATCATTGTTCCAGGATCTTTTAGTACAATTCTTGTTCTCCAAATGTTAAGAAAATGTCATTTTCAAAACTCGTTCAGAAAAAGAAGTATATATATTTTTCTGCGGTAATGTTGGAGATTTTCAATAAATACAAATTCATACCGTTTTAGGGTTCTCAGGAGAAAAGAGGCACTGCATGATGGGCATGTTTTGACTTCATTTATCGGTTTATTATAGTTGCTGGCATCACCACTAGATGGCGACTCTAGGAAAAAGGAGGTGAACAAAGACGTGGAGGCAGTAGAAAAAGAAGCAAGGCATGATGGTCATGTTTCTGAATCTATTTTTTACTTAATTTAAAATGTTTTGGTTTTGAATGACTAATACTAATAGACAGCTTCTCTCTAATACGATATACTATGTTAACAGTTCTACGAATGCTGTCTCATCCACTGAATATGTGTGCTCACACTTTTGTACCAAATTAGCCTCTGACTGTAGATGGTGTGCGCGGTGAAAACGTCGGCCCCGGCGACGTATACAACTCATACTTACCTGGCAGGGGAGATACCATGATCAAGAAGGTGGTTCACCCAGGGTGAGGCTCAGCCATTGCACTCCGGTTGTGCTGACCCCTGCGAATTCCCCAAATGTGGGAATCTCGACTGCACAATTTCTGGTGGTGGGGGACTGCGTTCGCGCTCTCCCCTGATTCTCCTGTACAATACAAAAACCCTCACACGAAGTCAAATTTCATGGTCGCCACATACTGAGCGATGGTGCATCAAGCTGTGCTCTGCAACTGTGCACCTACTTGCCGAACTTCATTCAACAAATTAGTAATTGCAAAATAAAATGTAATTACTACGTTCCCGACCCGTTATTGATACGAACGTATATGTTATAACTTTCATATAACCTGCTTTCTGGAATAGCCCCACGGATCATTTCCGGTTCTCCATTTACCTACACTATAAAGAAAAACTGGCCAACAGGTACGTGGACCCAGACATACAACTGATTTTTGCACCCCCTACTCTACTGGTCAAATCAAGAGTAGTTTACATCACAGTCCGTTAGCTTCATTCTCACAGGATAAAGCAGAGGGTCAATGACGTCATTGATTCAAGTTCATGGCGGCTGGCAGCAAGGATATACGAAAAAATATGATCAAAATGTCTTTCTTTAAATCAGAAATTGTGCCAGAAATTTTTAGTACAATCCTTGTTCTCAAATTTTTAAGAGAATGTCATTTTCTAAACTTGCTCAGAAAAAGAAATATATATCTTTCTGCGGTACTGTTGGAGATTTTCTATAAATACAAATTCATATGGTTCTCAGGTGAAAAGAGGCAATGCATGATGGGTATGTTTTTACTTCATTTCTTATGCTGCCACCACCACTAGATGGCAACTCTAAGAAAAAGGAGGTGAACAAAGGCGTGGAGGCAGTAGAAAGAGAAGCAAAGCATCAGTTTATGGGTATTTACGAGGGTATTTTTATATTAATACTTTAATAGCTAAATGGCTCCTATTATTGTTACTTACATATAGTATAATTTGTGGAAAATATATTAATTTATTGCTCAATGCATAATCAATAGTTTTATATTTGAATGGGTGGATGTCACCAAAAGCTGTCCCTAAAGCTTAACCAATTTGGTCTGTAAACTTTAGCAGAATTAATAACTACAAGGCAGGACTATTAACTATTTCCCATTGACAAGTATAGGTGGCTCCGCTTTCGCAGAGCATCAAAAAATTGAGATGAACTCTCATTGTTCCTCCCCACGGAAATCTTTAGTAAAAGGCGATCGGTGAAATTGCAGCAACCATTCCTTCTAATACAAACAATAGACGTTCATAGATTTACTACATTTAGAAGGACTCAACCTAAATAGACAGTTTAAACGAGTATTTTGTGTTCATCAATGTGTTTTTTCCTTGAAACATTGTTGGCGCACAGGATTATGGATACCTGATATTTCAAACAGCGTCACCTATCGATTGGGCAACTATTTTGAGTGTGAGTTTTGAACGTATAAACAGTTGTATGTCTTGGTCCGTGTACTTTTGGTATGAGAGAAATGGAAATGATCCGATTTCCGTGTGTTATTTTCAAATGTGTAATTTCAGATTTTTATTCAACACAAATCGGGAAACAAAAGACGATCGTAATTTCCTCAAATGAGTGTTAAGAAATGCTGGCGTGGATTGGAATGCGATTCACCTCCACTGCGATGGTGGCGTTCGAGGGTTAATGTAAATTGCCACAGCAGGAAACAGGAAGTAGTTTGGCGAAGTGGGCCGCGTGTTTTTTTGCTGCGTGTTTTTTTTCCCGTCAAAATGTTCGTCAAACAGCTATCTTGCCTTCGGTCCCGAAATGTATCCAAAGATCCGATTGTTTTTGGCGAATGACCAATTCGTTTTGTTGGTCATTAAAAGCTATTCCCATCAGGAGCTCAGTTCATCGTTATTCTATTGGGTCAACGTGAACCACGTGACACTAAACCTCCACGAACACACGAAAATCTGCAACCGATGCACAGGTTGAAAACAGCCCGGTGACGCATTATCATTCCAAACTGTTAATAGTTGAGGTTTGTTACGGTGGTCGGTACGTGGCATTAGTATGACTCAATATATTTAAACCGTAACTTGAATTGGTAGTCTCTTTATTTAAGTAGTTTTCTCAGACCAACTTTCGGTTATCGCTTCTCGGCCTTTTGGCTAAGATCAAGTGTAGTATCTGTTCTTATCAGTTTAATATCTGATACGTCCCCTATCCGGGGACCATATATTAAATTGATTTTTGGAACTGGGAGATGGAATCAGGGGCTTGCTCCGTCCACTCCACGCATCGACCTGGTATTGCAGTACTTCCAGGAACGGTGCACCCCCCTCTGCTTGTCAAATAAAGGATAGTTAAGTCAGGAAGCCATTAGAATCGGTTCGCTTCATTCTCACAGGATAAAGCAGAAAGTCAAAAACGTGTTGAAAGGGTTTGATTCAGTCAAGTTCATGACCTTTATCTAAATGTGAATAGCAGAAGAATTCTATCCTTTACAACAAAATAGAAAACATATCGGCCCTACGATTGGCTGGCCACCAGTTTATGATGTCCAGTGGGGATGGGCGATACCAATGATTTTGGAATCGATCCGATACCAAGTATTTCCTACCCAAAATACCCGATATTCGATCCGATATCGATACCGGAAGTGTAATTTCCCGCCCAAAAAACGATTTAAATGCAGTGGCATTCTTGCTCTTGGAGAGTCATCTATTGAATTTTGTAGAAAAAAGTATTACGTCACGTGAATTATGAACCTGAAGTACTTATGGCTGTATTCATTTACACGGCTTAAATCTTTACAACTTCGACACAAATCTGAATTAACTTTAATAATAAATATATTAATGGCTAAATGGCTCCGTTTATTGTTCCTTACATATAGTATAATTAGTAGAAAATATATTTATTTATTGCTCATATTAGATAGTTTTATATTTGAATGGGTGGATGTTACCTGTAAGCTATGGCAGAATTAATGGCAACAAAGCAGGAATTTTGATTACTTTCCATTGACAAGTACAGGAAGCTCCGCTTTCACAGAGCATCAAAAATTTGAGATATACTCTTGTTGTTCCTCCCCACGGAAATCTTTAGTAAAAGGCGAAAGATTTATACGATCTGAAGAGAAACAAGAGTGAACTGATTTCGGCTTGTCCAAACGGGCCACCCCATTGCTGGTCTCACCAAAGTAACAGGCGGTGTCACACTAGCAACCATTTCCTTTTAATAAAAATAGATCTTCATATATTTGCTAAATTTAGGAGGCCTTAACACTCAACTAAGATGTATAGTTCGAACAAGTATTTGGTGTTTGGCAATTCTATGGAAACGTTTACACTCTAAACGTGTCGTTGTGAGTCCATGCTTGCTCTGCTGCGTTCGGTTCCAACTCCCTGACCTGTTTGTTTGCATTGTGCACGTTCTCCACTCTGGTTTCCTTCCATTTCCCCCAAACATGCATGATAGGCCCATTGAGCGCTCCAAATTGCCCGTAGGTGCGAGTGCGGACGGTTTTTCGTCTCTGTGTGCCCTGCGAGTGATTATTATTTGTTAAAGCGTATATGCCGTTACACCGCTAGATGGCAGCAGCGTTGACTTCCGCACCTGACCACAAAAAGAAACGGGAATCACGTGATGCGCAGGAAAAGAAGCATTAGTATGAGTCGATATATTTAAACCGTAACTTGAATTGGTAGTCTTGTAGTGGGTTGACATAATTCACCCGGAACCTAAGTTCACGTTGCCGAGTTCCGGTGGGATGTTTTACACGTGTGGGAGTTTCCTGTTTGAGGAGTGTGTGTTAGGATCTCGAAGGGAAAAGAGTCGGCCCGTGGTTGAGAGAAGCTAATTATAAATGTCATTAAAACAACTGCCGTTGGCACCGTCATTTATCACTCCGCCTCCGACTCCAGTCCTTGCACACCACAGTCTCTTTATTTAAGTGGTTTCCTCAGACCAGTTTCAGTACATCGCTTCTCGGCCTTTTGGCTAAGACCAGGTGTAGAATCTGTTCTTATCAGATTAATATCTGATACGTTCCCTATCCGGGGACCATGTATTAATTGGATTTTCGCAACAGGGAGATGGTATAGGGGCTTGCTCCGTCCACTCTATGCATCGACCTGGTATTGCAGTACCTCCAGGAGCGGTGCGCCCCCCTCTACTGGTCAAATAAAAAGTAGTTTACATCACAATCCGTTAGCTTCATTCTCACAGGATGAAGCAGAAAGTCAACGACGTCTTGATCGGATTTGATTCAAGTTCATGTTGTGTGCTCACCTTATATCTTTATTAGGTAATGCACTCTGAATTTAATCAGGACCCGAACCGATGTCTTTAATCACTTTTATTCATGAAACAGAGGGCCATCAACTTGCCGCTCTGTCTGCATATTCATTTCCCTGAACGTCACTCCTTCACTACGTCATCACGTAGGCCCACAGTACAATATCAGTACATGACAGTTCATGACGGCTCATCTTAGGCGGCAGCAAGAATTTACGTAACTGTTCTAAAATATGGTCAAAATGTCTTTTTTTGCTTGAGATTTTCCTATCATTGTTCCAGGATCTTTTAGTACAATTCTTGTTCTCCAAATGTTAAGAAAATGTCATTTTCAAAACTCGTTCAGAAAAAGAAGTATATATATTTTTCTGCGGTAATGTTGGAGATTTTCAATAAATACAAATTCATACCGTTTTAGGGTTCTCAGGAGAAAAGAGGCACTGCATGATGGGCATGTTTTGACTTCATTTATCGGTTTATTATAGTTGCTGGCATCACCACTAGATGGCGACTCTAGGAAAAAGGAGGTGAACAAAGACGTGGAGGCAGTAGAAAAAGAAGCAAGGCATGATGGTCATGTTTCTGAATCTATTTTTTACTTAATTTAAAATGTTTTGGTTTTGAATGACTAATACTAATAGACAGCTTCTCTCTAATACGATATACTATGTTAACAGTTCTACGAATGCTGTCTCATCCACTGAATATGTGTGCTCACACTTTTGTACCAAATTAGCCTCTGACTGTAGATGGTGTGCGCGGTGAAAACGTCGGCCCCGGCGACGTATACAACTCATACTTACCTGGCAGGGGAGATACCATGATCAAGAAGGTGGTTCACTCAGGGTGAGGCTCAGCCATTGCACTCCGGTTGTGCTGACCCCTGCGAATTCCCCAAATGTGGGAATCTCGACCGCACAATTTCTGGCAGTGGGGGACTGCGTTCGCGCTCTCCCCTGATTCTCCTGTACAATACAAAATCCCTCACACGAAGCCAAATTTCATGGTCGCCACATACTGAGCGATGGTGCATCAAGCTGTGCTCTGCAACTGTGCACCTACTTGCCGAACTTCATTCAACAAATTAGTAATTGCAAAATAAAATGTAATTACTACGTTCCCGACCCGTTATTGATACGAACGTATATGTTATAACTTTCATATAACCTGCTTTCTGGAATAGCCCCACGGATCATTTCCGGTTCTCCATTTACCTACACTTTAAAGAAAAACTGGCCAACAGGTACGTGGACCCAGACATACAACTGATTTTTGCACCCCCTACTCTACTGGTCAAATCAAGAGTAGTTTACATCACAGTCCGTTAGCTTCATTCTCACAGGATAAAGCAGAGGGTCAATGACGTCATTGATTCAAGTTCATGGCGGCTGGCAGCAAGGATATACGAAAAAATATGATCAAAATGTCTTTCTTTAAATCAGAAATTGTGCCAGAAATTTTTAGTACAATCCTTGTTCTCAAATTTTTAAGAGAATGTCATTTTCTAAACTTGCTCAGAAAAAGAAATATATATCTTTCTGCGGTACTGTTGGAGATTTTCTATAAATACAAATTCATATGGTTCTCAGGTGAAAAGAGGCAATGCATGATGGGTATGTTTTTACTTCATTTCTTATGCTGCCACCACCACTAGATGGCAACTCTAAGAAAAAGGAGGTGAACAAAGGCGTGGAGGCAGTAGAAAGAGAAGCAAAGCATCAGTTTATGGGTATTTACGAGGGTATTTTTATATTAATACTTTAATAGCTAAATGGCTCCTATTATTGTTACTTACATATAGTATAATTTGTGGAAAATATATTAATTTATTGCTCAATGCATAATCAATAGTTTTATATTTGAATGGGTGGATGTCACCAAAAGCTGTCCCTAAAGCTTAACCAATTTGGTCTGTAAACTTTAGCAGAATTAATAACTACAAGGCAGGACTATTAACTATTTCCCATTGACAAGTATAGGTGGCTCCGCTTTCGCAGAGCATCAAAAAATTGAGATGAACTCTCATTGTTCCTCCCCACGGAAATCTTTAGTAAAAGGCGATCGGTGAAATTGCAGCAACCATTCCTTCTAATACAAACAATAGACGTTCATAGATTTACTACATTTAGAAGGACTCAACCTAAATAGACAGTTTAAACGAGTATTTTGTGTTCATCAATGTGTTTTTTCCTTGAAACATTGTTGGCGCACAGGATTATGGATACCTGATATTTCAAACAGCGTCACCTATCGATTGGGCAACTATTTTGAGTGTGAGTTTTGAACGTATAAACAGTTGTATGTCTTGGTCCGTGTACTTTTGGTATGAGAGAAATGGAAATGATCCGATTTCCGTGTGTTATTTTCAAATGTGTAATTTCAGATTTTTATTCAACACAAATCGGGAAACAAAAGACGATCGTAATTTCCTCAAATGAGTGTTAAGAAATGCTGGCGTGGATTGGAATGCGATTCACCTCCACTGCGATGGTGGCGTTCGAGGGTTAATGTAAATTGCCACAGCAGGAAACAGGAAGTAGTTTGGCGAAGTGGGCCGCGTGTTTTTTTGCTGCGTGTTTTTTTTCCCGTCAAAATGTTCGTCAAACAGCTATCTTGCCTTCGGTCCCGAAATGTATCCAAAGATCCGATTGTTTTTGGCCAATGACCAATTCGTTTTGTTGGTCATTAAAAGCTATTCCCATCAGGAGCTCAGTTCATCGTTATTCTATTGGGTCAACGTGAACCACGTGACACTAAACCTCCACGAACACACGAAAATCTGCAACCGATGCACAGGTTGAAAACAGCCCGGTGACGCATTATCATTCCAAACTGTTAATAGTTGAGGTTTGTTACGGTGGTCGGTACGTGGCATTAGTATGACTCAATATATTTAAACCGTAACTTGAATTGGTAGTCTCTTTATTTAAGTAGTTTTCTCAGACCAACTTTCGGTTATCGCTTCTCGGCCTTTTGGCTAAGATCAAGTGTAGTATCTGTTCTTATCAGTTTAATATCTGATACGTCCCCTATCCGGGGACCATATATTAAATTGATTTTTAGAACTGGGAGATGGAATCAGGGGCTTGCTCCGTCCACTCCACGCATCGACCTGGTATTGCAGTACTTCCAGGAACGGTGCACCCCCCTCTGCTTGTCAAATAAAGGATAGTTAAGTCAGGAAGCCATTAGAATCGGTTCGCTTCATTCTCACAGGATAAAGCAGAAAGTCAATAACGTGTTGAAAGGGTTTGATTCAGTCAAGTTCATGACCTTTATCTAAATGTGAATAGCAGAAGAATTCTATCCTTTACAACAAAATAGAAAACATATCGGCCCTACGATTGGCTGGCCACCAGTTTATGATGTCCAGTGGGGATGGGCGATACCAATGATTTTGGAATCGATCCGATACCAAGTATTTCCTACCCAAAATACCCGATATTCGATCCGATATCGATACCGGAAGTGTAATTTCCCGCCCAAAAAACGATTTAAATGCAGTGGCATTCTTGCTCTTGGAGAGTCATCTATTGAATTTTGTAGAAAAAAGTATTACGTCACGTGAATTATGAACCTGAAGTACTTATGGCTGTATTCATTTACACGGCTTAAATCTTTACAACTTCGACACAAATCTGAATTAACTTTAATAATAAATATATTAATGGCTAAATGGCTCCGTTTATTGTTCCTTACATATAGTATAATTAGTAGAAAATATATTTATTTATTGCTCATATTAGATAGTTTTATATTTGAATGGGTGGATGTTACCTGTAAGCTATGGCAGAATTAATGGCAACAAAGCAGGAATTTTGATTACTTTCCATTGACAAGTACAGGTGTCAGGTTCAAAATCAGCAAAAGGATCAGCAGACAAAACCAGTGAGGCAGAATGTTGAGTCTTTTCTCGCGAGGAGTGCAACCAGACTTACAGCAGTCCAAAATACACTAAAGATCTGTCACACCCCTCGCTCTTTTTATTTTGGGATGCCCTACCTACAATGTGAGACTAGCCCCTAACAGGTGGGGGGGGGAAAGCATGGCCTAGTCTCATGAGAAACAAAAAGAGCGCAAGGACAAAATGCTATGTAAAACAAGTGCTCACAAGACGTCATGAGAAAATAAAGGAGCGCAAGGACATAAACAAGTAGTCACAGACAAGACGTCATGACAAAATTCTATGTGAAACAAGTAGTTACAGACAGGACGCCATGGGAAAGGAGTGCAAGGACAGAATGCCATGTGCAGACATCAACAGAGTAGATTGAGCTATCAGCAACTTTCTTGGATTCCCAGAGGTGTAGAAGGTCAGGAAGCCCCAGACAGCATCGTATGACTTGTTGTGGACTGGTGGACGTCTGGAAGGCGAAACAGCAAGCATTCTGCGCAATAACTTATTAATAAGTACTCATTAGGGAACGCATGATAACATATATATACAATTTATCTAACAACAGGAAGCTCCGCTTTCACAGAGCATCAAAAAATTGAGATATACTCTTGTTGTTCCTCCCCACGGAAATCTTTAGTAAAAGGCGAAAGATTTATACGATCTGAAGAGAAACAAGAGTGAACTGATTTCGGCTTGTCCAAACGGGCCACCCCATTGCTGGTCTCACCAAAGTAACAGGCGGTGTCACACTAGCAACCATTTCCTTTTAATAAAAATAGATCTTCATATATTTGCTAAATTTAGGAGGCCTTAACACTCAACTAAGATGTATAGTTCGAACAAGTATTTGGTGTTTGGCAATTCTATGGAAACGTTTACACTCTAAACGTGTCGTTGTGAGTCCATGCTTGCTCTGCTGCGTTCGGTTCCAACTCCCTGACCTGTTTGTTTGCATTGTGCACGTTCTCCACTCTGGTTTCCTTCCATTTCCCCCAAACATGCATGATAGGCCCATTGAGCGCTCCAAATTGCCCGTTGTTAGGGTGGTGTTCACTCTAACTTATTTTGCAAGGACCACACTGGAGACAAGATAGTCGTTTTAGACACCTGCAGGCGGAGAGTTCACTCGTCGCTGTGCTCTCAGCGATGATCGAATGAAGTCTGACTCAGGCCTCGTCAGGCGCTTATTTATTGAGAGAAACAAAGTGGGGTTGCAAGTGGGGGTTTCGGAATACACAGGTTGGGGTGAAGCAGCCGGTCCTTGCTGATCAAAGCATAGCAGGGGACCTTTTACGACGTTCTGTAAACAAAGCAACTTTGATTGCTTCCTCTGCAGCTAGTCAATAAGTTGAAATGATCTTAGCACTTTGGTAAACTAATTTTGTCTAGACAGGACAAACTAGTTAAATTATTACAGGTTATATTCCAACATAATCATACGATGAAGATATTCTGCAAACCCTAACATATCCCTCCTGTTTTATCATATGATTATGTCAACCTCGATCAATCAAACGCAAGTAAGAAAATACAATGAAAGCAATAACTTCCAGTGAAGGTGAGGTTCTCCCACAATACTCCAGTCCAAAGTATGTGTAACTCAAAAAACCTGCGGCCAGATTATGTGCAGGAAAAGAGTTACACGGTCCCTCTGCCTTAGGCGACCAGACTGTTATCAATCAAGATAAAAATTGCTCGTGATTGTTCAGCCGTTGGGGGCTTGGCACGCCCACTGGTGGAGGGTGAGCTCGATTCTCACCCCCTTTGCAGATCTGCTCCGTCCGGGGAGAACTCGGGAATGTCTGCTGCGTGGTCGTTGTCTTCAGTGGCTCAGGGTGGACTACCTGGCCACCAAGGGGGAAGAGGATTATTCTGCCTCTGTATGAACTGGGGCGGGGACTGTCGATGGCTGGTCTGGTTCCTTGCAGGAACCCCTCACTGGGGTGCACTGGGACAGATGATACCACGATCCTCCTTTGCCGGCCAGCCGGACGGCATGTGAGATGCGCTCCACCAATTTATAGGGTCCAGTCGACGCAGGCTCCGTCCCCCTCCTTCTTGGGAACGTTGGGGTGATCTGGACCTGGATCCGCCACCGAAAGGACAGCAGCACGTCCAGAAAACAGCAAAAAACAGCACCTTTTCTGCAACCTTTGCATTAGTCATTTGAGATGTTCTGCTCCTCTCATCACTGTTTTGGTTGCCCTGGTTACAGAGGCGTTGCTACACCAAAGGGAGGGAAGATTGTGTCTGTAGCAACGTTGATTAGCTAAGGAATGTAGTGTGGTGTGAACTAGCACTTCATTGTCGGCCCGTGACCCCCGCAGAGTTTGTCCATCTGTTCTCCTCCAGTTGTTGGCCGAGCCGTCCGCGAGTGAGATCAGATAACTTCAATTGCCACTTTCCTGTGGAACAATGCAACTAAACCTTGGCTAGACTTTATCTACTTAGTAAATTAACACGCAATAAGAATGAGTGACTTGTCCAAACATTGAGTAAATATGGGATAACTTCTAACCATCTATGAACCAAAGCTACAGTTAACTAAAAGGAATGAAGTTTCTTTCAACCAAATAAGAACATTTTGCCTATGCAAATAAGCTCTGCTCATTGTTAGTGAAGGCTTCTTACAGAAACAAAAACACACAGATAACATAAGGACAGGAAGGACACATATGGCTGACAGGGATCAAAAGAAACTAAAGAGACTTCCCTGTCACTAAAGAGAAAGAACGTAGATAAAAGGAAAGCCATAAACTCGTAAAGACAAGGCCTACAGGTCTGGCAGGCCAAGGCTTCACTTAAATTATTCCAACATTTCCCTCCTGCTTATCACGCATTTGCTAAATTTTTACATTACCAAAAACAACCACTTCACTTGATTTTCAGTTGTCGGATCACAAGTATGCGCACAAGTATTTCCACCAAAGAGGATAAATGTTGCGACATCATTATTCGGAAACACACAGATCTGGGAAAAAGTCTGCAAACTCAAGTGCAAAAACTGCATCACCATCATCGTTATCAACATGCTGTCGTTCAGACATTAGGCATACCCGGGCCATCTCGTCGTCCATGGGCGAGATTGCTGTAGTGATAAGACGATTAAACAGAGCACGGAGACATGGAATACAACAACCTCCACACAAGGTGAGTATAGCAGTTATTTAGGACACGAGGGCTTCATACTTCCCAAAAGCAGTCATCCACTTGTTGTGCTCTTTCATCCTCGTGTTGAGGGATTGCAAGTTTGCAATCATCTTCGTCAGGCTCCCATCAGGGGCGGTGTCCTTCTGGATGAAGGTGCAGCATTGTTCCCTGAACATTGCGCAGACCCTTCCTTTCCCAGACAACAACATAACAAGAGCATTGCGGTTCTGGATTGACATTAGGGAAGGCATGGCTAGCTGTTCGTGCACTGCCTCAAGTCCCACTTGTGTCCGTTTGCCCAATTTCTGCATGTTGCAATGGATGTAATTTATCCTGTCAACGTTCTTGTTCATCGTCCACCAGCAGCAAATGGAGGACTCCCATCCCGCTTCAATTTGGTCAATTAATTCTTATTAATCAGGAACTCCTCTGGGGACTTTAATTGCATCAATTTTAGTCAGATCATCGTCGCCTCTCAAATTTAAAGACATTATGTTTTTGTTTTTTCCAGCTTTTTCTCAGATCTTGGCATGTCGGTACATATATAATTTTGGTTGACTACAGTCTCTAAAAGCAATGGTTTCTTTTCTTTTTCTTCCATTCAACGGATATTATATAGGACACTTTGTCAAACATTTTCACAATCAGTAAACAAACTATCCACATTCATTTTCGAGATATTGATTCCATTCTTTAACATCTACAGCAGTTGTTGACAAACTATTATTTCTTTACATAACGTTTTTGCCACTGTTAAGGCCTTCAGTGTTTATTTTGAAGCCAATTCAATCCATTTTTAGAATGCATCTATTATGACCAGGCATTATAACCCTGTGGATCGTGTTAAGCACATGTTAAACAAGCTCTACAAAAAAAAATTATAAACGTTTTGAATATGAATCAAATTCATATGTTGTATAAAGCTGACTGAACTGCCCTTCCATCCCCCCTGTTGAGCCAGGTGTCAACGGCACGTGACAACACCATGGCTCAATACAGCTGCCCATTTGTATCGTTTCCTTTCCTTTCTCAACGTGACAACCCAATCCACCAATCGAATAACAAAAAAATAAAAAAAATAAAAAAAATAACTGCTGATAAAATAATATAATAGTTAACTGTTGTAGTTCCATAACTTTAACAAACTCAATCGCTCTCTTATTCTGAAATTTTAAATTTAGCTTTGAAATGTCGGTATTTCATAATTGTACATCATCTAATTCCAGAAAGCAAGTTCTTTCCATCTCTCAAATTTTGTCTAACCAAGGCTAGGCACTAAAGGAGCGTGGACCAGTTACTGCCCATAAACAAATTGCTCGCTTTTTATTTTTTATTTTTTTATTTTTCCTTCCTATCTTAACAAAATCGGTTTTGTTTTGCGGTGCAAATCAGATAGACTACAGATAAATAAATTCTTTAGTGCACCTATATTAGCGAAACACATAACACAACACACAGACAACACAAAAACAGCAGAGACAGAGCTCACAAACAACACCAACAAACAACGCTGCGCAGACGTCATCCTCTATTTTGACGTGTTGGTTATACTTTTTCTTTTTCTTTTTTCTTTCCTCAGTGCCTTTTAGTCTTCGTGCAACTATTGTCACACCTTCCCTAGGCATCACCCTGCTTCAACATCACTTGCCACCACGCACTCAGCACATCCCTGGAGTGGGTACGACCCACTCCGCGCGCAGCCACAGCAAGGGAAGCAAGAGGGGGGGCCCGGCATTTTCATACTGATTTATCCCAGCCTGGCCAGTACTGGGACAATCAATGCCGCTGACCCCCACTCGCGCCAACCCAGCAAACAGCTACCCGCAGAGTCCAGAGCCCCACACCTACATCAGTCTCCCCCACAATCAAATTACAATATCAATCACCACAGGAGCCGGCTCCTACACCCTTTTCACACCACAATACCACACTCCCCCCTCCACAGTCCAGTCTAAGTGGAGACAATGGAAGGCAGGAAGGCACAGGTGAGACACCGAAGGAGCAAGCTCCAGCAGTCCTCCCACTAACCAATTACAACATACAACAAAAGCGCAAATCACTTATGTCTGTCTGGGAGGATCACAACAGCCAAACGTTACAAATGACAAACCACAAGACACAGGTCTGGGAACCACATCAACGACCGCCAAACGCAAATGCCGGGTCAAGGACTGTTCTTCGTCTGTTCTTCGCAACTCTTGTCAAAAGCAACCTTTATTTTTCTTTCGTTTGTATTTGCTCGGGTTTTTTATTTCCCTTCCTAGCATCTAACTTACTCAAAATAATTCTTCCTTCAAAGTCGCTCAACTACTTGCCCATAGCAGTCTCAAACAACTTCAATCATTCAACCTGTATTTTCCCTTCAGTCGGGCATTCAGTCATCAATGCTCATTTGCATCTCACACACATTCCATCACATTGGTCCCAATTCATCCAAGCACTCCACACAACATTCACATACCATTTTCAATTCAAGGTTCCTGATAGAACAATCCACTAATCCCAAAAAAACCTCAATACAATAAAAACGGCTGGCAAATTAATTAAATTAAGTTTTTTCTTTGTTTTCAAATTTAAAGAACTCAACCTCTCAGATTCAGCTTGCATATAGAAGATCGTATAATCTTACAACACAACCAATCAATAATTTCTATTAAATGTAGCATACCATGTCTCTGTATTAGCATGAGCGGTCAAAAAAGGGGGGGGGAAGCTTGACATGTTGAAAATTTGGCTTTTCCTCTGCCTCTTCCTCCACCCTTTGATTGGTATTGTTTTGCACGACGACACGCTCTCGCCAAGTGGCCCCGTTTCCCACAGTTCCAACAGTCCAAATTTGAGCTGGAGTTTGAATTGAATGGCGGCCTGCCGCCTTGTTGGTCTCTAATGCAGGTTTAAATTGACCTTCCACCAAATTCTCTCTGCAGTCAATTTATCCTACCAGTCGCACACTCTCAACCACACAACATTCATGCAAACAGCTTGGAACAACGGACAAAAAAAAGAATCCACGCCCTTCTTCACTTAAGAAAAAGAAGCTCTGTTCTTTTTCTTAGCCCGTTCCTTCCACTGGGACTTGAAACCCCAGCTGTTTCATAGCTTGGAAACACCAAAGTCGTATCTCATAGCTTGGAAACACCAAAGCCGTATCTCATAGCTTGGAAACACCAAAGCCGTATCTCATAGCTTGGAAACACCAAAGCCGTATCTCATAGCTTGGAAACACCAAAGCCGTATCTCATAGCTCGGACAAACCAAAGCCGTATCTGCGCTTTTTTCTATGACTTACTTGTCTCCCTTGGTCCGCTGTAATGTGGGACCCCGTCAAACCACCTCTGACAGACGAAGGCAGACCTAAGATGCTGGCCCAGCGAAGAAATTCTCTTCCCAGGACTTTCTTCTCCAGGTCCCCATAAAGGACGCTGGCTTGTCGACAATGCAGCACGTCCTCCTCCGTCAGCCAGATGGCGGGTATGAGGGTCCCGGGTTTCGGCACCAAAAATGTTAGGGTGGTGTTCACTCTAACTTATTTTGCAAGGACCACACTGGAGACAAGTTAGTCGTTTTAGACACCTGCAGGCGGAGAGTTCACTCGTCGCTGTGCTCTCAGCGATGATCGAATGAAGTCTGACTCAGGCCTCGTCAGGCGCTTATTTATTGAGAGAAACAAAGTGGGGTTGCAAGTGGGGGTTTCGGAATACACAGGTTGGGGTGAAGCAGCCGGTCCCTGCTGATCAAAGCATAGCAGGGGACCTTTTACGACGTTCTGTAAACAAAGCAACTTTGATTGCTTCCTCTGCAGCTAGTCAATAAGTTGAAATGATCTTAGCACTTTGGTAAACTAATTTTGTCTAGACAGGACAAACTAGTTAAATTATTACAGGTTATATTCCAACATAATCATACGATGAAGATATTCTGCAAACCCTAACACCCGTAGGTGCGAGTGCGGACGGTTTTTCGTCTCTGTGTGCCCTGCGAGTGATTATTATTTGTTAAAGCGTATATGCCGTTACACCGCTAGATGGCAGCAGCGTTGACTTCCGCACCTGACCACAAAAAGAAACGGGAATCACGTGATGCGCAGGAAAAGAAGCATTAGTATGAGTCGATATATTTAAACCGTAACTTGAATTGGTAGTCTTGTAGTGGGTTGACATAATTCACCCGGAACCTAAGTTCACGTTGCCGAGTTCCGGTGGGATGTTTTACACGTGTGGGAGTTTCCTGTTTGAGGAGTGTGTGTTAGGATCTCGAAGGGAAAAGAGTCGGCCCGTGGTTGAGAGAAGCTAATTATAAATGTCATTAAAACAACTGCCGTTGGCACCGTCATTTATCACTCCGCCTCCGACTCCAGTCCTTGCACACCACAGTCTCTTTATTTAAGTGGTTTCCTCAGACCAGTTTCAGTACATCGCTTCTCGGCCTTTTGGCTAAGACCAGGTGTAGAATCTGTTCTTATCAGATTAATATCTGATACGTTCCCTATCCGGGGACCATGTATTAATTGGATTTTCGCAACAGGGAGATGGTATAGGGGCTTGCTCCGTCCACTCTATGCATCGACCTGGTATTGCAGTACCTCCAGGAGCGGTGCGCCCCCCTCTACTGGTCAAATAAAAAGTAGTTTACATCACAATCCGTTAGCTTCATTCTCACAGGATGAAGCAGAAAGTCAACGACGTCTTGATCGGATTTGATTCAAGTTCATGTTGTGTGCTCACCTTATATCTTTATTAGGTAATGCACTCTGAATTTAATCAGGACCCGAACCGATGTCTTTAATCACTTTTATTCATGAAACAGAGGGCCATCAACTTGCCGCTCTGTCTGCATATTCATTTCCCTGAACGTCACTCCTTCACTACGTCATCACGTAGGCCCACAGTACAATATCAGTACATGACAGTTCATGACGGCTCATCTTAGGCGGCAGCAAGAATTTACGTAACTGTTCTAAAATATGGTCAAAATGTCTTTTTTTGCTTGAGATTTTCCTATCATTGTTCCAGGATCTTTTAGTACAATTCTTGTTCTCCAAATGTTAAGAAAATGTCATTTTCAAAACTCGTTCAGAAAAAGAAGTATATATATTTTTCTGCGGTAATGTTGGAGATTTTCAATAAATACAAATTCATACCGTTTTAGGGTTCTCAGGAGAAAAGAGGCACTGCATGATGGGCATGTTTTGACTTCATTTATCGGTTTATTATAGTTGCTGGCATCACCACTAGATGGCGACTCTAGGAAAAAGGAGGTGAACAAAGACGTGGAGGCAGTAGAAAAAGAAGCAAGGCATGATGGTCATGTTTCTGAATCTATTTTTTACTTAATTTAAAATGTTTTGGTTTTGAATGACTAATACTAATAGACAGCTTCTCTCTAATACGATATACTATGTTAACAGTTCTACGAATGCTGTCTCATCCACTGAATATGTGTGCTCACACTTTTGTACCAAATTAGCCTCTGACTGTAGATGGTGTGCGCGGTGAAAACGTCGGCCCCGGCGACGTATACAACTCATACTTACCTGGCAGGGGAGATACCATGATCAAGAAGGTGGGTCACCCAGGGTGAGACTCAGCCATTGCACTCCGGTTGTGCTGACCCCTGCGAATTCCCCAAATGTGGGAATCTCGACTGCACAATTTCTGGTGGTGGGGGACTGCGTTCGCGCTCTCCCCTGATTCTCCTGTACAATACAAAAACCCTCACACGAAGCCAAATTTCATGGTCGCCACATACTGAGCGATGGTGCATCAAGCTGTGCTCTGCAACTGTGCACCTACTTGCCGAACTTCATTCAACAAATTAGTAATTGCAAAATAAAATGTAATTACTACGTTCCCGACCCGTTATTGATACGAACGTATATGTTATAACTTTCATATAACCTGCTTTCTGGAATAGCCCCACGGATCATTTCCGGTTCTCCATTTACCTACACTATAAAGAAAAACTGGCCAACAGGTACGTGGACCCAGACATACAACTGATTTTTGCACCCCCTACTCTACTGGTCAAATCAAGAGTAGTTTACATCACAGTCCGTTAGCTTCATTCTCACAGGATAAAGCAGAGGGTCAATGACGTCATTGATTCAAGTTCATGGCGGCTGGCAGCAAGGATATACGAAAAAATATGATCAAAATGTCTTTCTTTAAATCAGAAATTGTGCCAGAAATTTTTAGTACAATCCTTGTTCTCAAATTTTTAAGAGAATGTCATTTTCTAAACTTGCTCAGAAAAAGAAATATATATCTTTCTGCGGTACTGTTGGAGATTTTCTATAAATACAAATTCATATGGTTCTCAGGTGAAAAGAGGCAATGCATGATGGGTATGTTTTTACTTCATTTCTTATGCTGCCACCACCACTAGATGGCAACTCTAAGAAAAAGGAGGTGAACAAAGGCGTGGAGGCAGTAGAAAGAGAAGCAAAGCATCAGTTTATGGGTATTTACGAGGGTATTTTTATATTAATACTTTAATAGCTAAATGGCTCCTATTATTGTTACTTACATATAGTATAATTTGTGGAAAATATATTAATTTATTGCTCAATGCATAATCAATAGTTTTATATTTGAATGGGTGGATGTCACCAAAAGCTGTCCCTAAAGCTTAACCAATTTGGTCTGTAAACTTTAGCAGAATTAATAACTACAAGGCAGGACTATTAACTATTTCCCATTGACAAGTATAGGTGGCTCCGCTTTCGCAGAGCATCAAAAAATTGAGATGAACTCTCATTGTTCCTCCCCACGGAAATCTTTAGTAAAAGGCGATCGGTGAAATTGCAGCAACCATTCCTTCTAATACAAACAATAGACGTTCATAGATTTACTACATTTAGAAGGACTCAACCTAAATAGACAGTTTAAACGAGTATTTTGTGTTCATCAATGTGTTTTTTCCTTGAAACATTGTTGGCGCACAGGATTATGGATACCTGATATTTCAAACAGCGTCACCTATCGATTGGGCAACTATTTTGAGTGTGAGTTTTGAACGTATAAACAGTTGTATGTCTTGGTCCGTGTACTTTTGGTATGAGAGAAATGGAAATGATCCGATTTCCGTGTGTTATTTTCAAATGTGTAATTTCAGATTTTTATTCAACACAAATCGGGAAACAAAAGACGATCGTAATTTCCTCAAATGAGTGTTAAGAAATGCTGGCGTGGATTGGAATGCGATTCACCTCCACTGCGATGGTGGCGTTCGAGGGTTAATGTAAATTGCCACAGCAGGAAACAGGAAGTAGTTTGGCGAAGTGGGCCGCGTGTTTTTTTGCTGCGTGTTTTTTTTCCCGTCAAAATGTTCGTCAAACAGCTATCTTGCCTTCGGTCCCGAAATGTATCCAAAGATCCGATTGTTTTTGGCGAATGACCAATTCGTTTTGTTGGTCATTAAAAGCTATTCCCATCAGGAGCTCAGTTCATCGTTATTCTATTGGGTCAACGTGAACCACGTGACACTAAACCTCCACGAACACACGAAAATCTGCAACCGATGCACAGGTTGAAAACAGCCCGGTGACGCATTATCATTCCAAACTGTTAATAGTTGAGGTTTGTTACGGTGGTCGGTACGTGGCATTAGTATGACTCAATATATTTAAACCGTAACTTGAATTGGTAGTCTCTTTATTTAAGTAGTTTTCTCAGACCAACTTTCGGTTATCGCTTCTCGGCCTTTTGGCTAAGATCAAGTGTAGTATCTGTTCTTATCAGTTTAATATCTGATACGTCCCCTATCCGGGGACCATATATTAAATTGATTTTTGGAACTGGGAGATGGAATCAGGGGCTTGCTCCGTCCACTCCACGCATCGACCTGGTATTGCAGTACTTCCAGGAACGGTGCACCCCCCTCTGCTTGTCAAATAAAGGATAGTTAAGTCAGGAAGCCATTAGAATCGGTTCGCTTCATTCTCACAGGATAAAGCAGAAAGTCAAAAACGTGTTGAAAGGGTTTGATTCAGTCAAGTTCATGACCTTTATCTAAATGTGAATAGCAGAAGAATTCTATCCTTTACAACAAAATAGAAAACATATCGGCCCTACGATTGGCTGGCCACCAGTTTATGATGTCCAGTGGGGATGGGCGATACCAATGATTTTGGAATCGATCCGATACCAAGTATTTCCTACCCAAAATACCCGATATTCGATCCGATATCGATACCGGAAGTGTAATTTCCCGCCCAAAAAACGATTTAAATGCAGTGGCATTCTTGCTCTTGGAGAGTCATCTATTGAATTTTGTAGAAAAAAGTATTACGTCACGTGAATTATGAACCTGAAGTACTTATGGCTGTATTCATTTACACGGCTTAAATCTTTACAACTTCGACACAAATCTGAATTAACTTTAATAATAAATATATTAATGGCTAAATGGCTCCGTTTATTGTTCCTTACATATAGTATAATTAGTAGAAAATATATTTATTTATTGCTCATATTAGATAGTTTTATATTTGAATGGGTGGATGTTACCTGTAAGCTATGGCAGAATTAATGGCAACAAAGCAGGAATTTTGATTACTTTCCATTGACAAGTAGAGGAAGCTCCGCTTTCACAGAGCATCAAAAATTTGAGATATACTCTTGTTGTTCCTCCCCACGGAAATCTTTAGTAAAAGGCGAAAGATTTATACGATCTGAAGAGAAACAAGAGTGAACTGATTTCGGCTTGTCCAAACGGGCCACCCCATTGCTGGTCTCACCAAAGTAACAGGCGGTGTCACACTAGCAACCATTTCCTTTTAATAAAAATAGATCTTCATATATTTGCTAAATTTAGGAGGCCTTAACACTCAACTAAGATGTATAGTTCGAACAAGTATTTGGTGTTTGGCAATTCTATGGAAACGTTTACACTCTAAACGTGTCGTTGTGAGTCCATGCTTGCTCTGCTGCGTTCGGTTCCAACTCCCTGACCTGTTTGTTTGCATTGTGCACGTTCTCCACTCTGGTTTCCTTCCATTTCCCCCAAACATGCATGATAGGCCCATTGAGCGCTCCAAATTGCCCGTAGGTGCGAGTGCGGACGGTTTTTCGTCTCTGTGTGCCCTGCGAGTGATTATTATTTGTTAAAGCGTATATGCCGTTACACCGCTAGATGGCAGCAGCGTTGACTTCCGCACCTGACCACAAAAAGAAACGGGAATCACGTGATGCGCAGGAAAAGAAGCATTAGTATGAGTCGATATATTTAAACCGTAACTTGAATTGGTAGTCTTGTAGTGGGTTGACATAATTCACCCGGAACCTAAGTTCACGTTGCCGAGTTCCGGTGGGATGTTTTACACGTGTGGGAGTTTCCTGTTTGAGGAGTGTGTGTTAGGATCTCGAAGGGAAAAGAGTCGGCCCGTGGTTGAGAGAAGCTAATTATAAATGTCATTAAAACAACTGCCGTTGGCACCGTCATTTATCACTCCGCCTCCGACTCCAGTCCTTGCACACCACAGTCTCTTTATTTAAGTGGTTTCCTCAGACCAGTTTCAGTACATCGCTTCTCGGCCTTTTGGCTAAGACCAGGTGTAGAATCTGTTCTTATCAGATTAATATCTGATACGTTCCCTATCCGGGGACCATGTATTAATTGGATTTTCGCAACAGGGAGATGGTATAGGGGCTTGCTCCGTCCACTCTATGCATCGACCTGGTATTGCAGTACCTCCAGGAGCGGTGCGCCCCCCTCTACTGGTCAAATAAAAAGTAGTTTACATCACAATCCGTTAGCTTCATTCTCACAGGATGAAGCAGAAAGTCAACGACGTCTTGATCGGATTTGATTCAAGTTCATGTTGTGTGCTCACCTTATATCTTTATTAGGTAATGCACTCTGAATTTAATCAGGACCCGAACCGATGTCTTTAATCACTTTTATTCATGAAACAGAGGGCCATCAACTTGCCGCTCTGTCTGCATATTCATTTCCCTGAACGTCACTCCTTCACTACGTCATCACGTAGGCCCACAGTACAATATCAGTACATGACAGTTCATGACGGCTCATCTTAGGCGGCAGCAAGAATTTACGTAACTGTTCTAAAATATGGTCAAAATGTCTTTTTTTGCTTGAGATTTTCCTATCATTGTTCCAGGATCTTTTAGTACAATTCTTGTTCTCCAAATGTTAAGAAAATGTCATTTTCAAAACTCGTTCAGAAAAAGAAGTATATATATTTTTCTGCGGTAATGTTGGAGATTTTCAATAAATACAAATTCATACCGTTTTAGGGTTCTCAGGAGAAAAGAGGCACTGCATGATGGGCATGTTTTGACTTCATTTATCGGTTTATTATAGTTGCTGGCATCACCACTAGATGGCGACTCTAGGAAAAAGGAGGTGAACAAAGACGTGGAGGCAGTAGAAAAAGAAGCAAGGCATGATGGTCATGTTTCTGAATCTATTTTTTACTTAATTTAAAATGTTTTGGTTTTGAATGACTAATACTAATAGACAGCTTCTCTCTAATACGATATACTATGTTAACAGTTCTACGAATGCTGTCTCATCCACTGAATATGTGTGCTCACACTTTTGTACCAAATTAGCCTCTGACTGTAGATGGTGTGCGCGGTGAAAACGTCGGCCCCGGCGACGTATACAACTCATACTTACCTGGCAGGGGAGATACCATGATCAAGAAGGTGGTTCACCCAGGGTGAGGCTCAGCCATTGCACTCCGGTTGTGCTGACCCCTGCGAATTCCCCAAATGTGGGAATCTCGACTGCACAATTTCTGGTGGTGGGGGACTGCGTTCGCGCTCTCCCCTGATTCTCCTGTACAATACAAAAACCCTCACACGAAGTCAAATTTCATGGTCGCCACATACTGAGCGATGGTGCATCAAGCTGTGCTCTGCAACTGTGCACCTACTTGCCGAACTTCATTCAACAAATTAGTAATTGCAAAATAAAATGTAATTACTACGTTCCCGACCCGTTATTGATACGAACGTATATGTTATAACTTTCATATAAGCTGCTTTCTGGAATAGCCCCACGGATCATTTCCGGTTCTCCATTTACCTACACTATAAAGAAAAACTGGCCAACAGGTACGTGGACCCAGACATACAACTGATTTTTGCACCCCCTACTCTACTGGTCAAATCAAGAGTAGTTTACATCACAGTCCGTTAGCTTCATTCTCACAGGATAAAGCAGAGGGTCAATGACGTCATTGATTCAAGTTCATGGCGGCTGGCAGCAAGGATATACGAAAAAATATGATCAAAATGTCTTTCTTTAAATCAGAAATTGTGCCAGAAATTTTTAGTACAATCCTTGTTCTCAAATTTTTAAGAGAATGTCATTTTCTAAACTTGCTCAGAAAAAGAAATATATATCTTTCTGCGGTACTGTTGGAGATTTTCTATAAATACAAATTCATATGGTTCTCAGGTGAAAAGAGGCAATGCATGATGGGTATGTTTTTACTTCATTTCTTATGCTGCCACCACCACTAGATGGCAACTCTAAGAAAAAGGAGGTGAACAAAGGCGTGGAGGCAGTAGAAAGAGAAGCAAAGCATCAGTTTATGGGTATTTACGAGGGTATTTTTATATTAATACTTTAATAGCTAAATGGCTCCTATTATTGTTACTTACATATAGTATAATTTGTGGAAAATATATTAATTTATTGCTCAATGCATAATCAATAGTTTTATATTTGAATGGGTGGATGTCACCAAAAGCTGTCCCTAAAGCTTAACCAATTTGGTCTGTAAACTTTAGCAGAATTAATAACTACAAGGCAGGACTATTAACTATTTCCCATTGACAAGTATAGGTGGCTCCGCTTTCGCAGAGCATCAAAAAATTGAGATGAACTCTCATTGTTCCTCCCCACGGAAATCTTTAGTAAAAGGCGATCGGTGAAATTGCAGCAACCATTCCTTCTAATACAAACAATAGACGTTCATAGATTTACTACATTTAGAAGGACTCAACCTAAATAGACAGTTTAAACGAGTATTTTGTGTTCATCAATGTGTTTTTTCCTTGAAACATTGTTGGCGCACAGGATTATGGATACCTGATATTTCAAACAGCGTCACCTATCGATTGGGCAACTATTTTGAGTGTGAGTTTTGAACGTATAAACAGTTGTATGTCTTGGTCCGTGTACTTTTGGTATGAGAGAAATGGAAATGATCCGATTTCCGTGTGTTATTTTCAAATGTGTAATTTCAGATTTTTATTCAACACAAATCGGGAAACAAAAGACGATCGTAATTTCCTCAAATGAGTGTTAAGAAATGCTGGCGTGGATTGGAATGCGATTCACCTCCACTGCGATGGTGGCGTTCGAGGGTTAATGTAAATTGCCACAGCAGGAAACAGGAAGTAGTTTGGCGAAGTGGGCCGCGTGTTTTTTTGCTGCGTGTTTTTTTTCCCGTCAAAATGTTCGTCAAACAGCTATCTTGCCTTCGGTCCCGAAATGTATCCAAAGATCCGATTGTTTTTGGCGAATGACCAATTCGTTTTGTTGGTCATTAAAAGCTATTCCCATCAGGAGCTCAGTTCATCGTTATTCTATTGGGTCAACGTGAACCACGTGACACTAAACCTCCACGAACACACGAAAATCTGCAACCGATGCACAGGTTGAAAACAGCCCGGTGACGCATTATCATTCCAAACTGTTAATAGTTGAGGTTTGTTACGGTGGTCGGTACGTGGCATTAGTATGACTCAATATATTTAAACCGTAACTTGAATTGGTAGTCTCTTTATTTAAGTAGTTTTCTCAGACCAACTTTCGGTTATCGCTTCTCGGCCTTTTGGCTAAGATCAAGTGTAGTATCTGTTCTTATCAGTTTAATATCTGATACGTCCCCTATCCGGGGACCATATATTAAATTGATTTTTGGAACTGGGAGATGGAATCAGGGGCTTGCTCCGTCCACTCCACGCATCGACCTGGTATTGCAGTACTTCCAGGAACGGTGCACCCCCCTCTGCTTGTCAAATAAAGGATAGTTAAGTCAGGAAG
This sequence comes from Syngnathus typhle, assembly GCF_033458585.1. Classification (NCBI taxonomy): domain Eukaryota; kingdom Metazoa; phylum Chordata; class Actinopteri; order Syngnathiformes; family Syngnathidae; genus Syngnathus; species Syngnathus typhle. The sequence goes on from NC_083758.1 coordinate 414,499, forward strand.
CCATTAGAATCGGTTCGCTTCATTCTCACAGGATAAAGCAGAAAGTCAAAAACGTGTTGAAAGGGTTTGATTCAGTCAAGTTCATGACCTTTATCTAAATGTGAATAGCAGAAGAATTCTATCCTTTACAACAAAATAGAAAACATATCGGCCCTACGATTGGCTGGCCACCAGTTTATGATGTCCAGTGGGGATGGGCGATACCAATGATTTTGGAATCGATCCGATACCAAGTATTTCCTACCCAAAATACCCGATATTCGATCCGATATCGATACCGGAAGTGTAATTTCCCGCCCAAAAAACGATTTAAATGCAGTGGCATTCTTGCTCTTGGAGAGTCATCTATTGAATTTTGTAGAAAAAAGTATTACGTCACGTGAATTATGAACCTGAAGTACTTATGGCTGTATTCATTTACACGGCTTAAATCTTTACAACTTCGACACAAATCTGAATTAACTTTAATAATAAATATATTAATGGCTAAATGGCTCCGTTTATTGTTCCTTACATATAGTATAATTAGTAGAAAATATATTTATTTATTGCTCATATTAGATAGTTTTATATTTGAATGGGTGGATGTTACCTGTAAGCTATGGCAGAATTAATGGCAACAAAGCAGGAATTTTGATTACTTTCCATTGACAAGTACAGGAAGCTCCGCTTTCACAGAGCATCAAAAATTTGAGATATACTCTTGTTGTTCCTCCCCACGGAAATCTTTAGTAAAAGGCGAAAGATTTATACGATCTGAAGAGAAACAAGAGTGAACTGATTTCGGCTTGTCCAAACGGGCCACCCCATTGCTGGTCTCACCAAAGTAACAGGCGGTGTCACACTAGCAACCATTTCCTTTTAATAAAAATAGATCTTCATATATTTGCTAAATTTAGGAGGCCTTAACACTCAACTAAGATGTATAGTTCGAACAAGTATTTGGTGTTTGGCAATTCTATGGAAACGTTTACACTCTAAACGTGTCGTTGTGAGTCCATGCTTGCTCTGCTGCGTTCGGTTCCAACTCCCTGACCTGTTTGTTTGCATTGTGCACGTTCTCCACTCTGGTTTCCTTCCATTTCCCCCAAACATGCATGATAGGCCCATTGAGCGCTCCAAATTGCCCGTAGGTGCGAGTGCGGACGGTTTTTCGTCTCTGTGTGCCCTGCGAGTGATTATTATTTGTTAAAGCGTATATGCCGTTACACCGCTAGATGGCAGCAGCGTTGACTTCCGCACCTGACCACAAAAAGAAACGGGAATCACGTGATGCGCAGGAAAAGAAGCATTAGTATGAGTCGATATATTTAAACCGTAACTTGAATTGGTAGTCTTGTAGTGGGTTGACATAATTCACCCGGAACCTAAGTTCACGTTGCCGAGTTCCGGTGGGATGTTTTACACGTGTGGGAGTTTCCTGTTTGAGGAGTGTGTGTTAGGATCTCGAAGGGAAAAGAGTCGGCCCGTGGTTGAGAGAAGCTAATTATAAATGTCATTAAAACAACTGCCGTTGGCACCGTCATTTATCACTCCGCCTCCGACTCCAGTCCTTGCACACCACAGTCTCTTTATTTAAGTGGTTTCCTCAGACCAGTTTCAGTACATCGCTTCTCGGCCTTTTGGCTAAGACCAGGTGTAGAATCTGTTCTTATCAGATTAATATCTGATACGTTCCCTATCCGGGGACCATGTATTAATTGGATTTTCGCAACAGGGAGATGGTATAGGGGCTTGCTCCGTCCACTCTATGCATCGACCTGGTATTGCAGTACCTCCAGGAGCGGTGCGCCCCCCTCTACTGGTCAAATAAAAAGTAGTTTACATCACAATCCGTTAGCTTCATTCTCACAGGATGAAGCAGAAAGTCAACGACGTCTTGATCGGATTTGATTCAAGTTCATGTTGTGTGCTCACCTTATATCTTTATTAGGTAATGCACTCTGAATTTAATCAGGACCCGAACCGATGTCTTTAATCACTTTTATTCATGAAACAGAGGGCCATCAACTTGCCGCTCTGTCTGCATATTCATTTCCCTGAACGTCACTCCTTCACTACGTCATCACGTAGGCCCACAGTACAATATCAGTACATGACAGTTCATGACGGCTCATCTTAGGCGGCAGCAAGAATTTACGTAACTGTTCTAAAATATGGTCAAAATGTCTTTTTTTGCTTGAGATTTTCCTATCATTGTTCCAGGATCTTTTAGTACAATTCTTGTTCTCCAAATGTTAAGAAAATGTCATTTTCAAAACTCGTTCAGAAAAAGAAGTATATATATTTTTCTGCGGTAATGTTGGAGATTTTCAATAAATACAAATTCATACCGTTTTAGGGTTCTCAGGAGAAAAGAGGCACTGCATGATGGGCATGTTTTGACTTCATTTATCGGTTTATTATAGTTGCTGGCATCACCACTAGATGGCGACTCTAGGAAAAAGGAGGTGAACAAAGACGTGGAGGCAGTAGAAAAAGAAGCAAGGCATGATGGTCATGTTTCTGAATCTATTTTTTACTTAATTTAAAATGTTTTGGTTTTGAATGACTAATACTAATAGACAGCTTCTCTCTAATACGATATACTATGTTAACAGTTCTACGAATGCTGTCTCATCCACTGAATATGTGTGCTCACACTTTTGTACCAAATTAGCCTCTGACTGTAGATGGTGTGCGCGGTGAAAACGTCGGCCCCGGCGACGTATACAACTCATACTTACCTGGCAGGGGAGATACCATGATCAAGAAGGTGGTTCACTCAGGGTGAGGCTCAGCCATTGCACTCCGGTTGTGCTGACCCCTGCGAATTCCCCAAATGTGGGAATCTCGACCGCACAATTTCTGGCAGTGGGGGACTGCGTTCGCGCTCTCCCCTGATTCTCCTGTACAATACAAAATCCCTCACACGAAGCCAAATTTCATGGTCGCCACATACTGAGCGATGGTGCATCAAGCTGTGCTCTGCAACTGTGCACCTACTTGCCGAACTTCATTCAACAAATTAGTAATTGCAAAATAAAATGTAATTACTACGTTCCCGACCCGTTATTGATACGAACGTATATGTTATAACTTTCATATAACCTGCTTTCTGGAATAGCCCCACGGATCATTTCCGGTTCTCCATTTACCTACACTTTAAAGAAAAACTGGCCAACAGGTACGTGGACCCAGACATACAACTGATTTTTGCACCCCCTACTCTACTGGTCAAATCAAGAGTAGTTTACATCACAGTCCGTTAGCTTCATTCTCACAGGATAAAGCAGAGGGTCAATGACGTCATTGATTCAAGTTCATGGCGGCTGGCAGCAAGGATATACGAAAAAATATGATCAAAATGTCTTTCTTTAAATCAGAAATTGTGCCAGAAATTTTTAGTACAATCCTTGTTCTCAAATTTTTAAGAGAATGTCATTTTCTAAACTTGCTCAGAAAAAGAAATATATATCTTTCTGCGGTACTGTTGGAGATTTTCTATAAATACAAATTCATATGGTTCTCAGGTGAAAAGAGGCAATGCATGATGGGTATGTTTTTACTTCATTTCTTATGCTGCCACCACCACTAGATGGCAACTCTAAGAAAAAGGAGGTGAACAAAGGCGTGGAGGCAGTAGAAAGAGAAGCAAAGCATCAGTTTATGGGTATTTACGAGGGTATTTTTATATTAATACTTTAATAGCTAAATGGCTCCTATTATTGTTACTTACATATAGTATAATTTGTGGAAAATATATTAATTTATTGCTCAATGCATAATCAATAGTTTTATATTTGAATGGGTGGATGTCACCAAAAGCTGTCCCTAAAGCTTAACCAATTTGGTCTGTAAACTTTAGCAGAATTAATAACTACAAGGCAGGACTATTAACTATTTCCCATTGACAAGTATAGGTGGCTCCGCTTTCGCAGAGCATCAAAAAATTGAGATGAACTCTCATTGTTCCTCCCCACGGAAATCTTTAGTAAAAGGCGATCGGTGAAATTGCAGCAACCATTCCTTCTAATACAAACAATAGACGTTCATAGATTTACTACATTTAGAAGGACTCAACCTAAATAGACAGTTTAAACGAGTATTTTGTGTTCATCAATGTGTTTTTTCCTTGAAACATTGTTGGCGCACAGGATTATGGATACCTGATATTTCAAACAGCGTCACCTATCGATTGGGCAACTATTTTGAGTGTGAGTTTTGAACGTATAAACAGTTGTATGTCTTGGTCCGTGTACTTTTGGTATGAGAGAAATGGAAATGATCCGATTTCCGTGTGTTATTTTCAAATGTGTAATTTCAGATTTTTATTCAACACAAATCGGGAAACAAAAGACGATCGTAATTTCCTCAAATGAGTGTTAAGAAATGCTGGCGTGGATTGGAATGCGATTCACCTCCACTGCGATGGTGGCGTTCGAGGGTTAATGTAAATTGCCACAGCAGGAAACAGGAAGTAGTTTGGCGAAGTGGGCCGCGTGTTTTTTTGCTGCGTGTTTTTTTTCCCGTCAAAATGTTCGTCAAACAGCTATCTTGCCTTCGGTCCCGAAATGTATCCAAAGATCCGATTGTTTTTGGCCAATGACCAATTCGTTTTGTTGGTCATTAAAAGCTATTCCCATCAGGAGCTCAGTTCATCGTTATTCTATTGGGTCAACGTGAACCACGTGACACTAAACCTCCACGAACACACGAAAATCTGCAACCGATGCACAGGTTGAAAACAGCCCGGTGACGCATTATCATTCCAAACTGTTAATAGTTGAGGTTTGTTACGGTGGTCGGTACGTGGCATTAGTATGACTCAATATATTTAAACCGTAACTTGAATTGGTAGTCTCTTTATTTAAGTAGTTTTCTCAGACCAACTTTCGGTTATCGCTTCTCGGCCTTTTGGCTAAGATCAAGTGTAGTATCTGTTCTTATCAGTTTAATATCTGATACGTCCCCTATCCGGGGACCATATATTAAATTGATTTTTAGAACTGGGAGATGGAATCAGGGGCTTGCTCCGTCCACTCCACGCATCGACCTGGTATTGCAGTACTTCCAGGAACGGTGCACCCCCCTCTGCTTGTCAAATAAAGGATAGTTAAGTCAGGAAGCCATTAGAATCGGTTCGCTTCATTCTCACAGGATAAAGCAGAAAGTCAATAACGTGTTGAAAGGGTTTGATTCAGTCAAGTTCATGACCTTTATCTAAATGTGAATAGCAGAAGAATTCTATCCTTTACAACAAAATAGAAAACATATCGGCCCTACGATTGGCTGGCCACCAGTTTATGATGTCCAGTGGGGATGGGCGATACCAATGATTTTGGAATCGATCCGATACCAAGTATTTCCTACCCAAAATACCCGATATTCGATCCGATATCGATACCGGAAGTGTAATTTCCCGCCCAAAAAACGATTTAAATGCAGTGGCATTCTTGCTCTTGGAGAGTCATCTATTGAATTTTGTAGAAAAAAGTATTACGTCACGTGAATTATGAACCTGAAGTACTTATGGCTGTATTCATTTACACGGCTTAAATCTTTACAACTTCGACACAAATCTGAATTAACTTTAATAATAAATATATTAATGGCTAAATGGCTCCGTTTATTGTTCCTTACATATAGTATAATTAGTAGAAAATATATTTATTTATTGCTCATATTAGATAGTTTTATATTTGAATGGGTGGATGTTACCTGTAAGCTATGGCAGAATTAATGGCAACAAAGCAGGAATTTTGATTACTTTCCATTGACAAGTACAGGTGTCAGGTTCAAAATCAGCAAAAGGATCAGCAGACAAAACCAGTGAGGCAGAATGTTGAGTCTTTTCTCGCGAGGAGTGCAACCAGACTTACAGCAGTCCAAAATACACTAAAGATCTGTCACACCCCTCGCTCTTTTTATTTTGGGATGCCCTACCTACAATGTGAGACTAGCCCCTAACAGGTGGGGGGGGGAAAGCATGGCCTAGTCTCATGAGAAACAAAAAGAGCGCAAGGACAAAATGCTATGTAAAACAAGTGCTCACAAGACGTCATGAGAAAATAAAGGAGCGCAAGGACATAAACAAGTAGTCACAGACAAGACGTCATGACAAAATTCTATGTGAAACAAGTAGTTACAGACAGGACGCCATGGGAAAGGAGTGCAAGGACAGAATGCCATGTGCAGACATCAACAGAGTAGATTGAGCTATCAGCAACTTTCTTGGATTCCCAGAGGTGTAGAAGGTCAGGAAGCCCCAGACAGCATCGTATGACTTGTTGTGGACTGGTGGACGTCTGCAAGGCGAAACAGCAAGCATTCTGCGCAATAACTTATTAATAAGTACTCATTAGGGAACGCATGATAACATATATATACAATTTATCTAACAACAGGAAGCTCCGCTTTCACAGAGCATCAAAAAATTGAGATATACTCTTGTTGTTCCTCCCCACGGAAATCTTTAGTAAAAGGCGAAAGATTTATACGATCTGAAGAGAAACAAGAGTGAACTGATTTCGGCTTGTCCAAACGGGCCACCCCATTGCTGGTCTCACCAAAGTAACAGGCGGTGTCACACTAGCAACCATTTCCTTTTAATAAAAATAGATCTTCATATATTTGCTAAATTTAGGAGGCCTTAACACTCAACTAAGATGTATAGTTCGAACAAGTATTTGGTGTTTGGCAATTCTATGGAAACGTTTACACTCTAAACGTGTCGTTGTGAGTCCATGCTTGCTCTGCTGCGTTCGGTTCCAACTCCCTGACCTGTTTGTTTGCATTGTGCACGTTCTCCACTCTGGTTTCCTTCCATTTCCCCCAAACATGCATGATAGGCCCATTGAGCGCTCCAAATTGCCCGTAGGTGCGAGTGCGGACGGTTTTTCGTCTCTGTGTGCCCTGCGAGTGATTATTATTTGTTAAAGCGTATATGCCGTTACACCGCTAGATGGCAGCAGCGTTGACTTCCGCACCTGACCACAAAAAGAAACGGGAATCACGTGATGCGCAGGAAAAGAAGCATTAGTATGAGTCGATATATTTAAACCGTAACTTGAATTGGTAGTCTTGTAGTGGGTTGACATAATTCACCCGGAACCTAAGTTCACGTTGCCGAGTTCCGGTGGGATGTTTTACACGTGTGGGAGTTTCCTGTTTGAGGAGTGTGTGTTAGGATCTCGAAGGGAAAAGAGTCGGCCCGTGGTTGAGAGAAGCTAATTATAAATGTCATTAAAACAACTGCCGTTGGCACCGTCATTTATCACTCCGCCTCCGACTCCAGTCCTTGCACACCACAGTCTCTTTATTTAAGTGGTTTCCTCAGACCAGTTTCAGTACATCGCTTCTCGGCCTTTTGGCTAAGACCAGGTGTAGAATCTGTTCTTATCAGATTAATATCTGATACGTTCCCTATCCGGGGACCATGTATTAATTGGATTTTCGCAACAGGGAGATGGTATAGGGGCTTGCTCCGTCCACTCTATGCATCGACCTGGTATTGCAGTACCTCCAGGAGCGGTGCGCCCCCCTCTACTGGTCAAATAAAAAGTAGTTTACATCACAATCCGTTAGCTTCATTCTCACAGGATGAAGCAGAAAGTCAACGACGTCTTGATCGGATTTGATTCAAGTTCATGTTGTGTGCTCACCTTATATCTTTATTAGGTAATGCACTCTGAATTTAATCAGGACCCGAACCGATGTCTTTAATCACTTTTATTCATGAAACAGAGGGCCATCAACTTGCCGCTCTGTCTGCATATTCATTTCCCTGAACGTCACTCCTTCACTACGTCATCACGTAGGCCCACAGTACAATATCAGTACATGACAGTTCATGACGGCTCATCTTAGGCGGCAGCAAGAATTTACGTAACTGTTCTAAAATATGGTCAAAATGTCTTTTTTTGCTTGAGATTTTCCTATCATTGTTCCAGGATCTTTTAGTACAATTCTTGTTCTCCAAATGTTAAGAAAATGTCATTTTCAAAACTCGTTCAGAAAAAGAAGTATATATATTTTTCTGCGGTAATGTTGGAGATTTTCAATAAATACAAATTCATACCGTTTTAGGGTTCTCAGGAGAAAAGAGGCACTGCATGATGGGCATGTTTTGACTTCATTTATCGGTTTATTATAGTTGCTGGCATCACCACTAGATGGCGACTCTAGGAAAAAGGAGGTGAACAAAGACGTGGAGGCAGTAGAAAAAGAAGCAAGGCATGATGGTCATGTTTCTGAATCTATTTTTTACTTAATTTAAAATGTTTTGGTTTTGAATGACTAATACTAATAGACAGCTTCTCTCTAATACGATATACTATGTTAACAGTTCTACGAATGCTGTCTCATCCACTGAATATGTGTGCTCACACTTTTGTACCAAATTAGCCTCTGACTGTAGATGGTGTGCGCGGTGAAAACGTCGGCCCCGGCGACGTATACAACTCATACTTACCTGGCAGGGGAGATACCATGATCAAGAAGGTGGTTCACTCAGGGTGAGGCTCAGCCATTGCACTCCGGTTGTGCTGACCCCTGCGAATTCCCCAAATGTGGGAATCTCGACCGCACAATTTCTGGCAGTGGGGGACTGCGTTCGCGCTCTCCCCTGATTCTCCTGTACAATACAAAATCCCTCACACGAAGCCAAATTTCATGGTCGCCACATACTGAGCGATGGTGCATCAAGCTGTGCTCTGCAACTGTGCACCTACTTGCCGAACTTCATTCAACAAATTAGTAATTGCAAAATAAAATGTAATTACTACGTTCCCGACCCGTTATTGATACGAACGTATATGTTATAACTTTCATATAACCTGCTTTCTGGAATAGCCCCACGGATCATTTCCGGTTCTCCATTTACCTACACTTTAAAGAAAAACTGGCCAACAGGTACGTGGACCCAGACATACAACTGATTTTTGCACCCCCTACTCTACTGGTCAAATCAAGAGTAGTTTACATCACAGTCCGTTAGCTTCATTCTCACAGGATAAAGCAGAGGGTCAATGACGTCATTGATTCAAGTTCATGGCGGCTGGCAGCAAGGATATACGAAAAAATATGATCAAAATGTCTTTCTTTAAATCAGAAATTGTGCCAGAAATTTTTAGTACAATCCTTGTTCTCAAATTTTTAAGAGAATGTCATTTTCTAAACTTGCTCAGAAAAAGAAATATATATCTTTCTGCGGTACTGTTGGAGATTTTCTATAAATACAAATTCATATGGTTCTCAGGTGAAAAGAGGCAATGCATGATGGGTATGTTTTTACTTCATTTCTTATGCTGCCACCACCACTAGATGGCAACTCTAAGAAAAAGGAGGTGAACAAAGGCGTGGAGGCAGTAGAAAGAGAAGCAAAGCATCAGTTTATGGGTATTTACGAGGGTATTTTTATATTAATACTTTAATAGCTAAATGGCTCCTATTATTGTTACTTACATATAGTATAATTTGTGGAAAATATATTAATTTATTGCTCAATGCATAATCAATAGTTTTATATTTGAATGGGTGGATGTCACCAAAAGCTGTCCCTAAAGCTTAACCAATTTGGTCTGTAAACTTTAGCAGAATTAATAACTACAAGGCAGGACTATTAACTATTTCCCATTGACAAGTATAGGTGGCTCCGCTTTCGCAGAGCATCAAAAAATTGAGATGAACTCTCATTGTTCCTCCCCACGGAAATCTTTAGTAAAAGGCGATCGGTGAAATTGCAGCAACCATTCCTTCTAATACAAACAATAGACGTTCATAGATTTACTACATTTAGAAGGACTCAACCTAAATAGACAGTTTAAACGAGTATTTTGTGTTCATCAATGTGTTTTTTCCTTGAAACATTGTTGGCGCACAGGATTATGGATACCTGATATTTCAAACAGCGTCACCTATCGATTGGGCAACTATTTTGAGTGTGAGTTTTGAACGTATAAACAGTTGTATGTCTTGGTCCGTGTACTTTTGGTATGAGAGAAATGGAAATGATCCGATTTCCGTGTGTTATTTTCAAATGTGTAATTTCAGATTTTTATTCAACACAAATCGGGAAACAAAAGACGATCGTAATTTCCTCAAATGAGTGTTAAGAAATGCTGGCGTGGATTGGAATGCGATTCACCTCCACTGCGATGGTGGCGTTCGAGGGTTAATGTAAATTGCCACAGCAGGAAACAGGAAGTAGTTTGGCGAAGTGGGCCGCGTGTTTTTTTGCTGCGTGTTTTTTTTCCCGTCAAAATGTTCGTCAAACAGCTATCTTGCCTTCGGTCCCGAAATGTATCCAAAGATCCGATTGTTTTTGGCCAATGACCAATTCGTTTTGTTGGTCATTAAAAGCTATTCCCATCAGGAGCTCAGTTCATCGTTATTCTATTGGGTCAACGTGAACCACGTGACACTAAACCTCCACGAACACACGAAAATCTGCAACCGATGCACAGGTTGAAAACAGCCCGGTGACGCATTATCATTCCAAACTGTTAATAGTTGAGGTTTGTTACGGTGGTCGGTACGTGGCATTAGTATGACTCAATATATTTAAACCGTAACTTGAATTGGTAGTCTCTTTATTTAAGTAGTTTTCTCAGACCAACTTTCGGTTATCGCTTCTCGGCCTTTTGGCTAAGATCAAGTGTAGTATCTGTTCTTATCAGTTTAATATCTGATACGTCCCCTATCCGGGGACCATATATTAAATTGATTTTTAGAACTGGGAGATGGAATCAGGGGCTTGCTCCGTCCACTCCACGCATCGACCTGGTATTGCAGTACTTCCAGGAACGGTGCACCCCCCTCTGCTTGTCAAATAAAGGATAGTTAAGTCAGGAAGCCATTAGAATCGGTTCGCTTCATTCTCACAGGATAAAGCAGAAAGTCAATAACGTGTTGAAAGGGTTTGATTCAGTCAAGTTCATGACCTTTATCTAAATGTGAATAGCAGAAGAATTCTATCCTTTACAACAAAATAGAAAACATATCGGCCCTACGATTGGCTGGCCACCAGTTTATGATGTCCAGTGGGGATGGGCGATACCAATGATTTTGGAATCGATCCGATACCAAGTATTTCCTACCCAAAATACCCGATATTCGATCCGATATCGATACCGGAAGTGTAATTTCCCGCCCAAAAAACGATTTAAATGCAGTGGCATTCTTGCTCTTGGAGAGTCATCTATTGAATTTTGTAGAAAAAAGTATTACGTCACGTGAATTATGAACCTGAAGTACTTATGGCTGTATTCATTTACACGGCTTAAATCTTTACAACTTCGACACAAATCTGAATTAACTTTAATAATAAATATATTAATGGCTAAATGGCTCCGTTTATTGTTCCTTACATATAGTATAATTAGTAGAAAATATATTTATTTATTGCTCATATTAGATAGTTTTATATTTGAATGGGTGGATGTTACCTGTAAGCTATGGCAGAATTAATGGCAACAAAGCAGGAATTTTGATTACTTTCCATTGACAAGTACAGGTGTCAGGTTCAAAATCAGCAAAAGGATCAGCAGACAAAACCAGTGAGGCAGAATGTTGAGTCTTTTCTCGCGAGGAGTGCAACCAGACTTACAGCAGTCCAAAATACACTAAAGATCTGTCACACCCCTCGCTCTTTTTATTTTGGGATGCCCTACCTACAATGTGAGACTAGCCCCTAACAGGTGGGGGGGGGAAAGCATGGCCTAGTCTCATGAGAAACAAAAAGAGCGCAAGGACAAAATGCTATGTAAAACAAGTGCTCACAAGACGTCATGAGAAAATAAAGGAGCGCAAGGACATAAACAAGTAGTCACAGACAAGACGTCATGACAAAATTCTATGTGAAACAAGTAGTTACAGACAGGACGCCATGGGAAAGGAGTGCAAGGACAGAATGCCATGTGCAGACATCAACAGAGTAGATTGAGCTATCAGCAACTTTCTTGGATTCCCAGAGGTGTAGAAGGTCAGGAAGCCCCAGACAGCATCGTATGACTTGTTGTGGACTGGTGGACGTCTGCAAGGCGAAACAGCAAGCATTCTGCGCAATAACTTATTAATAAGTACTCATTAGGGAACGCATGATAACATATATATACAATTTATCTAACAACAGGAAGCTCCGCTTTCACAGAGCATCAAAAATTTGAGATATACTCTTGTTGTTCCTCCCCACGGAAATCTTTAGTAAAAGGCGAAAGATTTATACGATCTGAAGAGAAACAAGAGTGAACTGATTTCGGCTTGTCCAAACGGGCCACCCCATTGCTGGTCTCACCAAAGTAACAGGCGGTGTCACACTAGCAACCATTTCCTTTTAATAAAAATAGATCTTCATATATTTGCTAAATTTAGGAGGCCTTAACACTCAACTAAGATGTATAGTTCGAACAAGTATTTGGTGTTTGGCAATTCTATGGAAACGTTTACACTCTAAACGTGTCGTTGTGAGTCCATGCTTGCTCTGCTGCGTTCGGTTCCAACTCCCTGACCTGTTTGTTTGCATTGTGCACGTTCTCCACTCTGGTTTCCTTCCATTTCCCCCAAACATGCATGATAGGCCCATTGAGCGCTCCAAATTGCCCGTAGGTGCGAGTGCGGACGGTTTTTCGTCTCTGTGTGCCCTGCGAGTGATTATTATTTGTTAAAGCGTATATGCCGTTACACCGCTAGATGGCAGCAGCGTTGACTTCCGCACCTGACCACAAAAAGAAACGGGAATCACGTGATGCGCAGGAAAAGAAGCATTAGTATGAGTCGATATATTTAAACCGTAACTTGAATTGGTAGTCTTGTAGTGGGTTGACATAATTCACCCGGAACCTAAGTTCACGTTGCCGAGTTCCGGTGGGATGTTTTACACGTGTGGGAGTTTCCTGTTTGAGGAGTGTGTGTTAGGATCTCGAAGGGAAAAGAGTCGGCCCGTGGTTGAGAGAAGCTAATTATAAATGTCATTAAAACAACTGCCGTTGGCACCGTCATTTATCACTCCGCCTCCGACTCCAGTCCTTGCACACCACAGTCTCTTTATTTAAGTGGTTTCCTCAGACCAGTTTCAGTACATCGCTTCTCGGCCTTTTGGCTAAGACCAGGTGTAGAATCTGTTCTTATCAGATTAATATCTGATACGTTCCCTATCCGGGGACCATGTATTAATTGGATTTTCGCAACAGGGAGATGGTATAGGGGCTTGCTCCGTCCACTCTATGCATCGACCTGGTATTGCAGTACCTCCAGGAGCGGTGCGCCCCCCTCTACTGGTCAAATAAAAAGTAGTTTACATCACAATCCGTTAGCTTCATTCTCACAGGATGAAGCAGAAAGTCAACGACGTCTTGATCGGATTTGATTCAAGTTCATGTTGTGTGCTCACCTTATATCTTTATTAGGTAATGCACTCTGAATTTAATCAGGACCCGAACCGATGTCTTTAATCACTTTTATTCATGAAACAGAGGGCCATCAACTTGCCGCTCTGTCTGCATATTCATTTCCCTGAACGTCACTCCTTCACTACGTCATCACGTAGGCCCACAGTACAATATCAGTACATGACAGTTCATGACGGCTCATCTTAGGCGGCAGCAAGAATTTACGTAACTGTTCTAAAATATGGTCAAAATGTCTTTTTTTGCTTGAGATTTTCCTATCATTGTTCCAGGATCTTTTAGTACAATTCTTGTTCTCCAAATGTTAAGAAAATGTCATTTTCAAAACTCGTTCAGAAAAAGAAGTATATATATTTTTCTGCGGTAATGTTGGAGATTTTCAATAAATACAAATTCATACCGTTTTAGGGTTCTCAGGAGAAAAGAGGCACTGCATGATGGGCATGTTTTGACTTCATTTATCGGTTTATTATAGTTGCTGGCATCACCACTAGATGGCGACTCTAGGAAAAAGGAGGTGAACAAAGACGTGGAGGCAGTAGAAAAAGAAGCAAGGCATGATGGTCATGTTTCTGAATCTATTTTTTACTTAATTTAAAATGTTTTGGTTTTGAATGACTAATACTAATAGACAGCTTCTCTCTAATACGATATACTATGTTAACAGTTCTACGAATGCTGTCTCATCCACTGAATATGTGTGCTCACACTTTTGTACCAAATTAGCCTCTGACTGTAGATGGTGTGCGCGGTGAAAACGTCGGCCCCGGCGACGTATACAACTCATACTTACCTGGCAGGGGAGATACCATGATCAAGAAGGTGGTTCACCCAGGGTGAGGCTCAGCCATTGCACTCCGGTTGTGCTGACCCCTGCGAATTCCCCAAATGTGGGAATCTCGACTGCACAATTTCTGGTGGTGGGGGACTGCGTTCGCGCTCTCCCCTGATTCTCCTGTACAATACAAAAACCCTCACACGAAGTCAAATTTCATGGTCGCCACATACTGAGCGATGGTGCATCAAGCTGTGCTCTGCAACTGTGCACCTACTTGCCGAACTTCATTCAACAAATTAGTAATTGCAAAATAAAATGTAATTACTACGTTCCCGACCCGTTATTGATACGAACGTATATGTTATAACTTTCATATAACCTGCTTTCTGGAATAGCCCCACGGATCATTTCCGGTTCTCCATTTACCTACACTATAAAGAAAAACTGGCCAACAGGTACGTGGACCCAGACATACAACTGATTTTTGCACCCCCTACTCTACTGGTCAAATCAAGAGTAGTTTACATCACAGTCCGTTAGCTTCATTCTCACAGGATAAAGCAGAGGGTCAATGACGTCATTGATTCAAGTTCATGGCGGCTGGCAGCAAGGATATACGAAAAAATATGATCAAAATGTCTTTCTTTAAATCAGAAATTGTGCCAGAAATTTTTAGTACAATCCTTGTTCTCAAATTTTTAAGAGAATGTCATTTTCTAAACTTGCTCAGAAAAAGAAATATATATCTTTCTGCGGTACTGTTGGAGATTTTCTATAAATACAAATTCATATGGTTCTCAGGTGAAAAGAGGCAATGCATGATGGGTATGTTTTTACTTCATTTCTTATGCTGCCACCACCACTAGATGGCAACTCTAAGAAAAAGGAGGTGAACAAAGGCGTGGAGGCAGTAGAAAGAGAAGCAAAGCATCAGTTTATGGGTATTTACGAGGGTATTTTTATATTAATACTTTAATAGCTAAATGGCTCCTATTATTGTTACTTACATATAGTATAATTTGTGGAAAATATATTAATTTATTGCTCAATGCATAATCAATAGTTTTATATTTGAATGGGTGGATGTCACCAAAAGCTGTCCCTAAAGCTTAACCAATTTGGTCTGTAAACTTTAGCAGAATTAATAACTACAAGGCAGGACTATTAACTATTTCCCATTGACAAGTATAGGTGGCTCCGCTTTCGCAGAGCATCAAAAAATTGAGATGAACTCTCATTGTTCCTCCCCACGGAAATCTTTAGTAAAAGGCGATCGGTGAAATTGCAGCAACCATTCCTTCTAATACAAACAATAGACGTTCATAGATTTACTACATTTAGAAGGACTCAACCTAAATAGACAGTTTAAACGAGTATTTTGTGTTCATCAATGTGTTTTTTCCTTGAAACATTGTTGGCGCACAGGATTATGGATACCTGATATTTCAAACAGCGTCACCTATCGATTGGGCAACTATTTTGAGTGTGAGTTTTGAACGTATAAACAGTTGTATGTCTTGGTCCGTGTACTTTTGGTATGAGAGAAATGGAAATGATCCGATTTCCGTGTGTTATTTTCAAATGTGTAATTTCAGATTTTTATTCAACACAAATCGGGAAACAAAAGACGATCGTAATTTCCTCAAATGAGTGTTAAGAAATGCTGGCGTGGATTGGAATGCGATTCACCTCCACTGCGATGGTGGCGTTCGAGGGTTAATGTAAATTGCCACAGCAGGAAACAGGAAGTAGTTTGGCGAAGTGGGCCGCGTGTTTTTTTGCTGCGTGTTTTTTTTCCCGTCAAAATGTTCGTCAAACAGCTATCTTGCCTTCGGTCCCGAAATGTATCCAAAGATCCGATTGTTTTTGGCCAATGACCAATTCGTTTTGTTGGTCATTAAAAGCTATTCCCATCAGGAGCTCAGTTCATCGTTATTCTATTGGGTCAACGTGAACCACGTGACACTAAACCTCCACGAACACACGAAAATCTGCAACCGATGCACAGGTTGAAAACAGCCCGGTGACGCATTATCATTCCAAACTGTTAATAGTTGAGGTTTGTTACGGTGGTCGGTACGTGGCATTAGTATGACTCAATATATTTAAACCGTAACTTGAATTGGTAGTCTCTTTATTTAAGTAGTTTTCTCAGACCAACTTTCGGTTATCGCTTCTCGGCCTTTTGGCTAAGATCAAGTGTAGTATCTGTTCTTATCAGTTTAATATCTGATACGTCCCCTATCCGGGGACCATATATTAAATTGATTTTTAGAACTGGGAGATGGAATCAGGGGCTTGCTCCGTCCACTCCACGCATCGACCTGGTATTGCAGTACTTCCAGGAACGGTGCACCCCCCTCTGCTTGTCAAATAAAGGATAGTTAAGTCAGGAAGCCATTAGAATCGGTTCGCTTCATTCTCACAGGATAAAGCAGAAAGTCAATAACGTGTTGAAAGGGTTTGATTCAGTCAAGTTCATGACCTTTATCTAAATGTGAATAGCAGAAGAATTCTATCCTTTACAACAAAATAGAAAACATATCGGCCCTACGATTGGCTGGCCACCAGTTTATGATGTCCAGTGGGGATGGGCGATACCAATGATTTTGGAATCGATCCGATACCAAGTATTTCCTACCCAAAATACCCGATATTCGATCCGATATCGATACCGGAAGTGTAATTTCCCGCCCAAAAAACGATTTAAATGCAGTGGCATTCTTGCTCTTGGAGAGTCATCTATTGAATTTTGTAGAAAAAAGTATTACGTCACGTGAATTATGAACCTGAAGTACTTATGGCTGTATTCATTTACACGGCTTAAATCTTTACAACTTCGACACAAATCTGAATTAACTTTAATAATAAATATATTAATGGCTAAATGGCTCCGTTTATTGTTCCTTACATATAGTATAATTAGTAGAAAATATATTTATTTATTGCTCATATTAGATAGTTTTATATTTGAATGGGTGGATGTTACCTGTAAGCTATGGCAGAATTAATGGCAACAAAGCAGGAATTTTGATTACTTTCCATTGACAAGTACAGGAAGCTCCGCTTTCACAGAGCATCAAAAAATTGAGATATACTCTTGTTGTTCCTCCCCACGGAAATCTTTAGTAAAAGGCGAAAGATTTATACGATCTGAAGAGAAACAAGAGTGAACTGATTTCGGCTTGTCCAAACGGGCCACCCCATTGCTGGTCTCACCAAAGTAACAGGCGGTGTCACACTAGCAACCATTTCCTTTTAATAAAAATAGATCTTCATATATTTGCTAAATTTAGGAGGCCTTAACACTCAACTAAGATGTATAGTTCGAACAAGTATTTGGTGTTTGGCAATTCTATGGAAACGTTTACACTCTAAACGTGTCGTTGTGAGTCCATGCTTGCTCTGCTGCGTTCGGTTCCAACTCCCTGACCTGTTTGTTTGCATTGTGCACGTTCTCCACTCTGGTTTCCTTCCATTTCCCCCAAACATGCATGATAGGCCCATTGAGCGCTCCAAATTGCCCGTTGTTAGGGTGGTGTTCACTCTAACTTATTTTGCAAGGACCACACTGGAGACAAGATAGTCGTTTTAGACACCTGCAGGCGGAGAGTTCACTCGTCGCTGTGCTCTCAGCGATGATCGAATGAAGTCTGACTCAGGCCTCGTCAGGCGCTTATTTATTGAGAGAAACAAAGTGGGGTTGCAAGTGGGGGTTTCGGAATACACAGGTTGGGGTGAAGCAGCCGGTCCTTGCTGATCAAAGCATAGCAGGGGACCTTTTACGACGTTCTGTAAACAAAGCAACTTTGATTGCTTCCTCTGCAGCTAGTCAATAAGTTGAAATGATCTTAGCACTTTGGTAAACTAATTTTGTCTAGACAGGACAAACTAGTTAAATTATTACAGGTTATATTCCAACATAATCATACGATGAAGATATTCTGCAAACCCTAACATATCCCTCCTGTTTTATCATATGATTATGTCAACCTCGATCAATCAAACGCAAGTAAGAAAATACAATGAAAGCAATAACTTCCAGTGAAGGTGAGGTTCTCCCACAATACTCCAGTCCAAAGTATGTGTAACTCAAAAAACCTGCGGCCAGATTATGTGCAGGAAAAGAGTTACACGGTCCCTCTGCCTTAGGCGACCAGACTGTTATCAATCAAGATAAAAATTGCTCGTGATTGTTCAGCCGTTGGGGGCTTGGCACGCCCACTGGTGGAGGGTGAGCTCGATTCTCACCCCCTTTGCAGATCTGCTCCGTCCGGGGAGAACTCGGGAATGTCTGCTGCGTGGTCGTTGTCTTCAGTGGCTCAGGGTGGACTACCTGGCCACCAAGGGGGAAGAGGATTATTCTGCCTCTGTATGAACTGGGGCGGGGACTGTCGATGGCTGGTCTGGTTCCTTGCAGGAACCCCTCACTGGGGTGCACTGGGACAGATGATACCACGATCCTCCTTTGCCGGCCAGCCGGACGGCATGTGAGATGCGCTCCACCAATTTATAGGGTCCAGTCGACGCAGGCTCCGTCCCCCTCCTTCTTGGGAACGTTGGGGTGATCTGGACCTGGATCCGCCACCGAAAGGACAGCAGCACGTCCAGAAAACAGCAAAAAACAGCACCTTTTCTGCAACCTTTGCATTAGTCATTTGAGATGTTCTGCTCCTCTCATCACTGTTTTGGTTGCCCTGGTTACAGAGGCGTTGCTACACCAAAGGGAGGGAAGATTGTGTCTGTAGCAACGTTGATTAGCTAAGGAATGTAGTGTGGTGTGAACTAGCACTTCATTGTCGGCCCGTGACCCCCGCAGAGTTTGTCCATCTGTTCTCCTCCAGTTGTTGGCCGAGCCGTCCGCGAGTGAGATCAGATAACTTCAATTGCCACTTTCCTGTGGAACAATGCAACTAAACCTTGGCTAGACTTTATCTACTTAGTAAATTAACACGCAATAAGAATGAGTGACTTGTCCAAACATTGAGTAAATATGGGATAACTTCTAACCATCTATGAACCAAAGCTACAGTTAACTAAAAGGAATGAAGTTTCTTTCAACCAAATAAGAACATTTTGCCTATGCAAATAAGCTCTGCTCATTGTTAGTGAAGGCTTCTTACAGAAACAAAAACACACAGATAACATAAGGACAGGAAGGACACATATGGCTGACAGGGATCAAAAGAAACTAAAGAGACTTCCCTGTCACTAAAGAGAAAGAACGTAGATAAAAGGAAAGCCATAAACTCGTAAAGACAAGGCCTACAGGTCTGGCAGGCCAAGGCTTCACTTAAATTATTCCAACATTTCCCTCCTGCTTATCACGCATTTGCTAAATTTTTACATTACCAAAAACAACCACTTCACTTGATTTTCAGTTGTCGGATCACAAGTATGCGCACAAGTATTTCCACCAAAGAGGATAAATGTTGCGACATCATTATTCGGAAACACACAGATCTGGGAAAAAGTCTGCAAACTCAAGTGCAAAAACTGCATCACCATCATCGTTATCAACATGCTGTCGTTCAGACATTAGGCATACCCGGGCCATCTCGTCGTCCATGGGCGAGATTGCTGTAGTGATAAGACGATTAAACAGAGCACGGAGACATGGAATACAACAACCTCCACACAAGGTGAGTATAGCAGTTATTTAGGACACGAGGGCTTCATACTTCCCAAAAGCAGTCATCCACTTGTTGTGCTCTTTCATCCTCGTGTTGAGGGATTGCAAGTTTGCAATCATCTTCGTCAGGCTCCCATCAGGGGCGGTGTCCTTCTGGATGAAGGTGCAGCATTGTTCCCTGAACATTGCGCAGACCCTTCCTTTCCCAGACAACAACATAACAAGAGCATTGCGGTTCTGGATTGACATTAGGGAAGGCATGGCTAGCTGTTCGTGCACTGCCTCAAGTCCCACTTGTGTCCGTTTGCCCAATTTCTGCATGTTGCAATGGATGTAATTTATCCTGTCAACGTTCTTGTTCATCGTCCACCAGCAGCAAATGGAGGACTCCCATCCCGCTTCAATTTGGTCAATTAATTCTTATTAATCAGGAACTCCTCTGGGGACTTTAATTGCATCAATTTTAGTCAGATCATCGTCGCCTCTCAAATTTAAAGACATTATGTTTTTGTTTTTTCCAGCTTTTTCTCAGATCTTGGCATGTCGGTACATATATAATTTTGGTTGACTACAGTCTCTAAAAGCAATGGTTTCTTTTCTTTTTCTTCCATTCAACGGATATTATATAGGACACTTTGTCAAACATTTTCACAATCAGTAAACAAACTATCCACATTCATTTTCGAGATATTGATTCCATTCTTTAACATCTACAGCAGTTGTTGACAAACTATTATTTCTTTACATAACGTTTTTGCCACTGTTAAGGCCTTCAGTGTTTATTTTGAAGCCAATTCAATCCATTTTTAGAATGCATCTATTATGACCAGGCATTATAACCCTGTGGATCGTGTTAAGCACATGTTAAACAAGCTCTACAAAAAAAAATTATAAACGTTTTGAATATGAATCAAATTCATATGTTGTATAAAGCTGACTGAACTGCCCTTCCATCCCCCCTGTTGAGCCAGGTGTCAACGGCACGTGACAACACCATGGCTCAATACAGCTGCCCATTTGTATCGTTTCCTTTCCTTTCTCAACGTGACAACCCAATCCACCAATCGAATAACAAAAAAATAAAAAAAATAAAAAAAATAACTGCTGATAAAATAATATAATAGTTAACTGTTGTAGTTCCATAACTTTAACAAACTCAATCGCTCTCTTATTCTGAAATTTTAAATTTAGCTTTGAAATGTCGGTATTTCATAATTGTACATCATCTAATTCCAGAAAGCAAGTTCTTTCCATCTCTCAAATTTTGTCTAACCAAGGCTAGGCACTAAAGGAGCGTGGACCAGTTACTGCCCATAAACAAATTGCTCGCTTTTTATTTTTTATTTTTTTATTTTTCCTTCCTATCTTAACAAAATCGGTTTTGTTTTGCGGTGCAAATCAGATAGACTACAGATAAATAAATTCTTTAGTGCACCTATATTAGCGAAACACATAACACAACACACAGACAACACAAAAACAGCAGAGACAGAGCTCACAAACAACACCAACAAACAACGCTGCGCAGACGTCATCCTCTATTTTGACGTGTTGGTTATACTTTTTCTTTTTCTTTTTTCTTTCCTCAGTGCCTTTTAGTCTTCGTGCAACTATTGTCACACCTTCCCTAGGCATCACCCTGCTTCAACATCACTTGCCACCACGCACTCAGCACATCCCTGGAGTGGGTACGACCCACTCCGCGCGCAGCCACAGCAAGGGAAGCAAGAGGGGGGGCCCGGCATTTTCATACTGATTTATCCCAGCCTGGCCAGTACTGGGACAATCAATGCCGCTGACCCCCACTCGCGCCAACCCAGCAAACAGCTACCCGCAGAGTCCAGAGCCCCACACCTACATCAGTCTCCCCCACAATCAAATTACAATATCAATCACCACAGGAGCCGGCTCCTACACCCTTTTCACACCACAATACCACACTCCCCCCTCCACAGTCCAGTCTAAGTGGAGACAATGGAAGGCAGGAAGGCACAGGTGAGACACCGAAGGAGCAAGCTCCAGCAGTCCTCCCACTAACCAATTACAACATACAACAAAAGCGCAAATCACTTATGTCTGTCTGGGAGGATCACAACAGCCAAACGTTACAAATGACAAACCACAAGACACAGGTCTGGGAACCACATCAACGACCGCCAAACGCAAATGCCGGGTCAAGGACTGTTCTTCGTCTGTTCTTCGCAACTCTTGTCAAAAGCAACCTTTATTTTTCTTTCGTTTGTATTTGCTCGGGTTTTTTATTTCCCTTCCTAGCATCTAACTTACTCAAAATAATTCTTCCTTCAAAGTCGCTCAACTACTTGCCCATAGCAGTCTCAAACAACTTCAATCATTCAACCTGTATTTTCCCTTCAGTCGGGCATTCAGTCATCAATGCTCATTTGCATCTCACACACATTCCATCACATTGGTCCCAATTCATCCAAGCACTCCACACAACATTCACATACCATTTTCAATTCAAGGTTCCTGATAGAACAATCCACTAATCCCAAAAAAACCTCAATACAATAAAAACGGCTGGCAAATTAATTAAATTAAGTTTTTTCTTTGTTTTCAAATTTAAAGAACTCAACCTCTCAGATTCAGCTTGCATATAGAAGATCGTATAATCTTACAACACAACCAATCAATAATTTCTATTAAATGTAGCATACCATGTCTCTGTATTAGCATGAGCGGTCAAAAAAGGGGGGGGGAAGCTTGACATGTTGAAAATTTGGCTTTTCCTCTGCCTCTTCCTCCACCCTTTGATTGGTATTGTTTTGCACGACGACACGCTCTCGCCAAGTGGCCCCGTTTCCCACAGTTCCAACAGTCCAAATTTGAGCTGGAGTTTGAATTGAATGGCGGCCTGCCGCCTTGTTGGTCTCTAATGCAGGTTTAAATTGACCTTCCACCAAATTCTCTCTGCAGTCAATTTATCCTACCAGTCGCACACTCTCAACCACACAACATTCATGCAAACAGCTTGGAACAACGGACAAAAAAAAGAATCCACGCCCTTCTTCACTTAAGAAAAAGAAGCTCTGTTCTTTTTCTTAGCCCGTTCCTTCCACTGGGACTTGAAACCCCAGCTGTTTCATAGCTTGGAAACACCAAAGTCGTATCTCATAGCTTGGAAACACCAAAGCCGTATCTCATAGCTTGGAAACACCAAAGCCGTATCTCATAGCTTGGAAACACCAAAGCCGTATCTCATAGCTTGGAAACACCAAAGCCGTATCTCATAGCTCGGACAAACCAAAGCCGTATCTGCGCTTTTTTCTATGACTTACTTGTCTCCCTTGGTCCGCTGTAATGTGGGACCCCGTCAAACCACCTCTGACAGACGAAGGCAGACCTAAGATGCTGGCCCAGCGAAGAAATTCTCTTCCCAGGACTTTCTTCTCCAGGTCCCCATAAAGGACGCTGGCTTGTCGACAATGCAGCACGTCCTCCTCCGTCAGCCAGATGGCGGGTATGAGGGTCCCGGGTTTCGGCACCAAAAATGTTAGGGTGGTGTTCACTCTAACTTATTTTGCAAGGACCACACTGGAGACAAGTTAGTCGTTTTAGACACCTGCAGGCGGAGAGTTCACTCGTCGCTGTGCTCTCAGCGATGATCGAATGAAGTCTGACTCAGGCCTCGTCAGGCGCTTATTTATTGAGAGAAACAAAGTGGGGTTGCAAGTGGGGGTTTCGGAATACACAGGTTGGGGTGAAGCAGCCGGTCCCTGCTGATCAAAGCATAGCAGGGGACCTTTTACGACGTTCTGTAAACAAAGCAACTTTGATTGCTTCCTCTGCAGCTAGTCAATAAGTTGAAATGATCTTAGCACTTTGGTAAACTAATTTTGTCTAGACAGGACAAACTAGTTAAATTATTACAGGTTATATTCCAACATAATCATACGATGAAGATATTCTGCAAACCCTAACACCCGTAGGTGCGAGTGCGGACGGTTTTTCGTCTCTGTGTGCCCTGCGAGTGATTATTATTTGTTAAAGCGTATATGCCGTTACACCGCTAGATGGCAGCAGCGTTGACTTCCGCACCTGACCACAAAAAGAAACGGGAATCACGTGATGCGCAGGAAAAGAAGCATTAGTATGAGTCGATATATTTAAACCGTAACTTGAATTGGTAGTCTTGTAGTGGGTTGACATAATTCACCCGGAACCTAAGTTCACGTTGCCGAGTTCCGGTGGGATGTTTTACACGTGTGGGAGTTTCCTGTTTGAGGAGTGTGTGTTAGGATCTCGAAGGGAAAAGAGTCGGCCCGTGGTTGAGAGAAGCTAATTATAAATGTCATTAAAACAACTGCCGTTGGCACCGTCATTTATCACTCCGCCTCCGACTCCAGTCCTTGCACACCACAGTCTCTTTATTTAAGTGGTTTCCTCAGACCAGTTTCAGTACATCGCTTCTCGGCCTTTTGGCTAAGACCAGGTGTAGAATCTGTTCTTATCAGATTAATATCTGATACGTTCCCTATCCGGGGACCATGTATTAATTGGATTTTCGCAACAGGGAGATGGTATAGGGGCTTGCTCCGTCCACTCTATGCATCGACCTGGTATTGCAGTACCTCCAGGAGCGGTGCGCCCCCCTCTACTGGTCAAATAAAAAGTAGTTTACATCACAATCCGTTAGCTTCATTCTCACAGGATGAAGCAGAAAGTCAACGACGTCTTGATCGGATTTGATTCAAGTTCATGTTGTGTGCTCACCTTATATCTTTATTAGGTAATGCACTCTGAATTTAATCAGGACCCGAACCGATGTCTTTAATCACTTTTATTCATGAAACAGAGGGCCATCAACTTGCCGCTCTGTCTGCATATTCATTTCCCTGAACGTCACTCCTTCACTACGTCATCACGTAGGCCCACAGTACAATATCAGTACATGACAGTTCATGACGGCTCATCTTAGGCGGCAGCAAGAATTTACGTAACTGTTCTAAAATATGGTCAAAATGTCTTTTTTTGCTTGAGATTTTCCTATCATTGTTCCAGGATCTTTTAGTACAATTCTTGTTCTCCAAATGTTAAGAAAATGTCATTTTCAAAACTCGTTCAGAAAAAGAAGTATATATATTTTTCTGCGGTAATGTTGGAGATTTTCAATAAATACAAATTCATACCGTTTTAGGGTTCTCAGGAGAAAAGAGGCACTGCATGATGGGCATGTTTTGACTTCATTTATCGGTTTATTATAGTTGCTGGCATCACCACTAGATGGCGACTCTAGGAAAAAGGAGGTGAACAAAGACGTGGAGGCAGTAGAAAAAGAAGCAAGGCATGATGGTCATGTTTCTGAATCTATTTTTTACTTAATTTAAAATGTTTTGGTTTTGAATGACTAATACTAATAGACAGCTTCTCTCTAATACGATATACTATGTTAACAGTTCTACGAATGCTGTCTCATCCACTGAATATGTGTGCTCACACTTTTGTACCAAATTAGCCTCTGACTGTAGATGGTGTGCGCGGTGAAAACGTCGGCCCCGGCGACGTATACAACTCATACTTACCTGGCAGGGGAGATACCATGATCAAGAAGGTGGGTCACCCAGGGTGAGACTCAGCCATTGCACTCCGGTTGTGCTGACCCCTGCGAATTCCCCAAATGTGGGAATCTCGACTGCACAATTTCTGGTGGTGGGGGACTGCGTTCGCGCTCTCCCCTGATTCTCCTGTACAATACAAAAACCCTCACACGAAGCCAAATTTCATGGTCGCCACATACTGAGCGATGGTGCATCAAGCTGTGCTCTGCAACTGTGCACCTACTTGCCGAACTTCATTCAACAAATTAGTAATTGCAAAATAAAATGTAATTACTACGTTCCCGACCCGTTATTGATACGAACGTATATGTTATAACTTTCATATAACCTGCTTTCTGGAATAGCCCCACGGATCATTTCCGGTTCTCCATTTACCTACACTATAAAGAAAAACTGGCCAACAGGTACGTGGACCCAGACATACAACTGATTTTTGCACCCCCTACTCTACTGGTCAAATCAAGAGTAGTTTACATCACAGTCCGTTAGCTTCATTCTCACAGGATAAAGCAGAGGGTCAATGACGTCATTGATTCAAGTTCATGGCGGCTGGCAGCAAGGATATACGAAAAAATATGATCAAAATGTCTTTCTTTAAATCAGAAATTGTGCCAGAAATTTTTAGTACAATCCTTGTTCTCAAATTTTTAAGAGAATGTCATTTTCTAAACTTGCTCAGAAAAAGAAATATATATCTTTCTGCGGTACTGTTGGAGATTTTCTATAAATACAAATTCATATGGTTCTCAGGTGAAAAGAGGCAATGCATGATGGGTATGTTTTTACTTCATTTCTTATGCTGCCACCACCACTAGATGGCAACTCTAAGAAAAAGGAGGTGAACAAAGGCGTGGAGGCAGTAGAAAGAGAAGCAAAGCATCAGTTTATGGGTATTTACGAGGGTATTTTTATATTAATACTTTAATAGCTAAATGGCTCCTATTATTGTTACTTACATATAGTATAATTTGTGGAAAATATATTAATTTATTGCTCAATGCATAATCAATAGTTTTATATTTGAATGGGTGGATGTCACCAAAAGCTGTCCCTAAAGCTTAACCAATTTGGTCTGTAAACTTTAGCAGAATTAATAACTACAAGGCAGGACTATTAACTATTTCCCATTGACAAGTATAGGTGGCTCCGCTTTCGCAGAGCATCAAAAAATTGAGATGAACTCTCATTGTTCCTCCCCACGGAAATCTTTAGTAAAAGGCGATCGGTGAAATTGCAGCAACCATTCCTTCTAATACAAACAATAGACGTTCATAGATTTACTACATTTAGAAGGACTCAACCTAAATAGACAGTTTAAACGAGTATTTTGTGTTCATCAATGTGTTTTTTCCTTGAAACATTGTTGGCGCACAGGATTATGGATACCTGATATTTCAAACAGCGTCACCTATCGATTGGGCAACTATTTTGAGTGTGAGTTTTGAACGTATAAACAGTTGTATGTCTTGGTCCGTGTACTTTTGGTATGAGAGAAATGGAAATGATCCGATTTCCGTGTGTTATTTTCAAATGTGTAATTTCAGATTTTTATTCAACACAAATCGGGAAACAAAAGACGATCGTAATTTCCTCAAATGAGTGTTAAGAAATGCTGGCGTGGATTGGAATGCGATTCACCTCCACTGCGATGGTGGCGTTCGAGGGTTAATGTAAATTGCCACAGCAGGAAACAGGAAGTAGTTTGGCGAAGTGGGCCGCGTGTTTTTTTGCTGCGTGTTTTTTTTCCCGTCAAAATGTTCGTCAAACAGCTATCTTGCCTTCGGTCCCGAAATGTATCCAAAGATCCGATTGTTTTTGGCGAATGACCAATTCGTTTTGTTGGTCATTAAAAGCTATTCCCATCAGGAGCTCAGTTCATCGTTATTCTATTGGGTCAACGTGAACCACGTGACACTAAACCTCCACGAACACACGAAAATCTGCAACCGATGCACAGGTTGAAAACAGCCCGGTGACGCATTATCATTCCAAACTGTTAATAGTTGAGGTTTGTTACGGTGGTCGGTACGTGGCATTAGTATGACTCAATATATTTAAACCGTAACTTGAATTGGTAGTCTCTTTATTTAAGTAGTTTTCTCAGACCAACTTTCGGTTATCGCTTCTCGGCCTTTTGGCTAAGATCAAGTGTAGTATCTGTTCTTATCAGTTTAATATCTGATACGTCCCCTATCCGGGGACCATATATTAAATTGATTTTTGGAACTGGGAGATGGAATCAGGGGCTTGCTCCGTCCACTCTACGCATCGACCTGGTATTGCAGTACTTCCAGGAACGGTGCACACCCCTCTGCTTGTCAAATAAAGGATAGTTAAGTCAGGAAGCAATTAGAATCGGTTCGCTTAATTCTCACAGGATAAAGCAGAAAGTCAATAACGTGTTGAAAGGGTTTGATTCAGTCAAGTTCATGACCTTTATCTAAATGTGAATAGCAGAAGAATTCTATCCTTTACAACAAAATAGAAAACATATTGGCCCTACGATTGGCTGGCCACCAGTTTATGATGTCCAGTGGGGATGGGCGATACCAATGATTTTGGAATCGATCCGATACCAAGTATTTCCTACCCAAAATACCCGATATTCGATCCGATATCGATACCGGAAGTGTAATTTCCCGCCCAAAAAACGATTTAAATGCAGTGGCATTCTTGCTCTTGGAGAGTCATCTATTGAATTTTGTAGAAAAAAGTATTACGTCACGTGAATTATGAACCTGAAGTACTTATGGCTGTATTCATTTACACGGCTTAAATCTTTACAACTTCGACACAAATCTGAATTAACTTTAATAATAAATATATTAATGGCTAAATGGCTCCGTTTATTGTTCCTTACATATAGTATAATTAGTAGAAAATATATTTATTTATTGCTCATATTAGATAGTTTTATATTTGAATGGGTGGATGTTACCTGTAAGCTATGGCAGAATTAATGGCAACAAAGCAGGAATTTTGATTACTTTCCATTGACAAGTAGAGGAAGCTCCGCTTTCACAGAGCATCAAAAAATTGAGATATACTCTTGTTGTTCCTCCCCACGGAAATCTTTAGTAAAAGGCGAAAGATTTATACGATCTGAAGAGAAACAAGAGTGAACTGATTTCGGCTTGTCCAAACGGGCCACCCCATTGCTGGTCTCACCAAAGTAACAGGCGGTGTCACACTAGCAACCATTTCCTTTTAATAAAAATAGATCTTCATATATTTGCTAAATTTAGGAGGCCTTAACACTCAACTAAGATGTATAGTTCGAACAAGTATTTGGTGTTTGGCAATTCTATGGAAACGTTTACACTCTAAACGTGTCGTTGTGAGTCCATGCTTGCTCTGCTGCGTTCGGTTCCAACTCCCTGACCTGTTTGTTTGCATTGTGCACGTTCTCCACTCTGGTTTCCTTCCATTTCCCCCAAACATGCATGATAGGCCCATTGAGCGCTCCAAATTGCCCGTAGGTGCGAGTGCGGACGGTTTTTCGTCTCTGTGTGCCCTGCGAGTGATTATTATTTGTTAAAGCGTATATGCCGTTACACCGCTAGATGGCAGCAGCGTTGACTTCCGCACCTGACCACAAAAAGAAACGGGAATCACGTGATGCGCAGGAAAAGAAGCATTAGTATGAGTCGATATATTTAAACCGTAACTTGAATTGGTAGTCTTGTAGTGGGTTGACATAATTCACCCGGAACCTAAGTTCACGTTGCCGAGTTCCGGTGGGATGTTTTACACGTGTGGGAGTTTCCTGTTTGAGGAGTGTGTGTTAGGATCTCGAAGGGAAAAGAGTCGGCCCGTGGTTGAGAGAAGCTAATTATAAATGTCATTAAAACAACTGCCGTTGGCACCGTCATTTATCACTCCGCCTCCGACTCCAGTCCTTGCACACCACAGTCTCTTTATTTAAGTGGTTTCCTCAGACCAGTTTCAGTACATCGCTTCTCGGCCTTTTGGCTAAGACCAGGTGTAGAATCTGTTCTTATCAGATTAATATCTGATACGTTCCCTATCCGGGGACCATGTATTAATTGGATTTTCGCAACAGGGAGATGGTATAGGGGCTTGCTCCGTCCACTCTATGCATCGACCTGGTATTGCAGTACCTCCAGGAGCGGTGCGCCCCCCTCTACTGGTCAAATAAAAAGTAGTTTACATCACAATCCGTTAGCTTCATTCTCACAGGATGAAGCAGAAAGTCAACGACGTCTTGATCGGATTTGATTCAAGTTCATGTTGTGTGCTCACCTTATATCTTTATTAGGTAATGCACTCTGAATTTAATCAGGACCCGAACCGATGTCTTTAATCACTTTTATTCATGAAACAGAGGGCCATCAACTTGCCGCTCTGTCTGCATATTCATTTCCCTGAACGTCACTCCTTCACTACGTCATCACGTAGGCCCACAGTACAATATCAGTACATGACAGTTCATGACGGCTCATCTTAGGCGGCAGCAAGAATTTACGTAACTGTTCTAAAATATGGTCAAAATGTCTTTTTTTGCTTGAGATTTTCCTATCATTGTTCCAGGATCTTTTAGTACAATTCTTGTTCTCCAAATGTTAAGAAAATGTCATTTTCAAAACTCGTTCAGAAAAAGAAGTATATATATTTTTCTGCGGTAATGTTGGAGATTTTCAATAAATACAAATTCATACCGTTTTAGGGTTCTCAGGAGAAAAGAGGCACTGCATGATGGGCATGTTTTGACTTCATTTATCGGTTTATTATAGTTGCTGGCATCACCACTAGATGGCGACTCTAGGAAAAAGGAGGTGAACAAAGACGTGGAGGCAGTAGAAAAAGAAGCAAGGCATGATGGTCATGTTTCTGAATCTATTTTTTACTTAATTTAAAATGTTTTGGTTTTGAATGACTAATACTAATAGACAGCTTCTCTCTAATACGATATACTATGTTAACAGTTCTACGAATGCTGTCTCATCCACTGAATATGTGTGCTCACACTTTTGTACCAAATTAGCCTCTGACTGTAGATGGTGTGCGCGGTGAAAACGTCGGCCCCGGCGACGTATACAACTCATACTTACCTGGCAGGGGAGATACCATGATCAAGAAGGTGGTTCACCCAGGGTGAGGCTCAGCCATTGCACTCCGGTCGTGCTGACCCCTGCGAATTCCCCAAATGTGGGAATCTCGACTGCATAATTTCTGGTAGTGGGGGACTGCGTTCGCGCTCTCCCCTGATTCTCCTGTACAATACAAAATCCCTCACACGAAGCCAAATTTCATGGTCGCCACATACTGAGCGATGGTGCATCAAGCTGTGCTCTGCAACTGTGCACCTACTTGCCGAACTTCATTCAACAAATTAGTAATTGCAAAATAAAATGTAATTACTACGTTCCCGACCCGTTATTGATACGAACGTATATGTTATAACTTTCATATAACCTGCTTTCTGGAATAGCCCCACGGATCATTTCCGGTTCTCCATTTACCTACACTATAAAGAAAAACTAATGGCCAACAGGTACGTGGACCCAGACATACAACTGATTTTTGCACCCCCTACTCCACTGGTCAAATCAAGAGTAGTTTACATCACAGTCCGTTAGCTTCATTCTCACAGGATAAAGCAGAGGGTCAATGACGTCATTGATTCAAGTTCATGGCGGCTGGCAGCAAGGATATACGAAAAAATATGATCAAAATGTCTTTCTTTAAATCAGAAATTGTGCCAGAAATTTTTAGTACAATCCTTGTTCTCAAATTTTTAAGAGAATGTCATTTTCTAAACTTGCTCAGAAAAAGAAATATATATCTTTCTGCGGTACTGTTGGAGATTTTCTATAAATACAAATTCATATGGTTCTCAGGTGAAAAGAGGCAATGCATGATGGGTATGTTTTTACTTCATTTCTTATGCTGCCACCACCACTAGATGGCAACTCTAAGAAAAAGGAGGTGAACAAAGGCGTGGAGGCAGTAGAAAGAGAAGCAAAGCATCAGTTTATGGGTATTTACGAGGGTATTTTTATATTAATACTTTAATAGCTAAATGGCTCCTATTATTGTTACTTACATATAGTATAATTTGTGGAAAATATATTAATTTATTGCTCAATGCATAATCAATAGTTTTATATTTGAATGGGTGGACGTCACCAAAAGCTGTCCCTAAAGCTTAACCAATTTGGTCTGTAAACTTTAGCAGAATTAATAACTACAAGGCAGGACTATTAACTATTTCCCATTGACAAGTATAGGTGGCTCCGCTTTCGCAGAGCATCAAAAAATTGAGATGAACTCTCATTGTTCCTCCCCACGGAAATCTTTAGTAAAAGGCGATCGGTGAAATTGCAGCAACCATTCCTTCTAATACAAACAATAGACGTTCATAGATTTACTACATTTAGAAGGACTCAACCTAAATAGACAGTTTAAACGAGTATTTTGTGTTCATCAATGTGTTTTTTCCTTGAAACATTGTTGGCGCACAGGATTATGGATACCTGATATTTCAAACAGCGTCACCTATCGATTGGGCAACTATTTTGAGTGTGAGTTTTGAACGTATAAACAGTTGTATGTCTTGGTCCGTGTACTTTTGGTATGAGAGAAATGGAAATGATCCGATTTCCGTGTGTTATTTTCAAATGTGTAATTTCAGATTTTTATTCAACACAAATCGGGAAACAAAAGACGATCGTAATTTCCTCAAATGAGTGTTAAGAAATGCTGGCGTGGATTGGAATGCGATTCACCTCCACTGCGATGGTGGCGTTCGAGGGTTAATGTAAATTGCCACAGCAGGAAACAGGAAGTAGTTTGGCGAAGTGGGCCGCGTGTTTTTTTGCTGCGTGTTTTTTTTCCCGTCAAAATGTTCGTCAAACAGCTATCTTGCCTTCGGTCCCGAAATGTATCCAAAGATCCGATTGTTTTTGGCGAATGACCAATTCGTTTTGTTGGTCATTAAAAGCTATTCCCATCAGGAGCTCAGTTCATCGTTATTCTATTGGGTCAACGTGAACCACGTGACACTAAACCTCCACGAACACACGAAAATCTGCAACCGATGCACAGGTTGAAAACAGCCCGGTGACGCATTATCATTCCAAACTGTTAATAGTTGAGGTTTGTTACGGTGGTCGGTACGTGGCATTAGTATGACTCAATATATTTAAACCGTAACTTGAATTGGTAGTCTCTTTATTTAAGTAGTTTTCTCAGACCAACTTTCGGTTATCGCTTCTCGGCCTTTTGGCTAAGATCAAGTGTAGTATCTGTTCTTATCAGTTTAATATCTGATACGTCCCCTATCCGGGGACCATATATTAAATTGATTTTTGGAACTGGGAGATGGAATCAGGGGCTTGCTCCGTCCACTCTACGCATCGACCTGGTATTGCAGTACTTCCAGGAACGGTGCACCCCCCTCTGCTTGTCAAATAAAGGATAGTTAAGTCAGGAAGCAATTAGAATCGGTTCGCTTCATTCTCACAGGATAAAGCAGAAAGTCAATAACGTGTTGAAAGGGTTTGATTCAGTCAAGTTCATGACCTTTATCTAAATGTGAATAGCAGAAGAATTCTATCCTTTACAACAAAATAGAAAACATATCGGCCCTACGATTGGCTGGCCACCAGTTTATGATGTCCAGTGGGGATGGGCGATACCAATGATTTTGGAATCGATCCGATACCAAGTATTTCCTACCCAAAATACCCGATATTCGATCCGATATTGATACCGGAAGTGTAATTTCCCGCCCAAAAAACGATTTAAATGCAGTGGCATTCTTGCTCTTGGAGAGTCATCTATTGAATTTTGTAGAAAAAAGTATTACGTCACGTGAATTATGAACCTGAAGTACTTATGGCTGTATTCATTTACACGGCTTAAATCTTTACAACTTCGACACAAATCTGAATTAACTTTAATAATAAATATATTAATGGCTAAATGGCTCCGTTTATTGTTCCTTACATATAGTATAATTAGTAGAAAATATATTTATTTATTGCTCATATTAGATAGTTTTATATTTGAATGGGTGGATGTTACCTGTAAGCTATGGCAGAATTAATGGCAACAAAGCAGGAATTTTGATTACTTTCCATTGACAAGTAGAGGAAGCTCCGCTTTCACAGAGCATCAAAAAATTGAGATATACTCTTGTTGTTCCTCCCCACGGAAATCTTTAGTAAAAGGCGAAAGATTTATACGATCTGAAGAGAAACAAGAGTGAACTGATTTCGGCTTGTCCAAACGGGCCACCCCATTGCTGGTCTCACCAAAGTAACAGGCGGTGTCACACTAGCAACCATTTCCTTTTAATAAAAATAGATCTTCATATATTTGCTAAATTTAGGAGGCCTTAACACTCAACTAAGATGTATAGTTCGAACAAGTATTTGGTGTTTGGCAATTCTATGGAAACGTTTACACTCTAAACGTGTCGTTGTGAGTCCATGCTTGCTCTGCTGCGTTCGGTTCCAACTCCCTGACCTGTTTGTTTGCATTGTGCACGTTCTCCACTCTGGTTTCCTTCCATTTCCCCCAAACATGCATGATAGGCCCATTGAGCGCTCCAAATTGCCCGTAGGTGCGAGTGCGGACGGTTTTTCGTCTCTGTGTGCCCTGCGAGTGATTATTATTTGTTAAAGCGTATATGCCGTTACACCGCTAGATGGCAGCAGCGTTGACTTCCGCACCTGACCACAAAAAGAAACGGGAATCACGTGATGCGCAGGAAAAGAAGCATTAGTATGAGTCGATATATTTAAACCGTAACTTGAATTGGTAGTCTTGTAGTGGGTTGACATAATTCACCCGGAACCTAAGTTCACGTTGCCGAGTTCCGGTGGGATGTTTTACACGTGTGGGAGTTTCCTGTTTGAGGAGTGTGTGTTAGGATCTCGAAGGGAAAAGAGTCGGCCCGTGGTTGAGAGAAGCTAATTATAAATGTCATTAAAACAACTGCCGTTGGCACCGTCATTTATCACTCCGCCTCCGACTCCAGTCCTTGCACACCACAGTCTCTTTATTTAAGTGGTTTCCTCAGACCAGTTTCAGTACATCGCTTCTCGGCCTTTTGGCTAAGACCAGGTGTAGAATCTGTTCTTATCAGATTAATATCTGATACGTTCCCTATCCGGGGACCATGTATTAATTGGATTTTCGCAACAGGGAGATGGTATAGGGGCTTGCTCCGTCCACTCTATGCATCGACCTGGTATTGCAGTACCTCCAGGAGCGGTGCGCCCCCCTCTACTGGTCAAATAAAAAGTAGTTTACATCACAATCCGTTAGCTTCATTCTCACAGGATGAAGCAGAAAGTCAACGACGTCTTGATCGGATTTGATTCAAGTTCATGTTGTGTGCTCACCTTATATCTTTATTAGGTAATGCACTCTGAATTTAATCAGGACCCGAACCGATGTCTTTAATCACTTTTATTCATGAAACAGAGGGCCATCAACTTGCCGCTCTGTCTGCATATTCATTTCCCTGAACGTCACTCCTTCACTACGTCATCACGTAGGCCCACAGTACAATATCAGTACATGACAGTTCATGACGGCTCATCTTAGGCGGCAGCAAGAATTTACGTAACTGTTCTAAAATATGGTCAAAATGTCTTTTTTTGCTTGAGATTTTCCTATCATTGTTCCAGGATCTTTTAGTACAATTCTTGTTCTCCAAATGTTAAGAAAATGTCATTTTCAAAACTCGTTCAGAAAAAGAAGTATATATATTTTTCTGCGGTAATGTTGGAGATTTTCAATAAATACAAATTCATACCGTTTTAGGGTTCTCAGGAGAAAAGAGGCACTGCATGATGGGCATGTTTTGACTTCATTTATCGGTTTATTATAGTTGCTGGCATCACCACTAGATGGCGACTCTAGGAAAAAGGAGGTGAACAAAGACGTGGAGGCAGTAGAAAAAGAAGCAAGGCATGATGGTCATGTTTCTGAATCTATTTTTTACTTAATTTAAAATGTTTTGGTTTTGAATGACTAATACTAATAGACAGCTTCTCTCTAATACGATATACTATGTTAACAGTTCTACGAATGCTGTCTCATCCACTGAATATGTGTGCTCACACTTTTGTACCAAATTAGCCTCTGACTGTAAATGGTGTGCGCGGTGAAAACGTCGGCCCCGGCGACGTATACAACTCATACTTACCTGGCAGGGGAGATACCATGATCAAGAAGGTGGTTCACCCAGGGTGAGGCTCAGCCATTGCACTCCGGTTGTGCTGACCCCTGCGAATTCCCCAAATGTGGGAATCTCGACTGCACAATTTCTGGTAGTGGGGGACTGCGTTCGCGCTCTCCCCTGATTCTCCTGTACAATACAAAATCCCTCACACGAAGCCAAATTTCATGGTCGCCACATACTGAGCGATGGTGCATCAAGCTGTGCTCTGCAACTGTGCACCTACTTGCCGAACTTCATTCAACAAATTAGTAATTGCAAAATAAAATGTAATTACTACGTTCCCGACCCGTTATTGATACGAACGTATATGTTATAACTTTCATATAACCTGCTTTCTGGAATAGCCCCACGGATCATTTCCGGTTCTCCATTTACCTACACTATAAAGAAAAACTAATGGCCAACAGGTACGTGGACCCAGACATACAACTGATTTTTGCACCCCCTACTCCACTGGTCAAATCAAGAGTAGTTTACATCACAGTCCGTTAGCTTCATTCTCACAGGATAAAGCAGAGGGTCAATGACGTCATTGATTCAAGTTCATGGCGGCTGGCAGCAAGGATATACGAAAAAATATGATCAAAATGTCTTTCTTTAAATCAGAAATTGTGCCAGAAATTTTTAGTACAATCCTTGTTCTCAAATTTTTAAGAGAATGTCATTTTCTAAACTTGCTCAGAAAAAGAAATATATATCTTTCTGCGGTACTGTTGGAGATTTTCTATAAATACAAATTCATATGGTTCTCAGGTGAAAAGAGGCAATGCATGATGGGTATGTTTTTACTTCATTTCTTATGCTGCCACCACCACTAGATGGCAACTCTAAGAAAAAGGAGGTGAACAAAGGCGTGGAGGCAGTAGAAAGAGAAGCAAAGCATCAGTTTATGGGTATTTACGAGGGTATTTTTATATTAATACTTTAATAGCTAAATGGCTCCTATTATTGTTACTTACATATAGTATAATTTGTGGAAAATATATTAATTTATTGCTCAATGCATAATCAATAGTTTTATATTTGAATGGGTGGACGTCACCAAAAGCTGTCCCTAAAGCTTAACCAATTTGGTCTGTAAACTTTAGCAGAATTAATAACTACAAGGCAGGACTATTAACTATTTCCCATTGACAAGTATAGGTGGCTCCGCTTTCGCAGAGCATCAAAAAATTGAGATGAACTCTCATTGTTCCTCCCCACGGAAATCTTTAGTAAAAGGCGATCGGTGAAATTGCAGCAACCATTCCTTCTAATACAAACAATAGACGTTCATAGATTTACTACATTTAGAAGGACTCAACCTAAATAGACAGTTTAAACGAGTATTTTGTGTTCATCAATGTGTTTTTTCCTTGAAACATTGTTGGCGCACAGGATTATGGATACCTGATATTTCAAACAGCGTCACCTATCGATTGGGCAACTATTTTGAGTGTGAGTTTTGAACGTATAAACAGTTGTATGTCTTGGTCCGTGTACTTTTGGTATGAGAGAAATGGAAATGATCCGATTTCCGTGTGTTATTTTCAAATGTGTAATTTCAGATTTTTATTCAACACAAATCGGGAAACAAAAGACGATCGTAATTTCCTCAAATGAGTGTTAAGAAATGCTGGCGTGGATTGGAATGCGATTCACCTCCACTGCGATGGTGGCGTTCGAGGGTTAATGTAAATTGCCACAGCAGGAAACAGGAAGTAGTTTGGCGAAGTGGGCCGCGTGTTTTTTTGCTGCGTGTTTTTTTTCCCGTCAAAATGTTCGTCAAACAGCTATCTTGCCTTCGGTCCCGAAATGTATCCAAAGATCCGATTGTTTTTGGCGAATGACCAATTCGTTTTGTTGGTCATTAAAAGCTATTCCCATCAGGAGCTCAGTTCATCGTTATTCTATTGGGTCAACGTGAACCACGTGACACTAAACCTCCACGAACACACGAAAATCTGCAACCGATGCACAGGTTGAAAACAGCCCGGTGACGCATTATCATTCCAAACTGTTAATAGTTGAGGTTTGTTACGGTGGTCGGTACGTGGCATTAGTATGACTCAATATATTTAAACCGTAACTTGAATTGGTAGTCTCTTTATTTAAGTAGTTTTCTCAGACCAACTTTCGGTTATCGCTTCTCGGCCTTTTGGCTAAGATCAAGTGTAGTATCTGTTCTTATCAGTTTAATATCTGATACGTCCCCTATCCGGGGACCATATATTAAATTGATTTTTGGAACTGGGAGATGGAATCAGGGGCTTGCTCCGTCCACTCTACGCATCGACCTGGTATTGCAGTACTTCCAGGAACGGTGCACCCCCCTCTGCTTGTCAAATAAAGGATAGTTAAGTCAGGAAGCAATTAGAATCGGTTCGCTTCATTCTCACAGGATAAAGCAGAAAGTCAATAACGTGATGAAAGGGTTTGATTCAGTCAAGTTCATGACCTTTATCTAAATGTGAATAGCAGAAGAATTCTATCCTTTACAACAAAATAGAAAACATATCGGCCCTACGATTGGCTGGCCACCAGTTTATGATGTCCAGTGGGGATGGGCGATACCAATGATTTTGGAATCGATCCGATACCAAGTATTTCCTACCCAAAATACCCGATATTCGATCCGATATTGATACCGGAAGTGTAATTTCCCGCCCAAAAAACGATTTAAATGCAGTGGCATTCTTGCTCTTGGAGAGTCATCTATTGAATTTTGTAGAAAAAAGTATTACGTCACGTGAATTATGAACCTGAAGTACTTATGGCTGTATTCATTTACACGGCTTAAATCTTTACAACTTCGACACAAATCTGAATTAACTTTAATAATAAATATATTAATGGCTAAATGGCTCCGTTTATTGTTCCTTACATATAGTATAATTAGTAGAAAATATATTTATTTATTGCTCATATTAGATAGTTTTATATTTGAATGGGTGGATGTTACCTGTAAGCTATGGCAGAATTAATGGCAACAAAGCAGGAATTTTGATTACTTTCCATTGACAAGTAGAGGAAGCTCCGCTTTCACAGAGCATCAAAAAATTGAGATATACTCTTGTTGTTCCTCCCCACGGAAATCTTTAGTAAAAGGCGAAAGATTTATACGATCTGAAGAGAAACAAGAGTGAACTGATTTCGGCTTGTCCAAACGGGCCACCCCATTGCTGGTCTCACCAAAGTAACAGGCGGTGTCACACTAGCAACCATTTCCTTTTAATAAAAATAGATCTTCATATATTTGCTAAATTTAGGAGGCCTTAACACTCAACTAAGATGTATAGTTCGAACAAGTATTTGGTGTTTGGCAATTCTATGGAAACGTTTACACTCTAAACGTGTCGTTGTGAGTCCATGCTTGCTCTGCTGCGTTCGGTTCCAACTCCCTGACCTGTTTGTTTGCATTGTGCACGTTCTCCACTCTGGTTTCCTTCCATTTCCCCCAAACATGCATGATAGGCCCATTGAGCGCTCCAAATTGCCCGTAGGTGCGAGTGCGGACGGTTTTTCGTCTCTGTGTGCCCTGCGAGTGATTATTATTTGTTAAAGCGTATATGCCGTTACACCGCTAGATGGCAGCAGCGTTGACTTCCGCACCTGACCACAAAAAGAAACGGGAATCACGTGATGCGCAGGAAAAGAAGCATTAGTATGAGTCGATATATTTAAACCGTAACTTGAATTGGTAGTCTTGTAGTGGGTTGACATAATTCACCCGGAACCTAAGTTCACGTTGCCGAGTTCCGGTGGGATGTTTTACACGTGTGGGAGTTTCCTGTTTGAGGAGTGTGTGTTAGGATCTCGAAGGGAAAAGAGTCGGCCCGTGGTTGAGAGAAGCTAATTATAAATGTCATTAAAACAACTGCCGTTGGCACCGTCATTTATCACTCCGCCTCCGACTCCAGTCCTTGCACACCACAGTCTCTTTATTTAAGTGGTTTCCTCAGACCAGTTTCAGTACATCGCTTCTCGGCCTTTTGGCTAAGACCAGGTGTAGAATCTGTTCTTATCAGATTAATATCTGATACGTTCCCTATCCGGGGACCATGTATTAATTGGATTTTCGCAACAGGGAGATGGTATAGGGGCTTGCTCCGTCCACTCTATGCATCGACCTGGTATTGCAGTACCTCCAGGAGCGGTGCGCCCCCCTCTACTGGTCAAATAAAAAGTAGTTTACATCACAATCCGTTAGCTTCATTCTCACAGGATGAAGCAGAAAGTCAACGACGTCTTGATCGGATTTGATTCAAGTTCATGTTGTGTGCTCACCTTATATCTTTATTAGGTAATGCACTCTGAATTTAATCAGGACCCGAACCGATGTCTTTAATCACTTTTATTCATGAAACAGAGGGCCATCAACTTGCCGCTCTGTCTGCATATTCATTTCCCTGAACGTCACTCCTTCACTACGTCATCACGTAGGCCCACAGTACAATATCAGTACATGACAGTTCATGACGGCTCATCTTAGGCGGCAGCAAGAATTTACGTAACTGTTCTAAAATATGGTCAAAATGTCTTTTTTTGCTTGAGATTTTCCTATCATTGTTCCAGGATCTTTTAGTACAATTCTTGTTCTCCAAATGTTAAGAAAATGTCATTTTCAAAACTCGTTCAGAAAAAGAAGTATATATATTTTTCTGCGGTAATGTTGGAGATTTTCAATAAATACAAATTCATACCGTTTTAGGGTTCTCAGGAGAAAAGAGGCACTGCATGATGGGCATGTTTTGACTTCATTTATCGGTTTATTATAGTTGCTGGCATCACCACTAGATGGCGACTCTAGGAAAAAGGAGGTGAACAAAGACGTGGAGGCAGTAGAAAAAGAAGCAAGGCATGATGGTCATGTTTCTGAATCTATTTTTTACTTAATTTAAAATGTTTTGGTTTTGAATGACTAATACTAATAGACAGCTTCTCTCTAATACGATATACTATGTTAACAGTTCTACGAATGCTGTCTCATCCACTGAATATGTGTGCTCACACTTTTGTACCAAATTAGCCTCTGACTGTAGATGGTGTGCGCGGTGAAAACGTCGGCCCCGGCGACGTATACAACTCATACTTACCTGGCAGGGGAGATACCATGATCAAGAAGGTGGTTCACCCAGGGTGAGGCTCAGCCATTGCACTCCGGTTGTGCTGACCCCTGCGAATTCCCCAAATGTGGGAATCTCGACTGCACAATTTCTGGTAGTGGGGGACTGCGTTCGCGCTCTCCCCTGATTCTCCTGTACAATACAAAATCCCTCACACGAAGCCAAATTTCATGGTCGCCACATACTGAGCGATGGTGCATCAAGCTGTGCTCTGCAACTGTGCACCTACTTGCCGAACTTCATTCAACAAATTAGTAATTGCAAAATAAAATGTAATTACTACGTTCCCGACCCGTTATTGATACGAACGTATATGTTATAACTTTCATATAACCTGCTTTCTGGAATAGCCCCACGGATCATTTCCGGTTCTCCATTTACCTACACTATAAAGAAAAACTAATGGCCAACAGGTACGTGGACCCAGACATACAACTGATTTTTGCACCCCCTACTCCACTGGTCAAATCAAGAGTAGTTTACATCACAGTCCGTTAGCTTCATTCTCACAGGATAAAGCAGAGGGTCAATGACGTCATTGATTCAAGTTCATGGCGGCTGGCAGCAAGGATATACGAAAAAATATGATCAAAATGTCTTTCTTTAAATCAGAAATTGTGCCAGAAATTTTTAGTACAATCCTTGTTCTCAAATTTTTAAGAGAATGTCATTTTCTAAACTTGCTCAGAAAAAGAAATATATATCTTTCTGCGGTACTGTTGGAGATTTTCTATAAATACAAATTCATATGGTTCTCAGGTGAAAAGAGGCAATGCATGATGGGTATGTTTTTACTTCATTTCTTATGCTGCCACCACCACTAGATGGCAACTCTAAGAAAAAGGAGGTGAACAAAGGCGTGGAGGCAGTAGAAAGAGAAGCAAAGCATCAGTTTATGGGTATTTACGAGGGTATTTTTATATTAATACTTTAATAGCTAAATGGCTCCTATTATTGTTACTTACATATAGTATAATTTGTGGAAAATATATTAATTTATTGCTCAATGCATAATCAATAGTTTTATATTTGAATGGGTGGACGTCACCAAAAGCTGTCCCTAAAGCTTAACCAATTTGGTCTGTAAACTTTAGCAGAATTAATAACTACAAGGCAGGACTATTAACTATTTCCCATTGACAAGTATAGGTGGCTCCGCTTTCGCAGAGCATCAAAAAATTGAGATGAACTCTCATTGTTCCTCCCCACGGAAATCTTTAGTAAAAGGCGATCGGTGAAATTGCAGCAACCATTCCTTCTAATACAAACAATAGACGTTCATAGATTTACTACATTTAGAAGGACTCAACCTAAATAGACAGTTTAAACGAGTATTTTGTGTTCATCAATGTGTTTTTTCCTTGAAACATTGTTGGCGCACAGGATTATGGATACCTGATATTTCAAACAGCGTCACCTATCGATTGGGCAACTATTTTGAGTGTGAGTTTTGAACGTATAAACAGTTGTGTAACTCCTCCAGGTACCAACAGACACAAGTGGCTTTCCCAACTGATGAATTTATTGAATCCAGCTTGTTCAGACTCATAAACACACCGTGAAAACTAAAAGCACAAACAAACAACAATTAGCTCAAAAGAAAGACATTTAACACATAAAACGATTCTGACAAATACAACATACAAACAATACCTCGTTGGCTGAGTACCGAGAGAGGAATTAGTTTCAGTCGTCTTCTTCTTCTTATTGTTTCTTAACTTTCTTTACAAGTTAGCTTTGTGACCACGCTTCAGTCACGCATCTTTCGATCTCTCGAGAGATCGCTTCTTCTGCGAAACTAACCTCTACTTCTTCTTACAAAGCTCACTTACACTATAGCGCCCTCTGGTGGCACTCAACGGTAATAATAATGAAAATACACAGAAAATGAAAAGAAACGAAATATAGCAGTAACACTCCCACCAATCTCACAACTCTTGCTGTGGGATTCCTATGAATTACATTCAGGCTGCCAAACTGAACATGAAAATACACACAAGCCCTTAGTCAGCTTCTAGCAAAACAATAACTTTATGAATAGGTCGTTCTAATGAGACTGTTTTAGTCACAAGTTTACTGCGTTTGTCATATGTCCTTTCAGTAACCAAAAGTCGAACCTTTCTCACTCTGTCGTCGGTTCCTGGATAGATATCAGTGACTTTGGCTAGCTTCCATTCATTACGTGGTGCCATGTCCTCTCCTAGAAGCACTACATCATTCACCTTCAGATTCCTCCTGTGTGCAGTCCACTTCTGTCTTGGTTGCAAGTTGAGCAAATATTCTTTCCTCCAACGGATCCAAAACTCATTGGCCAAATATTGCACTCTTCTCCATCTTTTTTGAAGATACAAATCTTCTTTCATAAACTCTCCTGGAGGAGGTTGAACAATGGTTGACTTCATAGTGAGAATGTGGTTGGGCGTTAACGGCTCAGGCCCTGTTGGATCACTTAAGTGCTCGACGGAAAGCGGCCTACTGTTGACAATTGCCATGACCTCGTACAACAAGGTCCTCAAGGATGTACTGTCGAGTCTCTTTGCTGATTGGTCAAGGATGGCTGAAAGAACACTACGGATGGTCCTGATCTGTCTTTCCCATATTCCACCCATATGGCTTGCTGAAGGGGGATTCATGAGAAATTCACATCCAAGTGCCTTCACTTTCTCCTGATTCATTTCTTTCATGAGATCTGCGAGTTCTCTCTGGGCACCAATGAAATTGGTTCCTCTGTCACATCTCAGCTGACGTACATTTCCTCTTATTGCAATAAATGCTCGCAGAGCATTTAGGAATGCGTCTGTACTCAGGTCGTCTACTACTTCAATATGTATGGCTCGTGAACATAAACAGGTTAGTACGAGCCCATATCTCTTGAGCTCCTTTCGTCCATCCTTTATGTATATTGGCCCAAAGCAATCCATTCCGACATAGGTGAAAGGCGGATTAGGCTCTGTTCGGTCTACTGGCAAATCTCCCATACTTTGATTCTCTGTTTTCCTTCTGTATTTGCGACATTTAACACATTTGAAGATGTATGATGAGACTGCACAGCTGCTCCCAAGAATCCACCAACCGTTTGCACGCAACTCATTCATCGTCATTCCACGACCTTGATGTTGAACCTTCGAGTGAAAATGTCTGATTAACAAAGTTGAAATGTGACTGTCCTTGGGAAGTATGGCAGGATGTTTTACATGTGGGTGAAGCACAGCTTGACTCAAACGTCCC
Source organism: Syngnathus typhle (assembly GCF_033458585.1). Lineage (NCBI taxonomy): Eukaryota > Metazoa > Chordata > Actinopteri > Syngnathiformes > Syngnathidae > Syngnathus > Syngnathus typhle. The sequence continues at coordinate 458,425 of NC_083758.1, forward strand.
CCAACTCTGAGGATTCCCTTTTCGTCCAGAAACGGACTTAGTTTGTACAGTTTATGATCTGTGGTCTTGGAAACTGTTTTCTTTGATTTTAGACTCTTTATCTCTTCTGCGAAAGCTTTCTCTTGAACAAGTTTAATGACAAACAGTTCTGTTTGTTTTCTCTCTTCCAAAGTTGTACTTTCTTTGGTCCTTTGTATGTCACCCTTGTATTCTCTGGCCTTTCTTCTCAAGATTGCAAGTGCTCTTATCAAACTGGACCATCCTGAGAACTTCTCAAATCTGCTGAGAATAGTTTGTTCTTCCTTTGACTTGATGGTATGCACAGAAGCTTTGCGAAGTTCTGGATCATTTTCCCTGATCTCTCCCACCTTGATATCTCTATCAGCCATGTTCTTCTCCCAGAGAAATGCTGGCCCCTGAAACCATTCTGAAGACTTCAGTTGCTCTGCAGTTAAGCCTCGAGAAACGTAGTCTGCTGGGTTCTGCTCTGATGCGACATACGCCCATTGTTCTGGCCTTGTGCTTGACTTGATCCTTTGTATCCGATTCGCTACAAACACTTGAAACCTTTTGGCATCATTATTTATGTAGCCGAGAACAACGGTGGAGTCCGTCCAGAAAAACTCTGCAATGTCTGGGATTTCAAGCTCTGCCCTGAGTAGATCACTGACTCTAACTGCAACAACTGCTGCTGAGAGTTCGAGTCGAGGGATAGTTGTGACACTAGTAGGCGTGACTCTTGACTTGGCCATTACCAAGCAACAATGGACTTGATCAGAATGGTTAATGATTCGCAGGTAAGTACAAGCACCATATCCATTGACACTGGCGTCTGCGAAGTGATGAAGCTCGTAGCTTTTAACCTGACCGAAATCTGTAGGAATGAAACATCTTTGAATCTGCATGTTGGCTAAACTGGGAAGGTCTTTAATCCAAGATTCCCACTGGGGTTTTAAGTGCCCTGGAAGCTTGTGGTCCCACCCAACCTTATCCTTGCACATTTGCTGGAGAATCTGCTTTCCCAGGAGGACGAATGGTGCTATAAACCCAAGGGGATCGTAAATAGAGGCGACCGTAGAAAGCACACCTCTTCTTGTAAGGGGGTTCAACTTAACTTGAACTCTGAATTTGAATGTGTCTGAAGTGACACACCACTCCACTCCGAGAGCTCTTTCAATACGTGGTAAACTTAGAGACATGTCAAGGTCTTTCACTGAGGCACACTCTTCTTCTGGAATAGTGGACATAACTCTCTCACTATTTGACACAAATTTGTGGAGTCTTAACTTTCCTTTGAAACACAGCTCTCTTGAGTCTTTGATGAGCTGAATGGCTTCACTTTCAGTTGGAACGCTTGCCAAGCCGTCATCAACATAAAAGTTTCTCTGTATGAAATGTATGGTGTCTTCTTGGAATTGACCTTGTCCTTGGGCCGCAAGGTGTTTTAGGCCAAAGTTGGCACAGCCTGGAGAAGAAGCTGCTCCAAAAAGATGGACCTTCATACGGTAAACTGATGGTGATGCTTCCAAATCTCCCTTCTCCCACCAAAGAAACCTTAAATAATCCTGGTCCTCTTTTGCGACATGGAACTGGTGGAACATCCGCTCTATATCACACATGAATGCGACAGAACTTCTGCGGAAACGACAAAGAACACCAACCAATGCGTTTGTCAAGTCAGGACCGGATAAAAGATGGTCGTTGAGAGAAGTGTCTTGGTATTTGGCCGAGGCATCAAATACTACTCTGATCCTGCCGGGTTTGTGTGGGTGATAGACCCCATGATGTGGGATAAACCATGCAGGAGTGTTATTCAACTCTTCGTCAGGGACTTTTTCAGCATCTCCTCTTGAGATGATATCATCCATGAAGTTTGTGTAATCATTGTAGTATGACTTGTCTTTCTTTAATCTTCTTTCCAGACACCTTAGGCGATGCATTGCACATATTCTGTTGTCTGGTAATGTGGGTCTTTCGTCACGAAATGGTAGTGGCATCTCATAGTGGCCGGTCTCATTCTGTGTGATGTTTTCTTTGAGTTTTGTGAGAAACTTTAAATCTTCTTGTGACACAGGGTTGCCATCAAGGGCTCTTTCAGAGAAGTCTCCTTCAAGTGCTTTGATAACGTCCGAAGGGGTGACGTCCTTTACTGTTGTCCTATTGACATAGTGGACCTTGTTCTGAAGCTTTAGAGAGGGCTTAAGCTCTGGGATGACCTTCTTGACAATAATACGATGACTAATACCAATCGCATCTCCATAGTTCAAGCAGGGATTGGTTTGTCCAACTATACTCCAACCAAGATCAGTGCGCTGAGCGTATGGCTCACCTTCCTTGCCTGACACAATCTCTCTTGGAAGAAGAGCTTGTGAGCAGTTGTATCCGATCAACAATCCTACCTCGCAATCTTGCAAAGGTGCGATTTCTGGTTGAAGGTGTTCTAAATGTGGCCAAGCTTTAGCTGTCTCATTAGTTGGAATGTGAGCTTTGTTGGCTGGAATGAATTCTCGTGTGTATGTAGGAGGTAAAGTGATTTCTTTGCTTGAGTTAAGACCACGAACTTTAAGATCTTGCAGTCTGTTAGACTGAACAACTGTAGTCTGGGAAGACATGGTAGACAGTTCTAGTTTAACCGGTTCTTGGTTTGTATCTAGCAACTTTGCAACTTCACTGAGAACAAAGGTTGTATCGCTTTGCGAATCCAGTAAGGCATATACAAGAACTTCTTTGTGTTTTGTAGAAGATGAAAGCCACACAGGAATGATTGCAGCAGTCAGTGTGTTATTTTCTTGACTCGCTACTCGGTTAGTTGTAGCCATGGCTGTAACTTGTTCTTGAGCTCGGTCGCTTTGACTTGATCTTTCCTTACTTGGATTTGGCTTAGCTAGTGGTTGCTTTTGTTCTTCTTTGTCCTTAACTCTATCTTCATGAAGACAGGTAGGATGCCCTTTACTGCACCTTTCACAAATATTGCGGTTGGTACAGCTCTTTGAAAGATGGCCTGGTTTGAGACAACCAAAACATAGCCTTTCCGACTTAATGAAGCTGATTCTGTCTGACACAGCCTTTTCAAGAAAACTTCTGCATTTGTGTAAACTGTGCTTGGGTTTCTTGCAGAACACACATACCAGTTGTGTTTTTTCTTGTGAAGTCGTCATCAGTGTTTTAACTCCAATTTCTTTCTGTTTGGTAAATTTCAGTTTGTCTGATTTGTTAAACTCACATTGTTTTAGTGACTGTAAAGATGTAACAGGATTACAAGCAATCTTGGCTTCTCTCGTTAAAAACTCAACAAACTGGCTGAAAGTGGGAAACTGATTTGTTTGTTCTTCAATTTCAACAACCTTGCGGTTCCAACTAGCAGCAAGCCAGTCTGGAAGTTTGGAAAGAATCTTTCGGTTCTCATTGCAGTCATTCAAGATCTCTAATGACTTAATGTGAGCTGTTGCAGCTTCACAACTGCGCAAGAAATCTGCAAAGTCCCTTAGTTCGAAACTGTCTCTTGAGGTCATTTTGGGCCATGCATGCAGTTTGTCTCTAAAAGCTTTTGCTATTGTGAATGGATTTCCATATCTTTCATCCAGAATCTTCCATGCAGCAGCATGTGCGGATTCAGTTCCAAGCAGGAAGTATCCTTCAATTGCTCTCTTAGCCGGTCCACTCACATATCTTCGAAGGTAGAATATTTTCTCCTTGTTAGGGATATTCTTTTGGTCTATCAGTGTTTGGAATGACAGTTTCCAGTCACTGTAACTTAAGGGATCCCCAGAAAACACAGTAGGTTCCGGAACAGGGATACGACTAGTACTTAGTGCACTTGCTAGCACTTTAACTAAATCTGATGTACCATCACCTTTAGGAGTGCCTGCAGCTTGGGGTGAGACTTGTTCAAGCAGAGATGGAAAGCTTACATGTTCAACGTCTCTAATTTCTGTATTAATCTTTGTTACATCGACCCTTTGCACTTCTGCTACACTCATTTGGTCATAAACCTGCATCCTTGCTTGTGCTGCCTTGAGATCTTTGACCTTTTCCAGGTGCTGTACCTTTCTTTTCTTTTCATCAAGTGTTCTCTGCAGAGCTGCATACTCTTCTTCTTGTTGAGCCTTAAACTTTGCTTCATCTGCTTCTCTCTGCATTCTTAAGCTAATTTCTTCAGCCTCTCTTTCTAAGCGCTTTCTAACTTCTTCAGCCTCTCTTTCTAAGCGCTTTCTAATTTCTTCAGCCTCTCTTTCTAAGCACTTTTGTCTAATTAGTGTTTCTTGTTCCACTGCTCTTTTCCTGACTTCAACTTCTAGTCTTTCTATCTCTTGCTGTTCCATTTGTTGTTCTTCTAATATTTTTAGAACAGCTTGACTCGCTGCTGCTTCTGCGGCAGCTTCTTGATGTTTTACAGAGGATCTATGTGAATGCTCAGATGAGTTCTTAGTTATGTTGAAGGAGCTTGACTTACTGCTCGTAGTTTGAAAGAGGGAGCCTGCTTCCGGCCAATCTTGTTCCTCTCTTCCTTCCAATCGGCAAGTTGCTTTATTCACAAGGAAACCTGAGATCTCCACACACAGATCTACTCTGCGACGTGTCTCTTGATCCGGTGGGGTGAGCTTGCGTAACTCATCAAAAACTTTTGTGACATCTGCACAAAGACCTCTAACATCACCAGTTATATCTTCAAGAATGTCTTTATTTGAGGGTCCTGGTTGAGAGAGGGGTACTTTGGATGCCTTTGCATGTGTTCTCCACTTTTCGTAGTTGTAGTTAAATCTTTGCTGGAGTCCTTTAATCTTCTCATCCTGCATTTCTCTTCCCTTTTCTGTGAGTGTTTTCACTCTCTGACTTCTTCTAAGTTGTACTGATTCTTGCTGCTCACTAGGATCAGTACCTTGGGTTTCTTCAGACTGACTTTGGGGTTCTGTACTAATTAATGGTGTATTTGGATCAGTCATTTTAACGTCTGTCACTTGTCACTAAACAGCAAAAATGTTTATGTAAACTAACAGTCACCCCTAGACAGTCGGCATTTGAAATATAAAGGCAGAATAAAATAAAAATGTAATACTGAATCTTTACAGTAATGTGAAAGTAACTTAACCCTTTCAACTTAAATATACCAAAAACGTATTCAAATAACAGTTATTCACATTTAAACTGTTCACATTAAACACATTTCTCATTCTTGGCACAAATAGGCCAGTGTAAAACAAATGTAGCCTACTGATGCTTAAACTTAAGTGCTTTAGACCTTACAATGTGGCTTAATACACAAAATTAGGAATAGCAAAACGTTGCTTTAAATCACAGTTTGATTAATCAACCTTAAACTTGCGTTTTGTTTTCCTTTTTTCAGACAAACTCTTAACTTATGAATGTCCGCATTTCTTATGGCCTTATCTTAAAGTGTTGGTCTTCAAATCCCGCTTTGGTCTCGTGCGCGCGCCCGCTCCGTGCACGTGCCGATCACGCTGTGGCAAGACTGCTGCTCATCCGATCATGCCGCCTCGCCTCCACTCGCGCAGATCAGTCGAGTTTTCACTGTAACTCCTCCAGGTACCAACAGACACAAGTGGCTTTCCCAACTGATGAATTTATTGAATCCAGCTTGTTCAGACTCATAAACACACCGTGAAAACTAAAAGCACAAACAAACAACAATTAGCTCAAAAGAAAGACATTTAACACATAAAACGATTCTGACAAATACAACATACAAACAATACCTCGTTGGCTGAGTACCGAGAGAGGAATTAGTTTCAGTCGTCTTCTTCTTCTTATTGTTTCTTAACTTTCTTTACAAGTTAGCTTTGTGACCACGCTTCAGTCACGCATCTTTCGATCTCTCGAGAGATCGCTTCTTCTGCGAAACTAACCTCTACTTCTTCTTACAAAGCTCACTTACACTATAGCGCCCTCTGGTGGCACTCAACGGTAATAATAATGAAAATACACAGAAAATGAAAAGAAACGAAATATAGCAGTAACAAGTTGTATGTCTTGGTCCGTGTACTTTTGGTATGAGAGAAATGGAAATGATCCGATTTCCGTGTGTTATTTTCAAATGTGTAATTTCAGATTTTTATTCAACACAAATCGGGAAACAAAAGACGATCGTAATTTCCTCAAATGAGTGTTAAGAAATACTGGCGTGGATTGGAATGCGATTCACCTCCACTGCGATGGTGGCGTTCGAGGGTTAATGTAAATTGCCACAGCAGGAAACAGGAAGTAGTTTGGCGAAGTGGGCCGCGTGTTTTTTTGCTGCGTGTTTTTTTTCCCGTCAAAATGTTCGTCAAACAGCTATCTTGCCTTCGGTCCCGAAATGTATCCAAAGATCCGATTGTTTTTGGCGAATGACCAATTCGTTTTGTTGGTCATTAAAAGCTATTCCCATCAGGAGCTCAGTTCATCGTTATTCTATTGGGTCAACGTGAACCACGTGACACTAAACCTCCACGAACACACGAAAATCTGCAACCGATGCACAGGTTGAAAACAGCCCGGTGACGCATTATCATTCCAAACTGTTAATAGTTGAGGTTTGTTACGGTGGTCGGTACGTGGCATTAGTATGACTCAATATATTTAAACCGTAACTTGAATTGGTAGTCTCTTTATTTAAGTAGTTTTCTCAGACCAACTTTCGGTTATCGCTTCTCAGCCTTTTGGCTAAGATCAAGTGTAGTATCTGTTCTTATCAGTTTAATATCGGATACGTCCCCTATCCGGGGACCATATAATAAATTGATTATTGGAACTGGGAGATGGAATCAGGGGCTTGCTCCGTCCACTCCACGCATCGACCTGGTATTGCAGTACTTCCAGGAACGGTGCACCCCCCTCTGCTTGTCAAATAAAGGATAGTTAAGTCAGGAAGCCATTAGAATCGGTTCGCTTCATTCTCACAGGATAAAGCAGAAAGTCAATAACGTGTTGAAAGGGTTTGATTCAGTCAAGTTCATGACCTTTATCTAAATGTGAATAGCAGAAGAATTCTATCCTTTACAACAAAATAGAAAACATATCGGCCCTACGATTGGCTGGCCACCAGTTTATGATGTCCAGTGGGGATGGGCGATACCAATGATTTTGGAATCGATCCGATACCAAGTATTTCCTACCCAAAATACCCGATATTCGATCCGATATCGATACCGGAAGTGTAATTTCCCGCCCAAAAAACGATTTAAATGCAGTGGCATTCTTGCTCTTGGAGAGTCATCTATTGAATTTTGTAGAAAAAAGTATTACGTCACGTGAATTATGAACCTGAAGTACTTATGGCTGTATTCATTTACACGGCTTAAATCTTTACAACTTCGACACAAATCTGAATTAACTTTAATAATAAATATATTAATGGCTAAATGGCTCCGTTTATTGTTCCTTACATATAGTATAATTAGTAGAAAATATATTTATTTATTGCTCATATTAGATAGTTTTATATTTGAATGGGTGGATGTTACCTGTAAGCTATGGCAGAATTAATGGCAACAAAGCAGGAATTTTGATTACTTTCCATTGACAAGTACAGGAAGCTCCGCTTTCACAGAGCATCAAAACATTGAGATATACTCTTGTTGTTCCTCCCCACGGAAATCTTTAGTAAAAGGCGAAAGATTTATACGATCTGAAGAGAAACAAGAGTGAACTGATTTCGGCTTGTCCAAACGGGCCACCCCATTGCTGGTCTCACCAAAGTAACAGGCGGTGTCACACTAGCAACCATTTCCTTTTAATAAAAATAGATCTTCATATATTTGCTAAATTTAGGAGGCCTTAACACTCAACTAAGATGTATAGTTCGAACAAGTATTTGGTGTTTGGCAATTCTATGGAAACGTTTACACTCTAAACGTGTCGTTGTGAGTCCATGCTTGCTCTGCTGCGTTCGGTTCCAACTCCCTGACCTGTTTGTTTGCATTGTGCACGTTCTCCACTCTGGTTTCCTTCCATTTCCCCCAAACATGCATGATAGGCCCATTGAGCGCTCCAAATTGCCCGTAGGTGCGAGTGCGGACGGTTTTTCGTCTCTGTGTGCCCTGCGAGTGATTATTATTTGTTAAAGCGTATATGCCGTTACACCGCTAGATGGCAGCAGCGTTGACTTCCGCACCTGACCACAAAAAGAAACGGGAATCACGTGATGCGCAGGAAAAGAAGCATTAGTATGAGTCGATATATTTAAACCGTAACTTGAATTGGTAGTCTTGTAGTGGGTTGACATAATTCACCCGGAACCTAAGTTCACGTTGCCGAGTTCCGGTGGGATGTTTTACACGTGTGGGAGTTTCCTGTTTGAGGAGTGTGTGTTAGGATCTCGAAGGGAAAAGAGTCGGCCCGTGGTTGAGAGAAGCTAATTATAAATGTCATTAAAACAACTGCCGTTGGCACCGTCATTTATCACTCCGCCTCCGACTCCAGTCCTTGCACACCACAGTCTCTTTATTTAAGTGGTTTCCTCAGACCAGTTTCAGTACATCGCTTCTCGGCCTTTTGGCTAAGACCAGGTGTAGAATCTGTTCTTATCAGATTAATATCTGATACGTTCCCTATCCGGGGACCATGTATTAATTGGATTTTCGCAACAGGGAGATGGTATAGGGGCTTGCTCCGTCCACTCTATGCATCGACCTGGTATTGCAGTACCTCCAGGAGCGGTGCGCCCCCCTCTACTGGTCAAATAAAAAGTAGTTTACATCACAATCCGTTAGCTTCATTCTCACAGGATGAAGCAGAAAGTCAACGACGTCTTGATCGGATTTGATTCAAGTTCATGTTGTGTGCTCACCTTATATCTTTATTAGGTAATGCACTCTGAATTTAATCAGGACCCGAACCGATGTCTTTAATCACTTTTATTCATGAAACAGAGGGCCATCAACTTGCCGCTCTGTCTGCATATTCATTTCCCTGAACGTCACTCCTTCACTACGTCATCACGTAGGCCCACAGTACAATATCAGTACATGACAGTTCATGACGGCTCATCTTAGGCGGCAGCAAGAATTTACGTAACTGTTCTAAAATATGGTCAAAATGTCTTTTTTTGCTTGAGATTTTCCTATCATTGTTCCAGGATCTTTTAGTACAATTCTTGTTCTCCAAATGTTAAGAAAATGTCATTTTCAAAACTCGTTCAGAAAAAGAAGTATATATATTTTTCTGCGGTAATGTTGGAGATTTTCAATAAATACAAATTCATACCGTTTTAGGGTTCTCAGGAGAAAAGAGGCACTGCATGATGGGCATGTTTTGACTTCATTTATCGGTTTATTATAGTTGCTGGCATCACCACTAGATGGCGACTCTAGGAAAAAGGAGGTGAACAAAGACGTGGAGGCAGTAGAAAAAGAAGCAAGGCATGATGGTCATGTTTCTGAATCTATTTTTTACTTAATTTAAAATGTTTTGGTTTTGAATGACTAATACTAATAGACAGCTTCTCTCTAATACGATATACTATGTTAACAGTTCTACGAATGCTGTCTCATCCACTGAAAATGTGTGCTCACACTTTTGTACCAAATTAGCCTCTGACTGTAAATGGTGTGCGCGGTGAAAACGTCGGCCCCGGCGACGTATACAACTCATACTTACCTGGCAGGGGAGATACCATGATCAAGAAGGTGGTTCACCCAGGGTGAGGCTCAGCCATTGCACTCCGGTTGTGCTGACCCCTGCGAATTCCCCAAATGTGGGAATCTCGACTGCATAATTTCTGGTAGTGGGGGACTGCGTTCGCGCTCTCCCCTGATTCTCCTGTACAATACAAAATCCCTCACACGAAACCAAATTTCATGGTCGCCACATACTGAGCGATGGTGCATCAAGCTGTGCTCTGCAACTGTGCACCTACTTGCCGAACTTCATTCAACAAATTAGTAATTGCAAAATAAAATGTAATTACTACGTTCCCGACCCGTTATTGATACGAACGTATATGATATAACTTTCATATAACCTGCTTTCTGGAATAGCCCCACGGATCATTTCCCGTTCTCCATTTACCTACACTATAAAGAAAAACTAATGGCCAAAAGGTACGTGGACCCAGACATACAACTGATTTTTGCACCCCCTACTCTACTGGTCAAATCAAGAGTAGTTTACATCACAGTCCGTTAGCTTCATTCTCACAGGATAAAGCAGAGGGTCAATGACGTCATTGATTCAAGTTCATGGCGGCTGGCAGCAAGGATATACGAAAAAATATGATCAAAATGTCTTTCTTTAAATCAGAAATTGTGCCAGAAATTTTTAGTACAATCCTTGTTCTCAAATTTTTAAGAGAATGTCATTTTCTAAACTTGCTCAGAAAAAGAAATATATATCTTTCTGCGGTACTGTTGGAGATTTTCTATAAATACAAATTCATATGGTTCTCAGGTGAAAAGAGGCAATGCATGATGGGTATGTTTTTACTTCATTTCTTATGCTGCCACCACCACTAGATGGCAACTCTAAGAAAAAGGAGGTGAACAAAGGCGTGGAGGCAGTAGAAAGAGAAGCAAAGCATCAGTTTATGGGTATTTACGAGGGTATTTTTATATTAATACTTTAATAGCTAAATGGCTCCTATTATTGTTCCTTACATATAGTATAATTTGTGGAAAATATATTAATTTATTGCTCAATGCATAATCAATAGTTTTATATTTGAATGGGTGGATGTCACCAAAAGCTGTCCCTAAAGCTTAACCAATTTGGTCTGTAAACTTTAGCAGAATTAATAACTACAAGGCAGGACTATTAACTATTTCCCATTGACAAGTATAGGTGGCTCCGCTTTCGCAGAGCATCAAAAAATTGAGATGAACTCTCATTGTTCCTCCCCACGGAAATCTTTAGTAAAAGGCGATCGGTGAAATTGCAGCAACCATTCCTTCTAATACAAACAATAGACGTTCATAGATTTACTACATTTAGAAGGACTCAACCTAAATAGACAGTTTAAACGAGTATTTTGTGTTCATCAATGTGTTTTTTCCTTGAAACATTGTTGGCGCACAGGATTATGGATACCTGATATTTCAAACAGCGTCACCTATCGATTGGGCAACTATTTTGAGTGTGAGTTTTGAACGTATAAACAGTTGTATGTCTTGGTCCGTGTACTTTTGGTATGAGAGAAATGGAAATGATCCGATTTCCGTGTGTTATTTTCAAATGTGTAATTTCAGATTTTTATTCAACACAAATCGGGAAACAAAAGACGATCGTAATTTCCTCAAATGAGTGTTAAGAAATGCTGGCGTGGATTGGAATGCGATTCACCTCCACTGCGATGGTGGCGTTCGAGGGTTAATGTAAATTGCCACAGCAGGAAACAGGAAGTAGTTTGGCGAAGTGGGCCGCGTGTTTTTTTGCTGCGTGTTTTTTTTCCCGTCAAAATGTTCGTCAAACAGCTATCTTGCCTTCGGTCCCGAAATGTATCCAAAGATCCGATTGTTTTTGGCGAATGACCAATTCGTTTTGTTGGTCATTAAAAGCTATTCCCATCAGGAGCTCAGTTCATCGTTGTTCTATTGGGTCAACGTGAACCACGTGACACTAAACCTCCACGAACACACGAAAATCTGCAACCGATGCACAGGTTGAAAACAGCCCGGTGACGCATTATCATTCCAAACTGTTAATAGTTGAGGTTTGTTACGGTGGTCGGTACGTGGCATTAGTATGACTCAATATATTTAAACCGTAACTTGAATTGGTAGTGTCTTTATTTAAGTAGTTTTCTCAGACCAACTTTAGGTTATCGCTTCTCGGCCTTTTGGCTAAGATCAAGTGTAGTATCTGTTCTTATCAGTTTAATATCTGATACGTCCCTTATCCGGGGACCATATATTAAATTGATTTTTGGAACTGGGAGATGGAATCAGGGGCTTGCTCCGTCCACTCCACGCATCGACCTGGTATTGCAGTACTTCCAGGAACGGTGCACCCCCCTCTGCTGGTCAAATAAAGGATAGTTAAGTCAGGAAGCCATTAGAATCGGTTCGCTTCATTCTCACAGGATAAAGCAGAAAGTCAATAACGTGTTGAAAGGATTTGATTCAGTCAAGTTCATGACCTTTATCTAAATGTGAATAGCAGAAGAATTCTATCCTTTACAACAAAATAGAAAACATATCGGCCCTACGATTGGCTGGCCACCAGTTTATGATGTCCAGTGGGGATGGGCGATACCAATGATTTTGGAATCGATCCGATACCAAGTATTTCCTACCCAAAATACCCGATATTCGATCCGATATCGATACCGGAAGTGTAATTTCCCGCCCAGAAAACGATTTAAATGCAGTGGCATTCTTGCTCTTGGAGAGTCATCTATTGAATTTTGTAGAAAAAAGTATTACGTCACGTGAATTATGAACCTGAAGGTTCATAATTGGTGTTTGGCAATTCTATGGAAACGTTTACACTCTAAACGTGTCGTTGTGAGTCCATGCTTGCTCTGCTGCGTTCGGTTCCAACTCCCTGACCTGTTTGTTTGCATTGTGCACGTTCTCCACTCTGGTTTCCTTCCATTTCCCCCAAACATGCATGATAGGCCCATTGAGCGCTCCAAATTGCCCGTAGGTGCGAGTGCGGACGGTTTTTCGTCTCTGTGTGCCCTGCGAGTGATTATTATTTGTTAAAGCGTATATGCCGTTACACCGCTAGATGGCAGCAGCGTTGACTTCCGCACCTGACCACAAAAAGAAACGGGAATCACGTGATGCGCAGGAAAAGAAGCATTAGTATGAGTCGATATATTTAAACCGTAACTTGAATTGGTAGTCTTGTAGTGGGTTGACATAATTCACCCGGAACCTAAGTTCACGTTGCCGAGTTCCGGTGGGATGTTTTACACGTGTGGGAGTTTCCTGTTTGAGGAGTGTGTGTTAGGATCTCGAAGGGAAAAGAGTCGGCCCGTGGTTGAGAGAAGCTAATTATAAATGTCATTAAAACAACTGCCGTTGGCACCGTCATTTATCACTCCGCCTCCGACTCCAGTCCTTGCACACCACAGTCTCTTTATTTAAGTGGTTTCCTCAGACCAGTTTCAGTACATCGCTTCTCGGCCTTTTGGCTAAGACCAGGTGTAGAATCTGTTCTTATCAGATTAATATCTGATACGTTCCCTATCCGGGGACCATGTATTAATTGGATTTTCGCAACAGGGAGATGGTATAGGGGCTTGCTCCGTCCACTCTATGCATCGACCTGGTATTGCAGTACCTCCAGGAGCGGTGCGCCCCCCTCTACTGGTCAAATAAAAAGTAGTTTACATCACAATCCGTTAGCTTCATTCTCACAGGATGAAGCAGAAAGTCAACGACGTCTTGATCGGATTTGATTCAAGTTCATGTTGTGTGCTCACCTTATATCTTTATTAGGTAATGCACTCTGAATTTAATCAGGACCCGAACCGATGTCTTTAATCACTTTTATTCATGAAACAGAGGGCCATCAACTTGCCGCTCTGTCTGCATATTCATTTCCCTGAACGTCACTCCTTCACTACGTCATCACGTAGGCCCACAGTACAATATCAGTACATGACAGTTCATGACGGCTCATCTTAGGCGGCAGCAAGAATTTACGTAACTGTTCTAAAATATGGTCAAAATGTCTTTTTTTGCTTGAGATTTTCCTATCATTGTTCCAGGATCTTTTAGTACAATTCTTGTTCTCCAAATGTTAAGAAAATGTCATTTTCAAAACTCGTTCAGAAAAAGAAGTATATATATTTTTCTGCGGTAATGTTGGAGATTTTCAATAAATACAAATTCATACCGTTTTAGGGTTCTCAGGAGAAAAGAGGCACTGCATGATGGGCATGTTTTGACTTCATTTATCGGTTTATTATAGTTGCTGGCATCACCACTAGATGGCGACTCTAGGAAAACGGAGGTGAACAAAGACGTGGAGGCAGTAGAAAAAGAAGCAAGGCATGATGGTCATGTTTCTGAATCTATTTTTTACTTAATTTAAAATGTTTTGGTTTTGAATGACTAATACTAATAGACAGCTTCTCTCTAATACGATATACTATGTTAACAGTTCTACGAATGCTGTCTCATCCACTGAATATGTGTGCTCACACTTTTGTACCAAATTAGCCTCTGACTGTAGATGGTGTGCGCGGTGAAAACGTCGGCCCCGGCGACGTATACAACTCATACTTACCTGGCAGGGAAGATACCATGATCAAGAAGGTGGTTCACCCAGGGTGAGGCTCAGCCATTGCACTCCGGTTGTGCTGACCCCTGCGAATTCCCCAAATGTGGGAATCTCGACTGCACAATTTCTGGTAGTGGGGGACTGCGTTCGCGCTCTCCCCTGATTCTCCTGTACAATACAAAATCCCTCACACGAAGCCAAATTTCATGGTCGCCACATACTGAGCGATGGTGCATCAAGCTGTGCTCTGCAACTGTGCACCTACTTGCCGAACTTCATTCAACAAATTAGTAATTGCAAAATAAAATGTAATTACTACGTTCCCGACCCGTTATTGATACGAACGTATATGTTATAACTTTCATATAACCTGCTTTCTGGAATAGCCCCACGGATCATTTCCGGTTCTCCATTTACCTACACTATAAAGAAAAACTAATGGCCAACAGGTACGTGGACCCAGACATACAACTGATTTTTGCACCCCCTACTCTACTGGTCAAATCAAGAGTAGTTTACATCACAGTCCGTTAGCTTCATTCTCACAGGATAAAGCAGAGGGTCAATGACGTCATTGATTCAAGTTCATGGCGGCTGGCAGCAAGGATATACGAAAAAATATGATCAAAATGTCTTTCTTTAAATCAGAAATTGTGCCAGAAATTTTTAGTACAATCCTTGTTCTCAAATTTTTAAGAGAATGTCATTTTCTAAACTTGCTCAGAAAAAGAAATATATATCTTTCTGCGGTACTGTTGGAGATTTTCTATAAATACAAATTCATATGGTTCTCAGGTGAAAAGAGGCAATGCATGATGGGTATGTTTTTACTTCATTTCTTATGCTGCCACCACCACTAGATGGCAACTCTAAGAAAAAGGAGGTGAACAAAGGCGTGGAGGCAGTAGAAAGAGAAGCAAAGCATCAGTTTATGGGTATTTACGAGGGTATTTTTATATTAATACTTTAATAGCTAAATGGCTCCTATTATTGTTCCTTACATATAGTATAATTTGTGGAAAATATATTAATTTATTGCTCAATGCATAATCAATAGTTTTATATTTGAATGGGTGGATGTCACCAAAAGCTGTCCCTAAAGCTTAACCAATTTGGTCTGTAAACTTTAGCAGAATTAATAACTACAAGGCAGGACTATTAACTATTTCCCATTGACAAGTATAGGTGGCTCCGCTTTCGCAGAGCATCAAAAAATTGAGATGAACTCTCATTGTTCCTCCCCACGGAAATCTTTAGTAAAAGGCGATCGGTGAAATTGCAGCAACCATTCCTTCTAATACAAACAATAGACGTTCATAGATTTACTACATTTAGAAGGACTCAACCTAAATAGACAGTTTAAACGAGTATTTTGTGTTCATCAATGTGTTTTTTCCTTGAAACATTGTTGGCGCACAGGATTATGGATACCTGATATTTCAAACAGCGTCACCTATCGATTGGGCAACTATTTTGAGTGTGAGTTTTGAACGTATAAACAGTTGTATGTCTTGGTCCGTGTACTTTTGGTATGAGAGAAATGGAAATGATCCGATTTCCGTGTGTTATTTTCAAATGTGTAATTTCAGATTTTTATTCAACACAAATCGGGAAACAAAAGACGATCGTAATTTCCTCAAATGAGTGTTAAGAAATGCTGGCGTGGATTGGAATGCGATTCACCTCCACTGCGATGGTGGCGTTCGAGGGTTAATGTAAATTGCCACAGCAGGAAACAGGAAGTAGTTTGGCGAAGTGGGCCGCGTGTTTTTTTTCCCGTCAAAATGTTCGTCAAACAGCTATCTTGCCTTCGGTCCCGAAATGTATCCAAAGATCCGATTGTTTTTGGCGAATGACCAATTCGTTTTGTTGGTCATTAAAAGCTATTCCCATCAGGAGCTCAGTTCATCGTTATTCTATTGGGTCAACGTGAACCACGTGACACTAAACCTCCACGAACACACGAAAATCTGCAACCGATGCACAGGTTGAAAACAGCCCGGTGACGCATTATCATTCCAAACTGTTAAGAGTTGAGGTTTGTTACGGTGGTCGGTACGTGGCATTAGTATGACTCAATATATTTAAACCGTAACTTGAATTGGTAGTCTCTTTATTTAAGTAGTTTTCTCAGACTAACTTTAGGTTATCGCTTCTCGGCCTTTTGGCTAAGATCAAGTGTAGTATCTGTTCTTATCAGTTTAATATCTGATACGTCCCCTATCCGGGGACCATATATTAAATTGATTTTTGGAACTGGGAGATGGAATTAGGGGCTTGCTCCGTCCACTCCACGCATCGACCTGGTATTGCAGTACTTCCAGGAACGGTGCACCCCTCTGCTGGTCAAATAAAGGATCATTAAGTCAGGAAGCCATTAGAATCGGTTCGCTTCATTCTCACAGGATAAAGCAGAAAGTCAATAACGTCTTGAAAGGGTTTGATTCAATCAAGTTCATGACCTTTATCTAAATGTGAATAGCAGAAGAATTCTATCCTTTACAACAAAATAGAAAACATATCGGCCCTACGATTGGCTGGCCACCAGTTTATGATGTCCAGTGGGGATGGGCGATACCAATGATTTTGGAATCGATCCGACACCAAGTATTTCCTACCCAAAATACCCGATATTCGATCCGATATCGATACCGGAAGTGTAATTTCCCGCCCAAAAAACAATTTAAATGCAGTGGCATTCTTGCTCTTGGAGAGTCATCTATTGAATTTTGTAGAAAAAAGTATTACGTCACGTGAATTATTAACCTTTTTAGACATTAGTGCATTAGTGGAATATGCATATTAATAGTATAACTTTAATAAAAAGGAGCTATTCTTTACTTTTCTCTCTCTCTCTCTGTTGTTGGGAAAAAGTTTTGTCTTTTAGTATAATCTAAAAAGAGACATGGTACCAACAGAGATGCAGGGCTTAATCGTCATGAGCAGCAAAACTATCAATTTGTAAAGCCACTGGATACTTACATTTAATATTGTAATACTTTAGTGTTGTTTATAGGAAGTGGAGTTACAAATAAAACGTATGGCGTTCGACCACAAATTGAAAAGGGGAAAACTTTATTTATAAATGACTGACTAAAGCGTAGTAATTATTGCTTCAAATAGCACATCAACCACAAATGCTTACAATTTTTGGTTAGCACCTGATACCTGGATATGTCTTGCCTTTCTGAAACGCTGCTTCTAAGGTACTTTGATACCTTAGCCTCGGTGTGGCTGCAGGGTTTTCCGTCGCTGCCTTAGTGTCTGCGGCACGTTTCAACTGCAGCTCTTCATGAACCGTGGGGTGAATTTTGCTTAAATGTTTTGTCAAGTTTGTGGTGTTGCCACAATATTTAATTGTTTTGTGACATATTTCACATTTTGCCTCGTTGTTATTAAGTAAAATATAATATCCCCAAACCAGACTTCTCTTGCGTTCGGACTGGGCCGCCGCCGTGGCCATGCTTGTTTGTGTTTGTTTGGATTGGAACGGGAGGCGGAGGAGGAGGGCTTGGCTTGTGAGAAAAGGGGGCGGGAGCAAAGCAGAGCAGGACACGTCGGTGCAGCAGGCGGAAGGAAAAGTAGTGCTAGCATGAGTGCAAGTCGTCAAATTGGAGCAGAAAAAAATGAGGAAAAATATAATTAAATAATTGTAAGTATCGATATTTTAGCTAGGGTAATCGATACTCAAAAATGAGCAGCCTGGATCGATATATCGATACTTTTGTATCGATCCGCCCATCCCGTGTGTCACACGTGTGCCCCCCCCCCCCCCCACGAACAGACACACACACGGGATTTTTTTCTCACGCTACCATTAGATGCACACAATTTTGCTTTCTTTAATACCCAAATGTAATGTGAAGTTTTACATTGGTCAGTGTGTTCTGGCTCTGCTTTTTACTGGGTAGATTTAAACAGGAAACCACAGGAGATTTGTTGCGACATTTACGAATTTGACTGGACTTTTGATTAAATCAACTTCATCTATGAGTGTTCTTCTCATGTATTGGTGTTAAAGATAATATTCATAATTTTGAATTTTGATAGTAAACTTGAAGACCTTCAGTACCCGCATCATCAGAATTCTTGATTGGCTGCGAAGAGCTCACATTCGTGTCAATCAAGATTTGGGATAGTTGATTGGTCGATAATAACAAGTGGTCTTTTCGCGATCCTTTTAAACCATAAGCGCTTTCGTAAGGAATACCCCCTAAAACTGTGGCCGACTCGAGTTTAAATTCCGTTCAGAACATACTACAATACTACAGATTAAATGGCGGAATGAGGTGGTAAGTATTAAGGTATTTTTCACAAAACCGTGTAGAAACCAATAATGTAAAGAAAGCCGTTAGCATGATGGCTAGCGTAATTTAACTGCCGCTTGTCTTGTTAATACATTGTGTAGTCATCGGCCGACATTTTCGTTATTAGCCTTTTTGTTACTTAAATTAGTTTTCTACACTTATACCGTACTTTTACTCGTATTTTACCAAGGTTAGGCATTGTTTTAATAGATGATTAGCATATGTAATAAAGTGGCTATAATCCCCCCCCCCCCCCCCCAAAAAAAAGGAATACAGACGTCAAGGCGATAGATTGATGTCCTACTAGTTAATGATTTACCTATCATAAAAGTGTTGTGTACTTCTCTATTACACATCTTCTATTTTCAGACTATGACGAAGAGATTGTAGAACACATGGCGGCATCCTCAGAGAAGGTCGTTCCTGTCAAGGGCATGGAAGAGTTCAAGAAGTCATTCTCCATTCAGATGGCCCTGGTGGCACTCATGGACAAGACAGGATATGATATCCTGCAGGAGAATGGACAAAGGAAATATGGTGGACCGCCACCAAGTAAGTGGAAACAATAACGATGTGCTGAGCTCCTTGATTGCATGTTTAATTTTTATTCATACTTCACTTGCAGACTGGAAGGGTCCGGCGCCTCGCATTGACTGTGAGGTGTTTGTGGGAAACATTCCCAGAGACATGTATGAACATGAGCTTGTCCCTCTCTTCGTCACAGCAGGGACCATCTATGAGTTGAGGCTGATGATGGAGTTTAGCGGCCACAACCGTGGCTATGCCTTTGTCATGTACACCAAAAAGTATCTTTGAATATCAATCCTGATCTCATGATGCCGGTAGAGAAGTGGAATATTGACATTGATTATAATGACTATGATTGTGTTTCAGGGAGCAGGCCCAATTAGCAATCCGGATGCTGAACGAATATGAAGTTCGTCCAGGGAAGTTCATTGGCGTGTGCCCATCTCTGAATAATTGTCGCCTCTTCATTGGCTCCATTCCCAAAGACAAGAGTAGGGAGGAGATCATGGAGGAGATCAAGAAGGTACACACACAAGGATGTTCTGTGTTTGTGAATTTGGGTTTAAAATTCATCAAATTCTAACCAAAAATGGAAAAAGATAATAATTTGGGCTTCATTTGCGCTTCATTTGCTCATATTTCTATAGAGATTTGATCTCTCTTGCCCTCCATTAGTCCGTCCGTTCGTCCGCCCACCCGCCTATCGCTCTCGCTCTCGCTCGCTCGCTCTCTCTCTCTCTCTCTCTCTCTCTCTCTCTCTCTCTCTCTCTCTCTCTCTCTCTCTCTCTTTCTCTCTCTCTCTTTCTCTCTCTCTCTCTCTCTTGCCCTCTCTCTAAAATATACTCAGAAATGGGACCTTAAAACCATTCATCACATACTAAATCAGAATTGTATAATTGAGGGGGGGAAAAAATTATATATGTATATTTTTTAAATGAATTATCCCTGAATAACCTCACATTGACCCAGTTGACAGAGGGCCTTCGGGATGTCACGGTGTATTCGAGCACCTCAGACAGCAGCAAAAATCGAGGCTATGCCTTTTTGGAGTATGAGACACACAAGGCGGCGGCATTGGCCCGCAAGGACTTAATTGCTAGTAGGTTTTTGACTAAGTTTCAATTGCAACACCATCCAACAATTTTATATGAAATCAGAATGATAAAATATGATCATGGACTGCATTGCCATCAATTTTTATGCCAATATATACTCATGAGGATTTTCTTATCAACACAGTAAGGAATCTGTGGGGTCACGTCCCCTGGGTGAACTGGGCCAAGCCGGACAAACACGGGAAGGGAGCCAACGTGCAGTTTGTCAGAGCTGTTCATGTAAGTCTTGATGAATCAAACGATTCACATACAAACAATTTTATGAGTCAGAAAAAACGGGTTGCACCAAGTATTGGTACAAAAACTGAACTACAATACCTAACCGGCAAAAATTGTTCTGTACTATCCTTTTTGAGTATCTGTACTTTTAATGCCAGCCATTTAAAAAAAAAAGAGTGCCAGCCAATTTGAAGCATTCTGATTGACCTTTCAAAACTACCAAATGCAAATAGTTTTTTTTTTCTTACCTTATTCTGATTTTTAGTACGAAAGGAAACACAATATAGTTTGGTTTTGCCCTTATTTTGGACCAAAACCCCCAGAAGAATATAAACCTTTTGTAGAAAGACAAAAGACACAAAAAATAATGACTAGGAATGCCATCCATTTTTTTCTCCAAATTGCCAAATGCAACAATGAAAATGTGCCTTTGATGGCGAAAATAACATATTGGAAAATATTACCAGGGTACAAATTACATTTAACAATTCTTACAAGTACCCAATTCAGTAATAATGGTATTTATAGTGTGTGTGCGGTTGTATTTGTATTACCGTATTTTTCGCACCAAAAGGCGCACTGGATTATAAGGCGCACCCTCATTGAATTCTTTATTTTAGAAATTATTTCATATATAGGGCGCACCGGATTAAAAGTTAAAAGTTAAAGTTAAAGTCCCAATGATCGTCACACACACATCTGCGTGTGGTGAAATTTGTCCTCTGCATTTAACCCATCCCCATGTGATTTTAATCCATCCCCTGGGGAAGAGGGGAGCAGTGAGCAGCAGCGGTGCCGCGCTCGGGAATCAGTTGGTGATCTAACCCCCCAATTCCAACCCTTAATGCTGAGTGCCAAGCAGGGAGGCAATGGGTCCCATTTTTATAGTCTTTGGTATGACCCGGCCGGGGTTTGAACCCACAACCTTCCAGTCTCAGGGCGGACACTCTACCACTAGCCCACTGAGCTGGTGCATAAAAGGCGCATAAAATAGAAGCTATACTGCAACAAACTGAGGTTGACTAGGGTTGTGGTATGCATCCACTAGCCAATAACCAATGAGCCCTCCGTGAACAACCGCGTTTCTCAAACAATCTCCTATAAAATGATCGGAACTGACTAAAGTTCGATCTAACACTGGTACTGCTTACCTATGTTTCCCTTCCATATCGATCCGTAAATGTACTCAAAACATTAACAAAGCAACCTATTTTGACATGAAATAGCCTTGTGCGTAAAGCAGCTATTATTATAGCATTAGCCACCCGCAAACTCCCATGAGCCTCAGCTCGCAGACCCCCATGAGCCTCAGCAAAGTGTAAACAATCGTGTTTCTCAAACAATCTCCTATAAAATGATCGGAACTGACTAAAGTTCGATCTAATACATTGGTACTGCTTACCTATGTTTCCCTTCCATATCGATCCGTAGATTTACTCAAAACATTAACGGAGCAGCCTATATTGAAATGAAATAGCCTCGCGGGTACAACAGCTATTCGGTGACGCCCCCTGACTACAGTTACCGTAATGTTGGGAAGCGATGCGATCTTGTAATTTACTAGTCGTACTAAAACGTACTAAAACATTTTGGCAAAGCACTGTGTACAACCAGTATGGATCAACAAATTCATCAATTGATCCATTAATAAGGCGCTCTGTATTATAAAGCGCACTGTGGTTTTTTGAGTAAAATGTACATTTTTAAGTGCGCCTAATAGTGCGGAAAATACGGTACATCATCTCTTCTACTTCTAAATTTAAAGAATCTCCATCATCTTTTGCTCTCTTTCGTGACAGAATTAACATGACACTTTGATGAATCATGTCATCCCTCATTTAAATCCATGTTTACAGTGCCCAACGTGTAAATAATTTTGTGAGAAGCTTGTTCCTGACTAAAACACTGTTTTGGATTTTTCATGTTAGTTTTTAGTTTGTTTCAACTTGGTCTTCTACATAGTCATGGCGTTGCTAAAACAACAAATCTTTGTGTTATAAAAAATGTGCAAACATGTTCAAAATGTATTTTAGATTCTATTAATCATGAGGTTCCTAATTTGTATTGTAATAATTTTTTGAATCATTAAAAATATAAATCATTTCAGTTATTTGGTCAGCTGTTATTCTACAGCTTTTAACTGATGTTTGAAGTTTTCAATCTGGTACCTTGTCATTAGCGACATCAACGTATGGTATCAACATCAGAATTTTGGTATCGTGACACACTAAAGTAGTCGATCACAAATTCTGTGCTGTAAATCAGACCTAGTTTATCAAAATGAAACATCAGTAGCATCCATGTACAGCAATATTTCTTTTTTGGTCTGAAAGTCTGACGTCCCTTTTCAGGTACGTCACCTCTCACCGAGCACCACAGAGGAAACACTGAAGCGCGAGTTCGAGCGCATCAAAGAAGGTGCGCTGGTGCGAGTCAAGAAGTTCAGCGACCACGCCTTCCTTCACTTTGGCTGCCACAAGGATGCTGTCACTGCCACCAGCATCATGAATGGCGCCACCATTGATGGAAACATTGTGGAAGTGTCCCTCGCTAAGCCCATCGGGGAAGGGCTGGGTAAGAAATCTTGCGGCAAAGGATACCAGGGAAGCAAGACAGGAGGAGGAGCCAAGGAGAGTGTGAAAGACCGCTCGTCTCTGCAATCCTTGAACCTGCCCCCTCATTTCCAATGCGCTGTAGGGCCAGGTAAATTATCAGCAAGTTCCGTCTTTTCCGAACCTAGTCAGTGGCTCGTGTCATGCTGCAGCAGTATTGTTCCTTTCGTGTTCAGATAAAGCCGACAAGAGCATGTTCCCGCTCTTTCCTGGCACGCCGCTGTACCGCACCGACGTGCTGCTGCTCCAACCCGATCAGATCAGATCGGCCGTCAGCCTGCTGGACTTGTATTGCTGTAGGCAGAACTTGCCTCCCCCACATTACCAGCTTTTCTCCATGCTGGGTCAGGACGGGACCCGGCTGCTGGTTTACAAGGTTATGATGACATAAGCATCTGCTTGCTATGCTTTGAATGGCATCAGTTGGACTTGAATTGAATTACTGTGTAGGTGGTGATGCCGCTGACGCAAAGTGCCTTCGTACCTGACAAGTTATGTGTGCGGCTGGATGATGCTAAAGAGCTAGCTGCACAACACACAATGTGGAACCTTGGTGACACACCAATACACACACACATACACACACACTCACAGTGACACCTAAAAGGCCTGGGGGGTATTCCAGAAAGCGGGTTATGTGAAAACTTAAATTAACCTTGAAATGAGGGAAACTCTGAGTTATCCGTTTCAGAAAGAGAAGTAACTTAAACTCTGGGTCAGTTACTGTGGTAGCTTATTCTGTGAACATAACCTGCTCCCTGGCAGGTTTACTATACAAAAAGAAAGCAGTAAATCATGGAATAGCCATTAATTCAAAATCCGATGGACATGGAAGCCGTAATAATTCGAAACGCTTTACGTTGCGAGAGAAGCTTCCGACCCAGATTAGATGTTTTATCATTTCTAGAAGAATATCTTTTCGAACGCAACTAATTTCTTTGAACAGTACAATTTATCTCAACAACCTTCTCTGACCGTGGGATGCCTGATGGTGTAGTGGTACACTCGTCAGTCTTGTGTGCAGGCACTATGAGTTTGATTCCCACACACCCCGAACGAGCACTAATATCAGAACAAACTTCATGGATAGCACTATGTTTTTTTGCAAATGGCATTTTCTTTATAATATCGGGGATGCAGAGCATTTTTTTTTTTCATTTTTAAAAAAATGGTATTTTAATGAGTGTTGGTGTAGGGTACAGTGTCCCATTTTAAATGACTACAATAGGTGTAAAACATAAATGCATTTGTGTCAAGTATTTGGAAAACATAATCATTTGGGGTTTAAATAATTTGAAGTAGCCACTGAAATAATATTTTAGTTTAAATTAACACTGACTTTGTTTGATAGCGTGAGTCCATTTAAAATAAGTAAATTAAAATCTAAGTGAGGTGCAATCACAGCCTAGCAAAACATGCCTTACCTTTTTGATGAATGTTTTTATGTTTCATTTTGAGCTGCTTCCAAGTTATTTTTGCTCCTGTTGGATTGCACCTATCTAAAAACCAGATTTCATTCCTACTTAAATTCATAACTATAGGCTATGCTACAATCTTATGATTAGATGTTACATCAATGAAATAGTAGATTCAAACTTGCGCATCAAGCGGCAATTTCCTCCCATGACATTCTCTCCTTTGCTGCTGCAGTCGTATTAGATTTGCGGCGAAAAATACCGTACTTGCCGTAGGCTTGCATAAGGACTCCAACTCCATCGTGGTAAAATAAGGTGATCTGTTTTTCTTCAGTTGTCATGGTGAATCATGGTATCGGGACTCAATTGATGATGGCTTCTTATAGTGGTTGTGCACGCGCGTAACTCACGGTTAAGATACTCAGAGTTTATTCAACTAACTCAGATCAGCTTTTCTGGAACCGAATACTCAGAGTCTCCCATCTCAGAGTAAGTCAAACCAGAGTTCAGGGATAGACTCAGAGTATGTTGAACCTGAATCTGGAATACCCTCCAGATAACGTTCGTTAAAAGACAACTCCTCCAATCAGCATTGAATGTGTGTGTGTTTATCTGCGCGTATTTGTTTGTTTTTTGTGGGACAGCCGGCGTTGGGGTGGGGTGACTCGGTGTTTCTTTTTAACACCTGTGAAGTACTTTGAGTGACACACCATGTATGAAAAGTGGCCTATAAACGTTGATTGATTGATTGATTGATTGATTGATTGATTGATATTGAAGTAAAGCAAACGCTCATTCATTCATTCATTCTTTCACTTTATGTTCTCTTCATCACCAGATGCAGCTTTCATGAGTGATTGGACCATTTGCCCATCAGCTGTACAGTTTGATGCTACCCATCCTGCCCTGCCGCATTAGGACCTTCAATTCCTGTGTTGACCGAGCCTGTACTTGCATCCGACCCCAGCCACTCCAGGAGAACAATATGAATTCAGCGGCAGTTCTTGTTTTGCTATGCTATGGCTATGTTCTTGTTGCTGCGTGTTTTGATGTTGAATGAAATATTACATGAAATGTATTGAATTAATTTTCAATGTGGTTATAAGTCAAGGTATGTGTCAATGTTAGCCACCAGGGATTGATTTGCCATCAGTTTGGTGGACGATGTTCAAATTTATAGATCATTTTGAATCAAAATGACTATCATTCTGCATAACAAGCAATTGTATAAATTTAGCATTGATGCGCAACTACTCATCTCGTCGCACGTCCAGTGCATATTCTGTTATTATACCTTTACTGTGTGAATGCGGAACAGAAATAATTTAAAAAATTCAAGATAAAAGCCAAACGTTTTTTTGGTGTTTTCAAAAGCTCAAATCAAACAATTGAACAACTTCAAACTGCACATCATTCCACGTAATTGCACTATATTGCACAACATTTACCATTTTGTTCTTTTCTACATAATTTGATTCTAAATTGTACCATA
Organism: Syngnathus typhle; assembly: GCF_033458585.1. Lineage (NCBI taxonomy): Eukaryota > Metazoa > Chordata > Actinopteri > Syngnathiformes > Syngnathidae > Syngnathus > Syngnathus typhle. Next base: position 484,276 of record NC_083758.1, read on the forward strand.
TCTTGTTGTTCCATATCTTGTTGTGTCTTTTGATGTTGAATGAAATATGAAAAGATATCAATTTAATGAATTTTCAATTTAATTACAAGTCTAGGTATGTGTCAATGTTAGCCAGCACGGAGCGACATCATCAGTTGTGTGTGCTGTATAAAAATTGCTAGATCCTTTTGATGATTATCATTCCGCAATACAAGTATTTATTGACTTAGCATTTCAGTATTGATGTGCAATTTCCCCAGAAATTGCTTGTAAGTGCAATTTGTCTTCTACTTTTACTGTATGAATTCTGAACGATATTTATTTCAAAAATTCAAAATAAAAGACAAAAACTTTATTGTAACTTTATAGTTTTTTCCCCTCCTATTTACACATAATTTAATCAAACAATCCCAACTTCAACTTAATTACGCAGTACTCCACAATATTCCATAGTGTTATTTACCATTCAACGTAATCCTATGTAATTCCATATCATACAGTGTACTTCCATAATCCCAATGCATTCCACATGCTTCCATAATGTGTCATTCTGCATTTCTCCAGAAATTGCTCCATCTCAATAGCACAATGTACACTTTTTTTTCCTTTTGCTCTTTTATACACTGTGCACTATAGACTCTACTTTTGCTCAGAAAAGAAGGCTAGGGTCAATTTACTTGACAGCTAGCCAAGAAAATGCCTGACTTTTTTACTGCTACCTATTAAATTTAAGTAATTTTGACTGGAATCTCCAACAAAGTTGTGTACAGCTGCGTGCGTTTGTGTATCTTAAAGTACTATACCTAATAAGGTCAGAGGTGATGGGCGCGGCCAATGAGGTTGGAGGTTTGTGTCACAGCGTGTGTTGCTGTGCGGATTCTGCCGTGGGCTTCAAGGTTGTCTTCGGGGGTGGAACCAGAGTAATTGTGGAAAGGAGTAAGATCTTGAGAGCTTGTATTTTTCACTACTACATTACCAGCATCATTACATGTTTACTTTTGTGGTGAATTCTCTTCGATGGTCAGCTGGTCTTCCAAACAAGATGGTGAAAAAGTGGCTGGCTTGGGGAAGGAAAACTTCAGTCACACATGGCTGATTGGGGAAAGATTTTATTCAACCGATGTCAGAGAGAAGTGTCTCGCGCCCTAGCCAAGATGTCGAGTCCCTTTGTCTCCTCTCGTCCTAAACCTTATACTCTTGCGCTTCCCTCCACGCGGGAGCGCGCAGATGGGGCTGTTGGCTGACCTATGACCCCGCCGTTGCTCCCCCGTCTCTACATCGTGTGTATCTTAGCAGTTGTTAATGGAAGCCAGATGTGTCTGGCGCCAACGAGTCTACCTTCCTGGACCAAGCCCTAAACAATACCGCACGAACCTGACCCGAACATGACCTGGTCATACTTAGGCTTACTAGTGAGATGAACATTGCATGATATCATAATAATAATACACTAATAATACACTACATATTCCCCCCTGCCGGGGTACCACAAGTGCCCCGGCAACAACTCAACACGAAAAGACATCGGTACATCCAAAAACCTTCCCCCAACCATTTTATGGTTTTCGTCTACAATTTGGACCTATTTGTCTCATCCTAAACCATGCTCAAGGCATGCTACTTAAGGTTACATTAACTAGGAAAGCTCAACCTAATTTAATAGCAAATTCCTCCCTGACAGCAATCTGAGGCCTCTCAGGAACCACATTTGACCAAGATCGAATCCCCCAACCCCATTAACTGATTGACGCCGTCCGCACACCCCCCTTAGGTAATATACCACCAGCGCCACCAATTTGGAGAGGAAAAGTTTGCTGTGGCCCGTTAGAAGCCCCAAAAAGTTGCCGGACCGCCGTCGAAAAAACCTCGCCAATCTAATGACGAGGAAAAAGAGGGAGGCCCATTCTACACCCCCGGAGGCGCCTCACACCTGGCGAGAGTCAGGTGAAGGGAGCTCCGGCACACACCACATTTCACAAAGTGTAGCATGAGCCTTAAACACAGCAACAAGCAGAACCATGACCCTCAAATACAGATCGCTCAACATGCAACGTCGTATCGTAAACATGCCACGGGGCAAGCCAATGCGGTCACATAATAAAGTAGCTAACATGGCAACAAAACAACGATGTAACACAGTGAGGTATATAAAAACGAATCGTCAAAGCATGCAAGAACATTAAACCCGTTGTTGCGCTGCCCCCCTCGCATGCACAAGTGCGTGCAGATATGAAATCCAGTCCACTGAGCCGTCAGTGGAAAATAGCACTAGTAGTAGACGGCACCGTCCCGGGCCGGCTGTCCGTTCAGTGTCCTCCTGTTGCTTATGATCGTTGAATCCCGTGCAAGGCCCGGTCAGCAGCCAGGCGACCTATGACAAGCTAAAGCTACTGTCTGTATCAAGTGACTTTAACAGTGCGAACACGTGGAGTCATAATGTCAAAGGTAGCAGCCCAGGCCGGACGTCCTTCCGGCCCCGACGGCCACCGCTGGCAGGGCAACACAACCCGATAGCTCCAGTGTTTCCAGCCCCCTCAAATAATTATTTGGCGGTGATGGGGCAACGAGGAAAAAGCTGTGTCAATCGTCTCATCGAAATCTCATCAGAACGCCCGAGGGCTCCCGACACCTACCCCTCGTTTCCAGAGGCCCACGCGGTCCCTGAAACAAACAAACAAACAAACAAACAAACAAACAAACAAACAAACAAGCAAACAAACAAGCAAACAAACAAGCAAACACTCCAGGACTCATTCCCCTCATTTCTCGTCGTGCCGACAGCGTTGCTAGCTCCCCCCAGTCACAATGTAAATTCTACCTGTTCCTGGTAGCCTTTCCTGTCGCAGATGTCCCTGTCTCAATCACACTGTCATCTTTCTGAAGTCCCGTCAGTCATGTCACTTCAGCCGCTCTTTTTCCCGTCCAAATACTATTTGTCACCCCCAAATTCCTTCTTCCGTCTAAAGATGTGTAGCATTCTCAAACCGGTACCCCTCACAATACTGTAGTTTCCTACCTTTATGTATCCGTGCCTTACGTTCGAGCCACCTCACTGTTCAAACCAGTCATCATTCTGAAACAACGCTCACGTAATCTTTCCAAAACGGTACAGCCACTCAAATCCTCTCCGTATTCGTTATGCAAACTACTCGTCCTAAAATGTATAATTAAACATTTGCCCTGTAATAGCAGCTTTAATGCAGTCACGCGTCCAGAAATTCCCCCTTCCTTGTCTCTGGCCCCGTCGTCCTCTGACATTCAATGACCTTCCAAACTTTTGTCGTGTACTGTGCCACTGTCCACTCCCTAATCATTGTATGATTTGTCCTTCGTACTTTGTCATTGAAAAACCTTAAACCTTATTGTCACTAAATTGTTACCACGCTTCGCATCCATTCCAGGCTGTTGTCCCCCGTTAACTCCCTTTCTTTCAAGATGCTTCTTCCGCTCCTTCCGTCACTGCTAGTTGAATTCTGGCGTGTCCTGTTAAAGCTTAAAAACAAGTGAATTTGGAAAAAAAAAACTTTGTATATCACAATTACAAATTGCAACCTACTCACCCCTTTCTGTTTTACCACTCCCCCCTTTTGACACATTCACCCAATGTGTCATTACGTACCAAAAGGAACCTGCAAAGCGTCCCCTCTCATCACCACACTCATTGTAGCCAGGCCCACGGAACCTCTAGCTTCCATCTGGGCCCCGGGACCGTCACCCCAAGTCTCTGAAACTTGACTGTCCACCACACACTCGGCAACACACACAAAAATCAGCGCACTCCTGTCAGTGAGCTTATAGCCCTGCTGACAGCGGACATTTGTACACACAAAAACAGACATCAAGTATCAAAACAAAAACAGTCATAAAATGAATCCTGGCGCTCGGGGATCCTGTCCTGAAAACCATGTAATCAACAAGTTCATTATAAAAACCAAAAAAGCAAGGGTTAACATATTCTTGTAAATTCAACACAAACGTTCCACGAACGCAATCGACAACCTGCAAGAACGAAAAAAAGTTACGCAAACAAGCGCAATCCGCTCCTTGGCTGGTGGCCGTTGCTGCTGCTGCAAAAAAAATCAAGTCACACAGAAAAACAAAGCAGAGCTCGCTCATGTCGCAAGCAAGCTCAAGCGACAACCATTTGGTCACTGTCCACCTAGTCCGTCACCCCGTTGGGTGAGCTCAAAGTCGTCACACGTCAAATCGTCCAAAGTCTTGATGTTCAATACTAGTTCTGTCTTGTCTGACCATATCACTGAAACGGGCCTTCTCCATCGAACCGTTTTGTTGTTGATGGTGCCCCTGATTGATCATTGAACCATGGTTCCGGTCAGAACTCATCACTTACCAGTTCCAGTCCCTCCGATCTGTACCACCCCTTCAGGTGAAAGGAATTTTATCCTCAATGGCAAACACATCACCCCAACTTCAGACCTCTCTGGCCAATCATACTGCGCACACACAGCCGTAGATGATCACATGCGCACTCACCCATCCACACACTCACAGACACACTCATCCGTCTCTATCACTCAGCTCTCCCCCCAAACCAAGCAGAGTTAGTATCTTAGTGTGTAGGCAAATATTGACTCCTAATAGTGACTCTTCACATTCGGACATATTCGTCAACATGACCTATTATAAAATCTCCAATTCAATTTTCCATAAACTCGCCCATCAGATTCATCGCAAATTGTCATATATGTCTATATGAGGGACTAACTGTGGGACCCGCATTTTGAGGGAGCCTCCATACCCTCGTATTGGTCCTACAAACTCGATCTCTATTACTTATGTTAATTAAATTCAATAAAGATGGGTCAGACTATTCTCTCTGGCTTTTTACGTCATCATTTGGCTCTCCCCCTTTTTCCCCGTTGTCTTGCTCAAAACTGTTTCTCAGTCTGCTTCTCTTTATTGCCCTTCTTGGCGAGTCTCACTCCCCCCCCTTTTTATTTTCTTTCTTCTACTTCTTCCTAAACCTCCTGCCTGTCACACCATCCAACACCTCTCCCTACTTCCTTGTGGTCGCCTATCACCACTCCTTTCATCCACTCACTCGCGCGGTCTGCCCCCCTTCTGCAAAGCTGCAGCTCCACACAGGGAGCGCTGAGCCTTCTCCCTCGAATGAGCAGTTTTTAATGTAACTTACGTCATTGCCGTCCAGATCTTCTATCCTCAACCTCTCCTGCTGTCAATTCCTGTTAAAATGGCAAATTCCAACTTGCTCTAATCCCATCTTTGACAATGGAGTTTGCCCTTATCAACCCTTCGAATATCTATGTCCTCCTATTATCTTCGCCTCCACCTCTTAGTAGTTCTTTTGACAGAATCTCCTATTGGTAACCCTACAGCGGACTGTTTAGCATATAATCCCTTACTTCGCTCTCCTGCTTCTACATTGCCGTGTGGGTGCAGTTGAATTTGAGCCCTATCTCAGTCATTATCTTGTTACCTGTGGCCTTGTGCGACTCCTATGCATGAATGTGTGAAAGACAAAAACTTAACGGATCCAACTTTCTGACTACCCAAACTCCACTATGGCGCAACAAACTTCTATAGTATTGAGTAGGTACATCGAGCGTCCTAGCTTCCTCTTGACTGGATCCACTTTAGTCTAGATGTCCCATTCTAAAATTTATCTAACTCGATTTCTACTTCTCATGTCTGGTGAGCCAAAACATCAGATCTCGCTCTTGTTTCTCACCGTTTTAGCCCATTTGTTTTATTCAAATCTGTTCAATCTCTGACCATGATGCTTCTCTCTGTAGCTCTACGCATTATTCAATCCTTTATCAAATCTCCTCAGTTCTGTCAAACCCAGTGCACAATGAAGCTCCTGTCCACTCTAACCCAAGCCCCACGAGGTCTTAGCACCGCCAGGAGTGCGATTTGGCCGTCGGACAATTCAAGTCCATATCTTCTGCCGCACCTCACCCTCTCAAGATGGTGTCCTTTTGTTGTTGCTTCAGAGCCAACACATCCATCACTCTCGAATGAGTCCATTGTTCAAATGTCCATTTTTTCTTCAACATTGTGAGTTCCTCCACTTCTCACTGTCTTTTCTCGTCTCCGAGGATGTTGTCTATCCTCCGGAGTGTACTTGCCCCCTCCAAGCACAACAACAGTCTTACTTTGTCCTTGCCAAAGGTCAAAGGTGCCTCAAAGCCAGGCACCGTCTTGTAGTCGTCCGCGGCTGCAGGCGGAGTCTCGGGGTCGAGTTTTCAGGGATCCTGGCACTGAGAGAGACAGACTGGGACATCAAACTTGTAAGACTATCTCCAAATGTAGCTGCTGCCCTCCATTCACTAGTAACGTTTGTTTACCAAAAGTCGAATTCTCCTAGTAACAGCAATGTCGTCTTTATATTGTAAGTCCTGCAACTCATCCTATTGTCGAGCTACGTTTTGTCTATAGTTCCAATTTAATGGGACAGTACATTGTGTCTTCAGTATCACTATTCAAAATTAACTCCGAGGTCTGCGTCCCACAACTAGCCCTGATCTATGTCTTGATCTCTCACGCGTGTCATGCTTGCTCAAAAATGCGACTTAGAATATGGTGCTGTGAATTTCCAATCTCCCCGATCAAAGTGGATCCCGCTTCTCAGCTCTCCTTTCTCATGCCCCTGTTAGCCTGCAATTGTTCAAATCAAAAATGTTATTTTCTTTTAACTGTCTTTCTGTTGAACCTCTAAATCTCCCGTGTTGCTAACCTATCTACTCCAGGAAATGATTTAAAAGGTGTTAAAGAAAGGACCAATAGATTACTCCCAATATCTCCTCAATATTTACGAGTTAGCCCCCCTTTCTTCTCTCACTCCCTCTTTCTATCTGTCTCTGGCCGCATTTGTGGCGTCCTGACGTAAATTAGTGAAGAATTTGGGGGCAGCGCTCCGCGAAGCTTTTCCTCAGACGACCTGGGAGTTCTGTCCGTGTCTCTTTGTCCTCTGGGAGGAGACGTGCGCGTCCACCGTCTCATATTTGTTTGGTCAATCTTGTTCAAGTCAACGTAATCACTCACTTTCTCATTAGTTGTCAGATGGGCTAGGGGCGCTAACCGCCCTCAACAGGCTCCCTCTTAATTTACGAGCGAACCCCCCTTTCTTCACTTTCTCCCCCCACCTATCGGTCTTGGGCCGAATGTGTAGCGTCCTGCCATAGATCACTGCTGCCACGGCCCAACTCTTTTCTTAAGACACACAGGTACAGAAACATCAGTATTTTAGTGAGTATTGCAAGCATGTCTCTCTCTTGCCTATTTGCAAACTGTTCAACATTAGTGCCAGTGGTGTTCCAGTTTTAATCATGCCCGTTCGCTGTTAATCATGCACCCTTTGCTCATCAACATTAGATCTCCCCTCGTCATGTCTCAGTTCTCATCGACATTGACCTCTACCGGGGGGACCCAGCCTCGCCTTTGCGGGCTCCTCGGCACAGCGCCCTCGGACAAGGGGGGGTCAGCGTACCAATGTTGACTCCACGGGCTGGCCAGGCCCGCGCGTCTCGCCGGCCCCCACCTTTGCCGTCAGAGCACCATTCCGCGCCTTGGAGCACCCAGGGCCCCCTCCTCTCTTCTCTCACTGCCGTCTCCCATGCGTGTGCACATAAACGCACACACACCGAGCGCGCACACAACCGCACATGCACACACCCATCCGCGCGCACGCACACCCCATACACCAAGCGCACACACCGCTTAGACGAACGACGACAACTGACAGAAACTTTACAGACATTACGCACAACATAGAACACAGACAAAGGGATTCGAATCCATCTCTCATGTAGCTTCTCACTAACCGCTTCCATGCGGTTTGGTCATTCCGTGTCTTCTTACCGTGCGCAGGTGCACGTACAAACATGCCCTTTGCACTTCTTGTCTTTGTTTCCCCTAAGAGCGCTTTGCATTTCCCCTTATACTGCAGATTTTTAACTTCAGTGTGCACACAAATTACTTTTTTACATGGTATACCAAAATTAACCCCCCTGAGGCCTCTTTTTTCCACGTTTTCCAATTTCTATCGGCTGCCCACTCCTCCGCTCTGCCAATTGCGGTCTGCTGCAAGCCGTAAATTTTATCAGACTTTGACAGGAGTGTGTGCTATTACAGTGCGCCTCGCCAATCGGAATCGGACCGTGACGACTTGGGTACAACCGCAGCGCACCGGTTCGCCCCGGTAAGTTGCCCGAAGAGTATCTCTCTAAGCGGCTAACGCACCAGCTGTCAGCCGGGGGAACCTTGCAACCCGCACAAACTCCTAATCTGATCAGTGCTCAAATAACGTGGTCTGCGCGCATCATCCTTCTCGGCACCCTGGTCCCAGACCCAGCCGGTAATTTTCCCACATTCGTTCACACGGTTACGGATGCCAAGGCTGCCCATTCCTCCGCTTTGCCAATTGCGGTCTGCAGCACGCCTCCCTTTTTCGTGCGACCTATATATAGAGACAAATGCCCCCACCGAACATCTCAACCACATTGAGTGTGATCTCAACTACATTGAATGTGATCTCAACGTCCCAGCACGACCCCGGGAATTGTGCCTCCGGTGGCTTGGTGGTGCCCGTCTCTTGTCGCACACAGTGTTCAATCGTACCTGTGTTTCCGCCTCAATCACACAGCTAAAATTTCCATCCTCCATCGGATCTGTAGCCAAAACAAAATCCACGTTTTATGGGACTTTCTATTCTTCTTCTCTCGTGACAGCCGATCAGCGATGTCCCAGACATCCTGTCCTGTTTCACGTGCCCTCTCTCGGAGCATTTTCTTTCTCATTCATCATTCACACCAGACATGTCACTCACACTGTTGTGCACATTCCCCATTAAGTTTTATGCTATTTTCCCATTTTTATTTGCCTTTTTTCTTTTTTCTATTTTTATTGAACATTTTCATTTTTCTATTGGGGCTACTCCCCCCTTTCAAAATCCACATCTCGTCGACATCCAGCTAGGGGAGACCAATCCCCCCCCTTTTTTGCCAGCCACTGGCACACCAGGCCCGTTAACTGTCCCGCTTAGGAGCCACTCCATCCCCCCCCACACCAGGCACGAGCACATTGCGATACTGTAAGTGGAAGCTTCTCACCTCAAACTCAGCCTGCCGGCCGGACGCTCGATGCTCGCACCCGGGCGGGCGAGGGCTCCCCGAAGGACAAAAGTACAGTTCGTGACGCCAAAATTGTGGTGAATTCTCTTCGATGGTCAGCTGGTCTTCCAAACAAGATGGTGAAAAAGTGGCTGGCTTGGGGAAGGAAAACTTCAGTCACACATGGCTGATTGGGGAAAGATTTTATTCAACCGATGTCAGAGAGAAGTGTCTCGCGCCCTAGCCAAGATGTCGAGTCCCTTTGTCTCCTCTCGTCCTAAACCTTATACTCTTGCGCTTCCCTCCACGCGGGAGCGCGCAGATGGGGCTGTTGGCTGACCTATGACCCCGCCGTTGCTCCCCCGTCTCTACATCGTGTGTATCTTAGCAGTTGTTAATGGAAGCCAGATGTGTCTGGCGCCAACGAGTCTACCTTCCTGGACCAAGCCCTAAACAATACCGCACGAACCTGACCCGAACATGACCTGGTCATACTTAGGCTTACTAGTGAGATGAACATTGCATGATATCATAATAATAATACACTAATAATACACTACACTTTCTTTCTGCGCTTGATTCCTCTTCTTGGGTCGTTCTGTTGCTTGTTTTTGTGGCGTTGGCAACACGTCAAGTAAATTGAGTTGGTCCAAACATTGATGACGTCACGTCCAGTCAACTTGGGTGCAAGTGGATAATGTTTGTTTATCTCTATTTTCAAATTCATCACTTAATTTGAAGAACAAATGAGAGTCGTTTAAGAGTTTGGAGGTCTTGGGTGAGCGTGAAAATTAGGCCATACAATGTCATGACCTGATGAATTTCATATTTAGTGTGTGAGCCATTCTAGTTTTATTGGTGGTTTTGTTTGTGGGATCATGTGTGAGAAAGCAGGACATTATTTTTCCAATGCAGAACCGGTGACAGTGGAGGCTTGTACCGTATTTTCCGGACTGTAAGGCGTACCCAAAACCTCAAATTTTCTCAAAAGCCGACAGTGCGCCTTATAGTCCAGTGTGCCTTATATATGTACCAAATTCCGGCCCACGGGCCAAATGCAGCCTGCGTGTAAATTTAAACTGGCCTGAAGCATTGTGTCATAAAATCAATCATAAGTGGCCCGCTGAAGACTATGAATCATGAATCAAAAAGACTATGGATCATTATTTTGTGATTATCAAAGTCAAAGTCAAAGTCTGCTTTATTGTCAACTTCTTCACATGCCGAGACACACAAAGAGATCGAAATTACGTTTTCTCTATCCCACGGTGACAAGACATAGTACACGATAGACATACAAGTAAACGACGCAATATAAAAAACAAGAAGGCACAAACAATAAATAATAAGAGTAATAATAAATAATAAATAAACAGATAACACAACAAATAAGAGCCAGTGTGCATACAGACAGTAAAAGTACAGGACGCTACGCAGAACGGGGAAGCGAGTTCAGGATCCTAACAGCCTGGAGTATGAAGCTGTTTGAGAGTCTGGTGGTGTGGGAGCGCAGGCTTCTGTACCTCTTCCCAGAGGGCAGAAGCTCGAACAAAGAGTGAGCGGGGTGACTCACATCACTCACAATCGTGGTCGCCTTGCGGGTGAGATGGGAGGTGTAAATGTCCTTCAAGGAGGGGAGCGAAGCACCAATAATCTTACCAGCCGTGTTCACTATGCGCTGCAGGGCCTTCAAGTTGTAGTCAGTGCAGCCGCCACCCCAAACAGCAATACAGCTGGAGAGGACGCTCTCAATGGTGCCGCGGTAAAATGTAGTCATGACGGCCGGAGGAGCGCTCGCTCGCCTGAGTTTCCGCAGGAAGTACAGGCGGCGCTGGGCTTTCTTTGCCAGTGATGCGGTGTTGGTGGACCAGGAGAGATCCTCACTGATGTGCACACCCAGGAACTTGGCGCTGCTCACTCTCTCCACCACAGCACCGTCTATGGTCAGCGGCAGGTGTTGGGTGTGACCCTTCCGGAAGTCCACAACAATCTCCTTTGTCTTGTCGACGTTCAGCAGGAGGTTGTTGTCCCTGCACCACGTGATCAGAAGGTCAACCTCCAGCCTGTATTGAGTCTCGTCTCCCTTGGTGATGAGACCCACCAGAGTCGTGTCGTCAGCAAACTTCACTATACGGTTGTCGCTGTAGGTTGCAGTGCAGTCATGCGTCAGGAGGGTGAAGAGCAGCGGACTGAGCACGCAGCCTTGGGGGGCCCCCGTGCTCAGCGTGATGCTGGCGGAGATTTTGTCGCCAACACGTACTACCTGTGGCCTCTGACAGAGGAAGTCCAGTAGCCAGTTGCAGAGGTAGGTACTGAGGCCCAGCGTGTCAAGTTTGCTGATGAGGCGTTGTGGCACAATGGTGTTGAAGGCAGAACTGAAGTCCACAAACAGCAATCTCACATACGAGTCCCTTCTCTCCAGGTGGGTGAGGGCCGAGTGGAGGGCAGAGCAGATGGCATCCACAGAGGACCGTTTGGCTCGGTACGCAAACTGGAAGGGGTCAATGGTGGGGGGGAGAACGGATCGGATGTGCTCCATGACAAGCCGCTCAAAGCACTTCATGATGATGGGCGTAAGTGCCACGGGGCGGTAGTCATTGAAGTAATTATAAGTAATTTGTTCCGTCTAAAGTTGAAATAAAAAAGATAAAATGGAGAATGATTTGATTTGGATTAAAAATCTGACATGATGCAACCTGGCCTGTTTACTGCAGTCACAAACACCAATATCACCCTTCTTATTCATACAACAATAACAACAATAAAACAAACTTAATACATCTAATATAAAAATCATTCAACTTTCATAAAATTGTTAATTTGTTTTTATTTTAATCTTTAACTTTTCTGGTAGTGCAATTGACAACAGATTTTCATTTGCAATATCAACCTATCTGCAAAGGATATAGTAAAGGATATAGTTACATATTTACAAGTTCATTCACAATGGTAATGGTTCGTGGAATGTCGGTGTGAATGGTCGGCCCCTATACAGGACTGTCTCAGAAAATTAATGCATTAATGGTGCGCCTTATAGTCCGGTGCGCCTTATATAGTATGGACAAAGTTTTAAAATGGGCCATTTATTGAAGGTGTGCCTTATAGTCCAGTGCGTCTTATAGTCCGGGAAATACGGTAATCAATGCTTTGACACCATTTGCATGTTTAAAATACCGTTTTTTTCATGTATAATGCGCAAAATTTAACTAATTTATTGTCCTAAATCTGGGGTGCGCATTATACATGGGTCCAAAAAAAAAAAAAAAAAAGATTTTTTTTTTTTTTTAATCCGGATATGATACGGAGGCCGCCGTTACAGATGCGCTTTCTTCTCTGCTGTTCACTTCAAACACGCTCCATACGAACACAATGCTCTCGTATCAGACGCTTGCTAGAGCACCTGCTCGTTTGCTGTCACAATGTACCCTACACAAATCCGAAACATTTCTTTGCTATTGAGTATGCTAGCGCATGCGCAGTAATAGTGACCGGCAGAATAACATCCGGTTGTTCCCAAAGATGATCTTTTTTCTGAAATAATTTTACGTTCATGGACTTAAGTAGGAGTCAAAATTTGGGTGCGTATTATACATGGGTACAGGCTTTTTACAGGCTTTCGCATCGACATGCCATTTTTAGGGTGCGTATTATACATGGGGGCGCATTATACATGGAAAAAACCGGCATGTGTTGTATTTTTCTTTTAACTGTTGTTGCAAACAAATAGCTCCAAGGGGACAACAAAGTATTCTTGATGGTACACATCTATGAAAAAAAGTCCAACATAAACACCTAGAGATGCACCGATCCGACTTTTTCAGTTTCGATACCGATGCCGTGGCTTTGCGTATCGGTCGATACCCGATACCGATCCGATATTATGGTTGACTTAACAAGCTACATAACTCTACATGTGGAACAGAAAAGACCAAAGGCAATGGCATCAGGCAAGACTACACAGTTCTTTGCTCTAAATTAGGGGTGTCCAAACTAACGGTCCAGTTTTTATTGGCCCGCAGCAAATTCTGAAAACATAATTGAATATGGCCCGCACAAGAAGCTTGAGCTCAGCTTCTCAGTTTCCACACTAGATGGAGCCCGCCACACAAAGCGTTTGACGTCCCATTAACCCCCCCCCCGGAAGAGAAGCGAACACGCAGCGTTTGACATCCGATTAGCCTCCCCCCCCCCCATTCGGGAGAGAAGCGAACGCGCAGCCTTTGACGTCCCATTAGCAACCCGAAGAGAAGCGAACGCGCAGGGTTTGACGTCCGCTTAGCAACCCGGGGAAGAGAAGCGAACGTTCGCTCCATGTTTGCGTTTGTTTAGAAAACTCTCGTGGCATGCGGCACACGTGCTGCTGACGTATGACGTAGCCCGCGTCCCAATAGAGTAAGGAAAGTATCGGCTCACAGATCGGCTGCATTTTCCGATACCCGATCCATCTATTTTGTTGATATCGGGGCCGATATCCGATCCAGATATCGGATCGGTGCATCTCTATAAACACCAATGCCTGGTGGACAACCAAGACACACACTGAAATGCAGACTGTTGAAAATAAAGTTATACATTTTCATGGAACTTCTAAGCATCAAAGTCATACAAAAAAGTCAAAGTTGGGAGGAGCTGGAGTAACATGATGACTATGTGAGTTTGTGATGTCACTGCAACGGGAAGTGAAGGCCCCACCTCCTCAGCTACAAGTCAGTTCTCATGCAGACTTGGAGTGTAGACATGAGTCGTGCGCTTGTATGTGTGCTGCTGGCCGCTTGGAGCCTTGGTAAGGTCAACATGTGAGGTCCCTGCCACTTTCAACGGTCTGAGCACCTTTGTTGCCTTCTGACAGGAAGCAACGGCCAGCCGGTGTTTCAGCTGACACGAGAAGTCTCCGCCGTTGAGGGTGAAACAGTGATGCTGGACTGCACCTATGACAGACTGGAGAGCAGAAAACACATCTTCTGGTATAAACAAGAAGGGAACGCAGGACCCGAGTTTGTTCTGAATGCTTTTGAGATCGGTCAGGGCATGACGGCAGAAAAGTACGCCGACAGGTATCACTGCAGCTTAAACCTCAACATTGACCAAGCTCCTCTCCATATCGATCATGTGGAGCCCAACGACTCAGGAGTCTTCTACTGCGCCCTGAAGCCCACGCTGACACATCCAATGGCGTGCTTGTACAAAAACATCTGTGCCCGCCTTATATCATAAGTTACAGTAAATGGGTCACATCATAGCAAAGCTGCAACTCAGGGTGACAAAATGTGCCCTCAAGCACACTTTCTCATACACCTCACCACCTGACCAAAACTAGCCAATCGGGAGCGAGCAAAGTTTAGGCAGATGCAATTGAAGTAGATGTGTAGGGAAATAATTATTCAAACATAAATGTAAAGATATGTTTTAAAACATTAACTTGAACATGGGAATTAACTTGGAATTTAATTTACTGTGGAACCTAATTTAGCATAAGTTTTTATTTATTTATTTATTTACAAACCGGATGTCAGGACTTGTTCCCGATCATGTCCATAATTTCTGTCTGTGTGCTCGCCCCTCCTGTGTGCCCATGATTAGTGTGATCATTCTCACCTGCCTCTTGTTACCCGTCTTGTGTCACTCCCTGTCGGATCATTGTTAATGTCATGATGTCTTTGTGGTTCCTGTCTTTGGTAATGTCACCCTGTCTTTTTGTTTCACGTCTTTTTCGGTCAGTCCTGTTGTTGGTTTTGTTAGTGAGTTATGTCAGTTTACTAGGGGTGTAACGATACATCGATACACATCGATTAATCGATATAATGCTCTACGATTTATTGGCATCGATGCTAAAGGTAAACATCGATTTATATCGCCGTGTTTGACCTCGGACATTAGACGCGACTTTATTTTGAAATCCAGTTCATTGTTGCTTGCTTCCTCTTTCCGGGAGCAGGGAGCAGTGCGCGGCGTTGCTGCACGTGAAAGGGGAGTCGACAACTAGTACGCGGCTCCTGGGCTGGTGCTATGGCTAGTGTCCAAAAAGACGAGGAAATTTGCTCCCCTTTAGGCTTCAAGTCATTCGTTTGGAAGCACTTTGGATTCCAAAGAAAAGATGGCTCAACGGACAAGACACGTTCAGTTTGTAAATCCTGCCATGCGGTGATCAAATATTCAGGGAGCACAAATCTCGCCGCACATTTAAAGAAAAAACACGACATCAAAGTTCAGTGTTAAAGTAAGCGATTTGTATACTACAATACTCTTGTAATTTCCTAAATAAAGAGTTTGCAGTACCTTGTTGATTTTGCGTTTGAATTGTTATAAATCAGGATATTGTTCTATATTTTTTATTAAAAAAAAAAAATCGATCGTAGAGCACTATATCGCGATATATCGTGAATGAATCGCAGCAGGCTTTAAGATATCGGCAAATATCGTATCGTAGTTCTTTATATCGATATTATATCGTATCGTGACAAAACCCGCGATTTACACCCCTACAGTTTACGAGTCTGTATTTTGAGTTCCGCCAATAAACCCTGGTCTAAGCTGCACTTGGTCGCCCAGCTCCATTTCCACTCCGGTTCGTGACACCGGATTCGGTTGAAGTTGGGAAATTGTGTAAAATGTAAATAAAAACAAAATACAACAATTTGAAAATCCTTCTCAACCCATATTCAATTGAATACACTATAAAGACAGCATATTTATTGTTCAAACTGGTAAACTTAATTGTTTTTTGCCAAATAATAATTAACTTAGAATTTCATGGCTGCAACACGTCCAGTAGAAGTTGGGAAAGGTGGGAAAAAATACTGAGAAAGCTGAGCAAAGCTCATCAAACACCGATTTGGAACATCTCACATGTGATCAGGTTAATTGGGAACAGGTGGGTACTGTGGTATTAAATTAGGTTGAGCTTTCCTAGTTAACATAACCTTAAGTAGCATGCCTTGAGCATGATTTAGGATGAGACAAATAGGTCCAAATTGTAGACGAAAACCATAAAATGGTTGGGGGAAGGTTTTTGGATGTACCGATGTCATTTCATGTCGAGTTGTTGCCGGGGCACTTGTTGTGCCCCGTCAGGGGGGAATGTGGTCAATTTTTATTCTGGTATCATGCAATGTTTATCTCACTAGTATGCCTAAGTGTGACCGGGTCATGTTCGGGTCAGGTTCGTGTGAGATTGTTTGGGGCTTGGTCCAGGAAGGTAGACTCATTGGCGCCAGACACATCTGGCTGCCATTAACAACTGCTAAGATACCACCATGTAGAGGTAGGGAGGCAGGCTGCGCGGTCATAGGTCAGCCAACAGCCCCATGTGCGCGCTCCCGCGTGGAGGGAAGCGCAAGAGTATAAGGTTTAGGACGGGAGTAGACAAAGGGACTTGACATCTTGGCTAGGGCGTGAGACACTTCTCTCTGACATCGGTTGAATAAAATCTTTCCCCAATCAACAACTGAAGCGGTTCATCAAGCAAGAATGGGAAAGAATTCCACATGAAAGAATTAGTCTCCTCTCTTCCAAAACGTTTATTGAGTGTTATTAAAAAGGAAGGTGATGTAACGAAATGGTAACCGCCGGTGTCCACCAGCGGGTTCGGGGATTGCCGCCACGACAGGCACCGACACACCTAACGGCCACAGCTCCAACTCACTTTGCACCCGACCCCTTTGGCCCCTCCTACAGGTGGTGAGCCCATGGGAAGGGGGACCCACGTTTTCTTTTTGGGCTGTTCTCGGCCGGGCCCTATGGGCGAAGGCCCGGCCACCAGACGCTCGCCTTCGAGCCCCACCTCCAGGCCTGGCTACAGAGGGGGGCCCCGGTGACCCGTGTTTGGGCAAGGGAAAACTAGGTCCATATATTTTATTTATCATAAGAGGTCTTCTGAGCCGTACTTTGTCTGGCCCCTCACCTTTTTCGACAAGTCATGTAAAACAAAAAAACATGTACTTGCCGAAATAAACAAATCTAATCAAATTAATTTTCGATACTAGCTGCTTCTCTAAGATCCATAAGAACACGTGGTGTGGCGCAGGGTTCGATCTTATGCCCAGTGGTATTTAACTTGTACATGCTCCTTTTTGATGATGTCATCAAGAGACATGGAGTTAACTTTCAGTTATGCAGATGGTACACAGACGTACATCTTCATGACCCATGGTGACACAAGGATGGCAAAAATTTTGTCTCCAGTGCAACTTGGACAAAAAATGAATTTTAGTACTTTCCCCTGAGGCACAGTGTGAGAAACCTTGAGCCAAACTCCAACCAAATGATTAAGTTTGACCGTTTAAATAGGACCACAGTACACTGCTGCGACTCAGGGGGTCACTCTTCTTCTACTCACAGCAGAGCACGATTGACAAGGTGCATGTGTGATGTCACTGCAAGAGGAAGTGAAGGCCCTGCCTCCTCAGCTACAAGTCAGTGCTCATGCAGACTTGGAGTGCAGAGATGAATCGTGCGCTTGTATGTGTGCTGATGGCCGCTTGGAGCCTCGGTAAGGTTAACAGGTCATTGCCGCTTTCAACAGAGGTCTGACTTTATTGCCTTCTAACAGGAAGCAACGGCCAGACGGTGCACCAGCCGACACCGGACGTGCAAACAGTGGAGGGTGAAACAGTGACGCTGGAATGTAGCTACGACAGATCAGCGAGCAACGACTACATCTTCTGGTACAAACAAGAAGCAAACGCAGCGCCCGAGTTCATCCTGAGCCGATTTAAGCTCGGTCAAGGCAAGACGGAGGAAAAGTACGCAAAGAGGTTTCACTGTAGAGTGAACGCCAGTACCTCGCAAGCTCCTCTGCATATCGACAATGTGAAGCCCAGCGACTCGGGAGTCTTCTACTGCGCCCTACAGCCCACACTGACACATCCACTGACGTGCCTGTACAAAAACACCTGTAGCCGCCTTTTTTCACAAGTTACAGTAAATGGGTCACAGTGTAGCAGAGCTACAATTCAGCGTGATGACATACTAAAAACTCAGCGTGAGGATGATATTTTCGCTGTGAACCAACAGGCCTTAAAATTGACTGAATGGTAGAGTGTCCACCCTGAGGCTGGAAGGTTGTGGGTTCAAATCCTAGCCGGGTCATACCAAAGACTATAAAAATTGGACCCATTGCCTCCCTGCTTGGCACTCAGCATTAAGAGTTGGAATTGGGGGGTTAGATCACCAAATGATTCCTAAGCGCGGCACCACTGCTGCTCACTCCTCCCTCTCCCCGAGGGGATGGATCAAAATCACACGGGGATGGGTTAAATGCAGAGGACAAATTCACCACACCCAGATGTGTGTGTAATGACGATCATTGGGATTTTATCTTTAATGTTTAAAGTTTTCATGATATTAATTTATTGGTCGAGTCGTCTTTATTTTTGTTTGTCTAATTTTTATTCCTTACACTTTGTATGCAGCAATGGTTGTCAAAGAAAATAACCTTCTTTCCTCGAAGTAAGATCTGAACCAGTTTAGGGCTGTTCCATATCCTCCTCCCCAACTTTTCAATCTATCCAACAAACTATTATGATTTTATATGATCTACTAGTTTAAGACCCCAATGTTGCATGATGACTATAATGAATATAATGGGTTTTGGTTAGCTCTAATCCGTCTCATCAAAGTCAAAGTCTGCTTTATTGTCAACTTCTTCAGATGCCGAGACACACAAAGAGATCGAAACTACGTTTTCTCTATCCCACGGTGATAAGACATACCACACGATGGACACACAAGCAAACGACGCAATATAAAAAACAAGAAGGCACAAACAACAAACAACAAGAGTAATAATAAATAATAAATAAACATGGTCAATGGGCAGAAGGTAGGGATGGCTGACCATCCCTATTGAAAACATCCATCCATTTATTCATCTTCTATCGTGTTTATTTTGTTCAGGGTTATAGGGACCTGGAGCAGAACGAAGCTAACAACAAAAGGAAGTCTAAATCATGGAATAAATGGCAGAAATTGCACAGACGTCAGGTGCATAAATCAGTGGCTCATGCTTAGTTAAATAAAGATGCTGCATTAGAAAAACATGTGTCAACTCATATGCTGCGGTGAACAAGCACCTGTGTATTAGTCTTGGTTTTTGCCTTGTTTTACCACAAAGTGATCATGCGCTTCCTGCCATGAGGATGCGCAAAACAACCACTATGCTGCTCCACCCTCTCATCTACTTCTTTTCACGCAGTGTTCTATCAGTTGCAAAAGATCCAGTTCTTTGAACTGACTTTTTGAAGTCATGACAAAATGAGATCCAAAAAAACAAAGCAAATTAAGATCGATTTTAAATGCTCAGTAAAGTGTAATGTTTCTTAATACATTACATACGTATATGTTTGTAGATACCGTTTTTTTCCATGTATAATGCGCAAAATGTAACTAATTTATTGTCCTAAAATCTGGGGTGCGCATTATACATGGGTACAATTTTTAAAAAATATATTAATTTTTTTTTGTAAGAAAATCATGGTACAACAATTTTTGAAGAAAATCTTGTCACGGATTGAGTGTGGAAAGGAGCAGGGCGACCAAGTGCAGCTTGGACCAGGGTTCATTGGAGGAACTCAAAACACAGACTTGGTAAACTAACATAACTCTCTAACAAAACCAACAACAGGACTGACCGACAAAGACGTGGAACAAAAAGACAGGGTGACATTACCAAAGACAGCAACAGAAACCTGTTTTATTGTCAAATATTGTTTGTTTTTTAATCTCCATTGCGGACTGGACGTCATACGGAGGCAGTATCACTGCGCATGCGCACTATGGATCCGATGCGAATAGTCCTCTTCTTGACTGACAATGAATGTGATACTTTAATACAATCAGCAAATAACAAAATGCGTATTATAGGTATTATTTTATTTCACAACACTTTGCCTTGTTCCTTTTGTCTCTGCTGTTCACTTCAAACACGCTCCATACGAAGGCAATGCTCTTGTATCAGACGCTTGCTCGATCACCTGCTCGTTTGCTGTCACAATGTACCCTACACAAATCTGAAACATTTGTTGCGGCTCTGAGTCACGACGAGGGGCAAGTTTTGGTTTCCAAGGGTGTTTCTATTCCTCTTCAACTTCTCTCCCATACAGAGCCGCCTTTTTCACATGTCCGCACGTCACTTTCCTCTTTTCATTTTAAACGAACTGATTGCGGTGGTGCCTTTATGGGCAGTCGGAGAAATCAACGCCAAAAAAAATACATCCAGCCTAGTTAAGAGCATACCAAAGACTATAAAAATGGGACCCATTGCCTCCCTGCTTGGCACTCAGCATTAAGGGTTGGAATTGGGGGGTTAGATCACCAAATGACTCCCGAGCGCGGTGCCGCTGCTGCTCACTGCTCCCCCAGGGGATGGATCAAAATCACACGGGGATGGGTCAAATGCAGAGGACAAATTTCACCACACCCAGATGCGTGTGTGACAATCATTGGGACTTAAAAAAATAAATAAAAAATTTTGGGTGCGTATGGGTACAGGCTTTTTTCCAGAATTGACATGCCATTTTTAGGGTGCGTATTATACATAGGGCCGCATTATACATGAAAAAAAAACGGTAATTGCCGAAATAATGTCAAAGACTGAGTACTGTGTTGTAATCGTTGATGGAATGATCACATTAAACGGTTGTTCACCTTTTCAGTTTTTCAGGGCTAGGCTAAAACAGTAACCATGTGAGTTGCTTAATTTACATGGCCAATTTCTGCAATGACTACCACAGCATGTGGACAGATTCTGTTCTCACTTGCTTTCTCTGGAACTTTTATTTTCACTTTACAGAGCTTTAAATTGAGGTTATATAATTGGATATCCAGGCCTTTATAGACAGTGGTTGCTGTGACCTATTTTACCCACACTTCATTTCTTTGCCTGCATGCATGTTGTGCCAGCAGACTTTGCAGACAGAAACCAACCATAACCTCTGTGATCTGTGACGCAGGTGTCATATAGTGACCACTTCCTGTGGAAAGAGCCGCGAAAGCAAAGCTGATGTAACACATGCTCATACAGGCACACGCTGATATCTATCCATACTTTGTCCCAGTTTGCTATAAAAAACAGGACGTTTATATGAAGTTGTTGTCGCATGAACGCCTTTATCGATTTATGACTTAGATGATAAGGCATTCAAGTTCAACCACAAGCAAATACATACAAACAAAGGCATCTGAGGATAAGAAGATGGTTAGCGTTTTGACACTTGCTACTTGGGTGCGCTAAAGCACAGGCGCAGCGTCATGACACCGTTGATGGCGAGCATCTTGGCAAAGACGAGGCGCAGGGCGAGGACGATGAGGGAGAGGAGGTTCACCGTCTTGTCTGCCAACAAAATGCACATTTAACTTAGCTCGACAGACTGCGCAGCTCACATGTTCAATACCAACCGGGACCCCACGCATCCTGGCACCGCCCTGGTCCGGTGTCACCTGTGGCGGCAAAACAGAAAGTGACATGATGTGGTGACACCATTATGTTTATAAGTGGCCTCATCCCAGCTCCTCACCTTCCTCGCATGTGTCGTTGTGGGATAGCAGCGCTACCTGGTTATAAAGCGAATCGTACGATATTCGCACGGGACGAGACTGCTCGAACATGTATCCTTTTCCCGCCTTTGCCATGGCGTTGTGCCGGCTGAAGCCGGTGGCAAGACAGGCACTCAGATTGCGCGACTCCATTTTGTAGAAGGAGGGCTTAAATTCCTTCCCTAAAACAAAGCCGAGCACATTCTTTCATCAGTCATCAACTAAACACAACCATCGCTGCATACAAAGTGCAGTACATTGAGCAACCAAGCTAACAGTTAGCAAACGTTCTTCTGTTTCTTCTACTACCGTTTTTTTCCGTGTATAGTGCGCAAAATTTTACTAATTTATTGTCCTAAAATCCGGGGTGCGCATTATACATGGGTACCAAAAAAAAAAAAAAAAATTTTTTTTTTTTTAAATTTTTTTTTTTTTTTTTTTTTTTTAAGTCCCAATGATCGTCACACACGCAGGGAGGCAATGGGTCCCATTTTTATAGTCTTTGGTATGGTCTTAACTAGGCTGGATGTAATTTTTTTTGTTGGCGTTGATTTCTCCGACTGCCCCTAAACGCACCACCGCGCTTCGTGCGCGCACGGGACAGCAAACGAGCAGGTGATCGAGCAAGCGTCTGATACGAGAGCATTGCGGTCGCATGGAGCGTGTTTGAAGTGAACAGCAGAGAAGAAAGGCAAAGTGTTGTGAAATCAAATGCACAGAACGGATGCGCAAGACACGTCAGCTATATAAAGAGCGAGAGTTGTTTTCTTCCTATTAGTTTCAATTCACAGTTTAATTAGCAGTTTCAATCAGCAAATAACAAAATGCGTATTACAGGTAATATTTTATTTCACAACACTTTGCCTTGTTCCTTTGGTTTCTGCTGTTCATCCTAAAACACAAAGGCGCTCTTTAAGCAATGCGACAGTGAGCGCCCGGCGCGCTGCGGTTGCGCGACCGCACCAAATTAAGCTCCCTGCGCAGTGCGCACTGAGGTCCACTTAAATTTTAGAAAGTACATCAGGACTTTAAAAATATCTTCTAAATTTCAGCGACGGCTCTGTCACAATAATCGGCCAGCCCGGTGCAGTTGGGCGGTCGGCGGCGCGCTACGGTTGAGCGTTCTCTCGCACGCTCTCTCTCTCACTCTCTCTCGCTCTCGCACACACGCAAACCGGATATCATACGGAGGCCGCCATTACAGATGCGCAGAACGGATGAGCAAGACACGTCAGCTATATAAAGAGCGAGAGTTCAGTTCTCTACCTAAATCCGTATTACAGGTAATATTTTATTTCACAACACTTTGCCTTGTTCCTTTCTTCTCTGCTGTTCACTTCAAACACGCTCCATGCGCACGGAGCGCGGTGGTGCGTTTACGGGCAGTCGGAGAAATCAACGCCAACAAAAAAAATTACATCCAGCCTAGTTAAGACTATACCAAAGACTATAAAAATGGGACCCATTGCCTCCCTGCGTGTGTGACGATCATTGGGACTTAAAAAAAAAAAAAAAAAAAAAATAATTAAAATTTTTTTTAAAAAAAAATCATAAAAATTCGGTGCGTATTATACATGGGTACAAGCTTTTTTCCAGCATCAGCATGCCATTTTTAGGGGTGCGTACTATACATGGGGGCGCACTATACACGGAAAAAAACGGTAATATCCGTTCTACCCGATTTTATTTTTTCTGGCAGTCTAGATGTCTCATGGCCTCCCACAGACCTTCTTCTATTATACAATACTATTTTTACAATTGTGAGCCACAATTGAGTTTATTTTGTAGCGTGAAACCATAACTTACAGGCCTCCACTCTAACAGTAGTTCCAATTCCAAAAACTAAATCTCCAATTTCCTGTCACACAGCAATTGTTTCATTGACAAGAACCTGATCAGAACTATTGTGTCCTCACAACAAATAAAATTCATGTACAATACATACAATATCACAGATATGTTGACCTGTGATTCTAGCTACAGGTTTCCACAAAATCTGGATACGCGTCTATCGTTTAAGTCACTTAAAAAAAATGCACTATTGACTTTCGAATATCTTCAGATCATACAATGACTTTCAAATTTTAACAAATATGCGTTTACACAAACACGAAAAACAAGAAAAGTTCCTGTTTCTGCTTTTAAGTCAAACAAAACAATAAAATGTCTTAAAAATTGTTTTTTCCACTTACAGGCCTCCACTGTAAAGTTCTTGTTTCTGCTTTTAATTCAAACAAAACAATAAAATGTCTTAAAAAGAATTTTCTCCACTTACAGGCCTCCACTGTAATTTTGGTCCCACTTCCGAAAACTAACTTTCTGACTCCTGTCACACATTAGTTATTTCCTCTACAAGAACCTTGTGAGAAGCTTGGACAAGAACCTGATGAGAACCTCACATGGGCATCATTACACTGCGTTCATACACACTTTGTCCGATTTGTGGTATTTTCTTTTAAGTTATCGTTTGAATTTAGAAAAATATATATTTTAAACACACAAACGGTGTCAAAGCATTGATTACAAGCCTCTACTGTCACCGATTCTGCTTTGGAAAAATAATTTCCTGTTTTCTCACACATGATCCCTCAAACGAAAATACCAATAAAGCTAGAATGGCTCACACACTAAATATAAAATTCATCAGGTCATGACATTGTATGGCCTAATTTTCACACTCACCCAAGACCTCCAAACTCTTAAACGACTCTCATTTGTTCTTCAAATTAAATGATGAATTTGAAAATAAAGATAAACATTATCCACTTGGACCCAAGTCGACTGGACGTGACCTCATCAATGTTAGACCAACTAAATTTACTTGACGTGTTGCCATAACTCAAGAAAGATGTGCAACGCCACAAAAACAAGCAATAGAACAACCCAAGAAGAGGAATCAAGCACAGAAAGAAAGTAAACATGTAATGATGCTGGTAATGTAGTAGTGAAAAATACAAGCTCTCAAGATCTTACTCCTTTCCACAATCACTCTGGTTCCGCCACCGAAGACAACCTTGAAGCCCACGGCAGCATCCGCACAGCAACACACGCTGTGACACAAACCTCCAACCTCATTGGCAACGCCCACTGCCTCTGACCTTATTTTTTTTAGGTGGCATAGCACTTGAAGATACACAAAAGCACGCAGCTCTATACAACTTTGTTGGAGGTTCCACTCAAAAGCAATATCCACTTAGATTCACCAGGTTGCAGTAAAAAAGTCAGGCATTTTCTTGGCCAGCTGTCTGTCAATTGACCCCAGCTTTCTTTTCTGAGCAAAATATATAGTCTATAGTGTACATTGTACAAAACAGCAAAAGGAAAAAAAAAAGTGTACATTGTGCTATTGAAATGGAGCAATTTTTAGAGAAATGTTGAAAGACATATTATGGAAGCATGTGGAATGCTTTGGGATTATGGAACTACACTGTATGTATGATATGGAATCACATGGGATTACGTTGAATGGTAAAGAACACTATGGAATATTGTGGAGTACTGCGTAATTACGTTGAAGTTGGGATTGTTTGATTAAATTATGTGTAAATAGGTGGGGAAAAAAACAATAGTTACAATAAAGTTTTTGTCTTTTATTTTGAATTTTTGAAATAAATATCGTTCAGAATTCACACGGTAAAAGTAGAAGAGAAATTGAACTTAGAAGCAATTTCTGGGGATATTGCGCATCAATATTGAAATGCTAAGTCAATAAATGCTTGTACTAGCAAAATAGGGAAACCAACAATACTATTGATTTCTTTATTACTTTATTTAGATGTATTCTTTCACTGATTCTTCAAGATGATGTATTTGGTCAGAATGTTTGCCGTTGGATGTGATTTCGCCTCGTTAGATAAACATATTTCATAAATCTGAGCTGTAGGCGCTGAAGTGATGGAAAATGTTATTCATCATAACAGTGTCGTATTTAATAAGAATCACTGATATATGAAATCTTTTTTTAATGCTGTTAATAAATGCATTTGTTTTCAAAAAGCTTTTTTTAATATCCATGCTTTAGTATCTACTAAAAATAAAAACCTTTTATGCAATGACCTTTACACGTCATTCCTATTACTTCACACAAATACTACATCCATCTGCTCCTGGTTCGGCCCCCCGGTCAAAATTTAGAACCCAATTCGGGGCCCGCAAGTCAAAAAGTTTGCCCACCCCTGGTATAGCCCCTTGTGAGAGCTTGATGTCATTGAAATACTCTAGTTCAGTGGTCCCCAACCACCGGGCCACGGACCGGTACCGGTCCTTGGGTCACTTGGTACCGGGCCGCCAAGCCGCACAGAATTTTCTTTTTATCGACGATCAATTAATTCAGGTCAAGACACTCGTCCCGGTCACGTGACACGTTTCCCCAGTTGAGCCCGCAAAGCTAATATGTGGCGACAGGCTAACTAACCAGGCAATGAAGCATTAAAAACTGCTTCAACACATGGAGACCAAGCATCCTGCAATAAACAACAAACCTTAATCACTTCGGGTGTCATTGTCTCCGATTACGTCTAGATGGGACCGGCTCGTTTCTGAGAAACAAACTCAGTGCTCCCGCTAATTCAACGTAATGGTGAGTTTTATTTTTGTCATTTGTACTTGGTTTTATGTCAGTCGTATCATTTCATTTCATCGTATTCATATATTTTTTATAAATGTATTATTTATTTATATAAATGTATTATTTATTTATGTAAATACCGGTCCGCTAAAATATTTCTGACATGTAACCGGTCCGTGGCGCAAAAAAGTTTGGGGACCACTGCTCTAGTTGGTAAAGTATTTCCACTCAAACAACACAAATCAACAACAACAATCTGAACCCAATTCGGCCCGCAAGTCAAAAACATTGCCCACCCCTGTGTTACAGACTAAAAAACAATGTTTTCAACAAAGATATTTATTGTAAGTTGATCTTTCTCTTTTATACTATCGCCCCTTGTGAGAGCTTGATGTCATTGAAATACTCCAGTTGGTAAAGTATTTCATGTCAAACAAACACAAATCAACAACAACAATCTTAAACAAGAATAAAACCATAAGAACCAGACCTCCATATCCTCCCCACAACAAACATCCTGTCCCAGTACGCTTTTGAGACAGAAACCATAGCTGCTGTCATCTGTGATGCAGGTGCCATGGCGACCGCTTCCTGTGAAACGACACGCACCCCCCCGCCCCTCTTTTTGACATCAATACAACAACATAGCTGCAGTCTTTTCTACACATTCATTTGATTGATTTATTGTTGATTTTATGACACATTTTATAGCTTATGTAGAAAAGCAACACCTTCAAACAGGAGGAAGCCGATGGCATGGCGACTCCAGTGAGCCAAAGCACAGGCGCAGTGTCATGACACCGTTGATGGCGAGTGTCTTGGCGAAGACGAGGCGTAGGGCGAGGACAGCAATGGAGAGGAAATTCACTGTTTTGTCTGCCAATACAATGCACATTTTACTTGGCTCGACAGTCTACGCCTCTCGCATGTTCAATACCAACCTGGACCCAACGCATCCGGGCACCGCCCTGGTCCGCTGTCACCTGTGGGGGCAAAACGGAAAGTGACATGACATGGTGACTCCATTACGTTTACAAGAGGCCATATCCCACGTCCTCACCTTCCTCGCACGTGTCGTTATGGGATAGCAGCGCCAGCTGGTTATAAAGCGAATCGTCCGATATTCGCACGGGACGAGACCCCTTGAACATGTATCCTTTTCCCGCCTTCGCTGTGGCCTTGTGTTGGCTGAAGCCGGTGGCAAGACATGCACTCAGATTGCGCGCCTCCATTTTGTAGAAGGATGGCTTAAATTCCTTCCCTAAAACAAAACCGAGCACATTCTTTCATTCAGCAGAGTCATC
The DNA here is from genome assembly GCF_033458585.1 of Syngnathus typhle. Lineage (NCBI taxonomy): Eukaryota > Metazoa > Chordata > Actinopteri > Syngnathiformes > Syngnathidae > Syngnathus > Syngnathus typhle. The sequence goes on from NC_083758.1 coordinate 511,749, forward strand.
AACTAAACACAACCATTGCTGCATACAAAGAAGTACATTGAGCAAACAAGCTAACACAATGCTCAAACAAGCTAACAGTTAGCAAACGTTCTTCTGTTCTACAAATATCCGTTCTACCCGTTTTTGTAAATTCTGGGAGTCTACAGGACTGTCTCAGAAAATTAGAATATTGTGATAAAGTTCTTTATTTTCTGTAATGCAATTAAAAAAAACAAAAATGTCATACATTCTGGATTCATTACAAACCAACTGAAATATTGCAAGCCTTTCATTATTCTAATATTGCTGATTATGGCTCACAGCTTAAGAAAACTCAAAAATCCTATCGCAAAAAATTAGAATATTTCCTCAGACCAAGTAAATAAAAAGATTTGTAACAGCAAAACAAACTCAAACATTTTAAAATGTCCATTAATGCACTCAGTACTTGGTTGGGAATCCTTTTGCACGGATTACTGCATCAATGCGGTGTGGCATGGAGGCAATCAGCCTGTGGCATTGCTGAGGTGTTATGGATGCCCAGGATGCTTCAATAGCGGCCTTTACCTCATTTGCATTGTTGGGTCTGGTGTCTTTCAGCTTCTTCTTCACAATACCCCACAAATTCTCTGTGAGGTTTAGGTCAGGGGAATTGGGAGGCCAATAAAGGACAGTAATGCCATGGTCAGTACACCATTTACTGGTGGTTTTGACACTGTGGGCAGGTGCCAGATCATGCTGGAAAATGAAATCATCATCTCTATAGAGCTTTTCAGCAGACAGTTGACTGTGGGAACTTCACACTGGATTTCAAGCAACTTGGATTTTTCTCCTCTCCAGCCTTTCGCCAGACTCTGACGCCATGACTTCCAAATGAAATACAAAACTTGCTTTTGTCTGACTTTGGACCACTCTGCAACTGTCTAGTGCTTCTTTTCCATAGCCCAAGTCAGACGCTTCAGAAGTGGCTTGACCATGGTAATACGGCTATTGTAGCCCACTTCCTGGACACGTCTGTGAACAGTGGCTTTTGATACCTAGACTCCAGCTTCAGTTCACTGTCTTTGTCCCCCAAATTCTGGAAACGACTCTTCTTCACAATGCTGTTAAGACTGCAGTCATCTCTCTTGGTTGTGCGGCGTTTCCTGCCACACTTCCCCCTTCCAACAGACTGTGCTTTTAAACTGCACTCTGTGAACAGCTTGCTCTTTGAGAAATTTCTTTTTGTGTCTTACCCTTCTGATGGAGGGTGTCAATGATGGTCCTCTGTGCAGCAGTCAGATCAGCAGTCTTCCCCATACTTGTGATTTAGTTTACTGAACCAAGCTTAGTGTTTTTCAAGGCTCAGGAGTTAATTAGATGATTCAAGCGATTAGTTGAATACCCTACTAGTATACTTTTTCATGATATTCTAATATTTTGAGATAGAATATTTGAGTTTTCTTAAGCTGTATGCCATAATCAGCAATATTAAAATAATAAAAGGCATGCAATATTTCAGTCGGGTTGTAATGAATAATGTATGACTTTTTTTTTTTAACTGCATTACAGAAAATAAAGAACTTTATCACAATATTCTAATTTTCTGAGACAGTCCTGTAGATGTCTCGTCTCCATGAACAGGTGTCCTTTTCCCACCTTGTTGGCTGAAACCGGTGACGAGACATGCCGTCAGACTGCCCGCCTCCATTTTGTAGAAGGGCAGCTCAAGCACTTCCTCTAAAGCAACATTTTGTCATTAAACCTCTAGTCACCCTGGCTGGTGAGCAAAAAAGTTTGTCAAGCAGTTTTGCAATAATGTTATTAATGATCATTTGAGCTAATGTGTTATTTAAAAAATGTGTACTCAATCCAGTACCACAGACCAAAAATTACAAATCAACAAGTTCGTACTCAATGTGAGGATAAAAAAATTATTCCCTGGCTAACCTTCTGTTTCCGCTTTTAATTAAACGAAACAACAAAGTGTCTTCTTTAAAAAAATGTTTTCTTTACTTACGGGTCTCCACAGTTACTCTGGTCCCATTTCCGAAGAGTAACTTATTGTAACTTCCTGTCGCACATTAGTTATTTCCTTAACAAAAACCTCATGAGATGTTTGAACAAGAATCTGCTAAGAACCTCTCACATGAATGATATCATTTTGTTCGCATAACTTTATCCAGGTTGTAATACATGCTGAGCAGTATAAAAAAATGGACAGAGAAAATCCATTTTCTCTTTTTCATCCCATGTTTTTGACTTCGTACCACGGTTTGTTGAGCGGTATTTATATTGTAGTCGAAAAACAGAACTTACGAGCCTCCACAGTCACTCTGGTTCCTCTTCCGAAAACTAATTTCAAGTTTCCTGTCACACATCAGTTGCCTCTTCAACAAAAACCTCAAGAGGAGCATCAACCTGGAAAAAAAACAAGAACTCTTATGGGACGAGACAACTCAGGTGGTAGAGCGATAGATTTTGAGACCGAAGTTTGTGGGGTTGATCCTGAGCCCCCGTGGCTGAAGCGTCCTTGAACAAGACATTGACTCAGTAGAGCCTCCAGATGCTGATGACAAGTCAAGTGTTAATTCTCTTTGAGTGCCTTGAAGGTGGGAAAGCGCTAAACGAAAAAATCCCTTTAATCTTCATGCCCCCACACAAAAATAATAAAATATCATCTGATCGTCATTTTAGCAATTAGTTCCAGCTCCATTTTCCCAATTACCAGTTGCGAAACTCAATCTAGTTTCACATTAGCTGTAGGCCCCTTCACTGTGGCATCCATCAGGGCACCGATACCCGTCCCATTGACTTTATGTTGACTGGATGTTGACTGGATGTCCTTCTCCTTGTCCATGTGATGACCTATAAAGGGAAACTACAAGCTACATGATATAAGAAGATGCTACTGTTTTCCACCGTCATGCTTGTCCCACCCCCTGAGAAGATCTGGTCGGCCACAGCGGCCCCCTTGCAGCAACACACACTGTGACACAAACCTACAACCTCATTGGCTACGCCCACATTCTGTGGCCCCATTGTTTGCTTCAACTGATGTTGGCTCAGAAAAGAACTTCAATCACAAGTGAGTTAACATCTTGAATGCAGAAGAAGAGCAGAGTTGAGAGAAATTCATTCAGTATGTTACTGTCAGCTTAGACGCTGCTTGTCATCACTGTGGCAGGTGAGTGCTGCTTTGCGAACTCAAGAGTCACCCATCTTGTAAGTGAATGCTGAAATTTATTTTGGCTCATCCTTCACTATTGTGCCGTGAGGCCCACAGTGACGTTACAAGAACATTTCCTGCTCCCGAACCCTTCATGATTCCCTCTAGTAGAGGCACAACTTACTTCAAAAGACCAAACCCCAACTCCAATAACAAATGCGTTTTCACTTTTGAAGTACTTGTTTGGAAGTGGAGGGGACACTAATGAATGAATTGTTGCTAGACTCACTACACTATAGAATTCTAATCAACAACAAAAAAAAGATATTAAAACGTGTACAGTAAAACCTTTGATTTTGACCATAATTCGTTCCAGAAAACTGATCGGAAACCAATTTGGTGGGAGTCTGATTCAATTTTTCTTATAAGAAATAATGGAAAATTGATTAATTCGATCTGACGTAGCAACAATGGACCCTTTGTGCAATAATTAGTGATGTTTGTGATGTCTAATATACTTATATCCTCTGGGGAGAAGAGTGGTGTGTTGCGCGCATGTCCGTGTGGCGCACAATTGCCACAAACAAGAGACAGAATTCCATCAAGACGTACATTTCTGGAGAAAGGAAGCTTTTATACACAACCCCTCATTGTGGGGGACAAAAGAAACGTATATGATAACCGCTTTTGAGTCAAAGGCAGTCGATTTGGCTCTTAACAACGAAAATGGAGCTGCTGCATCTATTATAGGTTTGTTCCGGCCACTAGAGGGCACTGGGATATTGTTGATGACATCTTGAGCTTCACGCTCTCGAGATGCGGTTTAGCTTGTCGAGCTGAACCGAACGTTGCTTCAGGAATGCTTGGGGTCGCGGAGATGCCGTCAGCGAGCCTCAACCCGGCTTGGAAAGTTGCTCGGAGTCCGGTGTTTTGTTTGGTTTCAGGTGTTCAAAAGTTTCAAATTTTTAGTTTGAACTCCGATTTGTATGAACCTGGGACGTTGAAAGTCAGAGGTTCTACTAGAACAGGGGTCCCTTGTGGGAGGGGTTCTGTCACGACTCGTCCCCGGTCACGTCCATGTTGTCATTGTTTTGTCCGTCTGTCTGTGTGCTCGCCCCGCCCCTCCTGTGTGCCCATGATTAGTGCGATCATTCTCACCTGCCTCTTGTTACCTGTCTTGTATATTAAGTCCTGTTTGTGTGTCACTCCCTGTCGGATCATTGTTGTCGTCAGGTCCTGTTGTTTTCTTGTCTCACGTCCTGGTCAGTCAGTCTAGTTATTGTTGTGTTAATGTCATGATGTCTTTTTGTTTCACGTCTTTTTCGGTCAGTCTTGTTTTTAGGTTTTGTTAGTGAGTTATGTCAGTTTGCCGAGTCTTTTTTAGTTTGTTTCAATAAACCCTGGTCCAAGCTGCACTTGGTCGCCCTGCTCCATTTTCCACACTCCGAAGCCTGACACTTGTGTCACCATGGGTCATGAAGATGTATGACTGTGGGTCATGAAGATGGGCAGTGTCACCTGTCGTTGGTCCACTTATTGACTTCTGAGGTTTGTAGCACTTGTCTCAAATCTTCTGGTATTGATTGTATCCTCTTGCTCCAGTGATGAGTAAGAAAGAAGGGGAGGAAATTGAGGACTAGATCTGAAGGAATCTACATTACTGTACTACTATTAGATAATAATAAACTGAGGCGCGGATAGGAAGCTCATTACCGTGCCGAATGGAAAGACGAATGCAAAATCTTCCTAGTTTCTGTTGCGTGTTGTTTGAGATGTCCATTGTTGTGCAAAGAAAACAAAGATGTGGAGTAACAGTTGGTTCTTTATTGGCAAGATCTTGGGTCATTTAATGGCGGCCAGTACACGAGGCACGGCAGCAGATGATACAACTCCCATTCTTCAGGTCAGAAGGTTCTATACTGTCCGGAAAAGACGGGAAAGTGTCACCTGACCATTTGATATCTCCATATATGTGTATTGGAGAGTCACCACCCTGTGTGTGTGTGTGTGTGTGTGGGGGGGGGGGGGGGGGGGGGGGGGGGGGGGGGTTGCGTGCGTGCATGTTGTGTCCATGTTTTTGATTGAGCAGTCGTGTTTGTATAAAATAAAAAGAGGATATACACATATATGAACATGAAAATGGGCAGCTCGGTGGAGCACTGGTTAGCACGTCCGCCTCACCGGTTCGACTCCCTGTGTGGAGTTTGCATGTCCGTGCCCGCGTGGGTTTTCTCCGGGCACTCCGGTTTCTTCCCACATTCTATGGTAGGCCAATCGAGCACTCCAAATTGTCCCTAGGTGAGTGCGGATGGTTGTTCCTTTCTGTGCGATCGGCGGGCAACCAGTTCAGGGTGTACCCCGCCTACTGCTCGAAGACTGCTGGGATGCTGGGATAGGCACCAGCACACCCGCGACCCCCGTGGGGAAAAGCGGGATCGAAAACTGGATGGATGGATGGATGGATGGATGGATGAACATGAAAAAGTATGAGTTTGTCTAACCTAACAGAATATACACATTGTTGTTTCTCCCACTTCGTTACAAAGTAAATTGTAAGGCCTGTTGGTTCACAACAAAAATATCATCCTCACACTGAGTTTTTAGTATGTCATCACGCTGAATTGTAGCTCTGCTACACTGTGACCCATTTACTGTAACTTGTGAAAAAAGGCGGGTGCAGGTGTTTTTGTACAGGCACGTCAGTGGATGTGTCAGCGTGGGCTGTAGGGCGCAGTAGAAAACTCCAGAGTCGCTGGGCTTCACATTGTCGATATGCAGAGGAGCTTGTGAGGTACTGGCGTTCACTCTACAGTGAAACCTCTTTGCGTACTTTTCCTCCGTCTTGCCTTGACCGAGCTTCAATTGGCTCAGGATGAACTCGGGCGCTGCGTTTGCTTCTTGTTTGTACCAGAAGATGTAGTCGTTGCTCGCCAAACTGTCATACCTACATTCCAGCGTCACAGTTTCACCCTCCACTGTTTGCACGTCCCGTGTCGGCTGGTGCACCGTCTGGCCGTTGCTTCCTGTCAGAACGCAATAAAGTCAGACCTCCGTTGAAAGTGGCAATGACTTCACATGTTGACCTTACCGAGGCTCCAAGCGGCCATCAGCACACATACAAGCGCACGACTCATGTCTGCACTCCAAGTCTGCATGAGCACTGAGGAGAAAGGGCTTTCATTTCCTCTTGCAGTGACATCACACATGCACCTTGTCAATCGTGCTCTGCTGTGAGTAGAAGAATGACCCCCTGAGTCGCAGCAGCATACTGTGGTCTTATTTAAACAGTCAAACTCAATCATTTGGTTGGAGTTTGGCTCAAGGTTTCTCTCACTTTCTCAGGAGGAAGTACTAAAATTCATTTTTGTCTAAGTTGAACTGGAGACAAAATTACTGATGACATCATCAAGAAGGAGCATGTACAAGTTAAAAAGCACTGGGCATTTTTTTGTTTTTGTTATGGCGCCGCTCTGAGTGGCAGCCCCCTAGCAGTGTTCTCTCTTTTTTCTTTTTTTCCTTCTTTTCTCCTTTTTCTTTCTTTCTATTTGTCCATTTGGCGACGCTGGTGCCTTCTACCGCACCTCGGCGTGTGCAGATCGCCTTTGATCGGATATTTTTTTTCCCTGGGTCCGGGATGGCTGCGCACATCGGTCGGGACCGGCGTGACCGGCGTGACTCTACGACGGCTTCCTGCTCAACTGGCCGGTGCTGACCGGGTCCCTCGCCTTGGCCTCGCAGCCGCGACCCCTGTGGAGAGTCCGCTCCCTTGTGCTCGTCGGAACCAACGTCCTTCGCTGTGCCAGCCCCATGATGACCATCTCCATGTGCCCCGAATGGGAGCCCAGGACGCTGCTCACACGTTTGCCTCTTTTGTGATGTTTTAGCGATTCACGACCACGGTCCATTGGGCGGCGTTGAACTTGGCTGCCCTTGACACCTGTTTATGGACCCCGTGGAGGCTATTTTGTGTGTTTTGGGGTGTTCTTTGTTGGGGGGGGGGGGTCTGCTTGGCTGCTGTTACTTTTTTTCCTTTATCTTGTTGCTTTGCTTTGATGGCTTTTAACTTTGTGGCGCCGTTGTGTGGCAGCCTTATACGTAAGAGCCTATTGAGTTGCGCTCATGCCATCTGTGCCATCTGTGTGTCTTTTATATACCCGCTCTGTGGTATGAATACTGCTGGGGCCTGAATTTCCCCACTCCTGGGGCTCAATAAATGTTCAATCAATCAATCAATCAATCAATCAGATCAGATCAGACCCTGCGTCACACAACGTGTTTGTATGAACCTTAGAGAGCCAGTCGGTATCGAAAATTGATTTGATTTGTTTATTTCTGCAAGTAAAACACAACTATTACTACGTGCTTGTACAAAAACACTTGCGCCTGGCTTATGTCATAAGTTACAGTAAATGGGTCACATTGTAGCAAAGCTGCAACTCTGGGTGACAAAACGTGCCCTCAAGGCACACTTCCTCATACACCCATCAGCTGACCATAACTAGCCAATCGCGAGCGAGCAGAGTTTAGGCAGCTGCAAATGGGGTAGATAAATATAAATGTAAAGATATGATTGAAAAAAAATTAACTTGAATATGTGAACTAACTTAGAATTTAATTACTGTGGAATCTAATTTTGCACAAGTTCTTTATTTATTTATTTATTTTTAATTTATTAATTAACCTTAAATGAACAAGCTAACAAAGATTGTTGCTTGGGGTAGTGTTTGTTGCATTGATTGATTGAACATTTATTGATCCCGGGGGTGGGGAAATTCAGGGGCAACTAAAGCCAATGTTTAGCAGCATTTTGGTTGTATTACTCTTTTTTTTACATCAAATGTGCAAAAATCTACCTGAAATCAAAAGTTGACTCCACATTATTGGCTAATATGTGTCAACGCAAAATTCACTAATAAACGTACTAAAACTAAACTAAGAATAAGTTGAGACAAAACAGTATACTATCTGGTTGACTTTGTTTACACAGAAAAGGAATACCGTTTTTTTCCGTGTATAATGCGCGAAATTTAACTACCGTGTATAGTGCGCCCCCATGTATAATACGCACCCTAAAAATGGCATGCTGATGCTGGAAAAAAGCCTGTACCCATGTATAATACGCACCCAATTTCTATGAATTTCTTTTTTTTTTTTTTTTTAAAGTCCTAATGATCGTCACACACGCAGGGAGGCAATGGGTCCCATTTTTATAGTCTTTGGATGTACCACAATGTACCCGACACAAATCCGAAACATTTGTTGCGGCTCCGAGTCACGACGAGGGGCAAGTTTTGGTTTCCAAGGGTGTTTTCATTCCTCTTCAACTTCTCTCCCATACAGAGCCGCCTTTTTCACGTCCGCACGCCTTTTTCACATGTCCGCACTGATCGCGGTGGTGCCTTTATGGCCAGTCGGAGAAATCAACGCCAACAAAAAAAATTACATCCAGCCTAGTTAAGACCATACCAAAGACTATAAAAATGGGACCCATTGCTTCCCTGCGTGTGTGACGATCATTGGGACTTAGAAATAAATAAATAAAAAAAATTGGGTGCGTATTATACATGGGTACAGGCTTGTTTCCAGTATCAACATGCCATTTTTAGGGTGCGTATTATACATGGGGGCGCATTATACACGGGAACAAACGGTAAGTTGTGTCTTGACTAGAGGGAAGTGTGATGGGTTCAGGAGCAGGAAATGTTCTTGTAACGAGAATGTGGCCCATGTGTCACTGTGGGCCTCACGGCACAGTAGTACACTGCAGAGTGCTCAAGTGATGCATCTTCGATGTGCAGATGAACTCGCTCTTTGTCGCTTTCCACGCTCACCGACATTCCTGGCATGGCACTTAATGGCCTGCCGTTTCCCAAGAGGGAAAGCAGGAAGTGTGGCGCTTGTCCAGGAAGTTGTTTGTACCAGAATAAATAATCACTAGATGACTGTCTGGTGTAGATGTATGACACTGTGACTTGGCTGCCTTTTGTTGCAAACACTTCACTCGTGACCGCCACCAGATCATCACCGCTAGTGCCTGAAGGATGAGCCAAAATAAATTTCAGCATTCACTTACAAGATGGGCGACTCTTGAGTTCGCCAAGCAGCACTCACCTGCCACAGTGATGACAAGCAGCGTCCAAGCAGACAGCAACATACTGAATGAATTTCTCTCTCCCTCTTCTGCATTCAAGATGTTAACTCACTTGTGATTGAAGTTCCTTCCTGAGCCAACGTCAGTTGAAGCAAACAATGGGGCCACAGAAGGTGGGCGTGGCCAATGAGGTTGTAGGTTTGTGTCACAGTGTGCGTTGCTAAGGGTGCTCCTGTGGCCGACCAGATCTTCTCAGGGGGTGGGACAAGCGTGACGGTGGAAAACAATAGCATCTTCTTATATCATGGAGCTTGTAGCTTTTATAGGCCATCACATGGACAAGGAGAAGGACATCCAGTCAACATAAAGTCAACGGGACGGGTAACGGTGCCACAGTGATGACGCCTACAGTTAATGTGAAACTAGATTGAGTTTTGCAACTGGTAATTGGGAAAATGAAGCTGGAACTGATTGCTACAATGATGATCAGATGATACTTTATTATTTTTGTGTGGGTGCATGAAGATTAAAGGGATTTTTTTGTATAGCGCTTTTCCACCTTCGGGGCACTCGAAGAGAATTAACACTTGACTTGTCATCAGCATCTGGAGGCTCAATGTCTTGTTCAAGGACGCTTCAGCCAAGGGCACGGGGGCTCAGGATCAAGCCCACAACCTTAGGCCTCAAAATCTATCGCTCTACCACCTGAGTTGTCTCGTCCCATAAGAGTTCTTGTTTTTTTTCAGGTTGCAGCTCCTCTTGAGGTTTTTGTTGAAGAGGCAACTGATGTGTAGCAGGAAACTGGAAATTAGTTTTCGGAAGAGGAACCAGAGTGACTGTGCAGGCTCGTAAGTTCTGTTTTTCTGCTACAATATAAACACCGCAAAACAAACCGTGGTACGAAGTCAAAAACATGGGATGAAAAACAGAAAATAGATTTTCTCTGTCCATTTTTTTAAACTGCTGAGCATGTATTACAAACTGGACTAAAGTTATGCGAACAAAATGATATCATTCATGTGAGAGGTTCTTATAAGATTCTTCAAACATCTCAAGAGTTTTTTGGTAAGGAAACAACTAATGTGCGATAGGAAATTACAATAAGTTACTTTTCGGAAGTGGGACCAGAGTAACTGTGGAGACCCGTAAGTGAAGAAAACATTTTTTAAAGAAGACACTTTGTTGTATCGTTTAATTAAAAGCGGAAACAGAAAGTTAGCCGGACCATAATTCTTTTTATCCTCACGTTGAGTACGAATTTGTTGATTTTCGGTCTGTGGTACTGCATTGAGTGCACATTTTTTAAATAACACATTAGCTCAAATGATCATTAATAACATTATTGCAAAGGTGCTTGACATTAACTTTTTTGCTCACCAGCCACGGTGACTAGAAGTTTAATGACAAAATGTTGCTTTAGCGGAAGTGTTTGAGCTACCCTTCTACAAAATGGAGGTGGGCAATCTGACGGCATGTCTCGCCGCCGGCTTCAACCGACAAGGTGGGAAAAGGAGACATGTTCAAGGAGACGAGACATCTAGACTCCCAGAAATTACAAAAACGGGTAGAACGGGTATTTGTAGAAGAAATAGAAGAACGTTTGCTAACTATTAGCTTGTTTGAGCATTGTGTTAGCTTGTTTGCTCAATGTACTGCACTTTGTATGCAGCAATGGTTGTGTTTAGTTGATGACTGCTGAATGAAAGAATGTGCTCGGTTTTGTTTTAGGGAAGGAATTTAAGCCGTCCTTCTACAAAATGGAGGCGCGCAATCTGAGGGCATGTCTTGCCACCGGCTTCAGCCGACACAACGCCATGGCAAAGGCGGGAAAAGGACACATGTTCGAGGAGTCTCATCCCGTGCGAATATCAGACGATTCGCTGTATAACCAGTTGGCGCTGCTATCCCATAACGACACGTGCGAGGAAGGTGAGGAACTGGGATAAGGCCTCTTGTAAACGTAATGGAGTCACCACGTCATGTCACTTTCCGTTTTGCCCTCACAGGTGACAGCGGACCAGGGCGGTGCCCGGATGCGTTGGGTCCAGGTTGGTATTGAACATGCGAGACGCGTAGACTGTCGACCCAAGTAAAATGTGCATTGTGTTTCCAGACAAGACGGTGAATCTCCTCTCCATTGCTGTCCTCGCCCTACGCCTTGTTTTCGTCAAGACGCTCGCCATCAACGGTGTCATGACACTGCGCCTGTGCTTTGGCGCGCTGGAGTAGCCATGCCACCAGCTTCCTCCCGTTTGAAGGTGTTGCTTTTCTACATAAGCTATAAAATGTGTCATAAAATCAACAATAAATAAATCAAATGAATGTGTAGAAAAGACTGCAGCTATATTGTTGTATTGATGATAGTGTTGCGCTATCAAACTAACAAACTTTCAATGTGAGTTGGGGGGGGGGGGCTGCGTGCATGTTGTTCCACAGGAAGCGGTTGCCATGGCATCTGTGACAGCAGTTATGGTTTCTGTCTCAAAAGCGTACTGGGACAGGATGTTTGTTGTGGGGAGGATATGGAGGTCTGGTTCTTATGGTTTTATTGTTGTTTAAGATTGTTGTTGTTGATTTGTGTTGTTTGAGTGGAAATACTTTACCAACTAGAGTATTTCAATGACATCAAGCTCTCACAAGGGGCTATACCAGGGGTGGGCAAACTTTTTGACTTGCGGGCCGAATTGGGTTCTAAATTTTGACCGGGGGGTCGAACCAGGAGCAGATGGATGCAGTGTTTGTGTGAAGTAATATAAATGACATGTAAAGGTCATTGCATAAAAGGTTTTTACTTTTAGTAGATACTAAAGCATGGATGTTAAAAAAAGCTTTTTGAAAACAAATGCATTTATTAACAGCATTAAAAAAATATTTCAGTGATTCTTATTAAATACGAAACCGTTATGATGAATAACATTTTCCATCACTTCAGCGCCTGCAGGTCAGATTTATGAAATATGTTTATCTAATGAGGCAAAATCACATCCAACGGCAAACATTCTGACCAAATACATCATCTTGAAGAATCAGTGAAAGAATACATCTAAATAAAGTAATAAAGAAATCAATAGTATTGTTGGTTTCCCTTTTTTGCTAGTGCATCATAGTCTGGAGTCAAATTTGTTGCAGTAATTCTTAGGATAGAGCCGAGGTGTCGGTCCGTTAACCTAGATCTGTGACGGGCTTTGTTGACGTTCATGTGGCTGAACGTCTTCTCACACACGTAGGTCGAGCCAAATTGTCCACTGTTTCTTAACATTCGGCTCTCAGTGTCCACCTTTCTTTTCTTCGGGCCACTCATTTTAATGGAAGGATTCCAGGGGAAGGTTTGTGGGTGGCATTAGTGTAAAACTATCTGAAAACTCAGCGCGCGAATTGGGCCACTCATTTTAATAGAAGGATTCCAGGGGAATGTTTGTGGGTTGCATTGGCTTAAAACTGTATCTGAAAACTCAGCGCGCGAATTACGAGAATATTGACGTCACAGCTAGAGATGCACCGATCCGATATCTGGATCGGATATCGGCCCCGATATCAACAAAATAGATGGATCGGGTATCGGAAAATGCAGCCGATCTGCGAGCCGATATTTTCCTTAATCTATTAGGACGCGGGCTACGTCATACGTCAGCAGCACGTGTGCCGCACGCCACGAGAGTTTTCTAAACAAACGCAAACATGGAGCGAACGTTCGCTTCTCTTCCCCGGGTTGCTAAGCGGACGTCAAACCCTGCGCGTTCGCTTCTCTTCCGAATGGGGGGGGGGGGGGCTAATCGGATGTCAAACGCTGCGTGTTCGCTTCTCTTCCGGGGGGGTGTTAATGGGACGTTAAACGCTTTGTGTGCCGGGCTCCATCTAGTGTGGAAACTGAGCTCAAGCTTCTTGTGCGGGCCATATTCAATTATGTTTTCAGAATTTGCTGCGGGCCAATAAAAACTGGACAGTTAGTTTGGACACCCCTAATTTAGAGCAAAGAACTGTGTAGTCTACCTGATGCCATTGCCTTTGGTCTTTTCTGTTCCACATGTAGAGTTATGTAGCTTGTTAAGTCAACCATAATATCGGATCGGTATCGGGTATCGACCGATACGCAAAGTCACGGCATCGGTATTGGTATCGAAACTGAAAAAGTCGGATCGGTGCATCTCTAGTCACAGCCTAAACTCGAAATTCGGCACTGATAGATGAAATTACTACGTACTACTGAGTACGCAAACGCACTTGTGAGTGTGCAGCGAGCTTTTTGACACGGCTCCCGGGACTAAATGCGCGGGCGGGCGCTTCCCCATCTACTGGGGAAACATAGTAATTGCAGGGAAAATGACCCCAAAAAAATTAATACAATTTATTCGGGTTTGTTGGGCCGGATGTGGCCCGCGGGCCGTAGTTTGCCCATGTCTGGGCTAGACACACATGGACGTAACTGGACGGTAGTATTCCTGTGAAGAAAAAAAACAACAACACTGCCAAACTAAAACTATTGGCAGGGGTGGATGGATGACCCTCATCAAGCCCTCTTTGATGTAAATGCACGAAATGGATGAGGAGATTTGAGACATTTCTCACGGCGGCTGCCATAACGGATAAAACAAGAAAAAGGGCTCTGCTTCTGTACTACACTGGGGAACAAGTGCAGGATATCTTTGAGACTGTTTGTGATTTCGATAAGGCAGTACAACTACTCAAAGAATATTTTAACATTTTCGAATAACATTTAGACAATCGAAACAAAACCCAGGTGAAACTGTTGATGCTTTTCACACCAGACTGAGCTTCAACCACTGCAAATGTCTGAACTCCCACAGGGGCCTTGAGAAGATGTTGCAGTGGACTTCTGTGGCCCCTTTCCTTCAGGTGACTCATAGATGAATATTCAAGATTTCCCTTTGTGGAGATTATGCCTTCCACATCGGCATGCAAACTCATCCCTGTCATGGACAAAATCTTTTCAACTGTGGGAATTCCAAAAGTGGTGAAAAAAGATAATGGGCCCCCATTCTCAAGCAAGGACTTTTCAGACTTTGCAAAGTACCTTGAGTTCCACCACAGAAAGATCACCCCCTACTGGCCACAGGACAACGCTGCAGTTGAAAGATTCAACAGGACTCTAACCAAAGCGATAAACACGGCTACGCTGGAAGGCAAGCCGTGGAAACAAGAGCTATACAAGTTCCTCAGGAACTACAGTGCAACACCTCATCATACCACCAACCAGCCTCCGGCTGAGGTGTTCGATGGTCGCCCCATAAATATAAAACTACCATCCATCTCTCATCCTCCCAGTGATGATCTCCGTCGGACAGATGGATTGAAGAAAGACAAAATGAAGAATTATGCAGACGAAAGGAGGAACGCATCACACTCTGTACTCAAGGAGGGTGATGTTGTCCTAATACAACAGAGGAAAACAGGGAAACTTGTGACACCGTTCAACCCAAACCCCTACAAAGTCATCACAGTGAAAGGAACAATGGTCACTGCACAGAGACATGAACACAAACTCACAAGACATAGATCACGCTTCAAACTCCTGAAACACAAACCGGAAGTCCCATTCACAACTGGAGACCATGATAACTGTGATGACGACAGTGTTAATGGACAAGCCGGTGACGTTAACCCTGAAGCCAGGAGGCGACGCCCTGTGAGGGTAAACAGACGACCTCTTCAAAGACTTATCACTGAAATATAGCAAAGGTTACATAGAGTGATGAAACACTGACAAGTTCTCGCCACCGTTATGTTTGTTATTGACACAAGAGTAATGTGTGTTCAATACTGCTCAGAGATGTTAAGCCTAGTTATTTGTTAAAATATTTGTATATCTGATTTTGAATTAATAATACAGTACGGAATCACAATTTTATATGACTGTATTTTGGAAGCCACTTTATTTCTATTAATGTACATTCTGTCAGGGTAAGTAAAGCTAAAACTAAGGAAGGACATTTCATTTACATTTCATTAAGTACCGCCGTCACCTAGAGTCACTGTGCAAAAAGCTCACCACACGCGTCAGACACCTGCAAAGATTGGCTGGTTCAACCTGGGGAGCTGACGGTAAGACACTCCAACAGCCACTCTAGCCTTGGTCCATTCTGCCGCCGAGTACTGCATACCTGCTTGGTGTTGTAGTTCTCACACTTGTTTAATAGCCAGGCCATTAAGCACAACACCAACAGGAAAACGTTTCTGCTCAACCATGCACAAATGGGGTTTTGCGCCTACTGCGCCATGCGAGTGTGGCACAGAGGAACAGACTGCAGACCATCTTGCCCCATCTACCGCCATCCTGGCGGGGCAAATGGTCTGACCTCCATAGATGACGCTCTGGTCAGCTGGCTGTCTGACACTTGCCACCAAATATAACAGCTGCACCTTCAAAGAACCACATCCTCCATTCGAAGAAGAAGAGTGGAAACATTGGTTGAAGGGAAAAATAAAACATCAAATTTGCTTTGTGAAACACTTGTATTTTTATAGTACTCTAGATAAAACTGTTGGTTTAAATAAAGGGGTTTAAGAAATGGCAAGTCAGTGTAATTTCAGCCCAATGTAGAACAGAGACTGCTATCTACAGGTAATAGCAACGACTGGTTCATGATGCAAATTTGAAGCTTCATTTTTCATCACTACTTGAGGGAGCTGAGATCCCCTTTCTAGTAGTAACAGAACAAAATAATCACAGAATCCGTCAAGCACCTAAATCCCTGTCAGGCTGGTAGAGTCTTGTCTCGAGGGCGCTTTACTTTCTCTGTCATTTCGCCCGGGCTCCTGTCATGTTCAGCCATCATGTTCTCCCCTGCACACATGATCCCTCTCCAGAGAAGGCAACACCCCAAGACAATCCTCCAAGTGCACAGGTATCAAACTCAAGGCCTGGGGGCCAGATACGGACTGCCACGTCATTTTCTGTGGCCCGTGAAGACAAATTGTGCATCAATTTCATGTATCATTTTATCTTTTTAAAATATTTGAACATTTTTTACTAGCTTAATTTGAAAACGAGTTATTTGTCAGTTTGTTTTGGAGCTTGTTCTGAGCTTGTATATAAAATGATACATTTATTTGGGTAGACAGTCATAATGGCCCTCCGAAGTAAACTATGCCTACAATGCGACTCGGGAAAAAAAAAAAAAAAAAAAAGAGTTTGACACATCCGTCCTAGTGGGATGTCGAGTGGGTCTTTAGGGGAAGATAAAACCCCCTCGTTTTTATTCACGTTGTCATTATAGACTGCCAACCATTTAAACAATTCAAAATGGAAACAAAACCAAAACCAAGCTGTGAGATGTTATGATTTTTATGATTCTCAAAATCGTTTCAGTAAAACATTTCAGGACATAAAACAAGGAAATCCAAGCCAAGCTTTTTTTTCTTCTTTGTGACACAATTGTTGGATTGTAGACAGTATATCAAAAGTAAATGACAATTGAGCTTGTTCTAAACCCAGCACCTGGACCAAAAAATGTATAGCTCGAACTCCATCTGATGAAATTCTTTGCTACGACAGTGAATTAGAGATTATATTACACATATTACACAAAACACATACCGTTTTGGCCCGAATACAAGACAATGTTTTTTGCATTGAAATAAGACTAAGAAGTGGGGGTCGTCTTATATTCGGGGTCTAGGCATTATACCTATTTTCACTTGTGCGCAGCGGTAAGTTAAACGTTGCTGGTATCGACTGAGTATCTTGCTGTGATCGTGCGCGTGTTTGACACAAAATGAGTACATACATTTTATTGTTACTACTATCCACTGTTGTGCCGTTTGTCCGATCGCGGTTTGCTTCGTGTGCGCCGTTTGATTGACAGCTCCGGCGCGCTCCTTTAAGTTTACCTCGCATCGTACAAGTAGCTGTTACGCAGCGGGACGGCGACTAACGGTCGGCAGCAAATGTATTTTGTTGTCTCGATCGATGACTTATGTTTGGTGTGTTGCCGAGAGTATTTAATTTATGGTTATTTATTTTATGTTTTTTGGCAATAATTCAGTAAAGCAATCAAAACTGAACCACGTCTTCCCTCCTGTGTTCTGACCGACACCCGGTGGCATAACCATCCGAGCCAACCCCCGATACAGTCCTCAGGCTTCCCAACAATAGCGGTAGCAATTTGCATTATTTTATTGCAATGTTTTTCCTTATTCAGATTTGTTTCAAGACTTCACTTTGAAGGGTAATGCAGTTATTGCAATGTTGTTGTTTTATCACAGTAGATTGGTTTATTTAAAAGTTAAAGTTAAAGTCCCAATGATCGTCACACACACATCTGGGTGTTGTGAAATTTGTCCTCTGCATTTAACCCATCCCCGTGTGATTTTGATCCATCCCCTGGGGGAGAGGGGAGCAGTGAGCAGCAGTTTCAAAAACCAGAAGCCAGACATTTACAAATGCGATTGCACTTTAGTTTACATATTTAAATGTTCAGATATTAAGATGTGATAGACAGTTTTTGCATGATTTGAATGAGGCAAAATAACAAGCTTTTTCTCTCGAATATATTGTTATAATTATTTGTTTCAGATGTAATTATTTTCTGTATAAAAATTAAATTTGGTGTTCAAAATGTCTTTTTTCAAACTTGAGTCATGAAAAAGAGGGAGTCGTCTTAGAATCGGGGTCGTCTTATATTCGGGCCAATATGGTATGTTTTTTCTTAGAGAACCACTAACAGGCACACGTTGCAGTTTACTAACAGTAAGAATTTTACCACTACTTTTTATGTCAAGAAATTTAAAAACAGTCTGCCGTAGTGGATACTATAGTAGGGACTATAAGAATTGCACAATGTCTCAAATGGGGGGGGGGTCAAAGTTCCAATTCATTTAGTCAGTTCATATAATATCTTCTTTAGAATCCTCATTGGCACTCTAAAATTGGAAAAAAAATACATTTAGCTGCAGAAAACAAACAAAAAATGACAACAGTTACTTCTCAAGTGCCATTCTATACTTGAATGTTGAGGCGCACCAATTAATCGACAACTAATAGATAATTGAAATTAATTGATAATTATTTGTGATAATTGATCAATCATTTTGAAAACTAATACTGTCCAAATCCTCCAATATTCAGCCTCATGACAATCAATATCGTGTTGGATTAAAACATTTTTAATACATTTACAAACGTCTCGTTAAACTTTGGAAAGCAAGGATCCATGATTTAGCAACTTTTGTGTTGTGTTACTGACCAAATCAGTAAATGAATTGTGAATCTTATGAAAAAAAATCATGTTGGTGCATTTTTTTGCACCGTCAATTTAAAAAAAATGTTTTGTTTTGGATAATTTGTAAATGAAAACATTGAACTAAATATCTGATTCATTGATCGATTATTAAAATAGTGGTTGCAGCCCTCGTTGAATGTATTCGCTCCTGCGTGCATTAAAGGTGATTTAATTTTGCGAAGCTTGGCTCATCATGTTGTTCCTTACCACTGGCCTTTGGATGCGGTACTCCTCCTCTGCTGTGAGATGCTGTAAATCTCCTGGAGCTGTGTTTTCTGGTCATCACTGAGGGGTGCAGTCAAACACTGGTACCAAGCCATATCTGTATTCTGGATTCCTAACAGAATGCCGACACAGTATAGGTAACATTTTGAAATATTAGCTGCAAGTTAAAAAAAATATTCAGCTAAAAAGACTTGACTTACTTAGCAGGGAAGATGCAAAGAACAGATATTCATCTTCTCCATTGTCATAGTCAAGCGGTGTGCTGTATTCTTCGAGAGGCGTTCCTTCGAAGCAATCATCATCATCCCAGTAGTCATCTTCATCATTACTCTCGTCTCCTAGGCCCATTGGCACACTAGACTCCAGCGGCATCATACTGCATTTTTCATTCACTTCATCCTCATCACTGGGAATCTCCTCTGCACATAAAGAACATAAAGACATGTGATATGAAACTGATTAGCCAGCGAGCGATTCATCTTAATTGGAACGTTGACATTGATGCAGATTTTGTCCAATTGCTTCCTTATCGTTAAGTTAAGAACTTGCGGTTCTTTTGATGGTGTCCTGAGTTCCAGTGTGACCTCCTGGTTCATCCAATCGCCGTGCTCTTGGGATAGGGCTGTCACTATTGAATATTTTTTAGAATCGATTACCGTTTTTTTTCCGTGTATAATGCGCCCCCATGTATAATACGCACCCTAAAAATGGCATCGGATCATTGCATGTGTTACTGTCTGTTTGGTTTCTGTTCCTGTCTTTGGTAATGTCACCCTGTCTTTTTGTTCCACGACTTTGTCGGTCAGTCCTGTTGTTGGTTTTGTTGTACCATGATTTTCTTAAAAAAAAAAATAATAATAAAAATAAAAAAATTAAAAAAAAAATAAAACACTTTGTCGGTCAGTCCTGTTGTTGGTTTTGTTTTCTTAAAAAAAATTAAATAATAAAAATAAAAAAATATATAAAATAAAAAAAAATAAAACATTAAAAAATTTTGTACCTATGTATAATGCGCACCCCAGATTTTAGGACAATAAATTAGTTAAATTTTGCGCATTATACACGGAAAAAAACGGTATTTGGAACATCCCACATGTGATCAGGCTAATTGGGTACCATGATTGCATTTAAAAGGAGCCTCCCCAAACATGCTCAGTCATTCACAAGCAAGGACGGGGCGAGGTTCACCAATTAGTCCAAAACTCTGTGACAAAATAGTTGAACAGTTTAAGAACAACATTTCTCAAAGCAAAATTGCAAGGAATTTAGGGTTTTCAACATCTACAGTCCATAATATGATCAAAAGGTTCAGAGAATCTGGTGAAATCATTACACGTAAGCGTCATGGCCGGAAACCAAGACTGAATGACCGTAACCTTTGATCCCTCAGACCCTCACTGCCTTAAAAACCGACATGGGTGTGTAAAGGATATCACCAAATGGGCTCAGGAAAACCACTGTCAGTAAATACAGTTCATCACTACATCAGTAAGTGCGGGTTAAAACTCTACCATGCAAAGCAAAAGCCGAACAACATCCAGAACATTGTTCTAGGTGATCTCAACAGGGCGAACCTCGCACACGAACTCCCCAGATACAGACAGCACGTAACGTGTCCCACCAGAGGGGCACAGACTCTGGACCACTGCTACACCGTGATCAAGGATGCATACCACTCTGCGGCTCGTGCAGCTTTAGGACTATCGGACCACTGTCTAATTCATCTGATCCCGGCCTACAGGCAGAAACTAAAAACTTCTAAGCCTGTGGTGAGGACTGTGAGGAAGTGGACAGTGGAGTCAAGGCAGGACCTCCAAGCCTGCTTTGACTGCACCGATTGGGGAGCTTTCGAAGCTGCAACTTCAGACTTGCATGAACTCACTGACACTGTCACATCATACATCAGTTTTTGTGAGGATCTGTGTGTGCAGACTAAGACCTTCTGCACGTACAACAACGACAAACCTTGGTTTACACCGAACCTCAGGAGGCTGCGCAAAGTCAAGGAGGAGGCCTACAGGAGTGGCGACCGCGAGCTGTTCAGGCAGACCAGAAACGCGCTGAACCAAGAGGTCAGGAAAGCCAGGAGGTGTTACGGGGAGAACCTGAAGAGACACCTCTCTGCCAATCCTGATCCCTCAACGGTGTGGAAAGGTCTGCAGAGCATCACGGGCTACAAGAAACGAACCACCCGTCCTTTAGAGAGCCCAAGACTTGCTAACCAGCTAAACAAGTTCTACTGCAGGTTTGATCGGTCCTCCCACACAACGGGACCTCCTGCAACACAATCTACATACTCACCTCTCCCCACAACTGCTCTCTCCACACCTCTATCATCGTTGTCACCCACTCACTCTCTTGCAGAGGCCGCGCCCGCACTCCAGGTCCGCGAGGAGGAAGTGCGCCAGATGTTCCGGAGACAAAAGACCAGGAAGGCACCGGGCCCAGACGGCGTGTCACCTTCCTGCTTGAAAGTCTGCGCTGAGCAGCTGGCGCCCACCTTTGCACGGATCTTCAACCGTTCTCTGGAGCTGTGTGAGGTGCCCTCGTGCTTCAAGAGCTCCACCATCGTTCCAGTAGCCAAGAAGCCCGCCATCACAGGTCTGAATGACTATAGACCCGTCGCACTGACATCTGTGGTCATGAAATCGTTCGAGAGGCTAGTGCTGAACCACCTGAAGGAGGTCACGGGCCCCCTGCTTGACCCCCTCCAGTTTGCCTACCGGGCAAACAGGTCAGTGGATGATGCGGTCAACATGGGACTGCACTACATCCTGCACCACCTGGACACCCCAGGAACGTACGCCAGGATCCTGTTCGTGGACTTCAGCTCGGCGTTCAACACCATCGCCCCTGACATCCTCCAACAGAAGCTCATCCAGCTTGCGGTGCCTGCCTCCACCTGTCAGTGGATCACCAGCTTCCTGACCAACAGGAGACAGCGTGTGAGGCTGGGGGGCATCACATCTGACACCCGGACCACCAACACTGGAGCCCCTCAGGGGTGCGTCCTCTCCCCACTGCTCTTCTCCCTCTACACCAATGATTTCTCCTCAGGTGACTCTCGTGTGAAGCTCCTGAAGTATGCAGACGACACCACTCTCATCGGACTGATCCAGGACGGTGATGAGACTGCGTACAGACAGGAGGTGGAGCGGCTGGTCCACTGGTGCAGTCAAAACCATCTGGAGCTGAACCCGCTCAAGACCGTGGAGATGACAGTGGATTTCAGGCGAGACCCTTCACCACTTTTACCCCTCACTATCCGCAGTAATACTATTCTTTCCACAGACACCTTCAAGTTCCTGGGAACCACAATCTCTCGGGACCTGAAATGGACCGGCCACATAGACTCTGTCCGGAAGAAGGCCCAGCAGAGGCTGTACTTCCTGAGACAGCTCAAGAAGTTCAACCTGCCGCGAGAGCTTCTGAAGACCTTCTACACTGCCATCATCCAGTCTGTCCTCTGCACCTCCATCACTGTCTGGTTTGGATCGGCCTCCAAACAAGACAAGCACAGACTACAACGGACAATCAGAACTGCAGAAAAGATCATTGGAATCAACCTCCCATCTATCCAAGACTTGTACCTGTCCAGGACCAGGAATCGGGCAAGGAACATCTCTACAGACCCTTCTCACCCGGGTTGCAGTCTGTTTGAACTACTCCCCTCCGGACGGCGTTATAGAGCTCGGTACGCCAAAACCAGCAGACACAGAGACAGCTTCTTCCCCCAGGCTGTTGCTCTGATGAACTCACACCACTCATAGAGTCTCAGAGACATTACTGTGCAATAACATCCTGCTCCTCACACCTTCTTGAATTTGTCTACACTGTTTTTGCATTATTCACATGTCCTGAATGTTGTTAGTCACCTAAATGTTGAACAGAGGGTGTGTTTCTACCGAAGTCAAATTCCTTGTTTGGCACGCTCAAACATGGCGAATAAAAAAAACTCTTGAACTCTTGAACTCTCTTGAAACGCCGCCGGGTTCTCTGGGCCCGAGCTCATGTAAAATGGACTGATGCACAATGGAAAAGTGTTTTGTGGTCTTGTCCCCAAAAATTGTGGTTTTGATGAGTCCGCTTTTCTAATTATTTTTGGAAACACTAGACGTCGTGTCCTCCGGACCAAAGAGGAAGCGGACCATCCGGACTGTTATCAACGCAAGTTCAAAAGCTGGCATCTGTGATGGTATGGGGGTGCATTAGTTCCCATGGCATGGGTGACTTACATTTCTGTGAAGGCAACATAAATGCTGAAAAGTACACATATGCTGCCGTCCAAGCGAAGTCGTTTTCATGGAGGCCGCTGCTTATTTCAGCAAGATAATGCCAAGCCACATTCTGCACGTGTTACAACAGCGTGGCTTCAAAGTAAGAGTCCAGGTTCTCCCCTGGCCCGCTTGCAGTCCAGACCTGTCTCCCATTGAAAATGTGTGGCGCATTTTGAAGCGTAAAATACGACAGGGAAGACCCCGGTCCGTTGAAGAACTGAAGCGGTTCATCAAGCAAGAATGGGAAAGAATTCCACACGAGAAGCTAAGAGAATGAGTCTCCTCTCTTCCAAAATGTTTGAGTGTTATTAAAAGAAAAGGTGATGTAACGAAGTGGTAAACATACCCTTTCCCAACTTCTACTGCACGCTCCCGCACCACCAGACTCACCAACAGCTTCATACTCCAGGCTGTTAGGATCCTGAACTCTCTCCCCCTTTCTGCGTAGCGTCCTGTACTTTGCGCTATGCTTACTGTCTGCTGTATGCACACTGGCTCAGTTTTGCTCCTCTTATTTATTGTGTTATTTGTTTATTATTTATTCATCACTCATTATTTATTTATTATTTATTGTTTGCGCCTTCTTGTTTTTATTTTGTGTCGTCTACTTGTGTGTCTATCGTGTGCCGTGTCTCGTCACCGTGGCATAGAGGAAACGGAATTTCGGTTTCTTTGTGTGTCTATGAAGGGATTGACAATAAAGCAGACTTTGATCTTTGACTTTGATCTTTTGTGTTACAGCCATGAAATTCTAAGTTAATTATTATTTGAAAAATAAAATAAAGTTTATGAGTGAGCATTAAATATGTTGTCTTTGTAGTGGATTCAATTGAATATAGGTTGAAAAGGATTTTCAAATCATTGTATTTTGTTTTTATTTAGATTTTACACAATTTCCCAACTTCAACCCAATCCGGTTTGTAAAACGTACTGAACCATTTTCGCAGAGCGCTGTGTACATTATGGATCAACAAACTCATCAATTGATCCATATATAAGGCACTCTGCATTATAAGACGCACTGTGTTTTTTTGAGAATATTTTAAGTTTTTAAGTGTGCCTAATTGTGCGGAAAATACGGTACCTCTATTTCTTGTTTATTTGGTATTGTTTAGTGATGAATACAAGCAAACAATTATCACGCACGAGGCATTAACGTGTACTCAAGCTTTTTGAAATTCAGTTACTGGTGCGGTTATTGTTTTCTGTCGTAAAAGCAGACAGTTGCAAATGTTCTTGCTTTGATTAAACACAAAAGATAATCAGTTTGTTTTTTATGACAAAGGTTAGAGGCTAACATTCTCAGTTGAAAAAATATTCAAAATAGTTACCCTATCATTGAAATAGTAATTAATTAGATCGATTGCTTGTCGATTATTCGATTAAATTCGATAGCTCTATCTTGAAACATTCCAGGTTACATTGTATATTGTATCCTCAAAAAGGTGAAATTAAAATGAACAATTATTACAATCAAATAATAAAAATAATAATAATAATTAAAATTATTGAATTAAAATAACTTTGTGGAGTTTGCTAATTTGCTGTGGCTCAAAATTAAAAATCTAAACAGTCTTAATAATAATAATATTCAACTAAAAACGTACTACTAACCAACCCGACAGGTTAAGGACTAGTTGGAATCATCAAGATTGTGATAAAGTGTGCCAGGCAAATCCAAGTTCAAGAGCCAAATAGCAGAGTCAAAGTCCAATTTGTTGCTCTTGAGCAAACCTTGTTCAAAGTGAGAAACTGTGTTTCAAATTGTTCTGACTGCAATTCAAGATTATTTTAATTATCGATTAATCTGTCAATTATTTTGTCGATTAGGGTTTGGGTCTCAAAAGGTGGTTACAAATTAAATGTATCGTTATTAGTAGTACCGTTTTTTCCCATGTATAATGCGCAAAATTTAACTAATTTATTGTCCTAAAATCTGGGGTGTGCATTATACATGGGTACAATCTTTTTTTTAATTTTTTTTTTTTTTTTTAAGAAAATCATGGTACACCCATTTTTGAAGAAAATCTTGTCACGGATGGAGTGTGGAAAGGAGCAGGGCGACCAAGTGCAGCTTGGACCAGGGTTCATTGGAGGAACTCAAAACACAGACTTGGTAAACTAACATAACTCTCTAACAAAACCAACAACAGGACTGACCGACAAAGACGTGGAACAAAAAGACAGGGTGACATTACCAAAGACAGGAACAGAAACCTGTGTTATTGTAATACTAATTGTACTGCAATATTGTTTGTTTTTTAATCTCCATTGCGGACTGGACGTCATACGGAGGCAGTATCACTGCGCATGCGCACTATGGATCCGATGCGAATAGTCCTCTTCTCTTCTTGACTGACAATGAATGTGATAGTTTAATACAATCAGCAAAAAACAAAATGCGTACTACAGGTAATATTTTATTTCACAACACTTTGCCTTGTTCCTTTCGTCTCTGCTGTTCACGTCAAACACGCTCCATACGAACGCAATGCTCTCGTATCAGACGCTTGCGCGATCACCTGCTCGTTTGCTGTCACAATGTACCCTACACAAATCTGAAACATTTGTTGCGGCTCCGAGTCACGACGAGGGGCAAGTTTTGGTTTCCAAAGGTGTTTTTATTCCTCTTCAACTTCTCTCCCATACAGAGCCGCCTGTTTCACATGTCCGCACGTCACTTTCCTCTCTTTTCATTTGAACCTAACTGATCGCGGTGGTGCCTTTACGGGCAGTCGGAGAAATCAACGCCAACAAAAAAAATACATCCAGCATATTTAAGACCATACCAAAGACTATAAAAATGGGACCCATTGCCTCCCTGCTTGGCACTCAGCATTAAGGGTTTGAATTGGGGAGTTAGATCACCAAATGATTCCCGAGCGCGGCGCCGCTGCTGCTTACTGCTCCCCTCTCCCCCAGGGGATGGATCAAAATCACACGGGGATGGGTCAAATGCAGAGGACAAATTTCACCACACCCAGATGCGTGTGTGACGATCATTGGGACTTAAAAAAAACAAATAAATAAAAAATAATAAAAATAAAATAATAATAATAATAATAAATTGGGGTGCGTATTATACATGGGTACAGGCATTTTTCCAGCATCGACATGCCATTTTTAGGGTGCGTATTATACATGGGGGCGCATTATACATGGAAAAAAACGGTAGTAGTAGGTGTGTTACATATTGCTTCCGTTGGGCTGAAACGTCCTATGTCACAATTTGGTAAATTTAATATTTTCAGAAATCGACTATTTGTCAGTTCACACGTGTGGCCTGCCCAATGCTTGTGATGTTGATAGCTGTAAACACTCATGGAAACAGATTTTATAATTGCTCCACTATGTTACGACTCAGCAAGATTATATGACTTGACTTAAGACGTGCAAAGAATTAATTCAACTTCCTTACAATTTGGTGGTGACTTGACCTGACGCTTGATTTTAAATAAAAAATAAAAGAAAAATAACTTGAGACCTGCTCGAAACTTGACGCGAGACTTTGTCAGCATCTCTGCATATTTGCAATTAACACCCCCTCCCCCCCAATTCTATTTTGAATACAGGCAGTGGATAAGCCAGTTGTGGCCTGCGGGCTGTATTTTGCCCACGTTTGCTTCATAGTTATGATCTCCAAGACTCCAACCTACATTGCGTCATGGACCAGGTTCACATTTCGTCACATTTTGACATAGACATAGCAACAAATAAAACAACAGGATAAGTAGTGTAGAAAATTGCATTGGATACAGTTGTTGGTCAATAAATGCCACTCACCATTTTTATCTTCATCCAAAGTCCTCGTGTTTGCCAGCAGGTCAGGTTTGTTGATGTGATGGGAAGCAGAAAGGTGCTTGAGGCCCAAGAAGAGGAGCAGTACAGAAGGAAGGATTTGAGTGGCAACAGCCTCCAGAGCCGCCGGACGGCTCGGAAGCTCCATCAGCACTGTCAGGCCAATGATGCACATCTTACGGTCATGGATCCTACGAGTGAAGCAGAAGCGCTAATGGTGAACCTACTATCTCTATATATCGAAAAATATCATATCATGGAAATTCAACTTTTATTAAATACATTTTATTGTGCACTTCGAGTCTTCAGAATTGTAGAAAAGTGTAATGTATCCCTCCGGGTGATGCAGAGATACTTTTATAATGTGTTTGGGGGATATTTTTTTACTCCGTTCAATTTTATCCATTTCCTATCACGTATCTTTATCTATTACGTCAATGTCTTTGGGGCAGCAATATGCAAAATGGGTGTGGCCAAATGGTTTTGCAAATCTGCCATCCCTATTACTCGGAGAGACTTTTGTAATCCAAACAACTCAAGGATGCCAAAATGGAGAGATTGCTCACACAACTCATTACACTGTCCCCCAGCCTCAGAACCTCAAAGAAGTGCCTGGTTAAATTTAAAATTTCAGGATGAATTTCCAACATTTGTGGGCAAAGTCCTGCTTGAAATCTCTTGTCAATATAGAGAGGGATTCTCCGAAAGACCTCATTTTATTGAGTTCAGTTCCTTCAATCTATGGAAACGATGGACACAATAAAGCGATAAGCTTGAAATGACACAAAAATAATTAACTGTATTTAACTTTCATATTATTGCGTGTCTATGATGGCCTTATTTTCAGAGCATTAGCATCAGTCTTTCTGCGGATTTTAGCACTGTGCGTTCTGTTTTGACTTCTTGTAGGTGTATTTTGAGTAGTTGTATCAAATGGATAGCATCAAAGGTGCTGTATTATTCTTGGGTAACATAATGTGTTCAATGCATTTGTTAGCTTCTCGCTAACACTAGCATTAGCTTACTGCTTAACTTGACTGCAGTGCTTGTTTACAAGACGTGTTTATCAATACTGTGAGGGGATTTATTTTGTTACGTGTTTTGTATTGTTGTATGCACATGTCTTCTGCTGTTGGCAACTTTTAATCAATCAAAAAGTTTGCAAGTAAACTCTACTTCGGCTAAGAAATTACAAAAATGCCCGACCGGAAAAGGAGGCACACGTCTTGCGGCCTGAAGGGAGTGGGGTATGAAGTATCTCATTTGCATTTAAAGAGACCACACCAAAACGGCTTACTCTGAGCCGCTCCTCAGAACAGGGGTAAAAGAGGGCCCTGTGATGCTAGGACAGGGGTGGGCAAACTACGGCCCGCGGGCCACATCTGGCCCACGGGACCGTTTAATCCGGCCCGCCATTTTTTTTGGTCATTTTGCATGCAATGACTGCGTTTCCCCAGTAGATGGGGAAGCGCTCGCCTGCGCATTTACTACCGGAAGCCGTGTCAGAAAGCTCGGTGCACACTCACAAGTGCGTGTACGTACTCAGTAGTACGGACATGGCACACTCGCGCTCTATTTGTATCAGTCCCGAATTTAGAGCGTGGGCTGTGACGACAGCCTTCTTGTAATTCGCGCGCTGAGCTTTCAGATACAGTTTTACGCTAAAGCCACCTACAAACCTTCCCCTGGAATGCTTCTATTAAAATGAGTCGCCCAATGAAAAGCAAGGTGGACACAGTGCCGAGTGTTTAAAAAAGAGTGGCCAATTTGGCTCGACGTACGCGACGTGACGTTCAGCCACATGAACGTCAACATCAAGCCGTCACAGATCGAGGTAAACGGACCAACACCTCGGATCTCTCCTAAGAATTGCCACAACAAATTTTACTCCAGACTATGACGCACTAGCAAAAAAGGGAGTTTCACTGTTCCCACTGAAAATGAAGGGGAGCCTCTCAAGTTGGTTGTAAAAAAATGCATTTTGGATATAATTTGTACACATAGCAGGGATTGAAACTAGCGACCATTCTCATTTTCAAACAATGCAGGATGCTCAAGGACATTGATGCACCACCTGTTTGCGACTAATCTTAACCTGTAAAGTTCTTCAGGCTTACTTTAAGGAAGTGTTTCCCGTTTCCTCACCTCTGTTACCAGGTGAGTTAAAACTCTGCTCTGATGTTCAGATACCCCTCACCGTGTTGCCGTTTTGATTACTTTATTTGGATGTATGCTTTCACCGATTCTTCAAGATGATATATTTGGTCACAATGTTTGCCGTTTGATGTGATCTCATAAGATAAAAATCTCTCATTAATCTGACCTGCAGGCACTGATGGAGACTGTTATTCATAATAACAGTGTCATATTTTATGAGAATCACTGATACCAGTTTTTTAGTGATTTTTTTTTTTTTTAATGCTGTTAATAAATGCATTTGTTTTCAAAAAACTTGTTTGGAATATCTATGCTTTATTACCTATACTAAAGGCCAAAATCTTTCATGCAATGACCTTTACAGGTCGCTTATATTACTTCACACAAACACCACGTCCATCTGCTCCTGGTTCGGCCCTCCGGTCCAAATTTAGAACCCAGTTCGGCCCGCGAGTCAAAAAGTTTGCGCACCCCTGTGCTAGGATGACGAGGATTTCAGACAGAAAATTTGCTGTTCCACTTTACATCGACCACAACTGAATGAGTAAAATGTAAAACAGTAGAATTTATTAACGTGATACTTGGGCTTTAAGGAACAATCCTAACCCTGACCAAGCTACCAATATCATTAGTTGTAATAACAGTGTTCACCACAAGATGGCAGACATTCCTCAATGCACCCCAATCCCAGAATAGTGGAGAAGAAGAGAGAGATTAGTTTAAGAAAATTGTGTCTTCAAGGGAAAATAGCTAGCTATCAGCTTTACATAAATAACTTCATTAAATGTACAATCATTCGTACGTGTAATGTGTACCTGTATCAAATCGTTCTAGTCTCAGTTTGGTATGCGGTGTTTCTCACCCAAGGAAGTATTCAGTGTCGTTCATCCACTGGTTGATGAAGTGGGCAGTAATCGTCTGTGGGTTCTGGGAGAAGTGTGCGTTTTCCAAAGTGTGCATAAGAATGGCCGGGCTATAGTAAAGAGCAGCGATGGCCACTTCCAGGCACATGATCCGAAGCTTGTTGGACTTAACGCCACGTGTCAAACGCTCCAGCGCAGCCTCCACGAACAGAGGGATACACTGCACATATATGAAAGTGAGCATTTTTTTATGTTGGGTAATCACATGATGCAAAGATTTGTTTCTGACCTGATCAATCCCTCTGCCTTTACATTGCAATATGATCACCTCCAGCAGTTTAGCAGCGTGACACTCTGCTTCTTCACCTGAATCTGTGGTCAACACCTACGAGAGATTCAAAACTCACCAACCAGTCAAATTAAACTGCAAACAACGGCCCTAACGGATTAATTGGTCAGCTGATGAAATTGATTGACTATTGCGCTTTTCAAAATAATCAAGACTTAGTCTCTGATGCTAAATGGCATATTAGTGGTGCAGAACGTTGTTCTTACATTGTTCTCCACTGAGCGAGGTTGTGACTTCATTAAACCCTCAAGTCTCCTCAGTCAACTACCAGAGACAACTTTAGCCATGCATCATGTGAGCCTGACAACGCCTGCTTCGTTTGTCCAGCTTTTGTTTACGTTTGATTGCTAAGGTTTTAAAGTTATTTCACCTGTACAATAACCATTTTGCAGGTTTTTCTAAACTAATGCATTGCTTTAAATTGCTAATTGCTGTAAATTGCTTTATGTTTATTTCCAAATGCTTTCTTTACCTTTTATGCATGGTTTTGTCC
Organism: Syngnathus typhle; assembly: GCF_033458585.1. Taxonomy (NCBI): domain Eukaryota; kingdom Metazoa; phylum Chordata; class Actinopteri; order Syngnathiformes; family Syngnathidae; genus Syngnathus; species Syngnathus typhle. The sequence goes on from NC_083758.1 coordinate 542,368, forward strand.
CTAAATGTCTCTTGGTTTAAAAATTAAACTAATACTGAAGGGCAAAGTATTATAAAAGAGTCAAACGTTTTAACTTTAATTTATATAATTGTTGAAGTGACAAAAAAACCCTCTAATATATTCTGGGATATTCTGTATACACTCTTAGACTTAATCTTCTGATTATTCGGTAATGTTTATTTTCTTTCGAATATAGGCATTGGCCTGAAATAATTCATCTGGGTCGGGCCCTATTACAAACCTCTGAAACTCAATTCAGTTCATTTTGCATCGTGTAAGAAATATACCTTTTTGCACATGCTGTAGATGATTTCCAAGTTCTTGGGGTTGGATAGGAAGACGTCTGTATCCACGGTGACGTAGTTATGCAAAAGTGGCATCATATCTGTACCATAAATATATCAAGTTGTAGTGTGGTTTAAGAAAAATGTGTATACACTAATTGCATCTTGTTAAGTTGTTTTGATTCTTCAGTTATGTCAATAGTGAGTTATGTTTTTCTTTCAAAATTATTCTTTTGACTCATGTAAAGATGTCTTTACATAAGGTCATTGTGGAGTCACATCTGGATTTTATTTCTCTTTTGCCAAAAAGGAAGTGTGACCCTGATTTGGTCCTTTTAAAGAGATGGTCAACTTATTTAGCCGATTTCAGCAGCAAAAAAAGTAAACATTTTGTCTATACCAAATTACATAACTTTGTGATTTTTCATGTACATTCAATACTTTTAAAAACACATTTTTGCTAGTTGTTGTTGAATGACATCACCTATGTTGAAGGCTCAATCATAGCTTGTGAGCATCACATGACCAATGATTTCTGAGTGTTTAAAGTGGAATAAAAACAATATCCCATTAAGTAGAGTATAAATTTGAGGATAGAAGTTAAGAAACGATAAACTTATGAGCATGAATGTCTTAATAATAACATGTTCAACTCGCCCCCACTAGTCTAAATGCAGTTTTCTGACTAAAATTGCCATTTGTCAAATATAATTAGGCATCAAAATTCACTTGTTTTACCCATCTTAGTGTGAAGCCATTTTGCCACTTGCTGTAAACCAGGGGTCACCAACCTTTCTTAAACCGAGAGCTACTTCTTGGGTACTGATTAAGGCAAAGGGCTACCAGTGTGACACACACTTCTGAAATAGCCAATTTCCTCAATTTTGCTTTCGCTATGTGTTATTATTGTTATTTCCAGTTCACATGTGTGATTTTAACAAGAATAGCAAAAATACAGTCAAACCTTGGTTTTTGACCACAATCCGTTCAAGAAGGTGGTTTGAGAAGCAAATCGGTCGAATTCCGAATCTATTTAACCCATTACAAATACAGGGGAGCTTCGGTTTTCGACCACAATGCGTTCCAGAAGGCTGTTCGAGAAGCGAATCGTTTGAATTCCTAATCATGTTTTTCCATTACAAATAATGGAATAAAAATTAATCCGTTCCAAGCAATAAAACCGCGATTTTTAAGCATTTGTTCATTGGCGGATTTTTGTCCGATCGCGCAACTTCAGCGCACCGCGCGTCGCTGACCGTGCAACTGCGCCGCGCTGGTTGCATTATTGTGACCGAGCCGTCGCTGAAATTTAGAAAACATTTTTAAAGTCCTGATGTACTTTCCAAAACGTAAGTGGACCTCAGTGCGCAGGGAGCTTAATTTTGTCCGATCACACAACTGCAGCGCACCGCCGACCGCGCAACAGTAGCGCGCCGCCGACCGCGCAACTGACCGCACTGGTCGCATTATTGTGACAGAGCGGTCGCTAAAATTTAGAAAATATTTTTAAAGTCCTAATGGACTTTCCAAAATTTAAGTGGACCTCAGTGCACAGGGAGCTTAATTTGGTCCGATCGCGCAACTGCAGCTCACTGTCGCATTGCTTTTAGGAGCGTCGTCCTGTTTTAGGATGGCTTTACTGCTCCCACTTGCTTCCTTTGGAGGCATGGGTAGAGTTGATGCATTCCTCAGAGTAACAGGAATGTAAAAACGAACAGAGTCAGTTGGCATGCGGGTCCTCTCGGCTCATCTCGCGAGGTTCGAAAACTGAATTTCGTCCGACATCCGAAGCAAAAAAAGTTTTTGTTTGAATACCGATTTGTTCGAGAACCGGGACGTTCGAAAACCGAGGCTCCACTGTAATGGAAAAGATTTTTAATCCGTTTCAAGACAAAAACCCCCGCCTTTTTTAAACATTTTTTCATTTGCGCATATTTGTCCAATAGCGCAACTGCAGCGCACCGCCGAATGCGCAACCGTAGCGCGTCGCCCAGCGCGCAACTGCACCGCACTGGTCGCATTATTGTGACAGAGCCATCGCTGAAATTTAGAAAATATTTTTAAAGCCCTGATGTACTTTCCAAAATTTAAGTGGACCTAAGTGCGCAGGGAGCTTAATTTTGTCCGATCGCGCAACTACAGGGCACCAACGAACGTACAACAGGAGCGCGTCGCCGACCGCTCAACTGCACCGCGCTGGTCACATTATTGTGACAGAGCCGTCGCTAAAATTTAGAAAATATGTTTAAAGTCTTGATGTACTTTCCAAAATTTAAGTGGACCTCTGTGCGCAGGGAGCTTAATTTGGTTCAATCGGTCAACCTCAGCGCGCCAGGCGCTCACTGTCGCATTGCTTTAAGAGCGTCTTTGTGTTTGAGGATGGCTTTATTGCTCCTACTTGCTTTCTTTGGAGGCATGATTAGGGGTTAATACAATCGTCAAAGTAACGAAAATACAATAACAACGGAGTCAGTCGGAATCCGGGCCGCGACGTCGGGTTTTCTCAGGTCCTCCCGGCTCATCTCGCAAGGTTTGACCTCCGAATTTTGTTTGACAACCGAAGCAAAAAAATCTCGAATTTCTTGTTCGAATTCCGATTATTTCGAGAACCAGGACGTTCGAAAACCGAGGTTTGACTGTAAAATAAATAGATGCAGCTCACTGACAAGTGCCGCTATTTGAGCTAATTTTAGAACAGTCCTGCGGGCGACTCATGCGATCCTCACGGGCGACCTGGTGCCCGTGGGCACCGTCTTGGTGACCCCTGCTGTAAACTGTAAATGACATCACAGTTGCTCAGGTAACGACCAATTTGAGAATGTCACATGATATTACTGGAGTGCTTAGGCACTTAGGTGACATTTTCAATTGACAGCAAGTGGCAGCAAGGGGGCCTATTGACTTCAAATACAATTTGGTATGTTTTAAAACCACTGAAAATTTTGTTGGATACTCATTTTACCCGGTTCAAATAATATTACCGATACGACATTCGTGCCCCATGTTAAGACTATGTAAACTTCTGACCACAACAGTCGAGTCAGGTGAGACCAACCAGTGAAGTAGTCAAACCAGTCATGCTGAAAGACCTCATACAAGACGCTCAGCAGCTGCCACATCTGCGGGGAGATGGTCTGGCAGGTGAGTCCGAATGCCAAAGACAGAATCTCCTCATAGAACTCTGTGAATGATATAAAGCTCATGCACATTAATACTTCCAAAACCACATACATGATAATCCAGGACTTTTTTTTCCACAAATAGAGACATTGACAATTGACATTGTAACTGATAATTAGGTTTATTATTCAATTTATATTTTCCTATTCGGTAATCAGTCTGACTTCTTTAATTGTGAACATATTCTATGGGTCATGATAAATAAAATGTGTGAGTTTACAAAAACAAAACACTATTCATCCCCTGCACAGACACATCTGCCATACCTATGATAGGTTTCTGCAAGACCAGGCCAATCACTTGCAAACAGATGTCCTCCAGCTGTTGAGTGATCTGAGGTGCAGGATAAAAAAAACAAAAAAAAAGAATGATCTGTATATTTACAGTAAAATATTCTTAATTACTTCATTTTAGGATTTCCAAAGTGTTACACTTGGCATGGAAATTACCGTTTTTTTCCGTGTATAGTGCGCAAAATTTAACTAATTTATTGTCCTAAAATCTGGGGTGCGCATTATACATGGGTACAAAAAAAAAAAAAAATTAATTTTTTTTTTTAATTTTTTTTTTTTTTTAAGTCCCAATGATCGTCACACACGCAGGGAGGCAATGGGTCCCATTTTTATAGTCTTTGGTATGGTCTTAACTAGGCTGGATGTAATTTTTTTTGTTGGCGTTGATTTCTCCGACTGCCCATAAACGCACCACCGCGCTTCGTGCGCGCACGGGACAGCAAACGAGCAGGTGATCGAGCAAGCGTCTGATACGAGAGCATTGCGGTCGCATGGAGCGTGTTTGAAGTGAACAGCAGAGAAGAAAGGAACAAGGCAAAGTGTTGTGAAATAAAATGCACAGAACGGATGCGCAAGACACGTCAGCTATATAAAGAGCGAGAGTTGTTTTCTTCCTATTAGTTTCAATTCACAGTTTAATTAGCAGTTTCAATCAGCAAATAACAAAATGCGTATTACAGGTAATATTTTATTTCACAACACTTTGCCTTGTTCCTTTGGTCTCTGCTGTTCATCCTAAAACACAAAGGCGCTCTTTAAGCAATGCGACAGTGAGCGCCCGGCGCGCTGCGGTTGCGCGACCGCACCAAATTAAGCTCCCTGCGCAGTGCGCACTGAGGTCCACTTAAATTTTAGAAAGTACATCAGGACTTTAAAAATATCTTCTAAATTTCAGCGACGGCTCTGTCACAATAATCGACCAGCCCGGTGCAGTTGGGCGGTCGGCGGCGCACTACGGTTGAGCGTTCTCTCGCTCTCGCACACACGCAAACTGGATATCATACGGAGGCCGCCATTACAGATGCGCAGAACGGATGAGCAAGACACGTCAGCTATATAAAGAGCGAGAGTTCAGTTCTCTACCTAAATCCGTATTACAGGTAATATTTTATTTCACAACACTTTGCCTTGTTCCTTTCTTCTCTGCTGTTCACTTCAAACACGCTCCATGCGCACGGAGCGCGGTGGTGCGTTTATGGGCAGTCGGAGAAATCAACGCCAACAAAAAAAATTACATCCAGCCTAGTTAAGACCACACCAAAGACTATCAAAATGGGACCCATTGCCTCCCTGCGTGTGTGACGATCATTGGGACTTAAAAAAAAAAAAAAAAAAATTTAATTTTTTTTTAAAAGAAATTCATAAAAATTGGGTGCGTATTATACATGGGTACAAGCTTTTTTCCAGCATCAGCATGCCATTTTTAGGGGTGCGTACTATACATGGGGGCGCACTATACACGGAAAAAAACGGTATGTTCATATTTACTGCCCCTCTCTACATCAGAGCCATTTCCACTCAGCAAGGTTTCAGATCCCAATAGCGACTTTCAGCCCATATTAAAGATGAAAAAAGATTTTCCGTTCAACTACACAACACCTCAATCTACATTCTCCATGAGCTCTTTGTCTTTATCACTCTGACCTCTCAGTTTGCCCAGCTCAAATAAATCCTTTCACACTGAGCACAAATGTTCCCCATGCCACCATCCCAGGGCCTCGTGTGTGGGCCACACGCATGCATGCACACACGCACACACACACACGTATATATATTACACTATATACACAATGTGTGCGCATATTCGTGAGTACGGCACAAGAGTAACCTCCTTGTGGTCCTCCATAACTGTCAAAATGGTGTCGATGGTGCTGAGAATTCCAAGGGCGATGACTGTCTTGTCCTCATTCTCCTCGTATTCCTCACTCTGAAGAACCCTGGTAAAGATCTCTGCCTGGGAAATACGCATATAGAGTACACTTAAGTGTCGGAAACAGTCACAAAGCGCTTTACAGAACATATGACAGACAACACAGTAACATGTCTTACCAGATTCCGTGTCATGTCAACAGCAATTACTGCAACTTCTTCATTGTACTCGCAGATCATCTTCTGAATGACATTGGTCAAATCATCATTCTCCGTCTCTTTCACCACATGGAGCAGCTGTTGCATAACAGGTCGAATGTGTGGCCGGATGTACAGTTTTGCTACACACACACAAAAAAAACACACATACAGAAAGTAAATCATAATGCTACAAGATCAGTTTTGAAACACACAAACACACAGTCAGAATGTAAATCATAATGCTACAAGACTTCACTTGATTTGCTCCCTCATATCATCACATATCCAGTTACATAGCTCACATTCCTCAACGTACCCTCTTCCTGATTGCTGACCAACATTTGTAAAGCAATGGCAGCCTCCACCTTGACTGGCATCTCATTGTCATCAACCAGGTCCTTCTTGACCAACTCCACGGCATTCCGCAAAGCCATCACATTGTGGAAATGCAGCTGACTGAAGCAGTGGAGGACCCAGCATGACTGACAAAAACGGCAAAACCACAAATGAACAAAAGTAGAATCTTTTATGACATAAGTCGCAGACTTGAGCTTAATTTATTATCATTTGTTTATTTCTCATTCTACACGAGTACCACTTGTTTACAAAAAACAGCCATGTTTGTTTAAACATATGCTATTTCTTTTAATTATATAACTTGTTTTAGCGGCACGGTGCCGCACTGGTTAGCATGCCCATCTCACAGTTCAGAGGGTGTGGGTTCAATTCCACTTCCAGCCCTTCCTGTGTGGAGTTTGCATGTTCTCCCTATGGCTGCGTAGGTTTCCTCCCGCATCCCAAAAACATGCCTGGTAGACCGATTGAGCATTCTAAATTGATCATAGGTGTGAGTGTGAATGGTTGTTTGTCTGTATGTGCCTTGCGATTGGCTGGCAACCAGTTCAGAGAGTCCCAGAGTGTGTAACTTGTCTTATGTATGCTTCACTTACCCTAGCTCGCAAGTAACACAATCGAGAGTTGAGCAAAGGGAAAACATAGTTTTGTAGCATCAACTCCATCTGATCCACGTAAAGACGCTTCTGCAGAACACGCAGCAAAGCCCAAAGAAAGAGAAGAAAGTTGGAAGATCTGTTAGCGTGTGTACATCATTTTCATTGTACATTGCACAACAAAATTTCATTCAATATTCCACAGCTTGTAAGACGCATAACAACAAACTGATAATGTAAAAACAGCAGCAAAGTATAAAAACAACCAGGGGTGCCGCTAGGGCAGGTGTGGGCAAACCTTTTGACTTGCGGGCCGAATTGGGTTCTAAATTTTGACCAGGCGCAGATGGATGAAGTGTTTGTGTGAAGTAATATAAATGACATGTAAAGGTCATTGCATAAAAGGTTTTTACTTTTAGTAGATACTAAAGCATGGATATTAAAAAAAGCTTTTTGAAAACAAATGCATTTATTAACAGCATTAAAAAAAATATTTCACCAAAAAACTACTATCAGGGATTCTTATTAATTACGACACTGTTATGATGATTAACATTTTCCATCACTTCAGCGCCTGCAGGTCAGATTTATGAAATATGTTTATCTAATGAGGCGAAATCACATCCAACGGCAAACATTCTGACCAAATACATCATCTTGAAGAATCAGTGAAAGAATACATCTAAATAAAGTAATAAAGAAATCAATTGTATTGTTGGTTTTCCTTTTTTGCTAGTGCATCATAGTCTGGAGTAAAATTTGTTGTGGTAATTCTTAGGATAGAGCCGAGGTGTCGGTCCGTTAACCGAGATCTGTGACGTGTGTGAGAAGACGTTCAGCCACATGAACGTCTTCTCACACACGTAGGTCGAGCCAAATTGTCCAACTCAGTGTCCACCTTTCTTTTCTTCGTGCCATTCATTTTAATGGAAGGATTCCAGGGGAAGGTTTGTGGGTGGCATTAGCGTAAAACTGTATCTGAAAACTCAGCGTGCTAATTACGAGAATATTGCGAAATTACTACGTACTACTGATTATGCAAACGCACTTGTGAGTGTGCACCAAGCTTTTTGACACGACTCCCGGGAGTAAATGCGCGGGCGGGTGCTTCCCCATCTACTCGGGAAACATAGTAATTGCAGGGAAAATTACCCAAAAGAATTTAATAATACAATTCATTCAGGTTTGCGGGCTGGATTAAACGGCCCCGTGGGCCGGATGTGGCCCGCGGGCCGTAGTTTGCCCATGTCTGCGCTAGGGGGTGGCCATGGCTACCCTTGAAAATTTACCAGTCACCCAGCCTCTTGCCAAATAGGTTCTATTTGAGTCAGTTATGCTTTTCGTACAAAGTGTCAGTGTTAAACCAGTCGTTCTGTTTATAACAAATTTGTGCTTACCCTTAATGACTTATTTAATCATTACACAATTATAAATTGTTGTGGAACTTAAAACAACTGTACTGTTATTAGTCTGTGTACATGACCTCTTTCGTACCATTAAATATAAACACTAAACCAAAGTATTCCAGAAGGCATTTTCTTACACCTTTCTGGTAGTCTCACTAGTGTTGGCATAAAAAAAAAAAACTATAGCATATAGACCTTAAGTAGTAGCTCAGCAAGTGCTCCAATACAGTGTAGTGCTCCATCTGTCCTTCGGGGGTCAGATGTGGGATCCATCAAAATCCGGTGGCAGAACGCCATCATTTGAGGCAGGACCTTTTAAGACAAAAGTAGAGCGTTAAGTAAAGTAGTAGAGTTAACAAAGTAGAGAGTTAACACAATTAATCAGTTCTTTGACTTAGTTTGCAAAGCGGAACAGTTGCAAACAGGTAACAAATGTGTTGTTCATTACTGCAGCAAATTGTAGTATTCCTCACCTCCTTTCTCTTCCGTGCAGCATTGCACAAAAGGCTCTGAGCAGCAGTGGTGGGAAGGGCACTATCGTCATAAAGGTCTGTAGAAAAGAAGAAGAAAAAAAAGAAATCAGTCAGAAAAAGTGTAATTGATATACCGTAATTTTTGGACTATAAGTCGCAGGTTTTTTTCATAGTTTGGGGGGGGCGACTTATACTCAGGAGCGACTTATATATGTTTTTTTTCACAAATTTTTACTTGATCATTAACACATCACAAGTATAGTTGACCACTTCACATGTTATTTTTAGTATACCGTTTTTTTCCGTGTATAGTGCGCAAAATTTAACGAATTTATTGTCCTAAAATCTGGGGTGCGCATTATACATGGGTACAAAAAAAATGTTAATTTTTTTATTTTATTTTTTTAAGAAAACAAAACCAACAACAGGACTGACCGACAAAGTCGTGGAACAAAAAGACAGGGTGACATTACCAAAGACAGGAACAGAAAGCAAACAGACATCATGACAGTAACACATGCAATGATCGACGGTGAGCGAGGGGCAGACAGGACTTAAATACAAAACACGTTACATCGATTGAGGTGACACAGGAAGAGAGGGGCGACGCGAACAGAAACTATGGCAACCTAGACACAACCGAGACGTGACAAATGTCCCTCGAAATGAAACTTGAAATCACCAAGTTTTGGTTTCCAAGGGTGTTTTTATTCCTCTTCAACGTCTCTCCCATACAGAGCCGCCTTTTTCACGTCCGCACGCCTCTTTCCCGTGCGCGCACGGAGCGCGGTGGTGCGTTTATGGGCAGTCGGAGAAATCAACGCCAACAAAAAAAATTACATCCAGCCTAGTTAAGACCATACCAAAGACTATAAAAATGGGACCCATTGCCTCCCTGCGTGTGTGACGATCACTGGGACTTAAAAAAAAAAAAAAAAAAAAAAAAGAAATTCATAAAAAAAAATTCATAAAAATTGGGTGCGTATTATACATGGGTACAGGCTTTTTTCCAGCATCAGCATGCCATTTTTAGGGTGCGTATTATACATGGGGGCGCACTATACACGGAAAAAAACGGTAGTTGATCACTTCACATGCTTTGATATCTTTATCTTGAACATATTCAAAACATGAAAAATAGAGAGGAAAAATCAAATAAAGTAATTAACACTTTAAAGCGCCATATCCTCTGGACATGTCCTCTGTCACCAGGATGACATAAAGGACAAGAAATTTGATCGATGGATTTAATGATTTGGACTGACATAAATGGTTTGATAGTATTGTTGTTTATGTGGTAGTTATTTAAAATATAGTTTATATATCGTTGTATGGGCCTGTGGAATAATTTGAACTCCAGCGCGGCACACGGCATTGTTGACAAAGGACGATCGATAAAAGACGAGAAATTTGACCGATGGATTTAATGATTTGGAGTGACACAAATGGTTTGATAATATTGTTGTTTATGTGATAGTTATTTAAAATATAGTTTATATATCGTTGTATGGGCCTGTGGAACAATTTGAACTGCGGCGCGGCACACGACATTGTTGACAAAGGACGATCAATGCATTTAATGAATTGGAGTGACACAGATGGTTTTAAAAACGTGTTATTTATGTAATAGTTTTTTTTAAATAACTGAATGTTACGTCAGGCCCGTTCTCAGCTCCTCGTTTGTGTTTGTCACGTTAGCATACCGTATCGTTTAGCCTGTAGTTGCTCGTTCATGTCTGTTCTTGGTGTTGGATTTTGTTGAATAAATTGCCCCCCAAAATGCAATTTATACTCCGGAGTGACTTTTTTCACATTTTTGGGCATTTTATGGCTGGTGCGACTTATACTCCGGAGCAACTTATAGTCCGAAAATTACGGTAATTCAAAAACAAACGTACGCAGTTCAAGCCTAACATTATGAATCTCAAGAATAAATTTACACTTCTAGGTCCAAAGTACGTACAAAACTTCATGCGGATGTATTCAAATGGATCTTCTTGCCATAGCCGCTCGTCCTCATCTTTGTAACACATGAGAGGAAAGATCACCTCCTGACAAATAGTCTGGAAGAGATCAAAGTCATACACCACTCAAAACAGAAAATTCAAATGCATTTCTTTGTTTTAGTAATGCTTATAATATCAAATATACCGCATTGGCCGGAATATAAGACGACCCTAATTATTAGACGACCCCTCTTTTTCAAGACTCAAATTTGAAAAAAGACTTTTAGAACACCAAATTTAATTTTTATACAGAAAATAATTACAGTACATCTGAAACAAATGATTATAATAATATATTTGGGAGAAAAAGTATGCTATTTTGCCTCATTCAATTTAGGCAAAAACTGTCTGTCACATCTTAATATTTGAACATTTAAATATGTAAACTAAAGTGCAATCACATAGCTATTTTTAATAAATTCTTTGTGACAGGGGTTCGCTTTTGCCTGGGGAGTCAAGTTCAGCATTCGGTTTAAAGATATCTGGCGCCATCTAGCGTTGTGAATGGGTATAATGTCTAGACCCCGAATGTAAGACGACCCCCACTTTTTTTAGTCTTATTTCAATGCAAAAAACACCGTCTTATATTTGCGCAAATACGGTACCGCTTTTTTGTATAATGCGCAAAATTTAACTAATTTATTGTCCTAAAATCTGGGGTGCGCATTATACATGGGTACAATATTTTTTTTTTTAAGAAAATCATGGTACAACAATTTTTGAAGAAAATCTTGTCACGGATGGAGTGTGGAAAGGAGTGGGGCGACCAAGTGCAGCTTGGACCAGGGTTTATTGGAGGAACTCAAAACACAGACTTGGTAAACTAATTGTGATAAATAACTGTAACATCACTCAAATATTGGTGATCCCGTTGAGAGTCTCACATATTTCTTTGCTATCGAGTTTGCTACTGCATGCGCAGTGATACTGACCGGCAGAATAACATCCGGTTGTTCCCAAAGATGATCTTTTTTTCTGAAATAACTTTACGTTTACGGACTTAAGTAACCCGGCCGGGTCATACCAAAGACTATAAAAATGGGACACATTGCCTCCCTGCTTGGCTCTCAGCATTAAGGGTTGGAATTGGGGGGTTAGATCATCAAATGATTCCCGAGCGCGGCGCCGCTGCTGCTCACTGCTCCCCTCTCCCCCAGGGGATGGATCAAAATCACACGGGGATGGGTCAAATGCAGAGGACAAATCTCACCACACCCAGATGCGTGTGTGACGATCATTGGGAAAAAAACAAATTTGGGTGCGTATTATACATGGGTACAGGCTTTTTCCAGCATCGACATGCCATTTTTAGGGTGCGTATTATACATGGGGGCGCATTATACATAGAAAAAAACGGTATATCAAAGTCATACATCACTCAAAACGAAAATTTTAAATGCATTTCTTTGTTTTAGTAATGCTTATAATTTCCTGCAATAAATCCTTGCATCTGAATGTTGATTAAATCTTAAATTATCTATTCCCTTGAAATATAGAGCATAAAATAAAAAATTGTCACCTGCATGTGAGGCTTCATCTGTTTCCATGTCAGAGAATGGGAAAGTCCCTGGTTGAGGTAGTTGAGACACTGCTGGAGAACACAAGGAGTAACATACTCCTTCTGTCTGTAATGATCCACAACCTTCAACAAGACCTGGAGCAGACAGTGACAACACAGACAGGTAAGTCAAAACTACTATTAATTTTGTACTCAGTTCACAAACACTTACTTGCTGTAAACCCACAGCATAAGTCTTCAAGAAAAAATCCGCAAATTCAAAGTACTCTTTTGCCACTTTGCCTGGGCTTCCATATCTGGAACAAAACCACAACCATGCACACAGAGTATAAATATATTCAATACACGCATATTTAAATAAAATATATAATACATGTGACTACGTGTTTCGAAAAGAGGTCGTTGCTCACCGCTTGAACAGCTTTGTAATGGCACGCAGTGCCCATTTCTTGCACTTCCACCATGATAACTCAGGACGGTCATCCTCATCCAGCTCCAAAGTTTCCTAACAAATTGAGTGAAATGTGACTTTTAATTCTAAAGCAGTTAACTCACACACGATAGCAGTGAGATATACACGATTTTTTATAATGGGAGACAACAATAAAGGCAATATAATGAAATTGCTATTTTGAAACTGCTGTGATATTGTGTCGTCCTCATGTGACAATATTGCAACTGTTAAAAAGGCCTTTTTTTGCATTTGTGTGGTTCTAGCAGGCTCAGGTGGTTACTTCATTATGCAGTTTAATTTGAATTGGGTATGTTTTGGCCACCTTCGTTATGACCCATGCACAAGCGAGTTCCTCAATTAATTCATTCAATTCGCAACATATGCATTGTCGAGTTACATGGCGGATAGGATGGTAAAAGATGGTGTGTGAGTGTGTATTGGATTTGGCCCAGACGAATTGGCTAAGATGAAATTCCAAATTTCAAAGCTTGACATGGAAGCCCTGAAGAAGGGGCCTGAGTAAGGGTTACTTAAAAGTTAGTTCTTCAAAATTAACTATTTTTAAATTGGTAAAGGGGAATTTGTTGGTTGACAGAGATGGTGCCAAAGTCAGATTGACCTCACATAGTAAATTAATAGTTTAAAAAGTTATCGATTAGATGAAGACTTGTTTTGAAGCACAGCAACACACAATTTTGGATTATGTTATATTACCGTAATTTTCGGACTAAAAGTCACTCCGGAATATAGGTCGCATTAGCCATAAAATGCACAATAACGTGAAAAAGAAACATATATATATAAGTCGGTCCGGAGTATAAATCGCATTTTGGGGGGAAATCTATTCGACAAAATCCAACACCAAGAACAGACATGAAGGAGCAACAACAGGCTAAACGATAGGTATGCTAACGTGACATAAACACAAACGAAGAGCTGAGAATGGACCTGACGTAACGTTCAGTTATTTTAAAAAAACTATTACATAAATACCACGTTTATAAAACCATCTGCGTCACTCCAATTCATTAAATCCATCGATCGTCCTTTGTCAACAATGCCGTGTGCCGCGCAGCAGTTCAAATTATTCCACAGGCCCATACAACAATATATAAACTATATTTTAAATAACTATCACATAAACAACAATATTATCAAACCATTTGTGTCACTCCAAATCATTAAATCCATCGGTCAAATTTCTCGTCTTTTATCGATCGTCCTTTGTCAACAATGCCGTGTGCCACGCCGCAGTTCAAATAATTCCACAGGCCCATACAACGATATATAAACTATATTTTAAGTAACTATCACATTATCAACAATATTATCAAACCATTTGTGTCACCCAAAATCATTAAATCCATCGATCAAATTTCTCATCCTTTATGTCATCCTGGTGACAGAGGACATGTCCAGAGGATATGGCGCTTTAAAGTGTTAATTACTTTATTTGATTTTTTCTCTCTATTTACCGTAATTTCCTGTCTAAAAGTCGCACCGGAGTATAAGTCGCACCAGCCATAAAATGCCCAAAAAAGCGAAAAAAAACATATATAAGTCGCTCCGGAGTACAAGTCGCATTTTGGGGGGCAATTTATTAGACAAAATCCAACACCAAGAACAGTCATGAACGAGCAACAACAGGTATGCTAACGTGACGTAAACACAAACTAAGAGCTGAGAACGGCCCTAACGTAAAATTCAGAGTTATTCAAAAAACTATTACATAAATAACACGTTACTAAAACCATCTGCGTCACTCCAATTCATTAAATCCATCAATCGTCCTTTGTCAACAATGCGTGCGCGCCGCTGACGGCTCTTGCACTTCAAAACATTCCACAGGACCATATAACGATATATAAATTATGTATCAAATAACTATTATATAAGCAATAATGTTATCAAACCATCTGTGCACTCTAAATCATTAAATCCATCGATCAAATTCGTCCCTGGACGAGTCCATCTTTGTCCTTTAAGTAAACAACCGCCACGATGCTGGCGCGACTGCGACGTCGCGTCGCGCTGCTGACGTCAGCATGACCATTTCCCGTGACTCCCGGTTCAAGATGGTGGACAGGTTTGCACGTCGTCAACCAGCTAAAGCGATCATCTAGTGTTTCTATGTATCTCTATGAAGCCAAATCCCAAAGTAGTAGTAGAAGAAGAAGCACATGTGATTGGCGCTTTGCTGAAGGGCTGCTGACATCAGCAGCGCGACGTCGCGCATCACTCGACGGAGCTCCCTTTCACTTCCGGGGATTGAAGTCAGGCGCCGGCGCTCGGCCGGGTAGCTGTCCAGGGACGGTGGATGGGGCTCGGACAATGCTTTTACGCACGCCCGGTCCTACTCTACCGAGCTGTCTTTCACCTCCGTGGATGGAAGTCGAGGGCCGGCGCTCAGCCGGGTGGCTGTCCGAGGACGGTGGATGGGGCTCGGTCATGGCTTTTACGCACGCCCGGTCCTATTCTATGGAGCTCTCTTCCACTTCCGTGGCTGGAAGTCCATGCCGCCACACGCCTGTAAGTTTGTTTTGTTAAATAAAGAGCCGTTTACCAAACCCACGTCTTTCCTTGAACTTTGTTAACGCTACAATATAGTTATATAGTAGATCTGTGGAATAACGACGAGGCTGACATCAGGGCGCACGCGCGGCGATGTTGACAAAGGACGAGGAATTCGATCGATGGATTTAAAGATTTAGAGTGCACAGATGGTTTGATAACATTATTGCTTGTATAATAGTTATTTGATATATAGTTTATATATAGTTATATGGGCCTCTGGAATATTTTGAAGTGCAAGAGCCGTCAGCGGCGCACACGCATTGTTGACAAAGGACGATTGATGGATTTAATGAATTGGAGTGACGCAGATGGTTTTATTAACGTGTTATTTATGTAATAGTTTGAATAACTCTGAATTTTACGTCAGGGCCGTTCTCAGCTCTTAGTTTGTGTTTATGTCACGTTAGCATACCTATCGTTTAGCCTGTTGTTGCTCACGTGTTGTTGCGACGCTGCGTCTGCAGCGCGGCGGTTGTTTACATAAAGGATTGACTCGACGAGCTGCTGCTGACGCGACGTTGCGCTGCTGTCGTCACTTGAAATTCAAGTTACAGTAATCCTTTGCTACATTGCGGTTCGATTATCGCGGTTTCACTTTTTTTTTTGGAAGATTTTTGAAAAAAAAACCATATATAAGTCGCTCCTGAGTATAAGTCGCCCCCCCACCCAAGACCCACTTTCAAGATGGCGGCGCGTGCATACGCAGCGACCTCTCTCTGTCCCGCCCAAACGGTGTTTTGTCCGTCTAATGAGTGTTTGTCCGGCAGTTTTTCTTGTTCGTCTCGTCGTACTGAGTCGTGCTACAAGTACGGCAGGCAGGTTCTGCTTGACATCGGCAAAAGCGAGTTTTGTCGAGTTCTGGACTTTGATGCGGGAACATCAAAGGAGCTCGGACTGCTACGTCCTGAAGCGTCGCCGGGCTCGTCTGCTATTCCTCCCCCGGTTGGGAAGCGTCGAAAGCGGTGTGCGAGGAGGCTGAAGAGGGGCAAACGCGGGGGCGTCCGGGCCAGGCTGGCGGCCAGCCCTGCTCGCCCGGCCGTGCCTTCCATTCTTCTGGCGAATGTTCGATCGCTGGACAACAAAATGGATTACATTCGCCTGCTGCAATCTACAAACCGGACAGTGCGGGACTGCTGTGTGCTCGTGTTCACTGAGACTTGGTTGACTGTCAACATTCCGGACTCTGCCGTACATCTGGAGCGGCTAGCGTGCTATCGGGCGGACCGGGCCATTGTACAAGGGGGGAAATCTCGTGGAGGTGGAATATGAGTCTACATCCGTGACGAATGGTGCCGGGACTCTGTAGTGGTATGCAAGCACTGCTCGCCACTGGCGGAGTTCGTGATCATTAAGTGCCGTCCTTTTTACCTGCCAAGGGAAGTTACCGCGATTCTGCTAGTCGCGGTTTACATCCCGCCTTCCAACATCGAAGGCGACAGGGTCGCGGCTCTTAGTGAACTGTACCAGGCTGTCAGTGAACAAGAGACAGCGCACCCTGACGGTTTCACCATCTTCGCTGGGGATTTTAATCATGCTAACCTGAAGTCTGTTTTTCCGAGGCTTCACCAGCATGTTAATTTTCCTACGCGTGGCGACAGCTTCCTGGAC
The DNA here is from genome assembly GCF_033458585.1 of Syngnathus typhle. Taxonomy (NCBI): domain Eukaryota; kingdom Metazoa; phylum Chordata; class Actinopteri; order Syngnathiformes; family Syngnathidae; genus Syngnathus; species Syngnathus typhle. The sequence goes on from NC_083758.1 coordinate 559,185, forward strand.
CGGGTCTACTCTTCGCATAAAGGAGCTTTCAAAGCTGCCCCCCTCCCCCATCTTGGACTTTCTGACCATATCACTGTTATGCTTTTGCCCGCATACAGACAAATGGTGAGAGCGTCCAGGCCGGTTCGCAAGCAGGTACGGGTGTGGCCTGAGGGTGCCTCTGATGCAATCCGTGACTGCTTTGGCTCTACTGACTGGGACATGTTTAGGAGGGCTGCCACTTGCGTCGATCGGACAGACATTGAGGAGTATACTGACTCTGTTTCCTCCTACATCAGGAAGTGTATTGATGATGTGACTCTCTCAAAATCCATCGTCACTCGGGCTAACCGGAAGCCATGGCTGACAGGGGCTGTCTTCAGGCTGCTGAGGGCCAGGGACAAAGCCTTTAGAGCAGGGGATGAGGCTGGCTTGAGGACTGCGAGGGCCGACCTGTCCCGGGGCATCAAAGAAGCAAAGAGGGCGTTCTCGTGCAAAATTACCGCCCACTTCAAGGACAGCAGGGACGCACGGAGCCTTTGGCAGGGCATTCAGACCATCACGGATTACAAGCCCGCGCCGCAGAGCTGTGAAGGCGACGTCCGTCTGCTCAATGACCTCAACCGCTTCTTTGCTCGCTTCGACGCTCAGAACAGCACTTGCCCGCTGAAGGCCACTCCCCCTTCACACGAGCTGCCCCTGTGCCTCTCCGCCGACAGCGTGAGGAGGGCGCTTGCCGCCATCAACATCCGTAAGGCGGCGGGCCCTGACGACATCCCGGGTCGGGCGCTGAAGGACTGCGCTGGTGAGCTGACGGATGTCTTCACGGACATCTTTAACACTTCCCTGCAGCAGGCCATCGTCCCGTCGTGTTTCAAAGCTGCCACCATCGTACCTGTGCCGAAGAAACCCGCTCCGTCCTGCTTCAATGACTACCGCCCCGTGGCACTTACGCCCATCATCATGAAGTGCTTTGAGCGGCTTGTCATGGAGCACATCCGATCCGTTCTCCCCCCCACCACTGACCCCTTCCAGTTTGCGTACCGAGCCAAGCGGTCTTCTGAGGATGCCATCTGCTCTGCCCTCCACTCGGCCCTCACCCACCTGGAGAGGAGGGACTCGTATGTGAGATTGCTGTTTGTGGACTTCAGTTCTGCCTTCAACACCATTGTGCCACAACGCCTCATCAGCAAACTTGACGCGCTGGGCCTCAGTACCTACCTCTGCAACTGGCTACTGGACTTCCTCTGTCAGAGGCCACAGGTAGTAAGTGTTGGCGACAAAATCTCCGCCAGCATCACGCTGAGCACGGGGGCCCCCCAAGGCTGCGTGCTCAGTCCGCTGCTCTTCACCCTCCTGACGCATGACTGCACTGCAACCTACAGCGACAACCGTATCGTGAAGTTTGCTGACGACACGACTCTGGTGGGTCTCATCACCAAGGGAGACGAGACTCAATACAGGCTGGAGGTTGACCTTCTGACCACGTGGTGCAGGGACAACAACCTCCTGCTGAACGTCGACAAGACCAAGGAGATTGTTGTGGACTTCCGGAAGGGTCACACCCAACACCTGCCGCTGACCATCGACGGTGCTGTGGTGGAGCGAGTGAGCAGCGCCAAGTTCCTGGGGGTGCACATCAGTGAGGATCTCTCCTGGTCCACCAACACCGCGTCACTGGCAAAGAAAGCCCAGCGCCGCCTGTACTTCCTGCGGAAACTCAGGCGAGCGAGCGCTCCTCCGGCCGTCATGACTGCATTTTACCACGGCACCATTGAGAGCGTCCTCTCCAGCTGTATTGCTGTTTGGGGTGGCGGCTGCACTGACTACAACTTGAAGGCCCTGCAGCGCATAGTGAACACTGCTGGTAAGATTGCTGGTGCTTCGCTCCCCTCCTTGAAGGACATTTACACCTCCCATCTCACCCGCAAGGCGACCACGATTGTGAGTGATGCGAGTCACCCCGCTCACTCTTTGTTCGAGCTTCTGCCCTCTGGGAAGAGGTACAGAAGCCTGCGCTCCCGCACCTCCAGACTCTCAAACAGCTTCATACTCCAGGCTGTTAGGATCCTGAACTCGCTCCCCCGTTCTGCGTAGCGTCCTGTACTTTTACTGTCTGAACTGTCTGAATGCACACTGGCTCTTATTATTTATTATTTGTTATTACTCTTATTTATTGTTTGTGCCTTTTTGTTTATGATGTTTTTTACTTTTGCGCTATGCTTGCTGGCTCCGTTATTTATTGTGTTATCTGTTTATTTATTATTTATTCATCACTCTTACTATTGATTGTTTGAATTTTTGCCTTCTTGTTTTTATATTGTGTCGCGTACATGTATGTCTATCGTGTTATGTGTCTCGTCACCGTGGGATAGAGAAAAACGTAATTTCGGTCTCTTTGTGTGTTGTGACATGTGGAGAGATTGACAATAAAGCTGACTTTGACTTTGAAAAAAAAAACTATGAAAAAAAAACGCGACTTATAGTCCGAAAATTACGGTACTTCATACAGAATGGCTGGTGGCTTTGTGGTCACAAGGTTTATCCGATGCTGCTCGCCAACTGGACAGGAGTGTGTGCACCAGTGTGGGTTACAGACCACACCTACAGGATACAACATCAGCTGACGACAGCACACAACGCTTCTGGAGGTCGACGCAGGGCTGTTGCAACCTTTGACCCTCATCACCCTGTCTGGGGTGCAAATGTTACAGACGACCATAAAGTATGGTCCGTCGGAGACAAGGTTGTTCATGGTGCGCTTTTTCCTTGAATCGGAGTTGGAAAACAATCACTCTTCATTGAGACACTGAACTATCGTTTTCAATCCTTTGTGAATCTCTCACTGCAAGTCAACAATGGACAAAATAGAGAGATTCAGGCTATTAGACTGATGGTCTTGCAAAACAGGATGGTTCTGGACTTGTTGACGGCAGCACAAGGTGGTGTGTACCACATCATTGAGACTTCCTGTTGCACATACATACCAGGAGAAAATGACACACACGTCAACGACGCCATGAATTCACTGAAGAACTTACAGGGGGCCATGTCAAAACACAAAGTCCCACATCAATGGGATTTCTTTTCATGGCTATTCTCTGGCAACTGGTGGCAACTGCTGGTGAAATTTGTGACTCCTGTGCTTGTTGTGCTGGTATTTGCGACGTGTGTTGTCCCGTGTTACAAGTGTGCTGTATCAAGAGCTTTATCTTCTACCATAGCACAGGTGCAAATACAACATATCAGACATGTCAAATGACTACGACGCGCTGCGGAAAGATGATTGCGATGATACTGTTTAGCCATACATATTTTACGGAAACCTAATGATTGGACCATCAAAAATGCTTCGCAAGTGATGGATAAATTGATGTACTGTTTGTGTTTTTCTCGTTATTTTTTTATTGATAGCATTCTGGTCGCCTAAGGCAGAGGGACCGTGTGAGACTTTTCCTGCATTAAAACATCTTGTCGCAGGTTTTTCACTCACACGCTATATTTGGACTGGAGTATTGAGGAAAAACCTCCTCTTCACTGGAAATTATTGCTGTCATTGTTTGTTGTTTTTATCATGTATCACCCTTCACGATCCCCAACCCGTCCCCTGTCATCTCTGTTTTTATTGATCTCTTTTTATTATTATTTTTCTTTCTTCATTATATTTTCTTACTTATGTTTGATTGATCAGGGTTGGCATAATCATATGATAAACAGGAGGGAAATTATTGCTGTCATTGTTTTTTTTTTTTATCATGTATCACCCTTCACGATCCCAACCCGTCCCCTGTCATCTCTGTTTTATTGATCTTTTTTTATTATTATTTTTATTATTTTTCTTTCTTCATTATATTTTCTTACTTATGTTTGATTGATCAGGGTTGGCCTAATCATATGATAAACAGGAGGGTTATGTTAGGGTTTACAGATTATCTTGATCGTATGATTATGTTGGAATGTAGACTAGAATTATTAACTTTGTTTAAACCTTTTACCTTTCCTTGACTATGAAAAGTTTAACCATTCGGTTGTTGAAACTTTCCAAACGGTGTGGAAACAATCTTGCTTAGATAGTCATCTAGAACAGTGGTCCCCAACCACCGGGCCGCGGACCGGTACCGGGCCGTGGGTCACTTGGTATCGGGCCGCCAAGCCGCACAGAAAAAAAAAAAAATTATCGACGATCAATTAATTCAGGTCAAGACACTCGTCCCGGTCACGTGACATGTTTCCCCAGTCGAGCCCGCAAAGCTAATATGTGGCGACAGGCTAACTAACCAGGCAATGAAGCATTCAAAACTGCTTCAACACATGGAGACCAAGCATCCTGCAATAAAAGACAAACCTTAATCACTTCCTTAATCACTTCGGGTATCATTGTCTCCGATTACGTCTAGATGGGACCGGCTCGTTTCTGAGAAACAAACTCAGTGCTCCCACTAATTCAACGTAATGGTGAGTTTTGTTTTTGTCATTTGTACTTGGTTTTATGTCAGTCGTATCATTTTATTTCATCGTATTCATATATTTTTTATAAATGTATTATTTATTTATTTATTTATTTAATGTATTCATTTATGTAAATGTATTATTTATTTATATAAATGCCGGTCCGCGAAAACCGGTCCGTGGCGCAAAAAAGGTTGGGGACCACTGATCTAGAATGCTCCACTAATTCCTGTTTCCACGACCTTGTAAAACAATAAGATGGGACCCTCCGCACTGATTAACCAGTTGCTGAGGTGACCTCCATTCTGTCCAATCTCACCCCCACCCTGTTTCTCTCAATAAAAATGCTCTTGCAAGAGGCCTGAGTCGGACCTCATTCGATCATCGCTGTACGCACAGCGACGAATGACTCTCCATTTGCAAATGCTTAAAAAGGGCATACAGTCTCCCGTTTGGTTCTTGCAAAAATAAGTTAGAGTGAGCACCACTCTAACATAAGTTATCCCATATTTACTCAATATTAGTATTGTGTGAAACTTAGGGAAACCTAAAACATCATAAAGAGGAGAACACAGAGTAAAAACTCAGAATTAGTGGAGGACTGTAACTGAGCTTTCGCCATAATTCTCATCGCGAGTAAAAAGAATACTGGTTGTCTTCTCCCCTATTTTTCAATGTGTGAATTAATGTCTGATGGTATTTAGACCCGTCAACGATATTGTGCTTCCCCCTCGCCAATATACAAGATTTTTTTAATATCCCCAACCAGCCCACAATATCATGATAATCATCCTAATGCGAGGTTCACATCGCAATAATACCTTTACAGGCTACCGCAACAGTGTGCAATGAGTGGGTAATGTGTCTTACAGCGGGAACATCACGGTCCATTATGGCTCGAAGGACTTCCATCCATTGAGTCATCACCGTATTGTTGATCAGCTGGAGAGGAAGCGAGTTCTGCCGATAAAAGATTAGCATAAATATCATCAGCATTCACTCATTCATAGAATGATTTACTGTATTTTTCAGACTACAAGTTGCGTTTTTTTCATAGTTTGAGTGGGGGGGGGGCGACTTATACTGAGGAGCGACTTATGTGAATTTTTTCACAAATTTTCAAAATTAAAAAAAATAAATAAAAAAGTGAAACTGCGATAAACGAACTGTGATGTAGCAAGGGATTACTGTAATTTGAATTTCAAGTGACGTCAGCGGCGCGGCGGTTGTTTACAAAAAGGACATGGATTCGATTACGGGATGACGAAGATGACGAAGGGCCCCACGTACTACCGGCATCATTAGCGGCTTTGTTTGTAAGTGACACGGAGGACGAAGAGTTTGGAGGATTTAATGATTTGGAGTGACACAGAAGGTTTGAAAAACTATTATGGCTTTTACGCACGCCCGGTCCTACTCTACGGAGCTCTCTTTCACCTCCATGGATGGGGCCGTGTGGCAGGGAACTATTTATGTTATAGTTATTTGATATATTTTATTTCGTGTAGCAACTTGTATATGTTTTTATCATTACAGTTCAGTAGCTGTTGGCTCGTTGAACTCTTGTTTTGTTAAATAAAGAGCCGTTTACCAAACCCACGTCTTTCCTTGTACTTAGTTAACGCTACAATATAGTTACAGTGCTTTGCGAAAGTATTCGGCCCCCTTGAACCTTTCAACATTTCGCCACATTTCAGGCTTCAAACATAAAGATATAAAATTTTAATTTTTTGTCAAGAATCAACAAGTGGGACACAATCGTGAAGTGGAAAAAAATTTATAGGATAATTTAAAAATTTTTAATTAATAAAAAAACTGAAAATATTTAATGATTTTGGAGTGACAGATGGTTTGATAATATTATTGTTTATGTAATAGTTATTTGATATATAATTTATATATCGTTATATGGGCCTGTGGAATATTTCGAAGTGCAACCGCCGTCAGCAGCGCGCATTGTTGACATAAAGGACGATCGATGGATTTAATGAATAGGAGTGACACAGATGGTTTTGTAAACGTGTTATTTACGTAATACCGTATTTTCTGCCCTATAAGGTGCACCTAAAAACCTAAATTTTTATCAAAAGTCGACAGTGCGCCTTATAGTCCGGTGCGCCTTATATATGGATCAAGTGAAGAATTTGTTGATCCATACTGGTTGTACACAGTGCTCTGCCAAAATGTTTTAGTCCGTTTTAGTACGACTAGTAAATTACAAGATCGCATCGCTTCCCAACATTACAGTAACTGTAGTCAGGGGGCGTCACCGAATAGCTGTTGTACCCGCGAGCCTATTTCATTTCAAAATAGGTTGCTCCGTTAATGTTTCGCGTAAATCTACGGATCTATATGGAAGGGAAACATAGGTAAGTAGTACCAATGCGTTAGATCGAACTTTAGTCAGTTCTGATCATTTTATAGGAGATCGTTTGAGAAACGCGATTTTTTACACTTTGCTGAGGCTCATGGGAAATTGCGGATGGCTAATGCTATAACGATAGCTGCTATACGCGCGAGGCTATTTCATGTCAAAATAGGCTGCTCTGTTAATGTTTCGAGTAAATCTACGGATCGATATGGAAGGGAAACATAGGTAAGTAGTACCAATGCGTTAGATCGAAATTTAATCAGTTCTGATCATTTTATAGGAGATCGTTTGAGAAACGCGATTGTTTACACTTTGCTGAGGCTCATGGGAGATTGCGAGCTGAGGGTCATGGGTTTTTGCGGATGGCTAATGCTATAACGATAGCTGCTATACGCGCGAGGCTATTTCATGTCAAAATAGGCTGCTCTGTTCATGTTTCGAGTAAATCTACGGATCGATATGGAAGGGAAACATAGGTAAGTAGTACCAATGCGTTAGATCGAACTTTAGTCAGTTCTGATCATTTTATAGGAGATCGTTTGAGAAACGCGATTGTTTACACTTTGCTGAGGCTCATGGGAGATTGCGAGCTGAGGGTCATGGGTTTTTGCGGATGGCTAATGCTATTACGATAGCTGCTATACGCGCGAGGCTATTTCATGTCACAATAGGCTGCTCTGTTCATGTTTCGAGTAAATCTACGGATCGATATGGAAGGGAAACATAGGTAAGTAGTACCAATGCGTTAGATCGAACTTTAGTCAGTTCTGATCATTTTATAGGAGATCGTTTGAGAAACGCGATTGTTTACACTTTGCTGAGGCTCATGGGAGATTGCGAGCTGAGGGTCATGGGTTTTTGCGGATGGCTAATGCTATAACGATAGCTGTCGAATAAATTTCCCCAAAATACGATTTATACTCCGGAGCGACTTACATATGTTTTTTTTTTTTCCACGTTATTGTGCATTTTATGGCTAATGCGACCTATATTCCGGAGCGACTTTTAGTCCGAACAATACGATACTCATCTTTAAAGTCTCCAATATATAAAGTGGATTTATGGGTTAAAGTATTTATCGCTAAATTACACCAAAGTTAAAAAAAAAGAACAGAAACATATGCTGTAGCATGAAAGGGGCAAAACATACCTGTATGAGGGAATGGAAGATTTTAAGGATCTGTTTTTGAATGAGGACTGAGAAAACTGTGGCATCATTCAGCAACTGGATGATAAGCTGTTGAATCCTCGGTAGAAATATTTGCATGGCTGCAAGCAATGGCTCCCTCTCATCTGCCTTCCTGTACCTGGAGTGCAAATGTATTATGATAAATATTATTAGGAAAAAACAGAATCATCTTTTGTCTTCACACCTCAAAAGAAAATGTTGGCAGCAAAGACATGTCTATTTTCCCAATTACAGATGTGACAGCAGCTCTCAGTTTTGTTTCTTGACGTTTAAAGAAACAACCACATTAATTCCAAACTAGTTGGTTGGAATGGGCAGGACATCTGTCACGCTTACTCACTCGTAGGTTTTGACGAGTTGGTAGAGAGCCAGCAGGCTGCCGTACCAGCTGCCACTGTTGTTCGACTGTAAGTACAAATTTATCTTGTCCACTATTGCAGTCCAACGTCCTGGGAAGTCGTGTTTGATGATCATTCGAAGACACATCGTCAGCTGGGCGCTGCACACAATGAAATGAGTGAGTGAAGTTATTACTGGCATAAGGTCAGATAGATGTACTACGGATTCTGATTAATAAAATGCTGATTTTTATATCACAAACAAACAGTGGTTATATCTATAATAGACATTGTGTCCCAGTAAGTGGCCGGTGTTTCATCTACTGGAAAAACATATACACAATAGATAGATACATTATTAACCCCGTGATGGAAATAAAATATATTTGCCTTCTTCTCAAATTATTAAAAAAATTCTTAAATGCTTTTAAATGTTGTAATTATAAAAAGTAATTTGCAAAGCACAAAAAGTTGAGCGGGAAAACTCCATACACGAACATGTCAAATTTAAATCTGACTTGACAGGAAACTTTGCTAATTGCTTTTAAGTAGGGGGATGCGAATAGATGTACCGTATGGTGTCAGGACATCGGATGACGCCCTCCACAATGTGGTTTCGTATCTGTTGGCGGTCGTTTTCATGAATATTGAAAGGGAAGGCAACTTTTCCCAGAGATGGCTCCCTGTCCTGCCAATACCGGCCAATCATGTTCTTCAGATAGATAGCCGCTGAACACAATATATAATATACAACAACAAAAGTGTCAGAATGATAAAGACCAAGTATTGTTAAGAAAAAAAATCCCACTAAATCCCTGATAACTGTAAAAAGTCTGACACCCACGTTTCAAATTTGACCTCAGAAAAGGAAAGTCAAAGGTGCAAATTTTGAATAATTGTTGCTAAAATGCTAACAGTTGTCATGCTAACATTTAAGAAAATAGCATATTTCTGAGTACAGAAAACACAATGATAAAGAATTTTGGATTTATCTTTGTGTTCGTGGCAAGAAAGAACTGAAAAAGAATAGAGCTAACTAAGCATGTTAATGCTTGTTCTGCTAACATTTAACATTACAGTTAGTTGAGTGAAGAATGCGCTGAGACATACAGGCAACAATTTTACATTTTCCTCTGTGGTTGTGTACTATTTCTAACTAGAATGCATTTTCTAGTATACTATCTAACTCTATCTAACTAGCATACAGTTTCTGTAAACACTGTATTTGAATGGTGAAAAGCTGAAGCTGAACCTAAATGCTGTAGAATTAATGATGAAATGGGAAATACTTAAAAACGTTTGAATCTGTCAAGAAAGTTCTTAATGGTTAGAGCAGGGGTGGGCAAACTTTTTGACTCGCGGGCCGAACTGGGTTCTAAATTTGGACCGGAGGGCCGAACCAGGAGCAGATGGACGTAGTGTTTGTGTGAATTAATATAAGCGACCTGTAAAGGTCATTGCATAAAAGATTTTGGCCTTTAGTAGGTAGTAAAGCATGGATATTCCAAACAAGTTTTTTGAAAACAAATGCATTTATTAACAGCATTAAAAAATAATAATAATAATAATTCACTAAAAAACTGCTATCAGTGATTCTCATAAAATACGAGACTGTTATTATGAATAACAGTCTCCATCACTTCAGTGCCTGCAGGTCAGATTAATGAAAGATCTTATGAGATCACATCAAACGGCAAACATTCTGACCAAATATATTATCTTGAAGAATCGGTGAACGCATACATCCAAATAAAGTAATCAAAACGGCAACACGGTGAGGGGTATCTGAAAATCAGAGCAGAGTTTTAACTCACAAACACCTTGTAACAGAGGTGAGGAAACGAGAAACACTTCCTTAAAGTAAGCCTTAAGAACTTTACAGGTTAAGATTAGTCGCAAACAAGTGGTGCATCAATGTCCTTGAGCATCCTGCATTGTTTGAAAACGAGAATGGTCGCTAGTTTCAATCCCTGCGATGTGTACAAATCATATTCAAAATGCCTCCCCTTCATTTTCAGTGGGAACAGTGTTGTTGGTCTCCCTTTTTTGCTAGTGCGTCATAGTCTGGAGTAAAATTTGTTGTGGCAATTCTTAGGCGAGATCCGAGGTGTTGGTCCGTTTACCTCGATCTGTGACGGGTTGATGTTGACGTTCATGTGGCTGAACGTCACGTCGCGTACGTCGAGCCAAATTGGCCACTCTCTTTTAAATGCTCGGCACTGTGTCCACCTTGGGCGACTCATTTTAATGGAAGGATTCCAGGGGAAGGTTTGTGGGTGGCTTTAGCGTAAAACTGCATCTGAAAGCTCAGCGCGCGAATTACAAGAATGCTGTCGTCACAGCCCACGCTCTAAATTCGGGACTGATACAAATAGAGCGCGAGTGCGCCAACTCCGTACTACTGAGTACGTATACGCACTTGAGTGTGCACCGAGCTTTCTGACACGGCTTCCGGTAGTAAATGCGCAGGCGAGCGCTTCCCCCATCTACTGGGGAAACGCAGTCATTGCAGGCAAAATGACCAAAAAAAAAAAGTTTAATAATACAATTTTTTTCAGGGTTGGCGGGCCGGATTAAACGGTCCCGTGGGCCGGATGTGGCCCGCGGGCCGTAGTTTGCCCACCCCTGGGTTAGAGAATAGATAAAATATGTCCTGATTTGAGGATTTTATATTTAAAATTTGGGAATTTGGAGGAATATGAATATTTCCCAAGATATCCTGTATGAGCTCAACATTTTAAAGTTGGAATAGTTTGAATCAGACAAGAAACAAGGACGTTGGCAGTCAAATTCTCTTAATTTTATTTCAATACAGTAGAGGAAAACAACACCTTTTTGAATGGCCTTTTACTGTGAATCAACATTTTAATTAGCCATGGTAAAAAAACAATAACAAAATCTGCAAGATATCCAATGATCTCAACACCATACCTGCCTGCCGAACTGGAAACTCCACCTGCTCTGATGCAATGATCTGAAGCAGAGTTGGTGCAAAGTTGATGATCTTGTAGGACTGAAACACACCAGACAGAGCAGGGTTAGAGTTAAACAACCAAAAACAAAATGAACACACGTTCATTTATGAAATAAAAACAGAATGGCCACCAAAATAACTTCAACCTAACAAATGTAAATTTATATAATTGTGTGTCATTATTTATTGACAAAAGTCCAATGTTTGACTACAGTTCAGCCCTCCATCCATTCATTTTCTATACCGCTTGTCCCCACAGGGGTTGCAGGCATGCTGGAGCCTATCCCAGCAGTCATCAGGCAGTAGGTGGGGTACACCCTGAACCGGTTGCCAGCCGATTGCAGGGCATACAGAGATGAACAACCACCCGCACTCACACCTAGGGGCAATTTGTGCTCAATTGGCCTACCAAGCATGTTTTTGGGATGTGGGAGGAAACCGGAGTGCTCGGAGAAAACCCATGCGGGCACAGGGAGAACATGCAGGGAGGGCCAGAGGTGGAATTGAACTGGCACCCTCCTAGCTGTGAGGTGGACCTGCTAACCAGTGCACCACTGAGCCACCCCCAGTTCAGCCCTTCCAAATCAAAATTGCTAACTACAGTATATTAGCTTTATTGCTAGCTAGTGAATGAAATAAACAAAGCCACTCAGTGCTTTGCACATTATGTAATTTCTTTTACGAAAAACAAGTGATGCTAGTCTCATGTTGCACAGAGTTTTAATTGAATGTTAGAGTGGGATTTTAAAAAGGGCTCTAGCACTTATTGGAAATGTTTGATTAAAAACACATCAGAAAATAGGAACTTTTTCTTTAAGTCAATGTCCTTAAAACAGAAAGGCAATTTGTTTGCTTTCACAGAGTACCAAGGAAATAAAAAATAATAATCTGAAATTTGACTGAAGATTTGGATTTGCAATGGTTAATTGAAAACTATTAGATTATCAAAGTTTAATAACGATTACTTTCTTTGAGGCCTTGTCAGATACAAATACTGACGGGATTTCAGCCTCTCATCAAATATGTACAGTCTTAACGTCAAGCTTGCCCAAATTGTCTGCTTAATTGAAAATAATGATTCCAGAGAATAAATCCACCATCGTAGGAAGGGGGTGCTTCCTCCAACTGTGGTCCCTTTTCTTTGCTTAGTTGTGGGGGTTTGGATCAGCGGATGTCGCTCATCTGTCACCTGTGGGGTTGTGAAGCTCTTTGAGATTTATGACCTTTGGGTAGCTTCTTCGTGAAAGATCTCTGCACGCCCCTGCCCCTAGCCATGATGGTCCAACAGTACCCTCTCACAATTACAAGTAAAGAACCGACGTCTTTGGCACCCACCTGATTGAGTTCATCTTCAGCCGCTCTTCTCAGATTAGGATCGATAGTCCCTCTCAGAGCTTGAATTATCCTGTTGGGATCCATTACTCCAATTCACGTGTCCCTCTAAATGCACTACATGCAAATACCATTAACACTGCTCACTTGTTTTTTAAGGCCGTTGTGGACGCACATGAATGACGCCCGGGCGGTGACTGAATTTGACACAAAATCAAAGATTAAATACTTATTTTGGTGAGGACCACTGCTGAATATCAGACAGTGAAAGAGGCTCTCCAGCGGAAGAATTATCGGTCAGTTTTCAAATTCCATCAATCTTTTAAAACGAAGACTGCCGCTGAGCAGCGGATGGAGGGCGTAAACGTAAACTAAATGAGAACACTTTACGACACTTTACGGCATCTTTCATGAGTAGTTCTGGATGATTGCTGCCACCTTGAGTCTTAAAGTGGTTACTGCCGGAACTCATTCTTTGGTTATAGGAATGGCATTCCCCTCCCTTTGTTTTCACCTCGTGACAAAATGTTTTTGTGTGTTTTTATTCATATTTATTGAATTTTAGATCATTCATAAGTATTCAACAACAGAGAACAAGAGTGAAAGAGAAAGCCTGAAAGATTGGCCTTTCGCACCACAGAACTGCAGTGTTAAAAGAAAAAATCTTGCACATTGGAAATTAATTTACCTCAAGAACGAAAACTACATTACGCCAATGGCCGATTTTAGATTTTTGAATCGGTGAAATGAAAGTTTCCCAAATATTATAGCCTTGCTCCAAATGCAAAAGTGCACTGGTGATTAGCACAACTTTCAAAGTTCCTACGCAAGTTAATTTCACAATTTAAGTGAGGGATATTTTACGATGACAACGCCAGTATCTGGAAATTAGGAAAGAACACTCAAAATGTACATCATACCTTCGTGGTCGTTACGCACATATTTCCTTTGTTTGTTTTTAATGAAGATGCAAGCACACAAGTATAACTGCTCACATTTTATTTAGCCACACCAAGACACCAAATTGACCACTTCAGTTTGGATTTTAAGTCAACATATTGGCCATTTGTGTTCAACACCATCCCCACCACCAAAACAGTTTTCTTTCCATTGTTTGAGTTCATGGCAAGTTTGATTATTGACCAGTATCCCTATTTCTCATTTTAAAGAACTGTCTCAACAAAACAGTAGGAGTTTGGGTGAAAAGGTTACTGCACCCTGGATGACAATGTTTGCTACATAGCCAAGAGTCCACACAGAGCTCAGTCCTGGTAAAGCAAAAAGCCAGAAAATGTACTATACTTCCAAGTGCTTCCATAAATAGCGCCACGATGTAATCTAAGCCAAACCTGATCTCCTTGGAAGAGAGGTAAAATGGCATGGTTGCTAGCCGTCTCATGATCCGGTGCGCCATCATTAGCATAGGCTGACACCATTACTTCTTCGTTACACATGAGGTTGACGTAAAGTGGCACATTAATTGCTAGCTTAAGGATGTGGAACATGAAAACATACATTCCATTAACAGGACAGGTAAAGCGTCCAATGTGGGTGTCAAACATCTCTCCCATGTTGCTGTGCAGCTGATCAAAAACAATGGGCTGGTCTAGGTTGCTCGGTGCAAAGTTGACAGTGCGAGAGGCTGTGAATGCAACTCTCAGTGGCTGGGAGAGAGGGTAAAATTGCATGGGAAGAAGGGCAGTGCGATGGTGGCCTTGAGGACTATGCGAGACCTCAATGATGGAGACCGGAAGGGAATCGCTATGTCCAGAATCCACCGTTGTGAATTCTGCACGGTCTGGGCTGCTCATCTTTGACGACTCACACCAGGCTGCTGTGATGAAATTGTTTTGTGAACATAGAACCGACATGCTTCGTCAAATAGTTTCAGTTCTCAAAATTCTTTAACATGCCTGGCTATATGTATTTTGTTATTTAATACGCGAGACAACTCACGTTCATGTCTCAGGTTCATGTCTAGTGGTTCAATGTCTCTAGTGGTTCAATGTCATCTAGTGGTTCAATGTCTCAGGTTCATCTCTAGTGTAGTACACAAAGTTAGCAAACAGCACATTGAGCCTTTAACATCTTTAACACCAGTTTAACATCTGTGATGCTAATTATTGATCAACTTTGCTTAATTTTTCTATTATTTATTTAATTTCCCCTTGTCCATGGCTCTAACTGATATTGGTGGTGGTCCTTCATTCATGGTAAAAATGTCTGACAATATAATAGTGTCTTACCACTGGAATGATGCTGTACTCCACATCCACAGACATGTTGGGATCCAGAATCCTGCAAGGACGTCAAAGGTTGTTAAAATGTTTCTTGAATACCTGCGATTAGTGTAACTTGGCATGTTATGTAATTGCAAAGAGGCTACATGTAAACTCAAAAGTTTATGCTGAACAAAGGAAAATAAGGATATTTAAGCATTCTCTTACAACTGGAGCCCATCAGCATTTAATTGAAAGTCCCTTCCCGCTTGTTTTAGCAGTACACGAAGTTATGAGAGGGTGTGCGCACTTGTACAATTACATCTTAGTTGGTTATTTCTATTTTTGCCCCAAAAGAAAAAAAAACAGCATTTGAATAAGGGTGGGTGTGCACAGATTTTACAGCAATTATACAGACAAATGTCCGTAGCTAGTAATACCGTATTTATTCTAATTATCGCCCAGGGCGATAATTAGAGAAGGTTTATGTCCAACAGGGGGGTGAGCGATTAACAGACACTTTTTGTCCGATCCCCAAGGGGCACTGAAATGGGCGATATTTTGTATATTTTCCTTGTGTAGTATGCAATACCTGCATCTCACTGGTGTTCTTAACACTAGAACAGCAGCTGTTTTGATCTACCTCTAACAGCGGGGTGCGTCAATTGACGCTCCATTGATGCGACACGTTACCGTCGCACATCACATGTCGCGCACGTCTTGTTCGAGCGCACGCCCCGATAACGTAAATGTGTGAGGATATTGTAGTCGAGTGATGAGTGTAATTGTATCATAGTTTATGGAGGAAAAACTATTTAAAAGGGGCATTCGATGTGCTGTGAAATCAGTCATATTTAAACCTGCGCAATGACGTCGGCATGCGGTCGCGGAGGAAAACATACGTTTTGGGGGGAATTTTTTGCAGCATGGGCGATAGAGGTATCGATGTTTTTTATTTATGTCATTGCTAACACACACTGGGCGAATATTAGAATATGGCCGATAATTAGAATAAATACAGTAAAGCACAAACGGAGCTAGAGTGGGGCCCACCGGGGCACTGCCCCTGAAAAATGCCAGATCATTGACTATTGGGTATTACCAATTTCTCCTGAATTTATTTTTTCAAAATGTTCCCATCTGCCATTTATCGAATTTTTAAAGTCAGCATTTTCTGTAGAATTCATGGAGATTGTAAAGGAGGGGGTACGGATATTTTCATTTATGCATGCTGTAATTTATTTCAAATCACTATGTATATCAGGGGTCACCAACCCTTCTTAAACCGAGAGCTACTTCCTGGATACTGATTAAGGCAAAGGGCTACCAGTTTGACACACACTTCTGAAATAACCAATTTGCTCAATTTGGCTTTCACTATATGTTATTATTGTCATTTCCAGTTCACATGTAAATGTGATTTTAACAAGAATAGCAAAAATACAGTCAAATCTTGGTTTTTGACCACAATCCGTTCCAGAGGGCGGTTCGAGAAGCGAATCGGTCGAATTACGAATCTATTTTTCCCATTACAAATACAGTGGAGCGTCGGTTTTTGACCACAATACGTTATAGAAGGCTGTTCGAGAAGTGAATTATTCGAATTCCGAAGCATGTTTTCCCATTACAAATAATGGAAAAAAAATGAATCCGTTCCAAGCAACAACACATCTTTAACCATTTGCGCATATTTGTCCGATCGCGCAACTGCAGCGCACCGCAACCTTAGCGGGTCGCCGACCACGCAACTGCACCGCACTGGTCGCATTATTGCGACAGAGCCGTTGCTGAAATTTAGAATTTATTTTTAAGTCCTGATGTACTTTTCAAAATTTAAGAGGACCTAACTGCGCAGGGAGCTTAATTTTGTCCGAATGCGCAACTGCAGCGCACCACCAAACGCGCAACCGTAGCGCGTCGCCGAACGCGCAACTGCACCACGGTGGTCGCATTATTGTGACAGAGCCGTCGCTAAAATTTAGAAAACATTTTAAAGTCCTGATGTACTTTAAAAACTTTAAGTGGACCTCAGTGCGCAGGGAGCTCACTTTGGTCCGATCGCGCAACCGCAGCGCACCGCCGAACGCGAAACAGTAGCGCGTCGCGGATCGCGCAACTGCACCGCGCTGGTCGCATCGTGACAGAGCAATCACTAAAATTTAGAAAATATTTTTTAAGTCCTGATGTACTTTCCAAAATTTAAGTGGACCTCAGCGCGCCGGGCGCTCACTGTCGCATTGCTTTAAGAGAGTCTTTGTGTTTTAGGATGGCTTTACTGTTCCCACTTGCTTTCTTTGGAGGCATGATTCGGGGTTAATACAATCCTCAAAGTAACGAAAATACAATAACAACGGAGTCAGTCGCAGTAGCGTAGCCAGGAATTTTTCCAGTAGGGGCGCGCGCCCACAGGAAAGAAAATCGAACATCACTCACGCCGTTCACTGATCGCTAAAACAACATCCGGGTCCGGGAGGCAAACGGTGAATGGATAACATCGCGCACATAGAATAGCGCAAGCACATTCACGCAATATCGAAAGAAAAAAACGGCATGAAAATGAAGAATCGAAAAAGCTAGATTTTTTTCAACCGGGGTGCAGGGAGTCCTAACCGGGGCGCCGCCCCAGCTCGCCCTGGCCACTGGTCAGTCGGCATCCGGGCCGCGCGGTCGGGTTTTCTCGGGTTCTCCCGGCTCATCACGCGAGGTTCGACGTCCGAATTTTGATTGACAACCGAAGCAAAAAAGTCTCGAGTTTTTTGTTTGAATTCCGATTATTTCAAGAACCGGGACGTTCGAAAACCAAGGTTTGTCTGTAAAATAAATAGTTTTTTTTCCATGTATAATGCGCAAAATTTAACTAATTTATTGTCCTAGAATCTGCGGTGCGCATTATACATGGATGCAATTTTTTTATAACTTTTTAATTTTTTTTTGAAGAAAATCTTGTCATGGATGGAGTGTGGAAAGGAGCAGGGCGACCAAGTGAAGCTTGGACCAGGGTTCATTGGAGGAACACAAAACACAGACTTGGTAAACTAACATAACTCTCTAACAAAACCAACAACAGGACTGACCGACAAAGACGTGGAACAAAAAGACAGGGTGACATTACCAAAGACAGGAACAGAAACCAACCAGACATCATGACAGTAACACATACAATGATCCGACGGTGGGCGAGGGGCAGACAGGACTTGAATACAAAACACGAGGCAGGTGACAGCGGTTACATTGATTGAGGTGACACAGGAAGGGAGGGGCGACGCGAACAGAAACTATGGCAACCTAGACACATAGCAAAATTGGGGACATAACATGACAAATCTCCCTCGAATTAAAACTTAAAATCACCTTTCTTCTTGTTTGTTGTCAATCGCGCATCGCATTCCGCCATCCTGCCCGACACACTTAGTAAAATTCATAATTGACGACACACCGTTTGATGCGATGGTGCAATCCTTGATGGTGTGTTATTGTCAAATATTGTTTGTTTTTTAATCTCCATCGTGGACCGGACGTCATACGGAGGCAGTATCACTGCGCATGCGCACTATGGATCCGATGCGCAGAACGGATGCGCAACACACGTCAGCTATATAAAGAGCGAGAGTTCAGTTTTCTTCCTATTAGTTTCAATTCACAGTTTAATTAGCAGTTTCAATCAACAAATAAAAAAATGCGTATTACAGGTACCGTAATTTTCGGACTATAAGTCGCGTTTTTTTTTCATAGTTTGGGTGGGGGGGCGACTTATACTCAGGAGCGAGCGACTTATGTTTTTTTTTTTTCAAAAATTTTCCCAAAAAAAAAAGGTGAAACTGCGATAAACGAACCGCAATGTAGCAAGGAATTACTGTAATTTGAATTTCAAGTGACGACAGCAGCGCGACGTCGCGTCAGCAGCAGCTCGTCGAGTCAATCTTTGTCCTTTATGTAAACAACCGCGGCGCTGCTGTCGCGTGACAAACACAAACTAAGAGCCGAGAACGGCCCTGACGTAAAATTCAGAGTTATTCAAACAACTATTACATAAATAACACCAATAAAACCATCTGCGTCACTCCAATTCATTAAATCCATCAATCGTCCTTTGTCAACAATGCGTGCGCGCCGCTGACGGCTCTTGCACTTCAAAATATTCCACAGGCCCATATAACGATATATAATTTATATATCAAATAACTATTATATAAGCAATAATGTTATCAAACCATCTGTGCACTCTAAATCATTAAATCCATCGATCAAATTCCTCGTCCTTCGTCAACGCGTGCGCCTTGACGTCAGCCTCGTCGTTATACCACAGATCTACTATATAACTATATTGTAGCGTTAACAAAGTTCAAGGAAAGACGTGGGTTTGGTAAACGGCTCTTTATTTAACAAAACCTATCGTTTAGCCTGTTGTTGCTCGTTCATGACTGTTCTTGGTGTTGGATTTTGTCGAATAAATTGCCCCCCAAAATGAGACTTATACTCCGGAGCGACTTATATATTTTTTTCGCTTTTTTGGGCATTTCATGGCTGGTGCGACGTATACTCCAGTGCGACTTTTAGTCCGAAAATTACGGTAATATTTTATTTCACAACACTTTGCCGTGTTCCTTTCTTCTCTGCTGTTCACTTCAAACACGCTCCATACGAACGCAATGCTCTCGTATCAGACGCTTGCTCGATCACCTGCTCGTTTGCTTTCACAATGTACCCTACACAAATCCGAAACATTTGTTCGCTATTGAGTTTGCTAGCGCATGCGCAGTGATACTGACCGGCAGAATAACATCCGGTTGTTCCCAATGATGATCTTTTTTCTGAAATAATTTTACGTTTACGGACTTAAGTAACCCGGCCTTTTCATTTTAAACGAACTGATTGCGGTGGTGCCTTTATGGGCAGTCGGAGAAATCAACGCCAAAAAAAAAAATACATCCAGCCTAGTTAAGACCATACCAAAGACTATAAAAATGGGACCCATTGCCTCCCTGCTTGGCACTCAGCATTAAGGGTTGGAATTGGGGGGTTAGATCACCAAATGATTCCCGAGCGCGGCGCCGCTGCTGCTCACTGCTCCCCTCTCCCCCAGGGGATGGATCAAAATCACACGGGGATGGGTCAAATGCAGAAGACAAATTTCACTCGGGACTTTAAAAAAAAAATTAAAAAAAGTCAAAATTTGAGTGCGTATTATACATGGGCACAGGGTTTTTTCCAGCAGCGACATGCCATTTTTAGGGTGCGTATTATACATGGGAGCGCATTTTACATGGAAAAAAAACAGTAGATGCAGCTCACTGACAAGTCCCGCTATTTGAGCTAATTTTTTAAACAATTCGGCCTAAAAACAAGGAAATTCAGGGCCTGTTGTGTACATATAATATGATATGGCTATTATAGTACATTTAAATCAGTGCTTCTCAAATAGTGGGGCGCGCCCTGGGGGGGGGCGCGTATACTAGGCAGTACTAGAATAAAGTGTAATTGCGCATCTTCACAGCAGGGGGGCAGTGGCGCTCTCATTGTTACTTCTGTGACGTTTGCGACAGTGCAACATTTTACGACTTACAAGACAAGTTAGGATAGTCACGGTGGGGAGGGGGGGGCACGAATAGTTTTCTTCTTGCTAGGGGGGGGCGTAACAGAAAATAATTGAGAAGCACTGATTTAAATGATGTTCACGATTACAGCCTTCTGATAGAAACCACGACGTAGCAGCACTTTAGCTTAAGAGATTTATCTACTTACTCTCGGAGCACCAAAGAGAGGGCCGTAGTTCTTAAGATGAGACTGGAAAATGCATGTCCCCCCTGACAAACAGAAAGTCCAGTATCAAAATGTGTGTTACGCTTAAAATATTAGACAGAATCTGATTAAACCAGCATTGCAGTTTATGATGACATTTATGTTCATGGTTTATTTAGTTTCTTTTGGACATGGAATACAATTGAATATGTAGCTTGTCATAGCTGAATATTTGCTCAGTAAACACACAATTGACAGATAGTTGCGTGCTAACATCTTTTCACACAAAAGTAAAAATATGGTGTTTTTTAAAGAAAAAGAAAACTTATATTTACACACTTTTTACTAATAGAAAAAAGCTTTAACATTTTACGTTCAATTATCCTTTAAAAGCCACCAGAGGCATACCCAGTGTGTGCGAGTCATCTTCTGTGGGTGCAAACTCTGGTGGTGTTTGGGTGCAGGAATTGATGTACATTGGTTCTACATTTGCATCCCCGTTGAAGACCTACAGTAAAAAGAAAATTGTGTAAGAAATTAAGTAATACTACAGTGACCAAGTGTTGCAAAATGTTTGCTAATGTACATACAGTAATGCAACAAATCGATGAATCGACAACTAAAAATTATCAAATTAATCAATTTTTCTTTTTGATAAATTGCTTTTCTTTTTTCATTTAAAATTGTCAATATGTTCAGAATTTGAGCTTTTCTACATGTAACTCAGATTTATGTAGTTCCTCATGAAATGGGACAGATTAGCTTAGTGTTGAATCAAAATTAACCAATAGCTTCTAATTTGGAAAACTATGATCAACATTTTTCATAATTTAAATTTTACTATGATTCCATCTTCATTTTACTGATATGTAATGGACAGCCAAGTTCTTGTTCAGAACAGAATAGCACATTGGAAAAGTAGAACACTAAGCTACATGTATGCCACATGAGCACAAGCATTCTTGACAGTCATAAAAGGCAAGAAAAAAGTTGAAAGACTCACTGATGGGATATCATGAAATTGTACAGTAGTGACAGTTTGCCTTGCAGGCGGTGTGGAAAATGTATGCTCGGGAGCAGAAATAGAGATGCTTGGTGTCATCCTGTTACAGGGAGAAATCTTTCCGGATTCAGCCACCAGTGTCTGAGGAATAGAGTTTGAGTATGTCAAAAAAAAAGACTCAGCTATTTGAAAATTCTCAAACCAAATATTAGAGGCAGGGCAAAATATCAATGTGCTATTGCAAGGATGGCCAACCCGCGGCTCGCGAGCCGCATGCAGCTCTTTGGCTGGTTTCATGCGGCTCTTTTACGTTCATATCAACATTTGAGTTTATTTTTCGTGCGTATTTGCTTCGCTTGAGTTCAATATGGTATTTTGGTCAAACGCGCATGCGCGTGAGGTGAAATCCTGCAAAGGAGGATGGACAGACCCATTTGAGGAGTGTCAATTTCGCTCTCAAAATGGCAAGGAAAAAATGCACAGTTAAAGAATATATGACTATGAACACAGGGCAGAGCAATTGGTTTTGCTGGGTTTTTAATGAATGGCGACTGTGACTACAGGGGCCCATTAGGTCCAGAAAAGCTGACAAGACGCTAAACCAGGGGTGGCCAACCCGGCCAAAATGGCAAGGAAAAAATGCACAGCTAAACGAATATATGACGATGAACACAGGACGTTTTTAACAGAGTTAAAGTTGTTTTTTGTTGAACGCAACGGCAAGCCATTCTGCCTGATATGTCGGACGTCATTAGCGTATTTAAAAGCTTCAAATGTTCAGCGCCACTTCAGCTCACTTCATGCCAATATTGATAAGGACTTTGCAAAAGGGACTGAATTCCATAAGCACAAGTTTGGACACTTTGAAAAGTCAGGCAGAAAAGTAGGTACAGTTTTTCAAAGAAATTACGAAGCACTCAGAGACTGTCACACTTGCATCGTTTCAACTGGCTTATAACATTGCACGGGCTAAAAAGCCATACAATGAAGTGGAGTTAGTTAAAAAAATGCCTCAGTGACGTTACTGAAATCTTGTCTCCTGAAAACGACAAACTAAAACGAATGGTCTGTCCCGCCACACATAGTAAGTGAAAAAACTTGTTTTTGTTTGTGGAATTTGTTGAACTGAGAGTTTGTCTGTGAGACAATGCACACAATGTTCATTGTTGAAAATGTGGTCTGTGATTTTAGTACTGTAGGAGTCAATTTGTCATTATGTTGGTGCGTGACATAATAATGTCACTAAATTTGGCTGAGCAGAGGTGTGTGTGTGTGGGTGTGCGTGCGTGCGCGTGCGTGCGCGTGCGCGTGCGTGGGGGGGGGTGTTCATGTGTGCCCATGTGTATGATGTGGCTCTTTGCGATGACAATAGAAAATGTGGCTCTTAGTCTCTGACTGGTTGGCCACCCCTGTGCTATTGCATTGACACCTAAATCATTTTGCAAGTGCAACATACTTTAAGTTACGTTAGATTTCCCACCCTCATATATTTATGAACTTCAAACTGACAGATTGTAGACTCTGGCGTGCAAAACAAAGGGTGAAGAAAATTCCTTCTATTCAGACACATTAAGTGGTTCCTGTCTGGGGGATTGGGGGTGGTTGAATTGCAGTTTAAACGGATACCATAAAAACATATTTTTGAGGGCAACCTTACATTTGAGGAAATCTCCAGCTCATAGCTTTTTAGGCTCTGATCCCCATTTGTCAGTCTGGTGTTGTGGTCCAGAAGCCTGATAGGCAGTGGGGTGGACTGTGAATGGAAAATGAAGGGGTTAAATAAGATTTTTTAGCTAACACTTGACCATGACAGAGTGGATAATTAATGTGTAAAAAAAAAAAATAATAAAAAAAATCTACACACCCCTGTTTAGATCAAGAGCTAGAGAGAAAGTTATACCAGTTTTACTGCTACACTGAAAACCAGTCTTTCAGACCAGACCATAAAAGTCACCTGTTTTAATTAACCTGTTCACTTGAGGAATTTTCCAAATACATTTTCTGAGCATTCTTAAAATACAGCCTTTTCTGCTGCTTTCTAGTTGAGAAGTACATGGTTTAGGTCACATGGAAAATGTTTCAAAAACATTTGCTAGTGTGCTTTTTTGGAAATTTTATCAAGGGGTGTGTACTAGTCACACTTCTTGTAATAGCAACAACTAAAGGACTGCTTACATGCATTTCTTTGGGCAGGGGATCACTTGAGTTTTTCAAAGCTGTTGGTTGGGACAACAAAAACATTAAGTACATTGAGTATTAAGTAATTTACATTCATATATTTTATCTTGTTTGTAACACTGTTGAGCATTTCATCAGAGCAAAACTGACATCCACACAGTATGTTGACAACGGATGAGTTAATGGGGGGGAAAAAACAAAAACAAAAAACAGAAATGGTCAGAAATAACTGCAGTCATTCAAAAAAAAAAAAAAAATGAAAAGCAGACATTTGAATCATTTTGACAAACAATTTCATGTAAGAGGCCTAGACAAATATTTTTTGGGCAATCCGTTTTTATTTTAAGGGGTACTAATGTTTTTTTTTGTTTTTATTAGTCTTTTTTAAATATTATGACAGAAGTTATTTCTGTGACCACTGCAGATTATTTATTAAGAGAGGTAGTCACAATTATTTTTTCACGTGTGCAAACCGCTATTTCCAAGATATAATAAGGTGAAGAGTAATATTGCCTCCTAGTGGCATTTTGATGTATGACTAATTAGTAAAAGTACACTATAGCCTAATTTGGCTTTCATTCTAAATCTGACAGAATTGCAATTTGCAATGGTTCAAGATTACCCAGAGGAGATGACAATTCTGGTTGCTCCTTTTTAAATCTGGAGATTCCATTTTCAGAAGTGGACTCGCAATCTATAAGAGAATCCTAGACAGCAAGGTAAAGTCTTTAACAAAACTATTAATATCCATCATAAGAATGCTATGTTTTGTATTGATTTCTTAGTACACTGCTCTAAGTCTTCATTTGCTACATTCCACCTGCATGAAACTGAAAGAGCCATGGATCTTGGTCATCAGGTCCTCCAAGTATTTGTTCCTCAAGATAGGATCTTTAGGAAAGGCCGGAGAGCTGAATATCATTGCAGGTAAATCCTTGTGAAGGTCCTGCCAAGAATCACAAGGGGTACATAATGAGTCAAACACTGACTTTTTTTTTTTTTTTTTTAATATTTTTGCACTCACAATCTTGGAATTTCGCTCTGTTTTAACTTTCTTCTCTTTTTCCTGAAGAAAATAAAGTCATTCACATCATCATCCTGTTTTTTTAAAGGATTGCATTTTTCATAATTTTGCTCAGCTAATATCCTTTATTTGTACTTTTCTAGCCTTTTATATTTTCCACAAAAATTCTGAGGGGGAGCGGGGGCATATTTATGAATATAATATTTTCCTCTACTACAATGAACCAACCAAATGAATTTGTGTATGTATTTCTTTTTTTTGAGTGTGTGTGTGGAGTCAATCCCTTGTTTATTTTATGAAAAATACATATTTTATCAGCCTTACTTGAAGGATTTTGGAGGTTGGGGATGGGGTTGCCATTTGCGGACCATTTTTCCCATATATGAAATTGTATTTTTGTCAGACATGGGGTTACAAAGTTGTGTGGTCCTGTGTGAAGTAGTGCTAATGAAATTGCACTGCACATCCCTGGCTTGTATAATGGAACATGAAAATCAAGAGCCTTCCCTACAGAGAACTCTCTATACCTAAATTAGAAAATTATTATTAATTACAGGAAATGAAAAAAATCTAACAAATTTAAATAATATTTTAGCACACTAAAAACACGTCATGTTATGTTTTCAATGTGCTATAATATTCCTTAGTGTTCTAAATGTATTTTTTTGTTTCGAGTCAATTTTTTTTGTTGTCTAATGTTGAGTTTTGTGTTTTCAAGTTTAACAAATAAAATAAAATAGTAATAGTTTTTTTCAATTTTTGGAAATGTTACCTGTCTACTACCAGCTGATTTGCACTTGCCGGTAACTTTAGGGATTAGATTGGCTGCTCCTTTCCATGCTGTCTTGGCTGCAGCCTGAGGTGAAACGCCTTCATTGGAGAGCTCAAAATCCCAGTAGTCAGGAGAGTCATTCTCTTCCTTATAATTCTGAGCGAGAAAATTCACATGCCTGAAAAGCCTCAAGTTACATTCTACATTAAAGTGAAATAGGAAAAACACGGTGCCTAAAAAAAAATAATAATAATCATAGTACCCAAACAGGTCGAATTTGACCTCAGAGGTTCAACTTGTCAAGTGATGAATGTATGCCATCATTGATGATGTAACATTCGGTAATGCAATGAGATCCATTTAGCCATGTGTGTTGAAGCAATGGCATAAACCAGGGGTCGGTCACCAACCTTTCTTAAACCAAGAGCTACTTCCTGGGTACTGATTAAAGCAAAGGGCTACCAGTGTGACACGCATTTCTGAAATAGCCAATTTGCTCAATTTGGCTTTCACTATGTTATTATTGTCATTTCCAGTTCACATGTGTGATTTTAACAAGAATAGCAAAAATACAGTCAAACCTTGGTTTTTGACCACAATCCGTTCCAGAAAATGGTTCGAGAAGCGAATCGGTCGAATTCCGAATCTATTTTTCCCATTACAAATACAGTGGAGCTTCGGTTTTTGACCATAATGCGTTCCAGAAGGCTGTTCGAGAAGAGAAGCGTTCAAATTCCGACTCATGTTTTCCCATTACAAATAATGAAATAAAAATTAATCCATTCATTCAAAGCATTTGTTCATTTGCACATTTCTGTCCGATCGCGCAACTGCAGCGCCCCGCCGAACGCGCGACTGCAGCGCGTCACCGACCGTGCACCTGCACCGCGCTGGTCGCATTATTGTGACAGAGCCGGCGCTAAAATTTAGAAAATATTTTTAAAGGCCTGATGTACTTTCCAAAACTTAAGTGGACCTCAGTGCGCAGAAAGCTTCATTTTGTCCGATCGCGCAACTGCAGCGCACCGCCGAACGCGCAACCGTTGCCGACCGCACAACTGCACCGCGCTGATCGCATTATTGTGACAGAGCGGTCGCTAAAATTTGGAAAATATTTTTAAAGTCCTAATGGACTTTCCAAAATTTAAGTGGACCTCAGTGTTCAGGGAGCTTAATTTGGCCGGATCGCGCAACCGCAGCGTCTTTGTGTTTTAGGATGGCTTTACTGCTCCCACTTGCTTCCTTTGGAGGCATGATTAGAGTTGATGCAATCCTCAGAGTAACAAGAATGTAATAACGAACGGAGTCAGTTGGCATGCGGGTCCTCTTGGCCCATCTCGCGAGCTTCGACAACCGAATTTTATCAGACAACCGAAGCAAAAAAATCTCAAATTTTTTGTTTGAATTCCGATTATTTCGAGAACCGGGACGTTCGAAAACCGAGGTTTGACTGTAAAATAAATAGATGCAGCTCACTGACAAGTGCCGCTATTTGAGCTAATTTTAGAACAGTCCTGCGGGCGACTCATGCAGTCCTCACGGGAGACCTGGTGCCCGCGGGCACCGTATTGGTGACCCCTGGCATAAACCATAAAGTGTGCTGGGTTGTTCCAGGCAGATTGGCAATGTTGTAATCCCAAATTTCGGCACTAGAGTGTGATCAAATTGGCCTTGTTGTAATTCCAAATTCAGACAGCCGAGGACGCCATATTTCAGCACTAGAGTGTGATCCAAAGAGTGTAATTCCAAATTTAGACAGCAGAAGATGCCCAATCTTTACACGAGACCTATCCATATTTGCACACAATCATGGAGCCAAGGTACTTTTAGTTATTTTTGCTTTCCGCTAAAATATATAACCTGTAACAGCTTTGCAGAATAGTCACATATGTTAACATAGTGGTGCCCATGATCATAAAGTGTTAATGATTCATGTGTTAAGATAATCACAGTTTAGTAGGTTTGCTGTTACATATGTTAATCAACTGTTTATGTTCATCAATATTATGTGTATGATGATTGAGGACGTATAAAGGTGTTAGCTTGGGTCGAAACAGAACTTTTGGATGTAGTAAGGCTCAGAAAAAAAAAGAAAAAGGAAAGAAAAAGTTAAATAGAGAAGTAACCCACAACTAGCTACAGCTGCTAAGTGTTAGTTTGGGTTGAAACGTAGTCTTTGGGTGGAGTAAGGCTAAAAAAGAAAAAAAGATAAGTCAAGTAGAAATGTAACCGACTGCTAGCTACAACTGCGCAACCAAAAACTGTAGCATTCAGTCAGACTTAAAAAAACTCCTTGGAAAAAAAAAGAAAAGTGAACTGCAACCTCACCTCTTTCGAAACTTCAGGCTGTGTCAACTTGGGTTTTGCTATCAAAAGACATAAAATGATCAGACATCTACAGATGTAACTTTTAAACCTCTTGAATTTATTTCTTATTAAACACCACAAATGTATTTGTAATTAATTTTTGTCATCATAAGGGCCACCAATACATCTTTGATTTAAGGTATAAATTAGCTTTAATAGGGCTACCACCGGCACAGCATAGGTATCATCACAATAACTGCATAAACATACCTAGAGTAGCTTTGGAAGCAAGACAAGAGAAGTACTTGCACTTCAATAACCTGGTAACCTCCTCTTTCAGCAATTTAACTGAAAAAAAAAACCCAAAAAGAAACCAGACAGTTTTATGCATGTTTATTAGGGGTGTAAATCGCGGGTTTTGTCACGATAAGATATCATATCAATACAAAGAACCTCGATACTATATTTGCCGATATCTTAAAGCCTGCTGTGATTCATTCACGATACATCGCGATATAGTCCTCTACGATCGATATATTTTTTTTAAATAAAAAATATAGAATATCCTGATTTATAACAATTCATACGCAAAATCAACAAGGTACTGCAAGCTCTTTATTTAGGAAATTACAAGAGTATTGTAGTATACAAAGTGCTTATTTTAACATTGAACTTTGATGTTGTGTTTTTTCTTTAAATATAAATATAGAGATTTGTGGTCCCTGAATATTTGATCACCGCATGGCAGGATTTACAAACTGCACGTGTCTTGCCCGTTGAGCCATCTTTTCTTTGGAATCCAAAGTGCTTCCAAACGAATGACTTGAAGCCTAAAGGGGAGCAAATTTCCTCGTCTTTTAGGACACTAGCCATAGCACCAGCCCAGGAGCCGCGTACTAGTTGTCGACCCCCCTTTCACGTGCCTGCTCTGCTCACAACACAACACGCCGCTCACTGCTCCCGGAAAGAGGAAGCAAGCAACAATGAACTGGATTTCAAAATAAAGTCGCGTCTAATGTCCGAGGTCAAACACGACGATATAAATCGATGTTTACGTTTAGCATCGATGCCAATAAATCGTAGAGCATTATATCGATTAATCGATGTGTATCGATGAATCGTTACACCCCTAATGTTTATTGTACCAGAATTTTACCCAAGCTAATCAATATAATCTACTGTCCACGCACACACACTCACAAATACATTAATAAATTCTCTGATACGTACATGTTGATCCAGCCACTGTTTTTTCTTCTCCTTCCAGAAGGTCAATATACATTACAGACGCTTCCTCCATCCACTCCTCTAAACTTAAACGCAGTAAAGAAAATTCAAACAAATGAGTTTATTACGTGTTGCTGTTTTGATTAGGAAATTCATTTCTGTGAAGGGGAAATACTGGTGTCAAAACTTTAAAAACATACTGACTCCATGTTACTTCGATGAAATGTCTAACAATATAAATCCTTGTTTTAAAATCCGAACAAAATGTTCTGTGAGTTTCAGCATATCATACAATTAAACCTTAAACTTTTAAAAGTAATCTCTTATCGGCCTCATATATTTACTTTTTAAGGGCTGATGCAAATATTCGTCAAATATCTACGACGATAATCAGTCTGTCCCTAATTTCAACAGCAAATACACCACTTACTATGATTCCAAAACACTGTTCAAAATAAATGGCTTCCAAACGATTTTAAGAAAAGGACTACGACGACCCCTTGTGGCCGTAAAACTAATTTCATTCCATAAGGGACAGGAAAGCCTAAATAATTCAGTAAAAAAAATTTTTTTTTTCCTTTTTATTGTGAGGTCAGTGCTTTGTAACCGTAAAGTATAAAATTTAAACTGCTCCTCAAACCAAGGAAGATAGACTGAAAACCATAAAGCGTAGAAAAAAAAAATTTAATAGGCAAGAAAATAATCACCTCAGTCTGTCATCCTGCCTTACTCCGAGCAAGGTGGCCAGCTGGCTCAAGCTGTTGAGATGCTTTGCCGGTAGGTACGGCGCCTGGTTGTGTCCGGTTAGCAGGTCTTTCTTGACATGGGCCTGTTGTACTTTGTTTAGAAGGTGTTGGACTTGGAGCACCATGCTGAGCCGTTTCTTCTCCTCCTCCATTCTTGCCAGTTTCTCCCTCTTTATTGCCTTCTTCTGTGACCTCAGTAGCTGCAAAGCCAAGACAGTAACATTTGGATAAATGCTTATGTGTGTGAAGGCTACACGTTATTCTACTTTTTCATTTCTCGCACTTGTTTTTGTACTGCTACTACTTCCGTCATCCGATTAACCCAGGGGTGGGAAAACTACGGCCCGCGGGCCACATCCGGCCCACGGGACCGTTTAATCCGGCCCGCCAACCCTGAATAAATGTTATTATTAAACATTTTTTTGGGTCATTTTGCCTGCAATGACTGCGTTTCCCCAGTAGATGGGGAACCGCTCGCCTGCGCATTTACTACCGGAAGCCGTGTCAGAAACCTCGGTGCACACTCACAAGTGCGTGTACGTACTCAGTAGTAGGGAAATGCTGCACTCGCGCTCTATTTGTATCAGTCCCGAATTTAGAGCGTGGGCTGTGACGACAGCATTCTTGTAACTCACGCGCTGAGCTTTCAGATACAGTTTTATGCTAAAACCACCCACAAACCTTCCCCTGGAATCCTTCTATTAAAATGAGTCACCCAAGGAAAAGCAAGGTGGACACAGTGCCGAGTGTTTAAAAAAGAGTGGCCAATTTGGCTCGACGTACGCGACGTGACGTTCAGCCACACGAACATCAACATCAACCCGTCACAGATCGAGGTAAACGGGCCAACACCTCGGATCTCTAAGAATTGCTACAACAAATTTTACTCCAGACTATGACGCACTAGCAAAAAAGGGAGACCAACAACACTGTTCCCACTGAAAATTAAGGGGAGGCTCTCAAGTTTATTGTAAAAAAATGCATTTTGAATATGATTTGTACACATAGCAAGGATTGAAACTAGCGACCATTCTCATTTTCAAACAATGCAGGATGCTCAAGGACATTGATGCACCACCTGTTTGCGACTAATCTTAACCTGTAAAGTTCTTAAGACTTACTTTAAGGAAATGTTTCCCGTCTCCTCACCTCTGTTACCAGGTGTTTGTGAGTTAAAACTCAGCTCTGATTTTCAGATACCCCTCACCGTGTTGCTATTTTGATTACCGTATTTTGCGCCCTATTAGGCGCACCGGGGTATAAGGCGCACCTTCAATGAACGGCCCATTTTAAAACTTTGTCCATATATAAGGCGCACCGGACTATAAGTCGCATAAAATAGAAGCTTTACTGCAACAAACTGAGGTTGACTAGGGTTGCGGTATGCACCCACTAGCCAATAACCAACGAGCTCTCTAAACAATCGCGTTTCTCAAACGATCTCCTATAAAATGATTGGAACTGACTAAAGTTCGATCTAACGCATTGGTACTACTTACCTATGTTTCCCTTCCATATCGATCCGTAGATTTACTCAAAACATTAACAGAGCAGCCTATTTTGACATGAAATAGCCTCGCGCGTATAGCAGCTATCGTTATAGCATTAGCCATCCGCAATTTCCTATGAGCCTCAGCTCGCAATCTCCCATGAGCCTTAGCAAAGTGTAAACAATCGCGTTTCTCAAACGATCTCCTATAAAATGATCAGAACTGACTAAAGTTCGATCTAACGCATTGGTACTACTTACCTATGTTTCCCTTCCATATCGATCCGTAGATTTACTCGAAACATTAACAGAGCAGGCTATTTTGACATGAAATAGCCTCGCGCGTATAGCCGCTATCGTTATAGCATTAGCCATCCGCAATTTCCCATGAGCCTCAGCAAAGTGTAAACAATCGCATTTCTCAAACGATCTCCTATAAAATGATCAAAACTGACTAAAGTTCCATCTAACGCATTGGTACTACTTACCTATGTTTCCCTTCCGTATCGATCCGTAGATTTACTCGAAACATTAACGGAGCAGCCTATTTAGAAATGAAATAGCCTCGCGGGTACAACAGCTATTCGGTGACGCCCCCTGACTACAGTTCCCGTAATGTTGGGAAGCGCTGCGACCTTGTAATTTACTAGTCGTACTAAAACGTACTAAAACATTTTGGCAGCGCACTATGTACAACCAGTATGGATCAACAAATTCATCACTTGATCCATATATACGGCGCACCGGACTATAAGGCACACTGTCGACTTTTGATGAAAATTTGGGTTTTTAGGTGCGCCTTATAGGGCGGAAAATACGGTACTTTATTTGGATGTATGCTTTCACCGATTCTTCAAGATGATATATTTGGTCAGAATGTTTGCCGTTTGATGTGATCTGATAAGATAAACTTCTTTCATTAATCTGTCGTATTTTATGAGAATCACTGATAGCCGTTTTTTAGTGAATTATTATTATTATTATTTTTAATGCTGTTAATAAATGCATTTGGTTTAAAAAAAAACTTGTTTGGAATATCCATGCTTTACTACCTACTAAAGGCCAAACTCTTTTATGCAATGACCTTTACAGGTCGCTTATATTACTTCACACAAACACTACGTCCATCTGCTCCTGGTTCGGCCCTCCGGTCCAAATTTAGAACCCAGTTCGGCCCGCGAGTCAAAAAGTTTGCCCACCCCTGGATTAACCCCATTCCAAATTTCAACATATTCTAAATACCATATTTAATCTAATTATCACCCATATTCTAATAATCACCCAGTGTGCGTTAGCGATGACAAATAAAAAACATTGATACCTCTAATTACCGACCATGCTGCTAAAAATTCCCGCCAAAACTTACGTTTTCCTCCGCGACCGCATGCCGACGTCATTGCGCAAGTTTAAATATGAATGATTTGACAGCACGTCGAATGTCCCTTTTAAATTGTTTTTCTCCATAAATTATGATACAATTACACTCGTTACTCCGCTACAATTTCTTCACACAATTACGTTATCGGGGCGTGCGCTCAAACAAGAAGATCGCGATAACATGACGTACGCAACATGTGATGTGCGACGGTAACGTGGCGCATCGATGGAGCGTCAATTGATGCACCCCGCTGTTAGAGGTAGATCAAAACAGCCGCTGTTCTAGTGTTAAGAACACCAGTGAGATGCAGGTATTGGGCGCTTCCATTTTTTTTTCCATTCCAAAAAATTTCCGTTTTCGCAAAATTCACAAATTTCCGTCAAAATGTTCTCCATTCATTCTTAATGGCACATTCAACATTTACATTGTTACAGTTTAAAATTCACATCATTCAGCTCATTAAAATCACATTGGGGAAGATGAAATGAACAGGAAGTGCCCCAAGATAATCAGGAAGTGAACCCAAAGTGTCCCAAATTTAACAGGAAATGAACCAGAAGTGCCCCAAATTGAACCGGAAGTGCCAACAAACCGCAAGTGACCTAAATTTATCCGGACGTAACCCCGAACAAACCAAAAGTTCCGCAAATAAACCGGAACCTATAGTGAACCGGAAGTGCCCTAAACTGAACCGGATGTGCCACAAATCAAACCGGAAATACCTCATACAAACGGAAAGTGCTCTAAATTGAACCAGAAATGCCACAAACAAACCAGAAGTGGCCTGCATTGAGCCGGTTTCAACTTTAGGATTCCAAAGTATGTGTTACAAACATGTAGTTTTCATTTAGTCATATGATGGCGCCGCGGATGGCAGCCACGGTGAGTCGCTCTCTGTTTATTTGTCTTATTTTGTGTGTTTTCTGTGTCCTCTGCTGTCCATCCCAGATCACTTTAACCAGAGAAGCGCTGTTAAACATCGGACAGTCTTCTGGTATTTTCTCTCCTATTCTCTCCGATTCAGACTGTTTGTCGGAGATTCTAGCCGGGGCGGCGGTGCTGCACAAGCTAGTGCGCCGACGGCGGCGCAGAAAACGAGCCGGAGCACTCGTAAGGCTGAGGCAGAGAGGGTTCCGTTCTGCCCTACCGTCAATTCATCTGGCGAATGTCCGCTCCCTGGCGAACAAGAT
The DNA here is from genome assembly GCF_033458585.1 of Syngnathus typhle. Lineage (NCBI taxonomy): Eukaryota > Metazoa > Chordata > Actinopteri > Syngnathiformes > Syngnathidae > Syngnathus > Syngnathus typhle. The sequence continues at coordinate 593,089 of NC_083758.1, forward strand.
GGACGAACTGCTGCTCCTCACTTCAAGGAACATTGCGCTGTGCTTTGTGGAAACGTGGCCCAGCGAACGAACCCCCCCACCACGCCGTGTAGCTAGCCGGGTTCAGGCTAACGCGAGCAGATCGCAGTGCGGAGCTCTCCGGAAAATCAAAGGGAGGTGTTTCTACATTAATGAACGTCGGTGTACTGATGTCAAGGTGTTGAAAGAGTTTTGCAGCACTCTCCTAGAAACACTTTTCATAAACTGCCGGCCGTTCTATTCACCACGGGAGTTCTCCTCGATTGTCATGGCGGCTGTTTACATCCCACCACACGCACGTGCGAGTGAAGCCACGCAGATGCTGCCTGACCAGGTAACAGACATGGAGAAACTTCTACCAAACTCACGAATCATCGTTCTGGGTGATTTTAACAGGGCGAACCTCGCACACGAACTCCCCAGATACAGACAGCACGGAACGTGTCCCACCAGAGGGGCACAGACTCTGGACCACTGCTACACCGCTTTAGGTCTCTCGGACCACTGTGTAGTTCATCTGATCCCGGCCTACAGGCAGAAACTAAAAACTTCTAAGCCTGTGGTGAGGACTGAGGAAGTGGACAGTGGAGTCAAGGCAGGACCTCCAAGCCTGCTTTGACTGCACCGATTGGGGAGCTTTCGAAGCTGCAACTTCAGACTTGCATGAACTCACTGACACTGTCACATCATACATCAGTTTTTGTGAGGATCTGTGTGTGCAGACTAAGACCTTCTGCACGTACAACAACGACGACGACAAACCTTGGTTTACACAGAACCTCAGGAGGCTGCGCAAAGTCAAGGAGGCCTACAGGAGAGGCGACCGCGACCTGTTCAGGCAGACCAGAAACACACTGAACCGAGAGGTCAGGAAAGCCAGCAGGTGTTACGGGGAGAACCTGTAAAGACACCTCTCTGCCAATCCTGATCCCTCAACAGTGTGGAAAGGTCTGCAGAGCATCACGGGCTACAAGAAACGAACCCCCCTTCCTGTGGAGAGCCCAAGGCATTACTTCTCTGGTTCTTCTATATCAAACAAATTTGTTTTAGGTTCATTTACCTGACATGTTTCGGCGGAATCTTCCGCCTGCGGAAGATTCCGCCGAAACATGTCAGGTAAATGAACCTAAAACAAATTTGTTTGATATAGAAGAACCAGAGAAGTAATTGAAAAAGAAAAAACAAGATGAACCTAGTACAACGAGCCCAAGGCATGCTAACCAGCTAAACAAGTTCTACTGCAGGTTTGATCGGTCCTCCCACACAACGGGACTTCCTGCAGCACAATCTACATACTCACCTCTCCCCACACCTCTATCATCGTTGTCACCCACTCTTTCTCTTGCAAAGGCCGCACCCGCACTCCAGGTCCGCGAGGAGGAAGTGAGCCAGATGTTCCGGAGACAAAAGACCAGGAAGGCACCGGGCCCAGACGGAGTGTCACCTTCCTGCTTGAAAGTCTGCCCTGAGCAGCTGGCGCCCACCTTTGCACGGATCTTCAACAGTTCTCTGGAGCTGTGTGAGGTGCCCTCGTGCTTCAAGAGCTCCACCATCGTTCCAGTGGCCAAGAAGCCCGCCATCACAGGTTTGAATGACTATAGACCCGTCACACTGACATCTGTGGTCATGAAATCTTTCGAGAGGTTAGTGCTGAACCACCTGAAGGATGTCACGGGCCCCCTGCTTGACCCCCTCCAGTATGCCTACCGGGCAAACAGGTCAGTGGATGATGCGGTCAACATGGGACTGCAATACATCCTGCACCACCTGGACACCCCAGCAACGTACGCCAGGATCCTGTTCGTGGACTTCAGCTCGGCGTTCAACACCATCGCTCCTGACATCCTCCAACAGAAGCTCATCCATCTCGCGGTGCCTGCCTCCACCTGTCAGTGGATCACCAACTTCGTGACTAACAGGAGACAGCCTATGAGGCTGGGGGGCATCACATCTGACACCCGGACAGCCAATGCTGGAGCACCTCAGGGGTGCGTCCTCTCCCCTCTGCTCTTCTCTCTCTACACCAATGATTTCTCCTCAGGTGACTCTCCTGTGAAGCTCCTGAAGTATGCAGACGACACCACTCTCATCGGACTGATCCAGGACGGTGATGAGACTGCGTACAGACAGGAGGTGGAGCGCGCTGGTCTACTGGTGCAGCCAAAACCATATGGAGCTGAACCCGCTCAAGACCGTGGAGATGAGAGTGGATTTCAGGCGAGACCCTTCACCAATTTTACCCCTCACTATCCGCAGTAATACTATTCTCTCCACAGACACCTTCAAGTTCCTGGGAACCACAATCTCTCGGGACCTGAAATGGTCCGGCCACATAGACTCTGTCCGGAAGAAGGCCCAGCAGAGGCTGTACTTCCTGACAGCTCAAGAAGTTCAACCTGCTGCGAGAGCTTCTGAAGACCTTCTACACTGCCATCATCCAGTCTGTCCTCTGCACCTCCATCACTGTCTGGTTTGGATCAGCCTCCAAACAAGACAAGCACAGACTGCAACGGGCAATCAGGACTGCAGAAAAGATTATTGGAATCAACCTCCCATTTATCCAAGACTTGTACCGGTCCAGGACCAGGAAACGTGCAAGGAACATCTCTACAGACCCTTCTCACCCAGGTTGCAGTCTGTTTGAACTACTCCCCTCCGGACGGCGTTATAGAGCTCGGTACGCCAAAACCAGCAGACACAGAGACAGCTTCTTCCCCCAGGCTGTTGCTCTGATGAACTCACACCACTCAGAGTCTCAGAGTCATTATTGTGCAATAACATCCTGCTCTTCACACCTTTTTGAATATGTCTACACTGTTTTTGCCATTTTTCACATGTCCTGAGTGTTGTTAGTCACCTAAATGTTGAACAAAGGGTGTGTCTTACCGAAGTCAAATTCCTTGTTTGTTTGTTTTCCGAGTCAACCGGTTTCAACTTTAGAATCCCAAAGTTACTAACCTGTAGTCTTTGTTTTGTTCCAAATTTGGACTTTTTTTCCTCATTTATTCTCTTTGGCGTATTCACCAACTGTTCTATTTTCTACATTTTTGTCCGATTAAACCCGTTTCAACTTTTTTTTGTCATTTAACATTATTCTGTAGCATTCCCCAAGTATTTTTTCAACTTCTTCGCCTTCACACGCAATTTCTATGAAATTGCATTTTCTGGTATTTAATTACTGTTCGTAGGCCAACTAGAGCTGTTGGATAATCGCGATAGCTTGCAAAAGCAGTATGGGGAAGAGCAATTGTACCTTTCTGCTCAGAATTCCAAAGGCAAATGTACACAGTACCACTCACTGCTTAGCTAACATGGCAAAACTAGCTTAAGAAGCGGTTGAGTAAATGACGGGACGCTACTATCAAGTCACTCAAGTGTCAAATCGCCGTATACAAATTTCTTCTTTTACATTTAAATTGTCATTCAAAACTTTAACTTGAATAAAATTGCATTTGAGGATGCTCATTTATTGAACTAGAGTACGACAAAGTAGCACAAGTGCAACAAATTAGCTCACCTAGGATGCAAGTCATATTTTTCAGGTAAAGTTCCAGTAAAAAATTCGAGTGAATTGATTTTTATTGGAAAGAGACAATATTCAAGTCAGTGTAGTAGCAATTGGCTATTAAACTCTTACGTTTTGAGTCAAGCTTCCGAGTGTTTTATGGAGCTCCTTGGCAAACTCCAGGTTATGCACCACCTGCTCATATTTCTCAGTAGCAGCCTAAAAACAAAAACAATTTAGTCACAATAACTTGGTGTCATTTAGAAACGACGGACTCACCATCTGATCTTTATTTAAAGTCTCACCACAGGCCAGGCATCTTTTATAGTGTTCCAGTTTCAACTATGACAAGCAAGAAAAAACAAAATCCTATGCATTTTGCCTAACACACATCCCAGCATGCTTTTTAAACTCTTTAGCCACATTTTCATGTTCCTACCTTTTTTTTCTCCAAGTTGCGGACCTTGTTTTTGAGGCAGATAAGTCCATCTTCTATATAGTTTTCATACCCATAATAGGCATTGGGGAAATCAAAGCGCTGCAGGGCACCGAGACTTTCAGGTGAATCTCCTTTTGGACTCACAACAATCACATTGCCTTCTAATTTGTCCTTCTCTTCTGATTGTTCATCAGCAAGTGTGACACCCACCGTTGGGGAAAGAGGGAGCTGCACCATTGCTAGGCTCCACAACTACAAGAGGGAAAAATATTTGTACATCAGTATACAGACATTCAAACCCAGGTAAATATGTATATATGTATTCATTTATATTTGTATGCGTTGGGTAAAAGAGGATCTGAAAGTGAGTGGCACTTGTGTGGGTTTGCTTAAAATATTGATGGCTAGATATATACAGATGTTAAACCAGTGCTTCTCAAATAGTGGGGCGCGCCCCCCAAGGGGGGCACGGTGCTATTCCTGGGGGGGCGCGTGTGACCCTGGGGAACAGGCTTTTTTTTTGGCAGTACTAGAATAAAGTGTAATTGCGCGTTTACTACAGCAGGGGGCAGTGGCGCTCTCATTGTTACTTCTGTCACGTTTGCGACAGTGCAACATTTTACGACTTACAAGACAAGTTAGGATAGTCACGGTGGGGAGGGGGGGCGCGAATAGTTTTCTTCTTGCTAGGGGGGGGCGTAACAGAAAATAATTGAGAAGCACTGTGTTAAACCAATATCGTATCGATATTTTAGGTCTTCGTATCAATACAGTAGGGGAGGCAGGGGTGAGTAAAACTATTCATTCAATCATCTGTCTGTACAGCTCATGATTCCCCCCAAATAAATTCAAAATATATGCACATTTTTACTTTGAGTTTATGGTTGTGTTCAACATAAACCAAAAAGCAGTAAGGTATATTATTGCATCATATCGCATTGTGTAAAACTGTATTGAATCATAGCGTATCATGACTTGGTACCGGGCCGCCAAGCCGCACCGAATTTATTTATTTATTTATTTTTTAAATCGACGATCAATTAATTCAGGTCAAGACACTCGTCCCGGTCACGTGACATGTTTCCCCAGTCGAGCCCGCAAAGCTAATATGTGGCGACAGGCTAATTAACCAGGCAATGAAGCATTCAAAACTGATTCAACACATGGAGACCAAGCATCCTGCAATAAAAGACCAACCTTAATCACTTCGGGTGTCTCCGATTACGTCTAGATGGGACCGGCTCGTTTCTGAGAAACAAACTCAGTGCTCCCACTAATTCAACGTAATGGTGAGTTTTATTTTTGTCATTTGTACTTGTTTTTATGTCAGTCGTATCATTTTATTTCATCGTATTTATATATTTATTATAAATGTTTTATTTATTTATTTATATATATACCGTTTTTTTCCGTGTATAGTGCGCAAAATTTAACTAATTTATTGTCCTAAAATCTGGGGTGCGCATTATACATGGGTACAAAATTTTTTTTTAATTTTTTTTTAAATCTTTTTTTTTTTTTTTTTTTTTTTTTTTAAGTCCCAATGATCGTCACACACGCAGGGAGGCAATGGGTCCCATTTTTATAGTCTTTGGTATGGTCTTAACTAGGCTGGATGTAATTTTTTTGGTTGGCGTTGATTTCTCCGACTGCCCGTAAACGCACCACCGCGCACGGGAAAGAGGCGGCTCTGTATGGGAGAGACGTTGAAGAGGAATAAAAACACCCTTGGAAACCAAAACTTGCCCCTCGTCGTGACTCGGAGCCGCAACAAATGTTTCGGATTTGTGTAGGGTACATTGTGAGACAGCAAACGAGCAGGTGATCGAGCAAGCCTTGTCTGATACGAGAGCATTGCGGTCGCATGGAGCGTGTTTGAAGTGAACAGCAGAGAAGAAAGGAACAAGGCAAAGTGTTGTGAAATAAAATGCACAGAACGGATGCGCAAGACACGTCAGCTATATAAAGAGCGAGAGTTGTTTTCTTCCTATTAGTTTCAATTTACAGTTTAATTAGCAGTTTCAATCAGCAAATAACAAAATGCGTATTACAGGTAATATTTTATTTCACAACACTTTGCCTTGTTCCTTTGGTGTTAAGACTAAAACACAAAGGCTCTTCCTCTTCAACGTCTCTCCCATACAGAGCCGCCTCTTTCCAGTGCGCGGTGGTGCGTTTACGGGCAGTCGGAGAAATCAACGCCAACAAAAAAAAATTACATCCAGCCTAGTTAAGACCATACCAAAGACTATAAAAATGGGACCCATTGCCTGCCTGTGTGTGTGACGATCATTGGGACTTAAAAAAAAAAAAAAAAAAAAATTTAAAAAATTCATAAAAATTGGGTGCGTATTATACATGGGTACAAGCTTTTTTCCAGCATCAGCATGCCATTTTTAGGGGTGCGTACTATACATGGGGGCGCACTATACACGGAAAAAAACGGCAAATGTATTATTTATTTATATAAATGCCGGTCCGCGAAAATATTTCTGACATGTCCGTGGCGCAAAAAAGGTTGGGGACCACTGCCCTAGAGCACCACCAACATTGCTCCAGAAATAATTTTGGTCATCCGCATGGCTACTTGAAGTCTAACACTCAGATATACTTTTAATGACGTTCTATGACAATGCTGAAACAATTCCTACCCATTAAATGAAAACGAAAACCGTTTGACAGTTAATTGCTCACAAGCTACGACGATGAAACAAACTAAATTAATGTGCAAGACTGCATGTGTCTTCAATTTGATGCGATTTAAATACTGAAGAGCAAACTTCAATCAAACGTTGCCATCGTTCCTAACGCAAACCATACTTGTAATTATTTTAAAGACACTTCAATTCTTATTAGAGGAATGACGACGAGCATGTCGCAAAACAAACAACATCAGAAAAACCCACCAACCTCGTGGCTCTAGTTTGGGAGTTAATGAAGTCACCAGTAC